>NC_138979.1:52015064-52615064 GCF_964341445.2 Mesoplodon mirus | reverse complement strand
TTTTTAAAACAAATTGTGATGGGCGATGAAAAGTGGATACTGTATAGTAATATGGAACTGAAGAGATCGTGGGGCAAGCGAAATGAACCACCACCAACCACACCAAAGGCCGGTCTTTGTCCAAAGAAGGTGATGTTGTGTAATGGTGGGATTGGAAGGAGTCCTCTATTATGAGCTCCTTCCGGAAAACCAAACAATTAATTTCAACAAGTACTGCTCCCAGTTAGACCAACTGAAAGCAGCACTTGACGAAAAGCGTCCAGAATTAGTTAACAGAAAATGCATAATCCTCCATCAGGATAACCGTTTACTACATTGACATAGTATTCTTAGGCCAGTCACTTAAGCTCTCCAAGCCCCAGTTTCTTTCTGTGTCCTGCCTCCTTCACCAGGAGGCTGTGAGGATCAAGTAATGTAATAGCTCTGAAAGTGTTTTCTAAAATAGAAAGGTTTATGTTCTTATTGTAGTCATTCCTATTTCAGTACAATATGCATTCTAATTAATTGAGTCAAGACTTATTGAGTACCTACTATGAGGAGAATCAATAAGGAGTTTATGATCAGGTTGGGGATTTAAATAGTTAAGTGTTAAGTGCCATAAGAAAGGTGTAGTGAAACTTCTGTGAAAGTTCAGATAGGTTATTTCTGACTGGAGGTATTTAACATCAGCACTATATTTCTTGTGTTTATTTTGTAGGTCATTTTGTGTTTTAAAGGCCATTCTTGGACTGAGGTGGGCTTGTTCCAAATTATGCCAGTACCATTTGATTCTTATTCATAAATATACTAACCTTGTTATTTTCTGTAATTTAGCAACCATTTTTCTATTGAACTTTTCTGAGATGGCTCCAACTCTGCTTGCCTTGGTTTTATTTGCTAATTTAATGGATTTACTTTCATTCCCCTCTTCTGGTTCATTTGTAAAGATTATTAGATAAATTTTGATCCAGGATTTACTTTTTTAAGATACTTCTTAAAATATCCTTCAAGATTAGCTTTGAAACTGTATATGTGACTCTAGTCATGTATGCTCATCCAAAATGTTTCTGTTTATTTATGAGTATCATACAGGGTTAAAAATTAGAAATTTTGTCTTCTGAAGCCAGACTACACTTATTGCTTGCTGTCATCCTTTAGGGTTGCCAGTCCATCATAGAAGGAAATCATTTCACAGAACTTCTCTACTTGTCTCTCACCTTGGTTTCTTTAGAAATTCATGGGATTAGGGACACTTGATCGTGGGATTGGCTTTAGTGCCTTCCTTGCTGGCAGAGTTAAGTCTATCCATCTCCAATTATTAGTCATTCTCCCCTTGCCTTTTTTTTTTTTGGTTATTGTTAAAAGATTAGACATATTTACCCTTCGTCTAGGTTTTTCAGGAACTTCCTGTGGCCTCTTTGTGTTCTTAGCCCAGGGTGATCTGATTATAGTTATTAAAGTTATTTGCATGTGTATAGAATTATGTTATCTTGAATAGAAATGGAAAGCTAAATCTTAACTTTTTCCTTAGTATTGAGCTAAATATAAGATGGTTGATATTTAGGAGGGAGTCTGCTTTCTGTACCTGCAGAAAAGCATGCATTTTAGTGGAAGAGCACTTCTTAGCGCAGTGCCTTACTTAGATGAGGCGCTCATCTACTGGTTGAATGAATGAATGCGCTGTTACCCTGGTGTTAATCAGAAGTACGCTGCCGTGCCTCCCCTTCTCTTTGTGTCAGGACTCGTGGCTCCTCCTTCAGTGCACACAATTCATAGACTGTATCATCCTTATTGCATTGTTATATTGACTTTTTCAGAGAGGAAGTGTGCATTTGTTTGCTGGACTCTACGTAGTATAAATAGATCTTTTTTATGTGTCTGTAGAGACGGTAAATAGTAAATATAGTAAATATAGAAAGAATTTATATAATACATATTGAGGTCCTATTAACATTAGAATTTACCTTGTTTTGTTCCCCATTTCATATTACAATTTGTGTAATAGTTTTTAACATGAAAGTAATACATGTTTATTGTAAAAACTAGAAAATACTGAAGAACATTAATCAAAAATCCTTAATTCTACCTCCTAGCAATAATCACCATTACCACTTTTTATCTGCCTTTCTAAATATACTTGTTTAGCTCTGTTAGCCATATTGGTAGTTTTCAGTATTTCACATGTTAAATACCATCTATTACTTCGTTAAAGAACGAGAAAGTAGAAAGTGTGCTTTTTATGAGGGCGCTTATTATGTGAGTGCCTTAATAATTATTAGAAAATGCTTCATATCTACTGCAGGTTACTTGTGAGCACTCCTGGTGACCCTTGACCCACTAGTTGAAAATTAATGGGTAGGACAATCAAAATTCATGAGCAAGTTGACAAGTCTCCGTATGGTCTTAGATCATGTTAAATTGGTTTGGATTCCTTCAAATATGCACTAGCTTCTGTGCAGATCAATTCTTTTGGCCTGAGTAGAATTCCCAATTGTAATTTTTTGTAATTTGCCATCTGACAATTAAACCCAGGAATATTTTTCCACTTTATGTAATTTTTATACATATAATGCATTTTAAGGATTTTTTCCCAATTCTCAAACACATCAGTTTTCCATGACTACTGTATTATCCCTATATTTGGTCAGTGATGACATCTTGTCATGTCTGCCTCCAGAGTAACCTGTTGTTGGTGTTGTTGAATTGGTTTTTATTTTTACTTCTTTTTTAAAAATTTTATTTAATTAATTTTTTTATACAGCAGGTTCTTATTATCTATTTTATACATACTAGTGTATATATGTCAATCCCAATCTCCCAATTCCTCCCACCACCACCACCTTGGGGTCCGTACATTTGTTCTGTACATCTGTGTCTCTATTTCTGCCTTGTAAACCGGTTCATCTGTACCATTTTTCTAGATTCCACATATATGTGTTAATATATGATATTTGTTTTTCTCTTTCTGACTTACTTCACTCTGTATGACAGTCTCTAGATCCATCCACGTCTCAACAAATGACCTAGTTTCGTTCCTCTTTATGGCTGAGTAATATTCCAATGTATATAGGTACCACGTCTTCTTTATCCATTCGTCTGTCGATGGGCATTTAGGTTGCTTCCATGTCCTGGCTATTGTAAATAGTGCTGCAATGAACATTGGGGTGCATGTATCCTTTCGAATTATGGTTTTCCCTGGTATATGCCCAGGAGGGGAATTGCTGGACCATATGGTAGCTCTGTTTTTAGTTTTTAAAGGAACCTCCATACTGTTCTCCATAGTGGCTGTATCGATTTACATTCCCACCAACGGGGTAAAAGGGTTCCCTTTTTTCCACAGCCTCTCCAGCATTTGTTGTTTGTAGACTTTTTGATGATGGCCATTCTGACCATGTGAGGTGATACCTCATTTTAGTTTTGATTTGCATTTCTCTAATAATTGGTGATGTTGAGCAGCTTTTCATGTGCCTCTTGGCCATCTGTATGTCTTCTTTGGAGAAATGTCTATTTAGGTCTTCTGCCCATTTTTTGATTGGGTTGTTTGTTTTTTTAATATTGAGCTGCATGAGCTGTGTATATATTTTGGAGATTAATCCATTGTCAATTCATTTGCAAATATTTTTTCCCATTCTGGGGGTTGCTTTTTCTGTTGTTTATATAGTTTCCTTTGCTGTGCAAAAGCTTTTAAGTTTCATTAGGTCCCATTTGTTTATTTTTATTTCCATTACTCTAGGAGGTGGATCAAAAAAGATCTTGCTGTGATTTATGTCAAAGAGTGTTCTTCCTATGTTTTCCTCTAAGGGTTTTATAGTGTCTGGTCTTACATTTAGGTCTCAAATCCATTTTGAGTTTAGTTTTGTGTATGGTGTTAGGGAGTGTTCTAATTTCATTCAGTTACATGTAGCTGTCCAGTTTTCCCAGCACCACTTATTGAAGAGACAGTCCTTTCTCCATTGTATATCCTTGCCTCCTTTATCATAGATTAGTTGAACATAGGTGTGTGGGATTATCTTCAGGCTTTTTATCCTGTTCCATTGATCTATAGTTCTGTTTTTGTGCCACTACCATATTGTCTTGATTACTGTAGCTTTGTAGTATAGTATGAAGTCAGGGAGTCTGAGTCCTCCGGCTCTGTTTTTTTCCCTCAAGATTGCTTTGGCTATTCGGGGTCTTTTGTGTCTCCATACAAATTTAAGATTTTTTGTTCTAGTTCTGTAGAAAATGCCATTTGTAATTTGATAGGGATTGCATTGAATCTGTATATTGCTTTGGGTCGTATAGTCATGTTCACAATATTGATTCTTCCAATCCAAGAACATGGTATATCTCTCCATCTGTTTGTGTCATCTTTGATTTCTTTCATCAGTGTCTTAGTTTTCTGAGTATAGGTCTTTTACCTCCTTAGGTAGGTTTATTCCTAGGTATTTTATTCCTTTTGTTGCAATGGTGAATAGGATTGTTTCCTTAATTTCCTTTCTGATATTTTGTTGTTAGTGTATAGGAATGCAAGAGATTTCTGTGCATTAATTTTGTATCTGGCAGCTTTACCAAATTCATTGATTAGCTCTTGTAGTTTTCTGGTGGCATCTTTAGGATTATCCATGTATAGTATCATGTCATCTGCAAACAGTGATGGTTTTACTTCTTCTTTTCTGATTTGGATTCCTTTTGTTTCTTTTTCTTCTCTGATTGCCGTGGCTAGGACTTCCCAAACTATGTTGAATAATAGTGGCGAGAGTGGACATCCTTGTCTTTTTCCTGATCTTAGAGGAAATGCTTTCACTTTTTCACAATTGAGAATGATGTTTGCTGTGGGCTTGTCATATATGGCCTTTATTATGTTGAGATAGGTTCCCTCTGTGCCCACTTTCTAGAGAGTTTTTATCATAAATGGGTGTTGAATTTTGTCAGAAGCTTTTTCTGCATCTATTGAGATGATCATATGGTTTTTATTCTTCAGTTTGTGAATATGGTGTATCACATTGATTGATTTGAATATATTGAAGAATCCTTGCATCCCTGGGATAAATCCCACTTGATCATGGACTATGATCCTTTTAATGTGTTGCTGGATTCTGTTTGCCAGTATTTTGTTGAGAATTTTTGCATCTATATTCATCAGTGATATTGGTCTGTAGTTTTCTTTTTTTGTAGTATCTTTGTCTGGTTTTGGTATCAGGGTGATGGTGACCTCGTAGAATGAGTTTGGAAGTGTTCCTTCCTCTGCAATTTTTTGGAAGAGTTTGGGAAGGATGGGTGTTACTCTTCTCTAAATGTTTGATAGAATTCACCTGTGAAGCCATCTGGTCCTGGACTTATGTTTGTTGGAAGACTTTTAGTCACAGTTTCAATTTCATTACTTGTGATTGGGCTGTTCATATTTTCTGTTTCTTCCTGGTTCAGTGTTGGAAGGTTATACCTTTCTAAGAATTTGTACATTTCTTCCAGGTTGTCCATTTTATTGTCATAGAGTTGCTTGTAGTAGTCTCTTATGACACTGTATTTCTGCGGTGTTTGTTGTAACTTCTCCTTTTTCATTTCTAATCTTATTGGTTTGAGTACTCTCCCTCTTTTTCTTGATGAGTCTGGCAAAAGGTTTATCAGTTTTGTTTATCTACTCAAAGAACCAGCTTTTCGTTTTATTGATCTTTGTTATTGTTTTCTTTGTTTCTATTTCATTTATTTCTACTCTGATCTTTATGATTTCTTTCCTTCTGCTAATTTTGGGTTTTTATTATTCTTCTTTCTCTAGTTCCTTTAGGTGTAAGATTAGATTGTTTATTTGAGATTTTTCTTGTTTCTTGAGGTAGGATTGTATTGCTATAAACTTCCCTCTTAGAACTTCTTTTGCTGCATCCCATAGGTTTTGGATCGTCGTGTTTTCATTGTCATTTGTCTCTAGGTGTTTTTTGATTTCCTCTTTGATTTCTTCAGTGATCTCATGGTTATTTAGTAATGTATTGTTTAGCCTCCATGTGTTTGTGTTTTTTACGTTTTTTCCCACTGTACTTGACTTTTAATCTCATAGCGTTGTGGTTGGATTTCAGTTTTCTTAAATTTCCCGAGGCTTGATTTGTGACCCAAGATTTGATTTATCCGGGAGAATGTTCCTTGTTCACTTGAGAAGAAAGTGTAATCTGCTGTTTTTGGATGAAATGTCCTATAAATATCAGTTAAGTCTATCTGGTCTGTTGTGTCATTTAAGGCTCGTGTGTCCTGATTACTTTTCTGTCTGGGTGATCTGTCCATTGGTGTAAGTGAGGTGTTAAAGTCCTCCACTATTATTGTGTTACTGTCGACTTCCTCTTTTATAGCTGTTAGCAGTTGCCTTATGTATTGAAGTGCTCCTATGTTGGGTGCATATATATTTATAATTGTTATATCTTCTTTTTGGATTGATCCCTTGATCATTATGTAGTGTCCTTCCTTGTCTCTTGTAACATTCTTTATTTTAAAGTCTATTTTATCTGATATGAGTATTGGTACTCCAGCTTTCTTTTGATTTCCACTGGCATGGAAAATCTTTTTCCATCCCCTCACTTTCAGTCTGTATGTGTCTGTAGGTCTGAAGTGGGTCTCTTGTAGACAGCATATATATGGGTCTTGTTTTTGTATCCATTCAGGCAGCCTGTGTCTTTTGGTTGGAGCATTTAACCTATTCACATTTAAAGTAATTATCGATATGTATGTTCCTGTTGCCATTTTCTTAATTGTTTTGGGTTTGTTTTTGTAGGTCCTTTTCTTCTCTTGGGTTTCCCACTTAGAGAAGTTCCTTTAGTATTTGTTGTAGAGCTGGTTTGGTGGTGCTGAATTCTCTTAGCTTTTGCTTGTTTGTAAAGCTTTTGATTTCTCTGTCGAATCTGAATGAGATCCTTGCTGGGTAGAGTAATCTTGGTTGTAGGTTCTTCTCATTCAACACTTTAAATATATAGTGACATTGCCTTCTGGCTTGTAGAGTTTCTGCTGAGAAATCAGCTGTTAACCTTATGGGAGTTCCCTTGTATGTTATTTGTCATTTTTCCCTTGTTGCTTTTGATAATTTTTCTTTGTCTTTAAATTTTTTGGTTTGATTAATATGGGTGTCAGCATGTTTCTCCTTGGGTTTATCCTGCCTGGGACTCTCTGCGCTTCCTGGACTTGGGTTGCTATTTCCTTTCCTATGTTAGGGAAGTTTTCGACTATAATCTTTTTACATATTTTCTCGGGTCCTTTCTCTCTCTCTTCTCCATCTGGGACCCCTATAATGTGAATGTTGCTGCGTTTAATGTTGTCCCAGAGGTCTCTTAGGCCGTCATCATTTCTTTTCATTCTTTTTCTTTATTCTCTTCTGTACAGTGAATTCCACCATTCTGTCTTCTAGTTCACTTATCCATTCTTCTGTGTCATCTATTCTGCTGTTGATTCCTTCTAGTGTATTTTTCATTTCAGTTATTGTATTGTTTATCTCTGTTTGTTTGTTCTTTAATTCTTCTAGGTGTTTGTTCTTTAATTCTTCTAGGTCTTTGTTAAACATTTCTTGCACCTTCTCGATCTTTGCCTCCATTCTTTTTCTGAGATTCTGGATCGTCTTCGCTATCATTATTCTGAATTTTTTTCCTGGAAGGTTGCCTATCTCCACTTCATTTAGTTGTTTTTCTGGGGTTTTTTCTTGTTCCTTCATCTGGTACACAGTCCTCTGTCTTTTCATTTTGTCTGTCTTTCTGTGAATGTGGTTTTCGTTCCACAGGCTGCAGGATTGTAGTTCTTTTTGGTTGTTCTGTCTGCCCTGTGGTGGATGTGGCTATCTCCAAAATAACTTTTTAATCTATCTCTTCGACTCTGAAGTTATTGCCTACTTCAGGTTTTAATTTCTCTGCATTATATTGTAGATGCTTTCTTCCTATTATTATGCTGTAGTATTTTCTTCCCATTTGTGAGGCGTCTTACCTCTTACTTTCCTTTTGAAGTTTTTAAGTTTATCTTAGGAAATTTACAATATACTTATGCAAAGGAAATGAACTTTATTATATGGCAATAACAACTGATTATTTTAGTATCCAGTCTTGTAGTTGTTATCTGTGCATAGGAAGCATAGTATTTTTAAAATAATAAATGTGTCATGAGTGATTAAGAAAATGCATAACTGCATAATTTATATTTGTATTTAGTGTTGAAACTTTAGTTTTAGTAATCTTTAGAGAATTTAAGTGAAATGAAAACTTTTTTCTTTTGCTTAAGTTTTTATGTAAGCAAGAATACTTACATATTGTGTATCAACATATAAGTGCAGTGTTTAAAATTTGAGTCATGTAATCGTGTCATTGTTACTTTAGTTTTTTATAACTTAATATCTGAATAGACTTTTAAAAAGTTGGACTAATGAAAGAATATTAGAATCATAAACAGTAATTACTGGGAAAGTAGGATGTTTGAAATTTTAAAAGATCAACACTGTGGTCTTGTAGAAAATTTTCACTGACACCATGATTAAGGAAAGAATCCTGGGTTACAGGATAATTGATCTGTTATAATAGTCAGCTCTTTACTTCCTTCTTTTGAGATTTTGGCTTAATCGTTAAAAATGGTGGATACTTTCTTTGGTTCTAAAGTTCTTTAGTCTGAAGTCTTCCACTTCTTTCTTTCTTTTTTTTTTAACGTCTTTATTAGAGTATAATTGCTTTACAACTGTGTGTTTCAACTTCTTTCTCATTCAATGTTAGCCTGAGTAACTATTTTGTAATTTGTTTTGCATTGGGCTAGCCTAAAATATTTACAATAAGTAGCAGCTCTTTTGTGCCAGTAGCTCCTTAAGTTCTTGAAGTTTGCTTTGCTGACTTCTTAGCATTTAGCATAGTATCATAGTGTTTGGTTTTGCATTAAGACAGGGTAACTATTTGGTGTATTAACTTCATATTTTTGTCTTTTATTTTTTAAAGGTAATGTGGCTTTAGATAATCTACAAATAAAAGAAAATGCTCTGGTGAGTTTTTTTTTGTTTTTTGTTTTTTTTTTTAACTATGTTGACTACTCAGTTAATTCAGTAAGCTCTTAGAAACCCTGGTTACTAGGTATCTGGTACCAGGTGCCAGATGAAGTGATTGAGTCGCTCAGAGAAGGATTACTTTTTTAACTGTTTGCTCTAGGAAAATCTGAGATTGAAGATTTAGGAAAAAAAATTTTTTACTAATGATAGAAATAGTATCTCTTTGAAAATAATGTTTTTCCCTTTTGTATATTTGACTGTATAGCTTTGTAGTAGACATTTGTCTTAATGAAATAGTTTTCTTCAGAATTATCTCTAAATATTTTTCAGGTAAATAAGGACTTTATTTTAACAATGTATCTAATAAATAATTGTATTTTTTAGAAATATATTGGCAGTCCAGCCTTATAATACTATGGTAATGTTAAGACGTAAAATAGATTTTTTTGGAATCTAGCTCTAGACAGTAATTTGGGTCATTTGCTATTGAGCTAAAAACAAAACTCTCCCCATCTTCCAAGACTCCTACCCCCCTTTGTTTTTAGCCTCTTGGACTTATTATTGAGTTTATGAAATGTCTTAAGAATGAGTTTATTCTTTAATCAATAGGTCAGATTTATAATTAACCTACATTATGCTTTATAGTCCTAGCTTTGACCTCTGGTTGAATTTCTACATGATGAACTGTGTAATTAAGGAGAGCCTTATACACAAAGTTCTCCCATGACTGGTCTCATGGAAGCCAATTTTGGATGTTGAAGATCTAGGAGTAGAACTCAAGAAGTAACAGTTTATTTTGTTACTGGCATAGTGGAAAGGTCATGGACCTTGTACTCTGGCCGACCTAGGTTTGAGTGATAGCTCTGGCTTTGACCAGCTGTGTGACTTCTGGGAAGTTTCTCAATTTCTTTGAGCATCAGTTTAACCATCTTTAGAATGAAGTTAATAATACAAAACAGTATAATATTTGTGTACCTTTATGGCTTGAATAAAATAAAAAGTAGAGCCTGGCAAGTAGTGGACTCTCAAAATATTTAAATTTTCTTTCCCTCCCTTTATATAGGATGCTATAATTAAAAAAAATTTTATCCAAAATTTTAGAACTTAAGGTTCCATTGCTAGAGATTGGAATAAAGTCTATTTTTACTCTACTTACGAAAATATTTTAGAAGATAATAAGTCTAAATAGAATTGTGGTTGCAGGGTATAGGTATCTAATATACTTAGATGACAGATTGCATTCTGTTAGCCTAATTTGAATTTTGGTTATGATTAAATCTAATAAATTATTTTGTAATTTATATTCTCCATTAATTCAAACTAGCCTCCTTTCCCCAGTTAATCCAGCTTGGTGAGGTTTTACTTTGATATGGGTTCTTTACATTTATTTTGTGTGAAAAATTATTTCAGGAGGATTAAAATGAGTGTGAGACCACACTTATAGAAGTGTATAGTTTTCCATTGGTATCCTGTATGATATGAAGACCCTTGAATTTATTTGTCCCCTTCCCCTGCCCAACCCCTGGAGGGTAGAGCTGCTCTCTCATTACCAGTGAGGATTTTTTGTTTGGGTCTAAAAAAAGGTTTATTGTCAAAATCTGTTAGTGTTTTGTTCAGTTTCTGTTCACTTAGAATAGTTGAGTAATCAGATGAGTGGGTAAATTGATTATTTTAGTTAATTATTTATTTATTTTTTAGTTAAATTTTAATTGATTGGTTAATTCTTACCTAAAGTACGTATTTAAGTTGCCAGATTTCCATAGTATTAGCATGTAAGGTACACCTAACAGAAAGGCTATTCTGACTGGTTGAATTTTTAATTATTTTAAAGACTCAAGTGAACATTGTGAATATCAGTTATTGTTTAGTACTCTGTGAATAAAAAAGTTATTTGAACTTTCTAGTGATTTGGAATCTAGATAAGTGAAAGTTCATCATTATTGATTGGTACCTGTTAGTAACTTATCTAAAGTAAATGCTAATAAGGTAGATAATACGTTGGGAATCTGCCTTTTAAGATTTGTTTATTTATTTACTGAATATTTTACTTGAAGAAGGTTGTTGTTCAGTTATTGTCTTCAACTTATTTAAGTGAAAAGAATCTTCCTTTTCCTTCCTTTTAGTATTTCACATAAGCAGTGTCCATCTGTTACTTTAAAAATTCATAGAATTTCCATCTTGCTTGGTTTGGTTTATTAAAACAACTAACCAGTTTACCCAATTACTTTCTTTAACTACAAACTCTTTTTCTGTTGTTCTCATTTATAATTTTGCTTCTCTTATGAATTCTTTCTTTAAAGTCAAGTGTAAGTTAATAAAAACTTTTTTTCAGCTGAGAAACATATCCTTTATGAGTTACTCAAATATAGAAAATTTATTTTGTTTTTCCTTAGAGATGATTGTGTATTTAAATTATGATAGAAAGGTGATTTGGGTGGGGGCTTAATAATTTAAGATGTTCTTTAATCTTTTTTCTTTCTTCTGAAGAGTGAATTGGATGTTCCTTTTAAAGTCAGGGCTGGCCAAATTGGTAAGTACTTCACTCTTCATTTGAATTTTTCTTTGTCCTTTCGGTTTTTTATTGTTCCTGTTATTTAATCTCAAACATCATTTTTAGCTTGAAAAAAATGTGAGAGGTTTTTGGTTTATGTTGATTAGAGCTTTCTGAGTTCTGAGCCTAATGTATACTATACCTAGTACATACATCAAAGTTTTTGACAAAAGTTTAGAAAATTACCCTCTAAAGTGGAAGGACATTTGAACTGCAATGATGTTTTTCAGACTTGGTTCCACCACACAAAAATATCTTCATTTTCAAAATCGAAATGCAAATTTTGTGTGATTTTTCTTCATATGTCAAAGTAGTGTAATTTGCAAACTCTAGTAAAGAGAATTTAAGTGTAGCTTATTTCCCTCATGTTTTGTTCAGCTATTTCACTTGATACATTGTGCAGCAGTGTGGCATAGAGGATATGTTTTGTTAAGCAGACTGTCTTCCTTTGCAGCTAAACTCTTACACTAAGATCATCCATAAGTAAGCATACATCTTTGTTGGAGAAATTTTTTAATAGGAAGTTTAATATATCAAGTCCTTTCACCTAGTCCATACTACTTGGTTTTTACTTTTTTAAAAAATATAAATTACAACCCTAGATGACTTACCCTTACTTTAAAATTTTCACTTATGCCACCATCCTTCCTTCCATCCCTATCACCCTGTTACTTCACCACATCACTTTCCTTCTTCATTCATTATTTTGTATTCAAGGGAGGCTTTGTCTTTTTTACTCTTCTAGTATCTCTTAGTAATTACTTGAATACTTCTGTGAATCCACATTATTTCATATATATGTGTTCGTTTTATAAAAATTTAAATATTTTAATATAAATTTTCCTATTTTTTTTCCTTGAAAAAATTTCCCTTAGATCGAAAGTATCCCTAGGGCTCGCATTAGATTTTTTGTTCGTCTGTTACACAGAGCCTTGTGCTTTGTGAGGCAGTTATGTTTAGCAATGTTCTAGAAGTATTGTTGTAGCCCTACATGCTTAATCGAAATCCTTGAGTGAAGTTATAGCCATTCATTCATTCTTTTCCCTTTGAGATACATAGCTGTGGGAGAAGCAAGGCTAAATATGATACCCTTGTCCTCAAAGAAATTATAGAGATCTAAATTAGTACAAAATATTGCAATGTCATTTCCAGGGTATTGGATAAGTTATATTTGACTAAAGAACTTATACGTTATTCATTATATTATTACAACTAGATTTATATTTTGGAAGAGGTTTTCTAATGGTTCAGAATTTATTCTCTTTACTTTTGAAGTATTATAAGAATTTAATGGCTTCCTTCAAGGTTACTCACTGAGTTATGAGAGACCCTTTACATGTAAGGATGCAAAGCATATTTTCTTTCTACTTATCCCTGTTTTTGGGTTTACGGGGCATTTATATTAGTTATTAAATTACTGTTAGGTTAAAATATTACACCTAACCTGTAGAGTTAGTGTGGCTAAGTGGGCTCAAGGATGTTTTGGTTTTCTAAGAGCTAGACATATTTGTGGATACTCCTTTTACTTAAAAATTTAAAAAATTTTGTGATCTATAAAAGGAAGGCAGTAACATAACTAACTTAATTTCAGTGGAATACAGAATAATTAAGGATGGGAGGATAATGAGTTAGGGTAAAAGGAGAGAAGAAAAGGTTTAGAGAACAGGTAATCTCTTTTTGGTATGTTAAAGGGGCATTTCCCACTTTTTCAGTGTCATGCTCACCAAGAAGGCAATCAAATCAGTTTTTTAGGAGTTGGTGAGATAACTACAAATAAAACACTATCCATTATAAATATAGGTGGTACTCACTATAAAATCAGCAGACTTAGAAATGACTACCTCTAGGCATTACCTCTAGGTCCTCTGAAGTGGGAACCATTTAAGAAACTCATCAATTTTATAAGCTGGAGAAAAATAAAAATTTAGATGGAGAAATAATTCGAGATTTTAACCTTGGTAAGAGATTCCCAGCTAAAACTGGCTTGCGTCCATAGCCATTCAGGTGAATCAAGATATCCTCCCTTTGCATTGCATTATTTTATTTCCTCTTCAGCTTCTTATCCTGTTTAACAATTTTTTGAGCTTTCAGCATCTTTATTTAAAAGTGCCAATGATTCTGGTGGTATAAGTAGCTTAGTCACTCACATATTAGCATGAGTTAGTTGAATCAGATTCTTTGTCTTAAGAGTCTGATCGGCAGCACTGAGAGAACTATAGCTCTCAGTATAATGACTGTAGGGTCATTTTTTAAAATTGTGATGAGAGAAGGTATTTAATTTTGGAACATGGAAAACTGGGGGGTAGAAAAGGTTTGGATAGAATTGTTCTAATACAGTTGAGGGCAGATTGGGACATTGGCTACCTGGGGACTCCTGGAAAGAGGGCATACTGAAGATTGGGAAGAGAGTAAACAAATAAATGTGGAAAGATACCAAAGACAGATTTTGCCCATTTCAAAATTTAGCTGAGAATATGCCCTTTTGTCTTCTCTCCTGCTTTGTGTAGCTTTTTTCCGTAAAACTCCAGACTTGGCTTAGTGACAGTTAGGGCCATAGTTCATCTATTATTATGGGTGAGAAAGTTTCCGTAGGTAAATTTCTGAAGGACCTGATATTAATACCATTGTTTCTAAGAGAGAAGATGTGTTCTGCCTTCCATGAGATTTATAAGGAGATATTTGGAATATAACTGGTCTGAACTCCTGTAACTCATAATACTAGTAACCATAAAACAGTATACCTTGCCTTTAGGGTTGGCCTCTTCCAGTTGTAGCAATTTGGCATACTGTCAAAGTTCTATTCCTTTGGTACTCTTCTCTGTGTTGCCGCTTCAATTCCTGAGATCTTGAACAGATTTTTTTTTTTTTATACTAATGCTGTAGAGATGAAGTAGTAGGTGTGGCTAGAACAGCATGTACAATATTCAGACCATCAATTCTGGTTCCATTGATGTATTGGGTGGACTTAAGCATATAATTTAACCTGTCTGGGACTGAGTTGCCTTTTTTTTCAAAACTGAAGTAATAGTTGCCTCATTTTTCTTACAGTTTGGGAATATTAAATGAATTAATAGTTATCAGAAAGTTTGAAAAATACAAAGCACAATGTGAATAGTCACCTTAATGGTAATATAATATGGAAAAGATGTTTTAAACTGTGTTGGGGTTTTTTTTCTTTTTTTTTCTGAGTGATGTACATACTATATGTATGAAGGGTTTTGTGTACTTTTTCTCTTAATGAAAAGTGAGAAATGTATATCTTCTTGAGCATCCAAATAAGAAGGTTGAAATTATGTTCCTTTAGATAAATTAACTTTGAAGATTCCTTGGAAGAACCTTTATGGAGAAGCTGTTGTTGCGACCCTAGAGGGATTATACCTGCTTGTTGTCCCTGGGGCAAGTATGTTATTTTAGGTTTATAAGCATTATAGTAAACATCATAGTAAAATTATATAGCATCATAGTAAAATTAAATTGTTACCTACGTTAAGTATTTTAATATGTTTAGTAAAAAAGAAGATAATAGAAATAAACTAATCATATTCATATATGTACACATATACAATACATACATTTTTACAGATACGCATATATTGCCACATTTTATATAAAATATTCTTATGCTATTGTTGGAAAGAATAATTTCAACCATTTGTGAAATTTATTCTATTCTCAATGAATAATTATTCTACAACTAAGGCTTCCTATTAAGTTGAGATACATTAGACTTTTACTTTTGGGAATGAAAGTAAATAAGTTTTTAAAAATGTGTTAATCTACAGACTGGAAAATTTTTTTCCCCATTTTGTTGCTTCTGATTTTGAGTGAATGTTCTTTCAAAAACGTGTGTAAAGTAGATAATTTTTTTCATTATAAACTATAGTATTTTAATTTTTTTTTTTTTTTTTTTTTTTTTTTTGCGGTATGCGGGCCTCTCACTGTTGTGGCCTCCCCCGTTGCGGAGCACAGGCTCCGGACGCGCAGGCCCAGCGGCCATGGCTCACGGGCCCAGCCGCTCCGCGGCATATGGGATCCTCCCAGACCGGGGCACGAACCCGTATCCCCTGCATCGGCAGGCGGACTCTCAACCACTGCGCCACCAGGGAGGCCCTAGTATTTTAATTTTTAAAGTACTGATTTTTTTTTTTTTTTTTTTTTGCGGTACGCGGGCTTCTCACTGTTGTGGCCTCTTCCGTTGCGGAGCACAGGCTCCGGACGCGCAGGCTCAGTGGCTATGGCTCACGGGCCTAGCCGCTCCGTGGCATGTGGGATCTTCCCTGACCGGGGCACGAACCCATGTCCCCTGCATCCGCAGGTGGACTCTCAACCACTGCGCCACCTGGGAAGCCCAGTACTGATGTTTTTTTAAAGTGGTATCTTTCATTATTAATGTTTTTTCAGTTTGAGTACAATATTATGTTAAGAAAAGTTTGGGTATTTTAGGGAAAAATTACTTATATTTTCTCAACCATAAAAGAAACAATTTTTATTTTTACCTTTTGTTTTCCAGTCTTTACTGTATACATACTTGATTTGATGTAGCATTTATCACACTATATATGCAACATGGATCTGGATTTTTTGGTTAATATATATATTTTTGATATGTTTCACAGTTTTCATGGTGATAGTGACAGTTTTGAAAGGCTATATGATATTCCATTATGGTCTGCCAACTGTTTTTTGCTATTACAGTGAACATTATAAACTCCTCCTTCTTATAGATAATCTTACTCATTTTGTGTTACTTCCTTAGGATACATAATCAGAAATGAGATTACTAGATTAAAAGGATATATATGTTTTATGATTGTTGATACATGTTCTTGAATTACTTTCTGAAAGTCTTTTCATCAATCTTACATTAATACCAGCGGGTATTGAATATTACATGTTTTTTGTAGTTACTCAAAATTTTACCACTCACATATAATAACTGGAAATTTTTTGGTATACTTTCTGCCTTCTGTTTGTTCCTCTCTTTCACCTTTCTACTCACCCTTTTCCCCAAATATCCTTTTTCCTATCTTCTTTCTCCCTTTAATTCCTTTCCTTCTGTCCTTTTCCTTTTGATATAAGCTTTGTAAATAAATAGGAATCATTTATGTTTAAGCTTTTTTTAAAACCAATCTAAAGAATATAAATGTTTTTTGACTTACAAAAAATTGCTTATTACACACACAATACAATATTATAATGAGGCTGAACTTTTCTTACTTATTTATTAATTGCCTTTCTTGATGTGTGAATTAACTATACATTTTTAGGTATTAAATATGATGCTGAAAAGGAAGAAAAATCCTTGCAAGATATTAAACAGAAAGAGTTATCCCGAATTGAAGAAGCCCTTCAAAAAGCAGCAGAGAAAGGTACAATAAGTTTATGTTTTAGATAAATATACATATGCCTATATTTTAGATATATTTAATGCTCTGTAAAGAGGGTTCTTTCATAGGCCTTCATAAGTTGTAGTTCCAAAGAAAGAATCTTCTTTTAAAATCATATCTCACAATATTGTTTGTAAAGATTTTAATGACTCACACTTGGGAATCACTGCCTTTGTGATTATTTTATCTCACTGCCAGTTAAATTTTCTTACTTTTCTTACCAGTCATTTCTACTGTGCTACTTAATGGAGACTTCCCAAATTCTTTGAGTTCTTGCAAGCCTGTTTGGTTTTCCCAAAGGTTAATGGTTTCTTTGTCTGCATTTTCACATGTGTTGTTGAAAGATAGTAAGGTTTGGTATATTAATATAGTGAAATAGTGTTTAGAGGGAATGGTGCTGTAATTCTTTTCCTAGCTATCTCTTTATATTATACATGATAGTTTTAAAAACTTGATTTTTCAGATTTCAGCATTTTAACATCTTGTCTCAAGTTTTAATGTTTTGTTTTTATCTAAAAATAAATCTGGTGACTATTTTAATTTGGTTTATGGAGCAACAATAAGGATAGGATGAAAAACAGTAGTCTATAGGATGGTGAGTTGAAGGACTTTTCCATGCCTTTCCAAGTTTGGTTTTCGCTTTCAAGTCAAATCATACCCCAATTGCAGATTGGGGTGTGAGAGTTATAGCATTTTACATCATTTTTGTGTCATTCGGTAGCATGTTTATATATTTCTGTGATGAAAGAAGATGGTACTAGAAATGCTAAGGCATTTCTCTTTGGTCTCTCTTAAAAGATATGGCAAATGTTGAGTTAGAAATGACAAAAATTATATTTAGATATTATAATAAGATACCTTTCCTAGCTTAAGCTGCTGATATTTATTTAAATCAATAAGAAATCTCTCTTAAAAATAGCTTGCTGATTAAAATTCTTTATCAATGATTCTAATTCTTTTTGCCACAAGCGTTTTTCTCTTATTCAGAATTACTGATTCTTTTACAAAAAAGTACTAAAATACTTAAAATACAGAGGCTATCTTAATGGTAGAATTTTTTAAAAGCCTAAACATGTTTTTTCCTTTTGCTTTTCGTATTTAACCATATCTTATGTTTCTGCTGAAACTTAAGGATCTATATTTCCATGAAAACAGTTTTCTTCATTTCTAGTATTTTTATGTACCAAATAAAACAAAGTGGTAGTGGTTTTGTTTTATGACAGTTCAGTGTGAGTATTTCTTTTTATTCAATTTTGGTTAATTAGAAGTAGTTTTATAAAAATGAGGAAAAATGCTTGGAGAGCACTAAAATTTTATTTCTTTCTCGAATCAATTCAGATTAAATCTGTTTTCTTAACACAAATGTATATAATTATATGTAATCATCAATAGGTGTATTTATATATGCTTGGATATATTGCTATAACATGTAGTTATACACTTATAATAATTTATAATATGTATAATTAAGTTATATTTTCCCTGTTGAGAAACAAACCCCAAACTCATTTTTTTTTTAATGGAAATAGCTGTGATTACTTAAAAAATATTTTAGCGTTTCCAGTGAACTATAAGAAAAAGCATGGTATATACTCTCTCCTGTTTTAGTAGTTGACAATCAGCAAAATGATAACATGCTATACATTTTGTATTAAGTGCCTATGAAATTTTGACTCCTGGGTTTTTAATACTTAGGAAACTTATATGTTTGTGTCTGGCAGAGAGGCTATTAAGGATGATTTGATAAATCTATAGGGGATGAACATCTGTAGTATTAAGCTTGTGTAAATGGGGCTGTTAGGCTTATATAATATGTAATCATTACATTGTAGCTTCTTGGATGATAAAATTTAGGTTTTGTTGGGTAGAACTAAAATTCAGAAAGTGAAACTCAGTTTTAACATTATTACATTAGATTTGTCAGAAAAATGTTTTGAGTATAAAAGATGAATTCAGGAATTGGGAAATATGTTGATAGAGGTTTTTTCCTTTAATTGTCAAGAAATACATTTAATTATCTTGACTGCATATAAGTATTTTTTCTAGTTTGTGTGAATATGGATCCTATGTAATGTTATTCGTACGAATGATAAGACAACCCTGGCCTTTAGGTGCTTTCTATTTCACCATTATTAATTAATAGTTTTGAGTTGATTACCATACTTTTTCATACTTATTATTTTTCCACTTATTTCTTGATTTTAAAAGCACAAAAGCATTATCGTGTATGTATAGAGACTAGGAGGTAAGGAGAAGAAGTGATTCAATTATAAGCACCAGATGATAAAAATGAAAATAGAGTCATCAGGCTGATCTGCTTTAAAAAAGTATTTTTACTTAATTTGTTTCATTTGTTAAAATAAAGTGCTGCCCACTATTATGTGGGAAAAAAAGAAAATTGAAATATAACTATAAATTCATTTCTAGAGAGCTTGCTTAACTGTAAAAATAAACTTTCTTGATATTTTTCTTCTTTTATTTCATTGTAGTGATTTTATTTTCCTGGAAAGGCTATTGTAAAGTAAAGGGAAATATTAAATTCCTAGTGAGGCCAAAAAATTTTCAAATGCTATATAGATTCTGTATTTTAAAATGTTAATTTTATCAAAAACTCTAAAATTTTAGAGTTAACATTAACTCTAAAATCAAATAGTTTTTCCAGAAAGACTTATGAAAAATGTCAGTTTCGTATTCCACCATTCTCTACCCTCTAGACCCACTCCTTAGAGGGAACCGTCTATTTTAGAAATATTAACTTTCTGTGGTTGTCTAATATATTAATGTAAGGCACTATCTTGGATTTCTTGTTACAGTAGTTAAGGAGTTCACCTCTCCTACAATTTTTTCACCCTAAATTCCCCTTTCTGTCTTCTCATAATATGGTTATATCATAATTTTGGGCCAATTACGAGTCAAAATTTACATTACTATGACAATATAATTATTGTTCACTGCATAGGTCAAATAATGTACTGTGATTATATTTCCTTTGCTATGTAGCCTTTTGTTTTTCTTGAATTTGTAAATGCTTCTTTCCTTTTTGCCTGGTCTTCTTTGTAAATTTATCTTCAATTCTTTTTGTGTACTACATGAAATCTATTTATCATATGACTGGCAGTGTTATTTTCCAATTGGCCAAACCCATTTGTTGGTCCTCTCCCTGTCCCCCTGTCCCTCTTGGAGATCTTTCTCTGAACTGGTTGTTTTTTTAGTTCTGCTACATAATTGTCATCCTGGAACTGGTCTTCACTGCTCTTCTGTTTTAATTCATTGAGTCCCTTGCCTTTTGTTCTTTGTTAGTTTGTTCCTTTGTTTTGCTAGAACATTTCTAATAGCTTTTAAGAAAGGATACACTGGATATAATTTTAAAAATCCTTTCAAGTCTGAAAGATTTGTAATTTACTTCCATACTTGTTTGATTTGGCTGGGGATAGAATGCTGGGTTTAAAATGAGAATTTTGAAGGCAAAAATCTTCTAACTTCCAGGTACTTTTGAGAAGTCTGATGCCATTCTGTTCAAAAGATTGTTGGAAACACAAAAATTAGAAAATTCCTGGAGCCTACTGTTGAAAGACTTCATGTATAGTGATAAATAGGAGAGAGTGTTGAGTCTCATCAAAGAGGTATAGATGAGAGTGTTACGGGAGTTCATAATGGGCATATTACGTTCAGCCAGAGATCAGGGTGGACACTGTGAAGGTACATATTTCAGCTGAGTCTAAAGGATGAGTATGCAGAAAGGAGAGAGGGCATTCTAGGTAAAAGGGACAGTGAAATGAAAAAATGTAGGGCATGTATGGGGAGCAGCTAAGAATTTGGAAGTTTGATAGCATATCTGGACGTGAGTTGGAAAGCTAAGTTTAGGTCAGTTTTAAGAGATTTGAATGCCATGATGGTGATGACGATAATTATTGAGAATTTACTATTTGCGGGTCACTCTTCAAAATGCTTTATGTCAGCTTACTCATTTAATAGTCATAATTCTATGATATAAAGGCTTTTATTGTTTCCATTATATAGTTGAGAAAGCTGGAAGTTAAATAACTTGTTCTAGGTTATGCTGCTAGAAAATGACAGAGCTAGAGTTTGAACTCAGTCTGGCTCTTGACTCTGGTTTATAATGGACTTTAATTGGTAGTCAGTGAGAAAGTAAGTTTTACTTTTTTAAAAAAAATCCGGAGAGTGATGTGATCACAGCTGTGTTTTAGGAAGGTAAGCTTGTAGTGGTGTCTAGGCTGGATTTGAGGAGGGAAATGGAAGATGGTGCTACCTAGCCATCACTGACAAGAATGGATAGAAAGGATTCAGACAATGTGTCTGAAAGGGAACATACACTAAAGTAAGATGAATTCATTTCAGCTGACTCTAAAATTAGCGTAAATATCACAGCAATATTTCATTCTGAAAATGGTCAAAATGGTGGGGAAAAAGGGAACCAAAACAGCAGATTTTTGCTTTCTTTGAAAATTTGGCACATCAATGAGACATTAGCCATAATTGATATTTGTCTGTTTTGCTTAATTTGAAATTATTATAATTTTAATTATTAAGAATTTTTGTTTTAATGTTATGAAAACAAAGTTTATATGTTGAAAGAATGAAAATGGTGTCACTGAAAATATTTCCTTAGAAGTAAGTTGTTTTGGTGTCACTGGATTTTCTTTGTTCTGTTACATGATTTCTAATTCTTTGAACTAAGTCTAGACATATTTTATGTGTAAAATTAAAGGTGTCTTAAACGCTTTGCATTTTGGTTATCGCTGCCATGCGGATGCAGGCGCACATTCAGGGGAGTTCATATATGGCTTGGAAAACTTTGTTTACAAGGACATCAAGCCTGGTGGGTATGCATGGTTAATTATATTCAGCTACATACAAAATTATATTCTTATCCATGCTTGTGCTTTTAATAGAGTTCATATGACATGTCATCCTTTTAGAAAATATGGAAATGTAATTCATGTTTTTCCCCTTTACCATCATTTCCTTTTCTCTACCTTCAGCATTTATTCATTCACCAAATACTTAATGTCTTCTAGTAGCAAGCACTATGCTGGATGCTGAATATTCATGAGGTGAAACAGACACAATCCACTGCCTTTATGAAGCTTACTGTTTGATCTATAGATAACTTTCAAATCTGGACTGCCTTTTTGATTTTAGTTCTGTAGAATAGTATTTTCTCAATTAAGCAATTCCTGTCCTATAGCAGTGGTTTTCAGACTTTGTAAAAAGCAATAAAATGGAACCTTTTATTTTTTGAGTGAGACTTTATTTAGAACCTTGATAAGAGATGTTTCTGTGACTTTCTTCTCATGTCCTCCCTGATTTGCTTCACCTCTGTAGTAGCTTTGGAGGCACCTATAGACTACTGTCCTGGACAGCCTCACAAAAGGCAAATTTGAAGGCTGACTGCTTTAGGATTTACAGTAGGATTCTTTTGTATCCTAGGAAGTTTACCAAGCACATTAAAATAATAATTTCTAATATTTTGCAGAGTAATTTGATTTATTTAACTGTATTCCCTATAACTTTTCAGGAATTTGTTATATTAGCTCAGTCACACTTAAAATATCTTTTGATTAAATGGCAAGTGGGGTCTCTATCTCAAAATGTAAACAATAATAAGCACTATGATATAATTACTTTTGCTGCTAGAAACTTCTTTAATGTTTAGGTTCATTATGACAAATGGAAGAATAAGTTGCATGCAGATTTCACGGCATTGAATGAAATTACCCTGAAAGGAGTTTCTCTTTGTACAAATTTGCCCCTTGAGTAAGTGTGGCTGACTATGTTAATTTGTCTTCGAGTCACTTTGTTTAATATAAAAGATAGCATGGAGATACTCATGGTTCACTGTCCAGTTTTGTAGGTTGTAATTGAACCAGCTTTCTATAGTCTGCCAGGGGCAGTGTTTTCTGATCCTACTAGGAGCAACCTGCCTCCAGGATACAAATGAATTCCACTGGCCCATTCAAACATGTAACAAAATCATTGGGCAGCATTGCTCAAAACAAAACAAAACAGACAGAGGTCACTCTGAAGTAAAACCTCATTGATTGAGAGTTTCCTTTTATTCCAAAAAGGTATATTAGCCTGGATAAAAACACTAGGCCTAGAATTTGATGATTCTGAAATGAGAATAATTTTGTTGATGATATCTTTAGTTGTCCAGGACTTTGTGTGTACTTCATAATCCTTTCGTTGTTTTCAGTTTCTGAGTGTATATTCCTTCCTCGTTAAAAAACAAACAAGCAAACAAACAACCCAAAACTTCTAGAGCATTGGTTTTCCAAAAGTCAGAACTATTTTCGTAATAACGCTCAGACGTTATTTGATGTTTCACTGTGTTGACATCGGTGCTGATGGTGCAGAAGCAGTGCTGCGTAAACTTGCTGGCTGCCTTAGCATGAATCGAGGCAGTGGCACTAAACTATACTATTAGGAGCCATTGCATTGTTCCTTACGATCACTCACAGTGAAAAACAAAATAAAATGGAAAAAGCACCAGTTTTACTGAAGCATGTCATTGATGAAATAGAAAAATTTTAATTTTAATAAATTACAACTCTTGAGCATCTGTGTCTTTGAAGTTTGGTGACGAAAGAGGAAGCATACACAAGGTACTTCTGCAGACTGAAGCAGGATAATTGTCTCACGGAAAAATACTTGTGCAGCTGTTTGGGTTGTCAGTGAAACCAGTTGCTTTTTTCATGGAAAGCCATTTTATTTGGAAGAATGGCTGACAGACTATTATTACTCAGATTTGGGTGTTCGGTAGACATTTCAACAATACAACTTTAAGAAACAACAACTGACACTGTTTGTTGCCAGCAAAAAGATTTGAGTTTCTGAACAAAAATTAGAATTTTGGAGAATTTGTGTTTGCCACTTTGAGCTTGATGGCTTCCCATACTTAAAAGACTTTTCTGATGAGATTTGTGGTGGTATTAACAATGTGATTTTTGATATTAAATAATAAGGTGACTCAATGTTTGTAAGATCTGCATAATTCAGTGAAGCAATATTTCCATATTATCAGTGCGTGGTAAAAATTTATGAATGTATAAAAGAGCAAGGTAGACTGATTTTAATTCAGATGAAAGATACACTGATAGAGTTTCAGTTTCCAAGGTGCAACTTTAAGAAGCTATCACTAGTTGAGTTTGGTGTAGTATCCATAATTGCATGAAAAGACTGTGAAGATGTTCCTTCCTTTTCGTATTACATATCTGTAGTTAGGTCAGATTTTCTTCACATACTTCAATCTAAACAACATATACCAAAAGAGCAAAGGCGGAAGCAGATATTTGAATCCAGCAGTCTTCTACTAAGCCAGACATTAAAGACATTTGTAAGATTGTAAAACTATGCCACTCTTCTCACTACAACTTTTTGTTTGGAAAATATAGTTATTTTTCATAAATACATGTCAACTGTACTATCACATAATGGTTTTTTTTATGAGTTAATATTAAAAAGATTTTCAGTGTTGATTTCCAATATGGTAAATATCAATAGCTGTAACCCACACTAATGAAAAGCTGTTTAAGGTTCTTAAATTGTAAGTGTGTTAAAGGAACCCTGAGACCAAAACATTTGAGAACTGCTTTAGACAGTGACTGGGGATCATGAATTTATTGTCCATCCGATTAAACAGAAACTCTCTAAAGAAATGTGTAGTACTCAGATTTTGCAACTATTTGCAGATGTTTAATCATGGTGCATCTAACACTGAGATCAAAGACAGAACAAGATGCTAGAACAAATGTGAAACCAGAAAGATAATAGGAGGTCAGGTGAGAAGAGTGAGTTATGGTAGATACTAAACCCAGGCAGCTGAACTCCTGTCTCTGAAAGCTTTCTACTTAAGTGGGATGGTTTTCAGGGCTACTCTGGCTTTCTTAGCTGTTTCTTTTCAAATGGTATTTCTTTGAGAACTTAGTCTTTTTCTGAATGTTTAATTTATAAATGAAAAAGACTTAGGGAACATCACTGCGACAAGAACTACTGGTAATAGCAAAGTCCAGATTTTGTTATATGTTTATTAAATATTTTCTTCTTGAAACGTAGGGTTTTATTCTTAAAATCCAGGATTTGATTCTTAGTTTTTTGTAGTGACTGGACAATTTGCTTTAAAATATCAAGGAAGAACGAATTTAAAATTTCAAGCTAAATATCATGTATATTCTCTCAAATATATGTAACATTAACTGAGCTTATATTTTTATTATAATGTTCAGATGTGGATTTTTTTGATTCATTTGAACAGATACGTATCGTGTGCTTTGTGCCTAGATGTTAGGATAATTCCTGTCCTAATGAAGACTCCTGCCTGGTAACAAGACAGTTGTGCAAACACTTCAAATACAGTGTAATCACTGCTTAATGGAAGTCTATATAAGGTGCAGGGGTAGATGGCCTTGGAGATGCTTGGAAGAGTCAAAGAAGGCTTCACACAGGCTGTAGTGCTGGACCTGAGGTTTGGAAGCCTCCTAGGAATTTGCCTGGTAAAGAACTTCAGGGAGAGGAAACCAAGTTCAGGAAATGAAACGTGTAGAGGCATTAGGCATTAGAAAGTTACGGTTTGTTTTGGAACGTATAAGTAGTATTCCTGAAGTATCCAGTGCAAGGATGAGTGGCAGGAGATAGAAGAGGACAGGGTGATAGGGGTCGGATCATGAAAGGACCTTTGTGTCATGCAAATACTTTCTCATTTTATTTGGCAGGCTGCAGAGAGCCTTTAAAAGCATTTTGAGCAGGGAACTAACAGGCCTGAATAGTATTTTAGAAGATGTAACTCTGGTGGCGGTATAGAAGGATGTTAGGTTGGAGGTAACAGTGGAGACTGGAGGCAGGGGAGACCATACAGAGGCTGCCCCAAGAGCGTGGACTGGAGTTGATGTGTAATAGGCAGTTGAATGTAACGATTTGTAAGTTGGCTAAGATAGGTTTGGGTTAATGCCATGAAGTGAGGCAGTGCCAAATACAAGTGGATGAGGTGTTAAAGGAATTATTAAGCTAATTTCAGTGTACAAGTCCATGTACTTTTTTTGCCCTTTTTGTATTCTTCATGTCCTCAAGTTATTAAAGTATTCTGCTTGTGAGGTATATCATCCAGAGGAATTCATCTGTTGGCAGCCTACCCATTCATTTCATTTGTGTTCCTGTGTTCCTACCACACACTTATCAAAACCTTTCTCTGAAAGTCTCTTTATTCTGTCATTATTACATTTCCAATATTTTGGTAACGCTGAAATGAAAAATTAAACTTCATAGTGTAAACAGTCATAAATATTATAAACGGCATAGTGTATGGATATTTTACCCCATTTTTATATAATTGCACCTGCCAAGTTATTTTCTACATTAAAGAAGGTTATTCTAGACTAAAGAAGGTTTGTGAATTTCTGCTTGTATTGAAATAACAGATCAGTTTAGAATAAAGGTGAGTTGTACCAAAATTTGCTGTCAGGAAGAAGTCTCTTGTTTTCTTTTCTGTCCTCTAGTCTGCTAACTTGAATTTTATCCTTTTCTCACTAAAATGCTTCCACTGAGAAGGACGTAAACGTAAAAAGCACAAAAAACATTTTAAGAAACCTTTTAAAGGTCTTGATCGCTCAAAAGGTAGGTAAAAGTAGTTTTTATGCCATGTGTTATTTATGCACATTGCCGCTTGATTTCTGTCTTCAAAGGTCAAATGAATGTTAGATTACAATGTAACTTCAAAAATAAGTTTTAATTTGGAAATATTAAAATCTAAAATAAAAGAAGCACACTGGAATAGGTTGTAATTTCCATTGAGTAGTGCCTTAGCTATCATTTGGTCATTGATTATGAACTATGTGAGAATTTCAACTTTTTTTTTTGAATCTTATTTTATTTATTTTTTATACAGCAGGTTCTTATTAGTTATCTATTTTATACATATTAGTATATATATGTCAATCCCAATCTCCCAATTTATCACAGCACCACCATCCCCCACCACTTCCCCGCCTTGGTGTCCATACGTTTGTTCTCTATGTGTCTCTATTTCTGCCCCGCAAACCGGTTCATCTGTACCATTTTTCTAGGTTCCATATATATGCATTAATATACGATATTTGTTTTTCTCTTTCTGACTTACTTCACTCTGTATGACAATCTCTAGATCCATCCATGTCTCTATAAATGACCTACTTTTGTTCCTTTTTATGGCTGAGTAATATTCCCTTGTGTATATGTACCACATCTTTTTTATCCATTTGTCTGTCGATGGGCATTTAGGTTGCTTCCATGTCCTGGCTATTGTAAATAGTACTGCAGTTAACATTGGGGTGCATGTGTCTTTTTGAATTATGGTTTTCTCTGGGTATATGCCCAGTAGTGGGATTGCTGGGTCATATGGTAATTCTATTTTTAGTTTTTTAAGGAACCTCCATACTGTTGTTCTCCATAGTGGCTGTATCAATTTACATTCCTACCAGCAGTGCAAGAGGGTTCCCTTTTCTCCACACCCTCTCCAGCATTTGTTGTTTGGAGATTTTCTGATGTTGCCTGTTCTAACTGGTGTGAGGTGATACCTCATTGTAGTTTTGATTTGCATTTCTCTAATAATTAGTGATGTTGAGCAGCTTTTCTTGTGCTTCTTGGCCATCTGTATGTCTTCTTTGGAGAAATGTCTATTTAGGTTTTCTGTCCATTTTTTGATTGGTCTCCTGACCATTTTTTGATTTGGTTTGTTTTTTTAATATTGAGCTGCTTGAGCAGTTTATATATTTTGGAGATTAATCGTTTGTCCGTTGATTTGTTTGCAAATATTTTCTCCCATTCTGAGTTTTGTCTTTTCGTCTTGTTTGTAGTTTCCTTTGCTTTGCAAAAGCTTTTAAGTTTCGTTATGTCCCATTTGTTTATTTTTGTTTTTATTTCCATTACTCTCGGAGGTGGATCAAAAAAGTTCTTGCTGTGATTTATGTCAAAGAGTGTTCTTCCTATGTTTTCCTTTAAGGGTTTTATAGTGTCTGGTCTTACATTTAGGTCTGTAATCCATTTTGAGTTTATTTTTGTGTATGTTGTTAGGGAGTGTTCTAATTTCCTAATTTCATGCTATTACGTGTAGCTGTCCAGTTTTCCCAGCACCACTTATTGAAGAGACTGTCTTTTCTCCATTGTATATCCTTGCCTCGTTTGTCATAGATTAGTTGACCGTAGGTGTGTGGGATTATCTCTGGGCTTTCTATCCTGTTCCATGGATCTATATTTCTGTTTTTGTGCCAGTACCATATTGTCTTGATTACTGTAGCTTTGTAGTATAGTCTGAAGTCAGGGAGTCTTGAGTCCTCCAGCTCCATTTTTTTTCCCTCAAGATTGCTATCTGGGAGAATGTTCCTTGTGCACTTGAGAATAAAGTGTAATCTGTTTTTGGATGGAATGTCCTATAAATATTAATTAAGTCTATCTAGTCAATTGTGTCATTTAAAGCTTGTGTTTCCTGATTAATTTTCTGTCTGGATGATCTGTCCATTGGTGTAAGTGAGGTGTTAAAGTCCCCCACTATTACTATGTTACTGTTGATTTCCTCTTTTATAGCTGTTAGCAGTTGCCTTATGTATTGAAGTGCTCCTGTGTTGGGAGCATATATATTTATAATTGTTATATCTTCTTCTTGGATTGATCCCTTGATCATTATGTAGTGTCCTTCCTTGTCTCTTGTAACATTCTTTATTTTAAAGTCTGTTTTATCTGATATGAGTATTAGTACTCCAACTTTTTTTTGATTTCCACTGGCATGGAAAATCTTTTTCCATCCCCTCACTTTCAGTCTGTATGTGTCTGTAGGTTTGAGGTGGGTCTCTTGTAGACAGCGTATATATGGGTCTTGTTTTTGTATCCATTCAGGCAGCCTGTGTCTTTTGGTTGGAGCATTTAACCTATTCACATTTAAGGTAATTATCGATATGTATGTTCCTGTTGCCATTTTCTTAATTGTTTTGGGTTTGTTTTTGTAGGTCCTTTTCTTCTCTTGGGTTTCCCACTTAGAGAAGTTCCTTTAGCATTTGTTGTAGAGCTGGTTTGGTGGTGCTGAATTCTCTTAGCTTTTGCTTGTCTGTAAAGCTTTTGATTTCTCTGTCGAATCTGAATGAGATCCTTGCTGGGTAGAGTAATCTGGGTGGTAGGTTCTTCCCTTTCATCACTTTAAGCATATCATGCCACTCCCTTCTGGCTTGTAGAGTTTCTGCTGAGAAATCAGCTGTTAACCTTGTGGGAGTTCCCTTGTATGTTATTTGTCATTTTTCCCTTGTGGCTTTCAATAAGTTTTCTTTGTCTTTGATTTTTGTCAGTTTTATTACTATGTGTGTCAGCATGTTTCTCCTTGGGTTTATCCTGCCTGGGACTCTATGTGCTTCAGGGACTTGGGTGGCTATTTCGTTCCCTATGTTAGGGAAGTTTTCGACTATAATGTCTTAAAATATTTTCTCATGTCTTTTCTGTCTCTCTGTCTCCCTATAATGTGAATCTTGTTGTGTTTAATGTTGTCCCAGAGGTCTCTTAGGCTGTCTTGATTTCTTTTCATTCTTTTTTTTCTCTTCTGTGGCAGTGAATTCCACCATTCTGTCTTCCAGGTCACTTATCCGTTCTTCTACCTCACTTATTCTGCTATTGATTCCTTCTAGTGTAGTTTTCATTTCAGTTATTGTATTGTTCATCTCTGTTTGTTTGTTCTTTAATTCTTCTAGGTGTTTGTTCTTTAATTCTTCTAGGTCTTTGTTAAACATTTCTTGCATCTTCTCGATCTTTGCCTCTATTCTTTTTCCGAGGTCCTGGATCATCTTCACTATCATTATTCTGAATTCTTGTCCTGGAAGGTTGCCTATCTACCCTTCATTTAGTTGTTTTTCTGGGGTTTTATCTCATTCCTTCATCTGGGACAAAGTCCTTTGCCTTTTCATTTTGTCTATCTTTCTGTGAATGTGGTTTTCCTTCCACAGGCTGCAGGATTGTAGTTCTTCTTGCTTCTGCTCTCTGCCCTCTGTTCGAGAATTTCAACTCTTGAACTTGTATTTTCCTGTTTTTTATAGATAAACCAAAAGAAGCCAAAAAGGATACATTGTTGGAAAAATTGGCAACTCAAGTAATTAAAAATGTACAAGTAAAAATCACAGATATTCACATTAAATATGAAGATGATGTAAGTAACTTAGTTTACTTGGTTTAAGTTAGTAATTAAGTGTGTATTTTATGACATTAATTCTTGATTTGCCCATAAATAGCAATTTTGAATCCAAGACAGATTTTTTTTTCCTGATTAGTACACTACCATATCTCCTTCCTTGTGTTAGGCTTTTTTCATCTGGCATTAATGTGTGTACATATATCATAAAACTTCCATATGTTCCTTTCTAAAGCTAATTTAAGAGAATTTTGGATTTTTCTCTATCATTTATTTTGAATTTTGCTTAAAGACTTAGACTAATATAACTTTAAGGAACTAATTTTTTTTAATAATGACAAAAATTAGTTTCCAGAGGTGATGAAGTAATCGTTTATAATGGTAGTTGGTAGAGAGGGGACTAAAATCCAGGTCACTTGGCTGCTAGTCTCATTCACTTTACTTTCCACCATGTTGGATTTTAACACCCACAGCTACTCACACACATGTGTAGCAATATTTAGAAACCACACTTCACTTATAAGCAAAAGTTTAACATTAGTTGATTAAGAACTATTTTACTGATTAATTTTAGTTAAAATGTAACAAATATTTTGAACTTAATATGCACTGCTTTGTCTTAAGGTTCAAAACATACATGAGAAGCCTTGAATTTTTTTCATTTACCTAACAAATTGGAAATGCTTTTTCATCTTTTCCAAAAATGAGTTTGCTTTCCTTTTTGTTTTTAGTTTGCTTTAAGCTTGGATTTAATTAAAGTCATACTGCCATATATAGAATTTATTTTACTTTCCTCATAAGTTCCTTTTGTAACTTAATATTCAGTAAGACACCCTTGTAGTTTCTCAAGATACACCATCTCTATCTTACACTGACTTTTATCTTTTGGTTTTTCTGTAGTGATTAGACTGAATTTTGCTAACAAATAATGTCTAAAAACCAAATTAATAAATCGCCTTGTTTAAAACAAACTTAGGAAAATAAAATTGACTCAACCCGTCATGGAAGTAAAAGAATTACTCTTAAAGCTAATGGCATGTTGGTGAATGATAATCTCAGTTTAAACTTAAACTAAGCTTTTTTATTGAGCAAATACAATTCAAAAGGTACATTATTTCTTTCTCTTTAATGAAGAAATACAGAGATGCATAGGAGTGGGACAAGTAATATCAATTACATTTAAATTGGTGTCAGCCACAGAATTATTAAAATAACCTAAAGAAAAAAATTAAAAGCACAAAGGGATCTCCCTTATATTACCTCTTTCAATGTGATTACCTTAATTATTGTGTCTAGAAGGATAGTGAAAAATATAGAAATGGGGGGGGGAAAGTATAATAAGTTATCATAAAGATGTTCTTTGTATGATAGCAATAATTTATGGGTAGTGCATTAGCAGCTGAGGAGTTGTGTTTTATTAAAGTTCCTTCTGAAGTAGCTGCAAGTTATTTTGAGATTGATATCCATAGGTATAAAAAGATGAATATGGGAATGAAAGGAAATACATTTTGCCACAAATCATAATATATCTAATAATAAAAACAAAGCTCACAAAGCTCTTTGTGCTTTGCAGCTATAGCAGAGCATGCATTTAGGTGACTAAACTCAAGTCTCTGGTGGATGATTTAGAACATGATTTTTCTCCTCTCTCTAGTTTCCCTATTTTCTTTCATGACCAAAAAACATTGACTTTTGGACATCTTTGAGATATCGAAAACAATGACATCGTACACACCATGGCACAGTTTAAGCACTGTGTATAAATATAATTTAGGTATTGAAGATGAGAAATAGAAGTTTAACATTGGCATATTTTGAGTTAAGGGATTGAGGAAATTAAAAATTAAGAATCTTGAAGCATCTTCTAACAAACCATTTTTAAAGTGTCCGGGAAATTAAAGGCTTAAATAGACAGTTCACATTTCAAAATGTGAAAATCTTAAATGTTTTAAAAATAATTTAGTGGCATGGTTTTATCTACAACTCCTTGTTTTATTTATCTATGGAGAACATCTTTAATGGTATATACATAAAGAGACTGTCTCTTTTCAACTATGTAGACAAGAGTCTGTTTAGCCCTAGTGAGTGAATCTTCTCACTTCTAGTAAGAAAATAGTTCCACTAGGAAAGTATCATGTTAGTGTCATGCCTACAGAATGTGGAAAATCCCAGCCATGTTACTGTCTTCCTTCACTTTCTTTTACACAAATCCATTTGGTTGCGTTACTTTTAAACTCATTGTCCTATGTTGCCTATTGTAGAGTGGAGAATGGATTTACCCTCACTATCAGTATATTTTAATGTCACCTTTTTTTCTTTGATAGGTAACAGATCCAAAGCGGCCTCTTTCATTTGGTGTCACACTGGGAGAACTTAGTCTATTGGTAAAGTGACCTTATTTAAAATTTCTTTGGAACCTGTGAAATATTATTCTCAAGTCACAGGGTGAATTTCCTAAAATCAGCTATTGCTACAAATAGCTGTTTTATGTGTAATCTTTCTACAGCTCTTCTAGGAATTTACAACTTTTAGTGATACTTTTATTATAGTCTCTAATTATTTTGATTTATCTTTGAATTTAACAGATTTCAAAATATCAAGAACAAGTGTTTTGAAAGTATTAAAAGCTGTATATTAAATCTTTAGTAAATTAGGGGAAGATAGATTTCTATAGAGTCTGTTCTTATCCACAGTATAATTTCCAAATAGTTTATACATGTGTATCTGTTTATTATATTGAAATGTACATAAGCTAATTTATTTCGATTAAGTATTTTATAATGCAGTTTGGTTTTCCTCTTAAAGGTCTTTAAGGATATAGAGTGTGTATATCCAGGTTGGACATTCTTTTACTATTATGGACAACTAAGTGGTAGGAAACATGTTTTAAAGTTTAGGACAGTGAGCAGTAGATCATACTGGGTACATTTTTGCCTTTTGATTAGTTATATGAAGAGGGCCTTAGTAGGGAAAGAAGACGAAGAAAAAAAGAAAGAGAAGTAGACTATTAAACAGAAAAAGGACATTGTTACATGGAGGCCTTAAGAAGATACATGCATGCAGAGAAGTAGAGGTATACATCAGTTGAAGATCAAAGCAGGAAAATTAAAGAAAAGGTACTGGAGAAGCAAAGGAAAGGGAGTCAAGGAAGCTAGTGTTTAATACACTGTTTATCCTCTGCTTGTTTCCAAAATGAATTTGAAGTAGCTTTCAATAAAAAAGGAACAATACTATAACACTTCTAAAGAAACCAGAATCTGTGTTCTGAAAGGCAGAGAGATAATTGTTCCAGAAAAATGAGACCAGCAATATTAGTCATAAGTGAGCTCACTGTTTAATGTTGAGCTTCTAACAGACCAAATGAAAAATACAAAGTAGTCACATAGTTCCCATTGACTGATAACAGGCATTCTAAGGATGGTGTGTAGTTTCCTTAGTGTGTGCTGTTGTTTGATCCTCTGTATCTTTGCTCAGATTGTTCATATGGTTTTCTTTGCCTGCATTATTCTTTTCCCTTAATCTGCCTGGCGATTCTGTTCAGGTTTTAATAGTTCCTTCAGATGTTACCATCTTTCTCATTCTTTTTTTTTTACTTCACTCTTAGAAGTTACCATTCCTTCTTTTATGCTCCCTATTATATTTTATCAAAGCACCTGTGACACATTACTGAACTGGTTATCATGTTGGTTTCCTTCTATCCAGCCTTCATTCATTGATACAATAGTACCTATATTTTAGTGTTTTTGTGATGATTAAATTAGATAGTTTGTGTAAAGCATTTGGCACATTGTCTGGCTCAGTTTCTGCTTCAACTACTACATTGACTATTATAACAACAGTAATAGCAAACTTAATCTTTCTGTATCTATACCATTCCTTCTTCCCATCTTTCCACTTACAAACTAACTTTTATATCTAAGATAATCTTCCCACCTCTGATCTGGATCCCTTCGTCCCCCATGTCCTTAGGAGCCTTTTCCCCCCTTTTCTCTCACCCCCTCCTACCTTTTGCCTTTTCTTCCTTATTTCTGTCAATTTCCTTCTCTTTCCTAAATCTTCAACTCTTCTTCTTCCCTCTTCTCCCTTCCCTACCTCCTTCTTCGAAGCATTTAAATGCATTCAAGTGTCTCTTTTATATTAAAGTTAAAAAGCCTCTCCTTAACCTTCTCCCACTGCACCCAGGCCCCATCTAACTATTGCCTTCTCCTTCTCTTCTTTCTAAGTTTGTGAGAAAATTCTCTACCTTTGCTGTCTTTATTTCCCCACCTCCTAATGACTCCCTACCCACTATACTCTTATTCTGCTGCTCCACTGAAACTGCTCTTGACAAGTTCATCAGTAATGCCCTGGCCGCTTAAGTAAGTTTATTTTAGTTTATCTCACAGCAGCTTTTGGCATTGCTGACCATACTGACTTTGTAGAAACATGGTCATGCTGTGATTTCCATATTCTCCTGGTTTTCTTCCTACTTTGCAATATTTATTTATTTATTTATTTATTTATTACAAGAATGTGGACCTTCTTCAATAGTTTATAGGCTAGCTCTCTGTTTTTATTCATACCCAGTTCCTTCCACACACAGACACAGAGTAGCTCAGTAATTATTTTCTGAATGAATGAACTCAGTTAAATTAGAACCTCCTCAATTCTATATTCACTGTTCCTTTGATTTTGTAATATAAATATGTAAAGAAACAGATAACTAACATTAGCCATCATTAGCTAAATGTCTTGTTATTCCCAAGTTATTTTGTTATGGTTATTAGAGCACTGTTTTGTTGATATATATACTTCATTTCACAGTTACTCTCTTTTTTTCTTTTAGACTGCAAATGAACACTGGACTCCGTGCATATTAAATGAAGCAGAAAAAATTATATACAAGGTATTAGACTAGACTTTTTAATCCACTTATTTTCCTAAGTACAAACACTTAATGTATTTTCTTCAAGAAACCTTGATGGAACATAATATACCATTGGAATGTGGGTTAAAAGTTTTGGGTCCAGTTTTGGCTCTGATACTTACTATGTGACAACCTTCTGTAATCACTTACCTATTCTGAGGTTTAGATTCTTCACCTAGAATATAAAGAAACTGAATAAAATTAATGTTTCCCAAATTGTACTTCATGGAACATTAGGTAATTAAGATATTATCAGCTTTGTTGAAAAAATATTCTCTGGTCAAGTAAGATTACTGACTAAAGTAGAAAGCTGTACATAGTTAAACAGGTACATTTTATTTTGTTTTAAACTCCAGGACTTCACAGTACTTTAAATATGCTAATAAACATTGTGAATCTTTAAGAAGGATATTTAGTATGTAGCTTTCCCCACCTTTGTTCATCATAGAATCCTCTCCCCTCACCCCTCCCTTGAAACAGCCATTTGTAACCACTGGAAGAATCATGTCTTTCTTTCTTTTTTTTTTTTTATAAATTTATTTATTTTTATTTATTTATTTTTGGCTGTGCTGGGTCTTCGTTGCTGCGTGCGGGCTTTCTCTAGTTGCAGTGAGCGGGGGCTACTCTTCCTTGGGGTGCACGGGCTTCTCATTGCAGTGGCTTCTCTTGTTGTGGAGCACAGGCTGTAGGCACGCAGGCTTCAGTAGTTGTGGCACACAGGCTCTAGAGCGCAGGCTCAGCAGTTGTGGCACACAGGCTTAGTTGCTCCACGACATGTGGGATCTTCCTGGAGCAGGGCTTGAACCCATGTCCCCTGCATTGGCAGGCAAATTCTTAACCACTGCGCCACCAGGGAAGTCCTGAATCGTGTCTTTCTTATTCAATGAAATATTTACAGTCTGTTAAATACTAAATTCTCAGTAAATATTTGATCACTGAATGAATGAATCCCCTTGGGAATAGTGTTCCTGGAAGCACAATTTAGCAAATGCTAGATTAATAATAAAGTCTCTGTATAACATACATATATTTTCCTCCGTTTTTGCAGTATCTCCTTTCCTTTAAAAGTTCAAAGTGGCAATTGGAGAATTTTGGGGTAGTGAACATGAGAATAATCTTTTAATATTGATTCATAATTTCAGTGTGTTAGTTACCTGACCTTTTCCATTTTCTTCTGTAGCTTATACGGCTTGATAGTCTCAGTGCCTACTGGAATGTTAACTGCGGCATGTCTTACCCGTGGTCAAGGGAACACATCTTGGTAATTTCAGTTCGTACCTTGAAGAGCTAACCACACTCCCTAGATTTGTTTTACATAGCGGTCTTTAATGAGGACAGGATATCAGTCTTTTGTTTAAGTTGTATGTAACTAAGTCAGAAGTGTGCAACACAGTTTTTGGAATCACTCTATCTTTAAAAAAAAGCACTTTTGATTTTGAAGATCTTTGTGAAATCATTCACTTGACAGTGAGATGAGAACCTATACTATCACATTAAAACTGTGTTTATGATTTTTTACACTCTCATTTTGATGGCATTCTGGTTGCATTGTGGAGTTTCATATGAGAATGATTACTTGAAGAGTATTGTAAAGAAAGATGATACCTTTCAGATCTAAAAAATGTGTTCTTAGCAAATGTTTTAAGCATTTGTGATGATGCATTCTTGAATAGTGAACTATTGATTCAAAACTAAGCATGCTAAGCCAGTCTTAGTCATGTTTATTTACTTAGAGGAGAAAGGAAGAACAGTTGAATTTTCTGAATTGAATTAATTCCAAGATTCTATCTTTTATTTCTCGGAAAGATATTGTAACGTTAGGTTAATTTGCCTTTGTCTAGAAAGTGTTTGAGATCCTAATTCATGGATGTGTGTGTGTGTGTGTGTGTGTGCGTGTGTGTGTGTGTGTTTGGCTGAATATGTATGCATTTTCTTTTTCATTCTCATATAATTCAAATTTTTTGTTTAGGGTCAGCTGAAAAGTGAAATTCTCACAAGTAACAATATACCCCCAAACCATCAATACAGTAAGTAATGGTAAAAGTTTATTTCATGTTATAAGAAGCATGGAATTAAATACTTTATTTTAAACTACTTTTTCTGATAAAGTTATTTTGACAAAGAGAAAGTATTAATTTTTTATGTTAGTTTTATGATACAGCATATTTGGTATATAATTTAGTATTTAGAAATAGATTATAACACTTACACCACTGGAGAGTGATTAGGGCACTGTGGCTGTAGTTCACTCCCAACAGTTAACCCCCTTGACCTCCACGTTTTCTTCCTACCCTGTTATTGTCTACTTTGTTTTAGGAATTAGGTTTTCTTTTCTTTGTTTAATAACGAAATCTCTGAGATCTTGATATTCAGGATCTGAGCATGTCAGTATTGCAGTGTTAAGACAGACTGACTACTCCAGAGATTTTTTTTTAATGAAGTGTAGTTGATTTACAATATTATGTTAGTTTCAGGTGTACAGCGTAGCGATTCTGTATTTTTACAGATTATACTCCATTATGGATTATTATAAGATAGTGGGTATAATATCCTGTGCTATACAGTAAATCCTTATTGCTTATCTGTTTTATGTATAGCAGTTTGTATCTGTTAATCCCATAACCCTAATTTGTCCCTTCTCCTTCCCTCTCCTCTTTGGTAATCACAAGTTTGTTTTCTACATCTGTGAGTTGTTTGTCTTTTGCATATACATTCATTTGTATTATTTTTTAGATTACACATATAAGTGATATCATATAATATAATATTTGTCTTATTTTACTAAGCATAATATTCTCTAGGTTCATCCACATTGCTGTAAATGGCAGTATTTGATTCTTTTTTATGGCTAAGTAATATCCCACTGTATATATGTACCACATCTTAATCCATTCGTCTGTTGATGGGCACTTGAGTTGCTTCCATGTCTTGGCTATTGTAAATAGTGCTGCTGTTAACATTGGGGTGCATGTATCTTTTCAAATTAGTGTTTTTATTTTTTCAGGATATATACCCAGAAGTAGAATTGCTGGGTCATATGGTAGTTCTATTTTTGTTTTTTTGAGGAACCTCCATATTGTTTTCCATGGTGGCTGCACCAATTTACATTTCCCACCGACAGTGCACAAGGGTTCCCCTTTCTTCACATCCTCTCCAGCATTTGCTATTTGCAGACTTTTTGATGGTAGCCATTCTGACAGGTGTGAGGGGGTACCTCACTGTTGTTTTGATTCATATTTCTCCAGAAATCTTTTTTTAAGTAAGCTTTTCTATCTCTTGGCAGCCTCACCTTTACTTATTTCTAAATAGATCTCTAACAAAGCTGCCTCTGTATCCCATTCATTTTCTCCATTTCAGTTTTGTTCTAAAGATGCTGTTCTTTTGTTTTTATTTAGTGTACCTCTTTATGTTTGTTCTCAGCTTTCATGCCCATCTTCTTCTATACTCCATACTACTCTCGTTCACTGTTGTTTTCTTCTTATTCTTTTATAGCTAATTGCCTTTATATGAGAGCTGGCTGGCACTTTCTCTTTATGTCCACAAACCTCTCTATTAAACGATGACAGAGTTTTCAGATACTGTTAGTTTGTGAGAGCATTTAGTTTCACTCATGAAAGAACTTGTTCAGAAAAATCTACAACTTTATTCTGAGACATGTTTCATTTATAAGTAACCTCTAAATAAGTTAAAATTTTTATACAGTCTTACGCAAATTGTAAATACTATAAGATACCATAATTTATATAATTTTAATACTATTTGCAATTAAAATTTATTACATTACTTTGCTCTGTCATCTTCCCTAATACTTTTTCTCATACTACTTCTCAACTTCAAAAATATTGCCTTTAGTTGAGTCTAAGATTATATATGTAATGATCATTTTGAAAATTATAAAGTAGTAGGCAATTTTTTTCTGGGTAATACGAATTTCATTCATGATTCTGTTCCTAAATTCTGACTATGATTAAATAATATGGAAAGTAATCAAATTTTGTTTCCTATCTTGTATTAGTATTTTTTGGGGGGGGGCATGTCAGGCAGTACTTCATAATTATTTTTAAATTTTTATTGGAATGTACTTGATTTACAATGTTGTGTTAGTTTTAGGTGTGCAGCAAAGTGAATCAGTTATACGTACAGATATCCACTCTTTTTTAGATTCTTTTCCCATATAGGCCATTACAGAGTATTGAGTAGAGTTCCCTGTGCTATACAGTAGGTTCTTATTAGTGATCTGTTTTATATATAGTAGTGTGTATATGTCAATCCCAATCTCGCAATTTATCCCTCCTCCTGTATTATTATTTTTAATGAATACTAAAATCATTAAATGTCTTGTAGCAAGGAAGGGAAACATAATTTTACACAGACTGTGAATAACCAAGATTAGATTGTCTATATTTTGTACATTTCTTACTTAGAAGCATAGAGCACCAGTTTCCTCCTTGGACATTCCACTTTTACCATTGAGTTTGACAGTTTGTATTATGCAGATAAGTAGATGCTTAAATAGTTTTTGGTAGTGATTTTTTTACATATTTTTGATCATTTTTCTTTACTTTCACAGTAACAGTGTTCTCATAATTATTTACAGTTGCTCATATGTAAGGGCATGTAAACATATCTTACGTCTTCCCATGTTATATAAGTTTTCCAGCCAATATCAGCCTCTGCAAAACTCTACATGAATCCTTATGCAGAAACAGAGCTCAAAACACCTAAACTTGATTGGAACATAGAAGTACAAAATATTGCCATTGAATTGACCAAACCTCAGGTAAGATTCATTTGGGTATTTATAGCTTTGATTAACCTTGAATTTCAGTGGCTTTTGTTCTTTGTGATTATTCCCTCTCCAGTGCTCTGGTGGTTCTTTTGGTTTGTTATGTTGAGATTTGATATATCTCCTAAAAATAGATTATATGTGTATTTTTAAAAGAAAATAAATACCATATATAAGAAATAGTTTTTCTTCATTTTATCTGATTTTTCCCTTATTGGTGGAGAATCTTACCAAATTATAGTGAATGACATGATTCCCATTTAATTCCCAATTCTTGATGGAGGGTTTTAATAGTTTTTTTCTTCCTCAGATTTTAATAGCAGACACTCTTACATTAAATATTGTTCACTTAATTTTTAGAATAGCTGTGTTGGCAAGCTTTTTTTCCTTCACTTGTTTCTCAAGTTTGGTTATGTGCCTGAGGAGTTTGGATAAGACATCTGGAGAACTGGAAGTGAAAGGAGGATGGGAGATTTAGCTAATTGAGCTTTTAGCCCAGTCCAGTCCAGTACAAATATAATGCAAGTCATATGGGTAATTTTAAATTTTCTAGTAGCTACATTAGCAAAATAAGAAGAAAAGAGGAAAACAATTACTAAAATGAATAACATTTTATTTAACTTAACATACACAAAATATCATTTCAACATGTAATCAAAATTAAAAATTGTTAAAATATTTTATATTTTTTTTCTTAAGTCTTCAAAATCTGGGGTTTATTTTATACTTACAAATACATTTAAGTTCAGACTATATGCATGTTAAGTGCTGAATAGCTGTGTGGTAACTCTTAGGTAGAGTCGCGTTAAGAAAAAATGGAGAAGAAGCTGGACTTCCCCTTTCTTTATTTTGCCTATAGTTGTGTGTGTGTGTGTGTGTGTGTGTGTGTGTGTGTTTCCCTCCATTTGAGCTGTTTACCAGATACACACAGAGTTGTTGTATTGGTGGTTAAGATGGGTGGTTAAATAGCTTTATCTTGCTTTAGTTATGCAATAATTTTCTGGAGCAGTTTGAAATTCAGCTTATAGATAGCCACTGCTTGAAAGGATGGTCCAGAGGAAAATATGTAGTTTTAGGAATCAGCATGTTTCATGTTAGTAGTTACAGATACCATATTTCATTGGTTCTAAGATTTACATTTATTTCACACTTTAATATATTTGAAAATAGGATGTATATTATTATTGGTGGTATGACAGTTTAGTTGGCAGTACTGCTTTCTTTTGTAGTAGAACTTAAAATTATCTTACAACTTATCATCATTGTTGTCTTAAATCTGATGAAATATATTATTGAATTATCGGACAGCTGTGATATTCATTGTTCAGAGAATTTGAAGTCTCACTATACTGAAAATATAACAAAATTTGGTGTTTATTCATGTGTGTGATGTAACAAACATAACTTGGTTTTTGTTTTAATAGTACTTAAGTATGATTGACCTTTTGGAATCAGTGGATTATATGGTTAGAAATGCTCCTTACAGGAAATATAAGCCTTATTTACCACTTCATACCAACGGTCGACAATGGTAAGTTAGAATTTTTTTTTAAATGTTTTATGAGAACCATGTAATCATATAGTTAGGGACTCTCAGAGCTAAGAGACCTTTAAAGCCATGTAATGAAGCCACTTTATTTTTTTAGAGACATGAGAGGGATATCTTTTATATTATGTCCTTGTTACTTTTTGTTTTTAATAAACACGTTCTCTTGTACTCCAGCTCCTAGATTATTCCCAAATTCTTAACTCAGTATTTAAGACTTTCAACTGTTTTTTGATCTTATTGCCCTTCAGTAATGGATATGAACTCCAATGTGGCAACCATATTGGGATACTATTAATTTCACACAACATGTCATTTTGTGTCTTTATGAGTTTGCTTTGGCATATCCTCTTCCTGGAGTGGTTTGCTCCATTCATAATCTATTTAAGTCAGAGAATTGAAGTACTGGGGAATTGAAATGTTATCGCTGAGCTTTTATAGGAATACAGTTAATAAGAACAAAAAGAGTAACAGTGTAGCTCTAAAACGTCAAAGCTATTTTCCTGCTGTTTCTTAAACCTTCATATTCAAATGTGCATTAACAACATTTGATTTGCAGGTGGAAATATGCAATTGATTCTGTTCTTGAAGTTCACATAAGAAGGTATACACGGATGTGGTCATGGAGTAACATAAAAAAACACAGGCAATTGCTCAAGAGTTATAAAAGTGCCTACAAAAATAAGCTAACCCAGACTAAAGTCCCAGAAGAAATACAGAAACAAATTCAGGTATATCTTGCATATATTGGTGAGAGCTATTATTTGTTAAATCATCCTTTAATATTAATTTAATTAAATTTAAATTTAAATATAATTTTAGAAAGAACAGAACTGAGCTCTTTTTGAGAGAATTGTATGGAAAATGCAGAGTATTTTTTCCCCTGTTATTTCCTCCAAAAAAAAGCTTCCTAATATCAGGGTACTTGTAAACTATTTGGAGAAATGTGTTTGGTTTTTATAATAATGTTTAGAAAGTCAATATCAGAGCTGTTCAAATATGTGTTTAATATTAGCTAGATGTGTATTGTTAGTTTTGTTAGTGGCTTTTTTTTTAAGAGTTCTAAGTATTATTTGTAAAAAATAGTTCTTATCCTCAAGATAGGAGTCTTATTTACCCCCTTCTGAAATATAGAAAAACACATAATTTGCTTAATATCATCTGATCTTGATTATATCACTGTTTTTGCTACAAATTCATAACATAAAGAATTAATCAAATTGTTATTCTGAAATATATAACAATCACTAATATTATATATTAGAAAAAGCATCAAGTTTATCAGTATCTTAGATCTGGTATTCTCATGTATAAAATGGAAACAGTATCTGTCTTACAGAGTTGTGAGAATTGCATGAAATAACAAATAGAGCATGTGACACACAGGTCACCCACTACATGTTAGATTCCTCTTACATAAATTCCCCAAGTTGGTTTCTGCTTTAATGTACTTGAATGTGAAGAATTTTACATTCTTAAATTTTGTGTTTTATTAAGGTGCCTTTAGTACGATGATTGTGAAATAACACAGAAAAGGGGGAGTCAGAAGTAACAACCATAAGGCTAATACCTAAAACAGGTCCCCCTCCTAAATATTTTTGTTTCCATTTGCATGTATGGCTATCTCTGTATTATCGTGGTCTCATTAAAATTCTTATTTTCATATTGTATTTAACAAGCATTTACTTTCTTGAAAAGCTGTTTCTCACATTGCAAAAAAGTAAAAATGTAAAAGCCAAGTGTACGTTCAAATTTATACTTATACTTTCAGTAGATCACAAATGCTGTTTGTTCATGGACTAGAATACGCCTAGAAATCATAGAAGAAAAAAATTTTTTTAATCTAATGACCATTTTCTTTGTTTACAAGTGTCTCTTTGTTTTTTAGGATTTGGAGAGGCCACTAGATGTTTTTAACATAATTTTAGCAAGGCAACAAGCACAAGTTGAGGTAATCTTTTTTTCTTTTTCTTTCTTCATGATAATTTTTTTTTTTTAAACTGGAGTATATTTGCTTTACAGTATTGGGTTAGTTTCTGCTGTACAACGAAGTGAATCAGCTATATGTATACATACATCCCCTCCCTCTTGGACCTCCCTCCCATCCCCCCATCCCACCCATCTAGGTCACCACAAGCTGAGCCGAGCTCCCTGTGCTGTACAACAAGTTCCCACTATCTATCTATTTTACACGTGGTAGTGTATATATGTCAATCATTTTTATTAGCTGATTTTATGTTTTAAACATGTTAATATTACTCCTTTAAACCTGGGATCAAGAAATTTAAGTTTCATGGGAAGTTGTTTAGATTTACTCACGTGAGAATAAAGGTTGAGTTTTCATGTCTTAATTTAGTCTCAGGAGAAAATTAATTGGAATATTGGAGGAAAAAACCACACTAATATGAAGGGGCAAATTTTCTAATTTTATAACTAAAAATTTGCTAACCCCCAAAAGAAAGTAAGTAAAAGTCATCCATAATCCTAGCAACACAGAATACTGGTGTTAACATTTTGATATGTAGGCTTCTAGTTTTTCTCTCATGCATATGTACCTATTTATGCTTTGTATCTCCCATTTCTTTCCCTTTATTTCCTCTTCCCTCCCTTCCTTCCTCCTTTCTTTAACCCATTTTCTTTTTTTCCCCCCTTCCCTCCTTCTCTCCCTCTTCTCTTCCTTTCTTTTTTTTTCTAAAATTAGACTCAGTCTGTTTGTAATGTTTTGTAATTACTGACTTATCCCACTTGGTACCTTGTCCTCATTGTTCCATGTCATTTCTATTATTCTGTAACATGACTTTTTTGGTAAACAAAAAAATAAATGATAAGTACAATAAACTCATTATAGAAAAGTTAGAAAATAAAGATCCACAAAAATAGAAAATAGAAATACCCATTATCTCACACACTAAAGATAACTACTGTTAATACCTTTTTGTGTATTCTTCCTGTCTTTCTTATAGTCATAGATCTTTATACACATACTCATTTTTTTTAAATGGGATTAAAGCATATGCACTTGTTCATTCATATACTTAGTAAATGCTCATTGAGTGCCTGCTGTACTAGCATAATAGTTAAGAGTGTAGGCTTGGGAGTCAGATGGTCTGGATTCTAATCCCAGCTTTGCTATCTGCTACTTGTTTGACCTTGGGTTGACTATTTAACCTGCCCGTGCCTCGGTTTCCTCATTTGTAAAACAATATTAATTCACAGTACCTACATCATAGGGTTATTGTGTGGAGTACCTGATAAACCATATAAACCACTTAGACTGTTATATGCCTGGCACAAATCTATGCACATAATTATGTACATCTCATCACCCTTGCCGTATTCTATTTGTTAGAAACAAGTCACAGGTCATGCCCACACTCAAGGGAAGGGGACTGTCCAAGGGTAAGAACACCAGGAGGGAGAAGTTTTAGGGCAGGTGGGGGATGAGTACAACATGTGAAAAAAAAAAGTGAGGAAACTCACTATTGAGAAGGTCACTTCTCCAAGTGTTGACTTCCCTCCACCATCTGCCTACTTTGCTAACTTTTCAGAGTCTGTGGTAGATGCTTTTTATGTTTTGTCCAGAATTTTTTGTTTTAATAAACAATGAAGGATGTGTTGTAGAGGGCTTAGGCCATCATGGAACTGAAAGTTCATCATTGGATTTAGCCATAAAGAAATCATTTAAAGAGCAAGTTTTATAGAATAGTATGGGTAGAAATTTGATAGGAATGAGAGGGAGTGGAAGATGAGGAATTGGAGAGACTAAGTACAGACAGTTATTTCACGGTAAGTGGAAAGCAAGATTAAGGGAGTGGCAACTCGTGGGGATTGTGGAGTCAAGAAGAGGTTTTGTAAGTTGCTTTTTTTTTCTTTAAGTTACAGTGTTCCGTTTTATATAGTATTCCATAGAATTGTTTATCCAACATAATTTTAAATGACTGACTAGTACTCAGTTCTGTTTGTATACCAGAATTTGCTTACTATTTCCCACCGGTTATATTTGATTATAAATGACACTACAATGAGGAGCCTGGTCTTTACATTTTCTCAAACGTCTCATTTTCTTAAGGACAAATTCCCCAAGGTGGGGCAGAGAGTGTGAATATTTTAAAAGGTATTTGCTACTACTGTGAATTTGTTCCTATGAATTAGAGAAACATTTTGCCAGAAGAAACAGATAATTCTAATCTTCCCTAAATTAAGTTGCTTCAGTTTAATTGGGTGTTCTTAATACTACTTATCAGTTGCTTTGAAATTGAAGGAAGAAGATAAATTATTGGATGCTGTGGCTAAAGAAGGATGGGATGTAGATGAAGAGAAGGCAATTAGATTCATCCAAGATTGATGTTTTTTCATTATAGTGGAAAATCTGCAGGGCCAGAGAGTTTAAAATGTAGGCAGAGGATTGGATGAAGTTATTTACCTTGGCCTCTTAGCTGGACAGGGAAGGGAAGTGAAGGCAACAGAGGTGGTATATAGGAAAAAGTGAAAGGGTTTTGCATACCTCTTCATATTAAATTTTATACACATTTTAAAATTTATGGTCTCATAGATATATTTTACTGTGAAAAATAAAAACGCATACTAATCTTCTATGCTAGGAGAATAAAGAAGTTAAATATTATTTCATATAAAATATAAACTAATCAGCTATATATTTTTTTACCCATTACATTTCTGACTGCTGAAAATGGATTAAGCTTGACAAAAGAGCTGAGATATAACTGGGACCATCAATGATTTTGTGGGCAGATATAGACCTATTCCCCTATTATTTGTTTAATGTCTACTTGTTAAATATAACTTATTTAACTTAGTTTAAACTGAGTTGTTAATCAAACTTATTCTCTTTACTATAGAATTCAGCTCTTTAACTTGTCTTTTGGATTATTTCACTTTTTGGTACACACAGAAGCTTATAGTATGTTACCAATTTACTACCAATTTAAAATATTTTAAAGTTAAAGTGGGAAAATTATTTACTTATTCAGGAAATGAGAAGATAGAGTCTAAATTATTTAAGCCCTATATTCTTTTAATCCTTTTGTTTTCCACTTTTGAGTTATTCATCTGTATTTTACTGAAAAGTGGGTAAAGACAAGAAGCAGCAGATGATCAAGCCAGGATTTGTTGAGAAACAGGATGAAATGAGATTTGACGACTTTCTAATTTTATTTATATTCTGTCCCCCAAACATGTTCATAGTTAGCAAGTCAACAGTGTATGTGAATTATGAAATAGGATTGTTAAATTTTATTTTTGAGTGTGGAAGTGTCTTCTTTCAGGGAACTTTTCATTTTAAAAATCTGCTGTCATAGTAGCTCTTTACCTTGTAAATTTGGAAGACACATTACTCAGAAGAATTTTACTTGAAACCTTAACTTACTCACAAAATGCAACTTTGTCAGGAAGCTATCAGTAGGTGTGACAAGTATATAAATTAATAGACTATGTTAACCAAATAATGTTGAGAATCGTTTCAGAAGGAACTAGCTTTATTGACTGCTTTTAACTGAATTTAGTGTTAAAAAAATTAACCATTGTTCTTACCTGGCTACACCTGAAAGTGAAGAGGGCATTTATTCTTTAATTAAATGTTTTGATTTTTATTTTTTAGGTGATTCGATCTGGGCAAAAATTAAGGACAAAGTCTACTGACAGAGGCGAGAAACGTGGAGGCTGGTTTAGTGGGTTTTGGGGTAAGAAGGAATCTAAGAAAAAAGATGAAGAATCTTTGATTCCTGAAAGTAAGTTCCAAGTCAGATAGTTTATTGTACACTGATAAGGAAAAAATACATAAACTATGTTTTGGCCAGTTAGTTGAATTTTATTTCATAATATTTTTGAAATAAAAGTAGCTTAGTATAGTAAACATATAAACAAATACATCAGGATGGAACATTCCCATGTTTATATAACTAAAATAAAACTTTGAATTTTTGAGAAAAGTTATTTGTGTGAAATTTTAAAACTTGAAATTCAGAAATCTCACAGGTAGCATTCCTTATTGTTACTTTTTTACATGGATATTTAATTAGATGTTTCACTTAATTTTTGAAATACTTAGGGAATTATAAAATTGTTACGTGACACCTGAATTCCCTTAATGGTGTCTCTTTGCGTTTTCTTTTTTCTTTTTTTTTTTTTTGCGGTACGCGGGCCTCTCACTGCTGTGGCCTCTCCCGTTGCGGAGCACAGGCTCTGGACGCGCAGGCTCAGCAGCCATGGCTCACGGGCCCAGCCGCTCCGCAGCATGTGGGATCTTCGCGGCCCGGGGCATGAACCCATGTCCCTGCATCGGCAGGTGGACTCTCAACCACTGTGCCACCAGGGAAGCCCTCTTTGTGTTTTCTTGACCTAAACAAGCAAATACATGATGTTTAACAAGTCAAAATAGTATATTAGAGGAAATTACTTTGCTGCTTTTGCTTTAGCATTGTGTCTATTGATTTTAGGCCACTCGTTAGTTTGGTTTGATTTTTTTTATTGTATCTGTAAGACTGAAGCAACTGATTTCTTAAAATATTATCTTTTTGTAGCTATTGATGACCTTATGACACCAGAGGAAAAAGATAAGCTCTTCACGGCTATTGGTTATAGTGAGAGCACCTACAACCTAACTTTACCCAAGCAGGTAATTATTTAGGTGGTAATTATTTAGGTGGTTTCATTTTTCTGTGTTATCTTGAATTGGGTTAAACAAGTTATTGATTTTTAAAGTAACTAATAAAAATACGTTACAGTTTGTTTCTGCTTTACTTTTTGTTACATGTTTCAGTCAGACCTTACCAATTAAAACTGTCTCCAACTTTAGATTTAGTTGATTTAATGAATGTGAGAATAACCTGATAAAAAGTACTTATAGAGGTAAATTAAGTCTTTTAAAAATTTTATCTTAAAAAAATCTGTGTGTGTGAAATGTAACTCATGTATAAAAGAGTCATCAAAACCAAAATGTATTGCTCATTTGATGTGTCATAAAGAACAGCTGTGTAATTACTATCGGTTAAATTATGGACTGTGCAATAGATAGGGCATTATTGTGAGATCTATCTCTGTTCTTTCACTGTGTGTATTTTGCTCACTTTCATTGTTGTGTAGGTATTTTCATTTGAAAATACCACAACTTATTTATTCATACTTTTGTTTATGGGCATTTTGTTTTTTGGTTGTTATGCTGCTGTTAACTTCTTGTAAATATCTTTTAGTGGGCATGTGAGATTTTCTGCTTAGTATATCTTTAGGAGTAGAATTGGTGTATCATAGGATATGAGTATGTTTAACTTTAATAGATTCTGCTAAATACTTTTACAATGTGAAAAACATTTCCATCAGTGGTATATGAGGATTCTTATTGTTCCACATCTTTACCAACTCTTACCATCATCAGTCTTTTAAATTTATCCATTCTAAATGGTGAGTATGTAGTATTTCATTGTGGTTTTAATTTGTGTTTTCTGGATGACTGAAGAGGTTTTTTCACTTTCTTGTACTGTTGTAGGCCTGATAGATACCCTCTTTTGTGAAGTAGCTTTTGAGTCTCTTGTTCATTATTGGGTTGTCTTTTTCTTATTGGTTTGTAGGAGTCTTTTATGTATTTGTTAAATTACATCACATCCCTAGAAATGAGTCATTTTATAACTGGAAGTTTGTACCTTTGACTACCTTCACCAATTTCCCCCATACCCTGCTCCCTGTTCCTGGCAACCACCAGTCTATTCTCTGGTCTTTTTAGATTCCACATATAAGTGAGACCATACAGTATTTGTCTTTCTCTGTTCGACTTACTTTACTTAGCATAATGTCCTCAAGCTACATCCATGTTGTTGCAGGATTTCCTTCCTTTTTAATGGCTAAATAATATTCCATTGTGTATATCCACACCACATTTTCTTTATTTTTTCATCAGTCAGTGGACACCTAGGTTGTTATAATGTCTTGGCTGTTGTGAATAATGCTTCAATGAACATGGGAGTGCACATATCTCTTTGAGGTATTGATTTCATTTCCTTCAGATAAATGTCCAGAAGTGGAATTGCTGGATCATAAGGTACTTCTCTATTTAGTTTTTTGAGGAACCTCCTCACTGGTTCTTATAGTGACTCTACCAATTTACATTCCCACCCACAGCATGGGAATATAAATTGGTACAGAATAATAGCCATTCTAACAGGTGTGAGGCGATATCTCATTGTGGTTTCTTTTTTTTTTTTCTAAAGAACATTGGCAAATGTATTTCCCTCCATATGAAGTTATTAATGTTTTTTAGTTGAAGTATAGTTGATTTACAGTATTAGTTTCAGGTGTACATCATAGTGATTCAGTATTTTTATAGATTATGCTCCATTTAAAGTTTTTACAAAATAATGACTGTATTTCCCTGTGACGTACAATATATCCTTGTTGCTTATTATTTTATATATAGTAGTTTGTACCTTTTAATTTCCAAACACCTTTTGTGCCCATCCCCCTTTCCCTTGCCCATCTGGTAAGCACTAGTTTGTTCTCTATATCTGTTGATGGACATTTAGGTTGCTTCCATATCCTAGCTATTGTATGTATTACTGCTGTGAACATTGGGGTGCATGTATCTTTTTGAATTAGTGTTTTTGTTTTCTTCAGATACACACCCAGGAGTGGAATTGCTGGATCATATGACAATTTTACCTTCAGTTTTCTGAGGAACGGCTATACTGTTTTCATTGTGGCTGCACCAATTTACATTACCACCAATAGTGTAGGAGGGTTCCCTTTTCTCCACACCCTCTTCAACATTTGCTTGTTACTTGTGGACTTTTTGATAATAACCATTTTGATAGGTGTGAGGTGATATCTCATTTCAGTTTTGACTTGCATTTCTCTGATGATTAACCGTGTTGAACTTTTTTTCATGTGTCTTTTGGCCATCTCTGTATCTTCAGTGAAAAAAATGTCTACTCAGGTGTTCTTCCCATTTTTTAAATCAGGTTAGTTGTCTTTTGATATTGAGTTGTATGAGTTGTTTATATATTTTCGATATTAACCCCTTATTGGTAATATCACCTGAAAATGTTTTCCCTTATATGGTAGGTTGCCTTTCCATGTTGTCAGTGGTTTCCTTTGCTCTGCAAAAGCTTTTAAGTTTAATAGGGACTGTTTATTTATTTTTGCTTCTGTTTCTTTTGCCTTAGGAGACAGATCAAAAAAATATTGCTGCAATTTGTGTCAGAGAATATTCTGCCTGTGTTCCCTTCTGTGAGTTTTATGGTTTCAGGTCTTAAATTTAGGTCTTTGGTCCATTTTGAGTTTATTTTTGTATGTGGGATGAGGAAATGTTCTAATTTCATTCTTTTACATGTACTGTCCAGTTTTCCCAGCATCACTTATTGAAAAGATTGTCTTTTCTCTATTGTATATTCTTCCCTCTTTTGTCATAGATTAATTGACCGTAAGTGTGTGGGTTTATTTCTGGGCTCTCTATTCTGTTCTGTTGATCTCTGTGTCTGTTTTTATGCAGGCACCATACCTACCATAGCGTTTTGATAACTGTAGCTTTGTAGTATACTCTGAAATCAGGTAGCATGATACCTCTAGCTTTGTTCTTTTTTCTCAAAATTACTTTGGTAATTTGAAGTCGTTTATGGTTCCATATACATTTTAGAATTATTTGTTCTAGATCTGTGAAAAATATCATGGGTACTTTGATAGGGATGACATTAAATCGGTAGATTGCTTTGGGTAGTATGGCCATTTTAACAATATTAATTCTTCCAATTTAAGAACATGGGTTATCTTTTCATTTCTTTGTATCATCTTCAATTTCCATTATCGGCATTTTATAATTTTCAGAGTATAGGTCTTTCACCTTCTTGGTTAAGTTTATTCCTAAGCTATTTTATTCTTTTTGATGCGATTTTAAGTGAGATTGTTACCTTGCATCTGTTCCTGATCATTCATTACTAGTATATAAAAAAGCAACAGATTTCTGTTTATTAATCGTCTATCCTGCAACTTTACTGAATTCATTTATTCTAAGAGTTTTTAGGCAGAGGCTTTAGGGTTTTCTATATATAGTGTAATGTCATCTGAAAACAGTGATAGTTTTACTTCTTCCCTTCCAATTTAGATACCTTTTATTTCTTTTTCTCGCCTGATGGCTGTGGTTAGGACTTCCAATGGTATGTTAAATAGAAGTGGTGAGAGTGGGCATTCTTGTCTTGTTCCTGATTTTACAGGAAAAGCTTTTAGTTTTTTGGCATTGAGTATGATGTTAGCTGTGGGTTTGTCATAAATGCTCTTTATTATGTTAAGATATGTTCCGACTGTACCAACTGTGATGAGAGTTTTGTCATGAATGGATGTTGAATTTTGTCAAATGCTTTTCCTGCATCTATTGAGATGATCGTGTGATTCTTAACCTTCCTTTTGTTAATGTGGTGTATCATATTGATTGATTTGCAAATATTGAACCATCCTTACATCCTTGGAATAAATCCTACTTGATCATGGTTTATGACCCTTTTTATATATTGTTGAATTCAGTTTGCTAATATACTTTTGCAACAATATTCATCAGAGACATTGGCCTGTAGTTTTCTTTTTTTGTAGTGTCTTTGTCTGGTTTTGGTATCAGGGTATTGGTGGCCTCAGAGAATGAATTTGGGAGTGTTCCTTCCTCTTCAGTTTTTTGGAATAGTTTGAGAAGGATAGGTAATAACTCTTCTTTATATGTTTAGTAGAATTTCACTCTGAAGCTGTTTGGTTCTGTACTTTTGTTTGCTGGGAGATTTCTGATTACTAACTCAATTTTACTACTAATGGTCAGTCTGTTCAGATTGTCTGCTTCTTTTTTTTTACATCTTTATTGGAGTATAATTGCTTAACAATGGTGTGTTAGTTTCTGCTTTATAACATAATGAATCACTTATACATATACATATGTTTCCGTATCCCCTCCCTCTTGCGTCTCCCTCCCACCCTCCCTATCCCACCCCTCCAGGTGGTCACAAAGCACTGAGCTGATCTCCCTGTGCTATGCAGCTGCTTCCCGCTAACTATCTACCTTACATTTGGTAGTGTATATATGTCCATGCCTCTCTTTCGCTTTGTCACAGCTTACCCTTCCCCCTCCCCATATCCTCAAGTCCATTCTCTATTAGGTCTGTGTCTTTATTCCTGTCTTACCCCTAGGTTCTTCATGACATTTTTTTTTCTTAAATTCCATATATATGTGTCAGCATACAGTATTTGTCTTTCTCTTTCTGACTTACTTCACTCTGTATGACAGACTCTAGGTCCATCCACCTCATTACAAATAGCTCAATTTTGTTTCTTTTTATGGCTGAGTAATATTCCATTGTATATACGTGCCACGTCTTCTTTATCCATTCATCCAAGGATGGACACTTAGGTTGTTTCCATCTCCGGGCTATTGTAAATAGGGCTGCTATGAACATTTTGGTACATGACTCTTTTTGAATTATGGTTTTCTCAGGGTATATGCCCAGTAGTGGGATTGCTGGGTCATATGGTAGTTCTATTTGTAGTTTTTTAAGGAACCTCCATACAGTTCTCCATAGTGGCTGTACCAATTTCACATTCCCACCAGCAGTGCAAGAGTATTCCCTTTTTTCCACACCCTCTCCAGCATTTATTGTTTCTAGATTTTTTGATGATGGCCATTCTGACTGGTGTGAGATGATATCTCATTGTAGTTTTGATTTGCATTTCTCTAATGAGCATGTTGAGCATCCTTTCATGTGTTTGTTGGCAGTCTGTATATCTTCTGTGGAGAAATGTCTATTTAGGTTTTCTGCCCATTTTTGGATTGAGTTGTTTGTTTTTTTGTTATTGAGCTGCATGAGCTGCTTATAAATTTTGGAGATTAATCCTTTGTCAGTTGCTTCATTTGCAAATATTTTCTCCCATTCTGAGGGTTGTCTTTTGGTCTTGTTCATGGTTTCCTTTGCTGTGCAAAAGCTTTTAAGTTTCATTAGGTCCCATGTGTTTATTTTTGTCTTTATTTCCATTTCTCTAGGAGGTGGGTCAAAAAGGATCTTGCTGTGATTTATGTCATAGAGTGTTCTGCCTATGTTTTCCTCTAAGAGTTTGATAGTGTCTGGCCTTACATTTAGGTCTTTAATCCATTTTGAGCTTATTTTTGTATATGGTGTTAGGGAGTGATCTAATCTCATACTTTTACATGTCCCTGTTCAGTTTTCCCAGCACCACTTATTGAAGAGACTGTCCTTTCTCCACTGTACATTCCTGCCTCCTTTACCAAAGATAAGGTGACCATATGTGCGTGGGTTTATCTCTGGGCTTTCTATCCTGTTCCATTGATCTATCTTTCTGTTTTTGTGCCAGTACCATACTGTCTTGATTACTGTAGCTTTGTAGTATAGTCTGAAGTCAGGGAGCCTGATTCCCCCAGCTCCATTTTTCGTTCTCAAGATTGCTTTGGCTATTCGGGGTCTTTTGTGCTTCCATACAAGTTGTGAAATTTTTTGTTCTAGTTCTGTGAAAAATGCCAGTGGTAGTTTGATAGGGATTGCATTGAATCTGTAGATTGCTTTGGGTAGTAGAGTCATTTTCACAATGTTGATTCTTCCAATCCAAGAACATGGTATATCTCTCCATCTATTTGTATCATCTTTAATTTCTTTCATCAGTGTCTTATAATTTTCTGCATACAGGTCTTTTGTCTCCTTAGGTAGGTTTATTCCTAGATATTTTATTCTTTTTGTTGCAGTGGTAAATGGGAGTGTTTTCTTGATTTCACTTTCAGATTTTTCATCATTAGTATATAGGAATGCCAGAGATTTCTGTGCATTAATTTTGTACCCTGCTACTTTACCAAATTCATTGATTAGCTCTAGTAGTTTTCTGGTAGCATCTTTAGGATTCTCTATGTATAGTATCATGTCATCTGCAAACAGTGACAGCTTTACTTCTTCTTTTCCAATTTGGATTCCTTTTATTTCCTTTTCTTCTCTGATTGCTGTGGCTAAAACTTCCAAAACTATGTTGAATAAGAGTGGTGAGAGTGGGCAACCTTGTCTTGTTCCTGATCTTAGTGGAAGTGGTTTCAGTTTTTCACCATTGAGGACGATGTTGGCTGTTGGTTTGTCATATATGGCCTTTATTATGTTGAGGAAGGTTCCCTCTATGCCTACTTTCTGCAGGGTTTTTATCATAAATGGGTGTTGAATTTTGTCAAAAGCTTTCTCTGCATCTATTGAGATGATCATATGGTTTTTCTCCTTCAATTTGTTAATATGGTGTATCACGTTGATTGATTTGCGTATATTGAAGAATCCTTGCATTCCTGGAATAAACCCCACTTGATCATGGTGTATGATCCTTTTAATGTGCTGCTGGATTCTGTTTGCTAGTATTTTGTTGAGGATTTTTGCATCTATGTTCATCAGTGATATTGGCCTGTAGGTTTTTTTTGTGACATCTTTGTCTGGTTTTGGTATCAGGGTGATGATGGCCTCGTACAATGAGTTTGGGAGTGTTCCTCCCTCTGCTATATTTTGGAGGAGTTTGAGAAGGATAGGTGTTAGCTCTTCTCCAAATGTTTGATAGAATTTGCTTGTGAATCCATGTGGTCCTGGGTTTTTGTTTGTTGGAAGATTTTTAATCACAGTTTCAATTTCAGTGCATGTGATTGGTCTGTTTATATTTTCTATTTATTCCTGGTTCAGTCTCAGAAGGTTGTACTTTTCTAAGAAATTGTCCATTTCTTCCAGGTTGTCCATTTTATTGGCATATAGTTGCTTGTAGTAATCTCTCATGATCCTTTGTATTTCTGCAGTGTCAGTTGTTACTTCTTTTTCATTTCTATCTATTGATTTGAGTTTTTTCCCTTTTTTTCTTGATGAGTCTGGCTGATGGTTTATCAATTTTGTTTATCTTCTCAAAGAACCAGCTTTTAGTTTTATTGATCTTTGCTATCGTTTCCTTCATTTTTCATTTATTTCTGATCTGATTTTTATGATTTCTTTCCTTCTGCTAACTTTGGGGTGTTTTTTTTCTTCTTTCTCTAATTGCTTTAGGTGCAAGGTTAGGTTGTTTATTCGATATGTTTCCTATTTCTTAAGGTGGGATTGTACTGCTATAAACTTCCCTCTTAGAACTGCTTTTGCTGCATCCCATAGGTTTTGGGTCGTCGTGTCTCCATTGTCATTTGTTTCTAGGTATTTTTTAATTTCCTCTTTGATTTCTTCAGTGATCACTTCGTTATTAAGTAGTGTATAGTTTAGCCTCCATGTGTTTGTATTTTTTACAGATCTTTTCTTGTAATTGATATCTAGTCTCATAGCATTGTGGTCGGAAAAGATACTTGATACAATTTCAATTTTCTTAAATTTACCAAGGCTTGATTTGTGACCCAAGGTATGATCTATCCTGGAGAATGTTCCATGAGCACTTGAGAAAAATGTGTATTCTGTTGTTTTTGGATGGAATGTCCTATAAATATCAATTAAGTCCATCTTGTTTAATGTATCATTTAAAGCTTGTGTTTCCTTATTTATTTTCATTTTGGATGATCTGTCCATTGGTGAAAGTGGGGTGTTAAAATCCCCTACTATGAATGTGTTACTGTCGATTTCCCCTTTTCTGGCTGTTAGTATTTGCCTTATGTATTGAGGTGCTCCTATGTTTGGTGCATAAATATTTACAATTGTTATATCTTCTTCTTGGATCGATCCCTTGATCATTATTTAGTGTCCTTCTTTGTCTCTTCTAGTAGTCTTTATTTTAAAGTCTATTTTGTCTGATATGAGAATTGCTACTCCAGCTTTCTTTTGGTTTCCATTTGCATAGAATATCTTTTTCCATCCCCTTACTTTCAGTCTGTATGTGTCTCTAGGTCTCTTGTAGACAGCATATATATGGGTCTTGTTTTTGTATCCATTCAGCCACTCTGTGTCTTTTGGTGGGAGCATTTAGTCCATTTACATTTAAGGTAATTATTGATATGTATGTTCCTATTCCCATTTTCTTAATTGTTTTGGGTTCGTTATTGTAGGTGTTTTCCTTCAGCTGTGTTTCTTGCCTAGAGAAGTTCCTTTAGCATTTGTTGTAAAGCTGGTTTGTTGCTGAACTCTCTCAACTTTTGCTTGTCTGTAAACGTTTTAATTTCTCCATCAAATCTGAATGAGATCCTTGCTGGGTAGAGTAATCTTGGTTGCAGGTTTTTCTCCTTCATCACTTTAAATATGTCCTGCCAGTCCCTTCTGGCTTGCAGAGTTTCTGCTGAAAGATCAGCTGTTAACCTGATGGGGATTCCCTTGTGTGTTATTTGTTGTTTTTCCCTTGCTACTTTTAATATGTTTTCTTTGTATTTAATTTTTGACAGTTTGATTAATATGTGTCTTGGCGTATTTCTCCTTGGATTTATCCTGTATGGGACTCTGTGTGCCTCCTGGACTTACTATTTCCTTTCCCATATTAGGGAAGTTTTCAACTATAATCTCTTCAAATATTTTCTCAGTCCCTTTCTTTTTCTCTTCTTCTTCTGGAACCCCTATAATTCGAATGTTGGTGCGTTTAATGTTGTCCCAGAGGTCTCTGAGACTGTCCTCAGTTCTTTTCATTCTTTTTTCTTTCTTCTACTCTGCAGTAGTTATTTCAACTATTTTATCTTCCACGTCACTTATCCGTTCTTCTGCCTCAGTTATTCTGCTATTGATCCCATCTGGAGTATTTTTCATTTCATTTATTGTGTTTTTAATTGTTGCTTGATTCATCTTTATTTCTTCTAGGTCCTTGTTAACTGTTTCTTGCATTTTGTCTATTCTATTTCCAAGATTTTGGATCATCTTTACTATCATTATTCTGAATTCTTTTTCAGGTATACTGCCTATTTCCTCTTCATCTGTTAGGTCTGGTGGGTTTTTATCTTGCTCCTTCTCCTGATGTGTGTTTTTCTGTCTTCTCATTTTGCTTATCTTACTGTGTTTGGGGTCTCCTTTTTGTAGGCTGCAGGTTCGTATTTCCCATTGTTTTTGGTGTCTGTCCCCAGTGGCTAAGGTTGGTTCAGTGGGTTGTGTAGGCTTCCTGGTGGAGGGGACTACTGCCTGTGTTCTGGTGGATGAGGCTGGATCTTGTCTTTCTGGTGGGCAAGTCCACGTCTGGTGGTGTGTTTTGGGGTGTCTGTGGACTTTTTATGATTTTAGGCAGCCTCTCTGCTAATGGGTGGCATTGTGTTCCTGTCTTGCTAGTTGTTTGGCATATGGTGTCCAGCACTGTAGCTTGCTGGTCGTTGAGTGAAGCTGGGTGCTGGTGTTGAGATGGAGATCTCTGGAAGATTTTCGCCATTTGATATTATGTGGAGCTGGGAGGTCTCTTGTGGACCAGTGTCCTGAAGTTGGCTCTCCCACCTCAGAGGCACAGCACTGACTCCTGGCTCCTCAATTTGGGCTTATTCGTTGTCTCTTCATGTATTCCACAGATGCAGGGTACATCAAGTTGATTGTGGAGCTTTAATTAATCCGCTGCTTCTGAGGCTGCTGGGAGAGATTTCCCTTTCTCTTCTCTGTTCTCACAGCTCCCGGGTCTGAGCTTTGGATTTGGCCCCGCCTCTCCGTGTAGGTCTCCGGAGGGCATCTATTATTCGCTCAGACTGGACAGGGTTAAAGGAGCAGCCTCTTCGGGGACTCTGGCTCACTCAGGCCGGGGGGGAGGGGGGGCACGGAGTGCAGGGCGAGCCTGCAGCAGCAGAGGCCGGCGTGACGTTGCACCAGCCCGAAGCGCACCGTGCGTTCTCCCAGGGAAGCCGTCCCTGGATCCCGGGATCCCCTCAGTGACTGGCTGCACAGGCTCCCCGGAAGGGGGGCGTGGACAGTGACCTGCGCTCGCACACAGGCCTCTTGGCGGTGGCAGCAGCCCCAGCGTCCCACGCCCATCTCTGGGCTCCGCGCTTTCAGCCGCGGCTCGCGCCCATCTCTGGAGCTCCTTTAAGCAGCGCTCTTAATCCCCTCTCCTCGCACACCAGGAAACAAAGAGGGAAGAAAAAGTCTCTTGCCTCTTCGGCAGGTTCAGACTTTTTCCCGGACTCCCTCCCGGCTAGCTGCGGCGCATTAGCCCCTTCAGGCTGTGTTCACGCCGCCAGCCCCAGTCCTCTCTCCGCGCTCCGACCGAAGCTCGAGCCTCAGCTCCCAGCGCCGCCTGCCCCGGTGGGCGAGCAGACAAGCCTCTCGGGCTGGTGAGCGCCAGTCGGCACCGATCCTCTGTGCGGGAATCTCTCTGCTTTGCCCTACCCAGGTATGTGGGGAGTTTCTTGCCTTTTGGGAGGTCTGAGGCCTTCTGCCAGCATTCAGTAGGTGTTCTGTCGGAGTTGTTCCACGTGTAGCTGTATTTCTGGTGTATCTCTGTCTGTTTCTTCTTGATTCAGTCTTGGAAGGTTGTATGTTTCTAGGAATTTGTCCGTTTCTTCTAGAAAAATTGTCCAATTTGTTGGCATATAACTGTTCATAGTATTCTCTTATGATTTTTTGCATTTCTGTGATAATGGTTGTTATTTCTCCTCTTCCATTTCTTGTTTTGTTTGTGTGGGTTCTCTCTTTTCACCTTGGTGAGCCCAGTTATTGGTCTCTATTTTATTTATTTCCTCTCTGGTCTTTATTATGTTCTTCCTTCTGCTGACTTTGGTCTTTATGTCTTCTTTTTCTTATTACTTTAGATGGTAAGTTTGGTTATTTGAGATTTTTCTTATTTCTTAAGGTAGGCCTGTATTGATATAAACCTGTCTCAGAACTGCTTTCACTGCATGCCATAGATTTTGGAAAGTTGTATTTCTGTTTTCATTTGTCTGGAGATACTTTATGATTTCCTCTTTGATTTCTTCATTGACTTTTTGGTTTTTTAATAGCATATTGTTTAGTCTCCATGTGTTCATGCTTGTCCCTGTTAGCTTCCTGTAGTTGATTTCTAGTTTCATACCACTGTGGTTGGAAGAATTGCTTGATATGATTTCTGTCCTCTTAAGTTTGTTGAGACTTGTTTTGTGGGCTAGCATATGATATATCATGGAGAACATTCCATGTGCATTTGAAAACAATGTGTATTTTTCTGTTTTTGGATGGAATGTCCTGTAGATATCTATTAAGTCCATCTGGTCTGTTGTGTCATTTAAGACCACTGTTTCCTCATTGATTTTCTGTCTAGATGATCTGTCCATTGATGTAAGTGGAGTGTTAAAGTCCCCTACTATTATGGTATTATTGTCAGTTTCTCCCTTTATGTCTGTTAATATTTGTTTTATATATCTCGGTGCTCCTGTATTTGGTGTATATATGTTAATGAGTGTTATATTATATTTTTGTATTGATCTCTTTTTCATTATATAATGCCTTTCTTTGTCTTTGTTAAATAGACTTTGTTTCAAAGTCTGTTTTTTCTGATATGAGTATTGCTCCCCTCCATATCTTGTAATTTCCATTTGCGTGAAATATCTTTTACCATCCCCTCACTTTCAGTCTGTGTGTGTCTTTAGCTCTGAAGTGAGTTTCTTGTAAGCAGCATAAAGATGGGTCTTGTTTTCTTATCCAATCAGCCATCCTTTGTCTTTGATTGGAGCATTTAGTCTATTAACATTTAAAGTAATTATTGATAGGTGTGTACTTATTGCCTTTTTGTTACTTATTTTCCAGTGTTTTTGTAGTTCTTCCCTGTTCTTCTTTTAGTTTCTTCCCTTTTGGTTTGATGATTTTCTTTAGTGCTATGCTTGTGTTCTTACTCTGTATTTTTTGTATATCTGTTGTAGGTTTTTGACTTTTGGTTACCGCAAGGTTCACGTATGTTGACCTATAACTGTACTTACTTGTTCTAAATAGAAAGTCATTTAAGCTCAAGCACATTCTAAGTGATACACATTTTTTTCTCCCCTCCTTCACATTTTGTGTTTTTGATGTCATATTTTACATCTTCATGTTTATCCCTTTACTGATTGTTGTAGTTATAGTTGATTTTATAATTTTTTTCTTGTCATCTCCATGATAGCTTAATTGATTGATCCTCAGCCTTTACTATGTATTTACCTTTACTAGTAGACTTCCCTTATTACCTGATTCTATGTGGGTCTTTCTTAAAGCCTTGGTTTTGCAGGAGTCTTTTTGCCAGTCTGCAGTTAGTTTTCAATGAGGATTGTTTACATGTAGACATATTTTTTTTTTGGCGGTACATGGGCCTCTCACTGTTGTGGCCTCTCCTGTTGTGGAGCACAGGCTCTGGATGCGCAGGCTCAGCGGCCATGGCTCACAGGCCTAGCCGCTCTGTGGCATATGGAATCTTCCCAGACTGGGGCACGAACCCGTGTCCCCTGCATCAGCAGGCGGACTCTCAAACTCTGTGCCACCAGGGAAGCCCTGTAGACATATTTTGATGTGTTCATGTTGGGTAGTTGAGTTCATTTCACATCCTCCTACTCTGCCATCTTGATCTTCTCCCTCATTGTGGTTTTGAATTGCATTTCCCTGATGATTAGTGATGTTGAGCATCTTTTTATATACCTGTTGGCCATTTGAATATCCTCTTTGGAAAAATGTCTATTCAGGTCCTTCACCCAATTTTTAATTGGATTATTATTATTATTATTCTTGCTATTGAGTTGTATGAGTTCCTTTTATGTTTTTCTTATTAACCCCTTATCAAATATGTGGTTTACAAATATTTTTTCCCATTCTGTATGTTGCCTTTTCATTTTGTTGCTTCCTTTTCTATGCAGAAGCTTTTTAGTTTGATGTTGTCCTGCTTAGTTATTTTTGCTTTTCTTGCTTCTGCTTTCAGGGTCATATCCATAAAATCATTGCCAAGACTGCTGTCAAGGAGCTTTTTCCCTGTGTTTTCTTCTAGGAGTTATGGCTTCAGGTCTTACATTTAAGTCGCTAACCCATTTCTAGTTAATTTTTGTGAGTGGTGTAAGATAGGGGACCAGGGACTTCCCTGGTGGTGCAGTGGTTAAGAATCCACCTGCCAATGCAGGGGACACAGGTTCGATCTCTGGTCCAGGAAGACCCCACATGCTGCGGAGCAACTAAACCCATGCGCCACAGCTACTGAGCCTGTGCTCTAGAGCTTGTGAGCCACAACTACTGAGCCCACGTGCCACAACTACTGAAGCCCGCGTGCCTAGAGCCCATGCTCTGCAACAGAGAGAAGCCATCGCAATAAGAAACCTGCGCACCGCAAGGAAGAGTAGCCCCCACTCGCCACAACTAGGGAAGGCCTGTGTGCAGCAATGAAAACCCAACACAGCCATAAATAAATGAATTTAAAAAAAAGTTAGGGGACCAGTTTCATTCTTTTGCACGTGAATATCCAGTTTTTCTCGCACCATTTAATAAAGAGACTATCTTTTCTCCATTGGGTATTCTTGGGTTTTTTTTCAAATATTAGTTAACCATATGTGCATGGATTTATGTCTGTGCTCTCGATTATGTTCTGTTGGTCTGTGTGTCTGTTTTAATGCCAGGACAATATTGTTTTGATTTCTATAGCTTTGTAATATAGTTTGAAATTAGGAAGTGTTATGCCTAGTCTAGCTTTGTGGGTTTTTTTTTTCCTCTCAAGATTACTTTTGCTATTCAGGGTCTTTTGTGGTTCCATGCAAAATGCCATTGGAGTTTGTAGGGATTACATTGAATCTGTAGATTACTTTGGGTAGTATGTACATTTTTAAAAGCATTAATTTTTCCAATCAAGAAACAGAGCATACCTTTTCTGTTTATGTTTTCTTCAGTTTCTTTCATGAGTGTCTTATAGTTTGCAGTATAGATGTCTTTCACCTCCTTTGTTAAATTTATTCCTAATTATTGTATTGTTTTTTTGCTGTTGTAAATGGGATTGCTTAAAATTTTTCTTTAAATTAGTGTATAGAAACACAAATGATTTTTGTATGCTAATTTTGTATCCTGCAACTTTACTGAATTTTTTCATTAGTTCTAACTTTTTTTTGGTGGAGTCTTTAGGATTTTCTCTATGTAAGACATATCATGTACAGAGAGAGGCAATTTTCCTTCTTCCTTTCCAATTTGGATGCATTTTGTTTCTTTTTCTTGCCTTATTTCTCTGGCTAGGACTTCAAATGCTATGTTTAATGGTAGTGGTGAGAGTGGGCACCCTTCTCTTGTTTGTGATCTTGGGGAAGAACTTTTTACCTTTCAACATTGAGTATGGTGTTAGCTGTGGGCTTGTCATATATGGCCTTTATTATGTTGAGGTACATTCCTTCTATACCCAGTTTATTGAGAGTTTTTATTATGAATGGCTGTAGAATTTTGTCAAATGCTTTTTCTGAATCTACTGAGATAGTCATGTGATTTTTATCTTTTTATTCATGTGATATATTACATTAATTTCTTTTCATATGTTGAACCATCCTTATATCCCAGAGATGAATCCTAGATGATTATGGTATATGATCTTTTTACTGTGCTGCCGAATTTGGTTTGATAATATTTTGTTGAGAATTTTTGTATCTGTGTTTACCAGTGATATTGGCCTATAGTTTTCTTTTCTCATAGTGTCCTTTTCTGGCTTTGATATCAGGGTAATGCTTGACTTGTAAAATGAGTTTGGGAGTATTCCTACTCTTCTGTTTTTTTGAGGAGTTTGAGAGGATTGGTGTAGATTCTTTAAATGTTTGATAGAATTCACCAGTGAAAACATTTGGTCCTGGGCTTCTTTTTCTTGGGATATTTTAAATTACTCATTCAATCTCCTTCATTATTGGTTTATTCAGATTTTCTTTCATGATTCATTCTTGGTAGATTATGTTTCTCAGAATTGATCAATTTCTTCTAGGTTTTCCAATTTGGTGGTGGATAGCTGTTCATAGTAATCACTCTTATGGTCTTTGGTATTTTTGTGGTATCAGTTGTAATGTTTCTTCTTTAATTTATAATTTTATTTATATGTGTTCTCTTTTTTTTGTTATTCTATCTAAAGGTTTGTCAGTTTTGCTTTTCTTTTCAAAGAACCAACTGTTGGTTTTGTTAATCTCCACTGTGTTTCCGTTTTTCTGTTGTATTCTCTTTTTCATTTATTTCTGCTGTAATGTTTATTATTTCCTTTATGCTTCTAACTTTGGGCCTAGTTTGTTCTTTCATCGTTCTTTGAGGTGTAAATTTAGGTTGTTTACTTGAGATTTTTCTTTTTTCTTGATGTAGGCGTTCATCACTATAAACTTTCCTCTTAAAACCGCTTTTGCCGCATCCAGTAAGTTTGGTATGTTGTGTTCCCATTTTTTTTTCTTTTTTTTTTTTTGCGATACACGGGCCTCTCACTGTTGTGGCCTCTCCTGTTGCGGAGCACAGGCTCCGGATGCGCAGGCTCAGCGGCCATGGCTTATGGGCCCAGCCGCTCCGGGGCATGTGGGATCTTCCCAGACCGGGGCACGAACCCGTGTCCCCTGCATCGGCAGGCGGACTCTCAACCGCTGCGCCACCAGGGAAGCCCTGTTCCCATTTTTGTTTGTCTCATGATACTATTTATTTTCCCTTTTGATTTCTTCCTTGATCCAGGAGTGTGTTCAGGAGTGTGTTGTTTAATTTCCATGTATTTGTGAATTTTGTAGTTTTATTATTATTACTGATTTCTAGTTTCATTTCATTGTGATTGGAAAGACACTTGATATAATGTGTATCTTCTTGAATATTTTGAGACTTATTTGTCGTCTAATGTATGATCTATCCTAGAAAATATTCCATTTATTCCAGAAGAGTATTTATTCTGCTGCTGTTTGGTGGCATTTCTCTCTATGTCTCTTAGGTCCATTTGGCATGTAGTGTTATTCAAATCCATTGTTTCCTTATTGATTCTGTCTGGATGATATCTGTTTTGTTGAGAATGGAGTCCCCAACTAATATTTTATTGCTGTCTATTTCTTTTGGTTCTGTTAGTATTTGATTTATATATTTAGGTGCTCCAGTGGGTGCATAGCATATTTACAGTTGTTACCTCTTCTTGATGGATTGACCCCTTTATCATTATATACTGACCTTCTTTGTCTCTTCTGACTATTTTTAACTTAAAGTCTATTTTTTTTTCTGATGTAAATATAGCTACTCTGTCTTTTTTGGTTAATGTTTGCTTGAAATATCTTTTTCCATCCCTTCACTCTCAGTCTGTGTGTGGCCTTAAAGCTAAAGTGAGTCTCTTATAGGCAGCAGATCATTGTATCTTCTTTTTAAAAAAAAATCCATTCTGTCAGTCTGTGTCTTTTGATTGGAGAATTTAATTCATTTACATTTAAAGTAACTACTGAGAGATAAGGGTTTACTATTTACATTTTGTTAATTGTTTTCTGACTCTTTCATAGATTCTTTGTTCGTTACTTCTCTTCTTGTGTGGTTTGATGAGAATCATCTCTCTAGTTATCTGTCCTACCTGTATTATTGACCTATCAATTTTGGGGGCAGAATTTTTTTTTTCTCAGTGTCTTACTAACTCTCCAAAGTCATCAAGCAGATATTCTTTTTATTTTGTTCAGTTTTTGAGCTGGAGGATTGGTTTGAATTAATTTGCTTTAGTGAAAGCTGCTGAATTGAATCTTTAGGTCACAAAATATTTTATCAGATTTCATTTTTATTACCTTTAAAACTAAGAGAAATTAATTTTGAATCTTTTGTAAATGTCCTATTTGAGCAAGCAATTTTATATTGAGTTTTCTAATGTTCTTTTTTTACAATGAACATACGTTTTTTAGATCATTTTATAATTTAACAGATTTAAATATGAAGAAATGAAAAAATTACTTAAAATTTAACCATTTTCATTCATTCTTTCATTTAGTATGTTGCTTATATTGTGGCACTGAAGTTAGTAAGCACCTCTGTTACAATAAGAGAAAACAGAAATATTCCAGAAATACTGAAAATTCAGATAATTGGCCTTGGCATCCAAGTATCTCAGCGACCAGGAGCACAAGCACTTAAGTAAGTTTTAAAAACTTATTATTTTAATTTTTATTTCTACGTTTGACTTCAGGCCAAAAAAATATAGTGTTACTTAGCATGAAAAAAACCTGATTAATAGTAGTTTGTCTCTAATTTCTTTTCCTTTTGTGTGTGAAGATAGTCATTTTATATTAGAGTTTGTTTTGTTACGGAACTATGTGAGGAGCTCATCATTTGTTCTCCCCTTCCTTTTTTCCTTCACAAATATTTCTTGTATACTGTTTAATTCATAGATTTGTTACTATGAAGGCTATGCATAGAAACAATACCTTTCTGTTTTCAAGATGTTTATGCTGTAGTTGATAAGAGAGGAAACAAAAAGTTGATTTAAGATCTGTATAATATTTGAGAGCTCATAAGTAAGAAGGTTCTGTAATGTGAAATACCTTAGGGTTAATGCTACACAAGCTCAGTTGTAGAAGGGAATAATTTCGGCTTGGAGATCTGGGGCTTAGGCTAACTGAATGGAAAGGACCAACAGATGCAAGGATAAGGGAGGAGAGTGTGCAGGGTGGCATGAAATAGGGAGATGAGTTCCATGAGCATGTATTCCATGTAGCATGTATTCATGCGGCAGTTGGCCAAAGCGGATTTTTCATGAGGATAAGGAGAATAAAAAAATAAACCAAATCCCCAGATTGTGGATTGGGGATTTTGAAAAAAGCCCCAGATTGTGTGGGTAATTAAATTCCAGGCTACGGAGTTTGGACTTCAACTCTGGGTGATGGGCATGGTCCTGGCTCTCAAAGGAGTTTTTTAAAAGGGAAATTTGTATTTTAACTTATTATATTACAAGGATCTTATTTGTAATACTTCTTTTTTCCACATTGGATTGTAGGGTGGAAGCAAAATTAGAACACTGGTATATAACAGGTCTGAGACAGCAAGATATTGTACCATCACTTGTGGCTTCAATTGGCGATACTGCATCATCCTTGCTTAAAATTGAATTTGAAACCAATCCAGAGAATAGTACTGCTGACCAGACTCTGGTTTTTCAGTCTCAGCCTGTGGAGGTCATCTACGATGCTGTGAGTACAAGGAGAAAGTGAATCCTTATTAAACACGTCTTATGCTTCTGACATATGGTTTTCTTCTTTTTTCCTTTTCATATTTAACCTTAATTTACTTAGCAGCTCAGTTTACTGACACTTTTTTCTTGATTAAAGAGCAATACATGTTTAGCAGTTAATTTTGATTTTTCATATGCTACATATTTTTTTCTACTGTATGCTTATGTTAAATTTTTTAAAAAAGTAATATACCCTTAAAGAAGTCTGTGTTTATTATACTGGCTAACTACTGACAAATAACTACACACCAGTTTCCTACTCTGGTTTCTTTTTGCTTATTTTCCCTTTCTCTTCAATGTTTGGAACCAATTTAAAGAGCTTTAGCAGCAAATGAAAGAATTTTAGATACTGTTCACGTGAGAAAAAAGCATTGCCATTTCTTTGCTGTTTAAAATGCTGGTTCCAGTTCTGTATCTGTAGCTCCATCTTTATTCAGACTCTCTTAACTCATCTTGAGCATCACTCGTTCCATCACTTGTAGGTTGGCCCCACTCTGTCATTGAGATCCCTGACTTATTTTTACTGTACAGTTTAGAAGTAAATTCACAGTGTGGGTGGGAGGCAGAACTTACTGTATTCTGTGATTTTTAAAAAAAATTTTTTTAAATTTAAATTGTGGTAAAATACAGAGCACATAATTTCCCATCTTAGCCATTTTTTAAGTGTATAGTTCATTAGGGTTAAGTACATTCACACCATTGTACATCCAATGCCCAGAACTCATTCTTTCTTGCAAAATGTCTGAATTAAGTTCAAGTTTTGGGTGTAGGTAAGGACTGAACAGCTTTCTTATTTCCTCTCTAAACTTCAAAGTGCAGGAGAATCCAGTTGCAGTATAGAGAGGTGGAGTTTCACCTTCTAATCTGGAGGCTAAGTCTAGAAGTAATGCCCCATTGCTACATCAACATGATACCGTAGAACATACTTAAGGTCACCTTAACGATATGCACACATTTGTTGCCTTTCCAATAAGGTGAAGTGGGCTATACCTTTTTTCAGGTTCCCTTTCACTCCAGAGGGAGATGTAGTAGGGTAGATTGTCTTTGGAGGTACCACCTCAGTTCAGAGCCAGAGTTGATTAGAATTAAACTGAAACCTTAAATTTTGTAATATAGAAAGTACTCTGTATAACTTGTTTATATTTTAAATGATTTTACAGAAAACCATCAATGCAGTGGTTGAATTCTTTCAGTCAAATAGGGGATTAGATCTTGAGCAAATAACATCAGCTACATTGATGAAGCTGGAAGAAATTAAAGAGAGAACAGCTACAGGTAAAGAATTTGACTGCATAAATGTCATCTAAACTCTCAAAATTTTTTGCTCTTCTAATGTAAATACTATGTTTAAAATAGTGTGGGTAGTTTTTTGTCAAATATACCTGCCAGACTGGGTGAGAAAGAGAATAATATGGGGCACAGATGATTCTGTCTGCTGTTACCTTCAGGAACCTGTGCTGCAGAGTGAACTTGAGCTGGAAAACGTCCCTTTCTCAGTTCTTAAGCGACTGTTCACCGTACTGTGTGTGAATCAAGTTTTAAAGATACATACTTTTGTGCATTATGGCCTCTAATCTTAAGCCACCTACTGTATCTGGTTACTTAACTAAAGAAATAATGAATTTTTCTATCTCTGGCTAAAATACTAGCTGTGTTGGGTTTATTATATTATGCGATATGATTGTTTCTCATTGACCATATGCAATTTCACCTTTCATGCTGAATGGAGAATCTAATCTGTGAAAAGAACTTCTCCAACATATTTTTCAAGTGATCTTCTTATTCTCATTGTTAATAATATGATTACATATTTCAATTTGACTGCATAATCTTTCATCATTTCTTTTTCTTCTTTTAGGACTTACACATATTATTGAAACCCGAAAAGTTCTTGATTTAAGGATAAATCTGAAGCCCTCATATCTAATAGTTCCACAGACAGGTTTCCACCATGAAAAGTCAGATCTTCTCATCTTAGATTTTGGTACATTTCAGGTAGGTGTATATGCATTTCTGTCTGCTCATTTTTGCTCAGTTTAGTAGCTAACTGTCTGACAGTATGCTGTTTTTCCCTCAGAGTTCACTTAAACTAAACCTAGACTTATTTCTTGTTAGCATTTTGTCAAGCCTAGCTTAGATTGTGTAGTTTGTATGTATCTTACCGCTATTAAAAAAAAAAACATTTTCTGAAATGGTGGATGATCTGACATTGAGGACTGGCTTACTGCTGTCTTTTTCTAATTAGAGAGAAGCACTCCTAGTTTTCAAGCACTCCTAGGTTTCCAGAATCCAATTACATAGTTTTCTTTGTTAATTTATATGTCTTGAGAATAGAAAATTATACAGATATGAATATATGTTTGTTAAATCACTGACATCAACTAAATAGGGTACGAGAACTCTAAGGGTTTGGGTGTTGAACCTCCTAGAAATCCAGTCTTCTGAGAAAAAGTGAAGATTTCAAAAAATGTAGTCCTGAATTGATCCTTGTTTCCTTTAGGAAGAGGGAAAAGCAAGTCGAGATTGGAGCTGAATTCTAATGGCCTAATTATTCTAGTTATATAGTGAGGAGAGGAAGGAATAAAACTTTCTGTTTCATGGTGAAGAGTTTAGGATAGCTGGTAGGGAAGCTTGAGCCACAAGTGGTGACAACTCCTGAGAGCCAGGAAGAGTCGCATGTCTAGACGGGTTATTTGAGATAGACAGCTGTGTAACTCATCTTGTCATTAATTTAAATGTGCTGAGCACCTGTTACCCAAATGTAATAGAGATGTATGCTGAAATGGTATATTCCTAATAAAATATTTGCTAATAATTATTAGAAAATTAAGCAAAATATGAATTCACTAAAGGCAATGTTTTAATTTTATTTAGGCTTTAAGAAAACACAACTAAAGTATGTTGATATAAAGATTTTTCTGTTAAAAAAATTGAAAGTTTTTCTCCATTTCAGCTTAACAGTAAAGATCAAGGTTTGCAGAAAACTAGTAATTCATCTCTGGAAGAAATAATGGATAAGGCATATGACAAGTTTGATGTGGAAATAAAAAGTGTGCAACTACTCTTTGCAAGAGCAGGTAAACTGTTGCTCAGTTTTCAGGATCTTGAAATTATGTTGAGTAGTGTTGGTAAATAGATATGCATGTTTACATGTATATCAACCCTGATAACATTTTGAGCACATATACTGTTGGTCACTTAAGAGAACCAAATAGGAGCCCATCAGTGAAAATCTTTGTTATAATTACAAAGAGAGATGTGGCTATTCATCTTAGGGTACTTAGTACCATTTGAATCTAAGTCCAGTCACTGCCTGTTTTTTTTTAAAGTGACATAAAGCTGCCCAGAATACAGAATAGAAGTTTCAGTTGGCTCATGTTCCTCTGTCCCAGTGTGTTTGGGATGTCTCAATGTTGTTTTCCCTTGCTGCCTTTATTTTTAAATATTTTACTATTAGCCTAGTCTTAATGTGAGTAGTAGTATGTTTTTTACTTTTGTAGATACCTGAGAAGTATGGATATAGCCTTTAAACCCTAAAAGTAGTGAATTTAATTATTTTCCAAAAGCTTTGGTGGTTTCTACTGCTTAAATGAAGATTGTTGGTTCTCTGTATTTCTTTAGTTTCTAGAAGCAATAATAAGTGTTTGCAAAATATCCTTGAGTATATCACTCTGTGGTAGGTCACTGGAGGAAACAACATAGTTTCTGTGTGCAGAGTGTATACTATAGTGGGAGTGATGAGATTTATTAAAATGTAAATATATAAGGCTCTACATAGTTTTATAGATTGAGCCTATTAATTCCTTGAAGAGAAGTACCTATACAGACCATTAAAGCTGCCTTTTCTTTTGTATGTACTTAATAATAATTGTTTGAATTATAAGCAATAAAAGATGTTCATTCATTGCCATCAGTTAAGATCTATGTAGAGTTCTTTCAGTCATTGGAAGTCTGTCTTTGGAACCTTCTTATTTGGAAGAAAAGTGACTGTTACACTTTTTTGTCATAAAATCTTGCTTGATAAAACTCATTTTTGCTTTAGAATTATTGCATTTAGGACCCCCAGAAACCTCTTTTTTTCTTGTCTTTTTTTCCCTGTTTTTTCCTTTTTTCACTGCAACCCCCCAACCTTGATCTCTAATTCTGGAATCAAGGCAGTAAATTCTTAGGTTTTTTTCCCTGTTTGTTTTAAAATGTAAGATGTTATTAGAAAACGTTCTTCAAATAAATGTTTAGAATTATTTTTATATCATAGTCTTTGACTTTTGTCAATCTGTGTTAAAAAATATAGGTCATTTAGCTTGTATGTTGAAAGAAGTAAAAGTCATCATTGAATATATTTGTTAATTATTTTCTAATAGGTTACTTTTCCATAGAACATCTGATAATCTAAAACTAATTAATAAATAAAAACTAATCATTTAATTGAAAAAATTTTTTTAAGATGAAAACTGGAAAAAGTGTCGATTTCAGCATCCATCAACTATGCATATATTGCAACCCATGGATATTCATGTTGAGTTGGCCAAGGCAATGGTGGAAAAAGACATTAGAATGGCTAGGTAATGTATGCGTTTCCTTTATATTATAAAATCAACAAGGTGAAATATATCTACATCAGTTACTGAATTTTAAGAAAGCAAAGCTAGATTTCTGAAGGACAGAAAAAAATAATGATTATCTTACAGCAGAAATACATTTTTAAGGAAATGTTTATTTGAATTATATATCACCTCTCTTATTTCAGAAGTACTTGGGCTTTTACGTTTTGTGAAAGTTGGTTATCCCTGTTTTTGAATGGATTGAATTCAAGGTTCAATATTGAAATATAAAATCTTCAAAAAGTATAGGCTCTTTTGATTATGGAACCATATAAAATCTTGAGAATAATCTAATGGAATGGAAAGTAGAAACTGAATTTTGAATTTAAGTAGATAATTTTGAAATTATCTGCTGCCTTCTTAAAAACAGCTTTGTTGAAGTATTGTTGACATTTAATACGCTATATTGGTATTTTTGTCTCTTATATGTTTGGTAGAATTCGCCTGTGAAGCCACCTGGGCCTGGAGTTTTATTTTTTGGGGGAGGGTTTTTAACTACAAATTAAGTTTCTTTAACTTAAATTCAATTTCTTTAATAGATATAGGGCTGTTCAGATTATCTGTTTTTTTGAGTGATCTTTGATAGCTTGCATTGCAATGAAAAAGTTTGTCTTTCACGTCTTAGTTGTTGAGTTTATTGTTTTAAAATTGTTTATAATATTTCCATCTTACCTTTTTAATACCTGGAAAATTTGTAGTGTTGCTGTTTCTCTCACTCTTGATATTAGTAACTTGTGCCTTTTCTCTTTTTTTTCTGATCAGTCTGGTTAGAGGTTTATCAGTTTGTTGATCTTCTGAAAGAACCAGCTTTTGGTTTCAAATATTTTCTCTATTGTATTTGTTTTTTATTTCGTTGATTTCCACTCTCACATACAGTATTGCTTTTTTGTTTTGCTTACTTTGGGTTTCATTTGTTTTACTCTCCTAGTTTCTTAAGATGGAAGCTGAGACCATTCAATTGAGACCTTTCTTCTTTTCTAATACAGGCATTTAGTGCTTTAAATTTCCCTTGAAATGCTGCTTAACTGTACCCTACACATTTTGAAACTCTTCATTCAGTAGACTGGGTATTTGTATGACTTTAGTCATTTGTTTCCCATATTTCAACTTTCCTTTGTTGACTGATGTCCAGTGTCTTTGAAAGAGTTGTTTCACATATTTTGTCCATTTTTTTAGTTATTTTAGTTGGGAGGGTTTATCTAGTCCCTCTATTTGGGATGATATTAGTTTTATGCAATGTTTCAGAAATAATAAAGAAGCATCTCACATTTTTACAGCGATTTTCAATTTACAGAGTACTTTCACAGAAAGTTCAATCCTTTGAGGTAGGAACAGCTAACTGGCCTCTTTTGAACATTAGTGGTTGCATTATACAGAAAAATCATTCTTCGTTTAGTAGTTAGGCATCTGTCAACTTGAGATATTCACAGCTTAGTTAGGAAGTCAAAGATAAACAACCTGAAAGAGCTTTATGAGCAGCAGATAGCTACCACAAAGTTATTAGGACAAGCAAACCCAGGCAGTTAGGTGTAATAGGGAAGCAGAAAAGCACATGCTGAAAAGTAAGCACTTGATGAAAGCACAACAGTGATTCAGCAGTGAGTAAAACAGATACCCTTCTCATGGAGCTTATATTTTAACCAGAGGAGACATAAAATAAACAAGTATACGTATGCTATGTCAGATGCTGATAAATGCTATGAAAGGAAATAATGGGAGGTGAGGGGATAGAGAATGATGGGGTAGATACTCTTTGATGTTTAGAATGAGAAATCTTTGATACCAGGAAATGTTCTGTATAGTGTTTTAGGTTTTAAAACATTGATAGTTTGTATTTGAAAATGTCTTCCTAAAAATTAGTTAACTTAAGGTTTGGCTGCTTAAGAAGGATACAAAACTTGGCTTACATAGAACTTCCCATTCCCTGACAATGTTGAGGCATTAGTGTAATTAGATTAAAACATATCCAAAGTAACTTTGACCCCAGAATGTAGTCTCTTCTCCATTCCCTTCCCCACCTCCATAGTATAGAGAAGCTGGACCTTGAAACCTTATAGTTGAATTAATTATGTTTTTAGATTTAAAGTATCTGGAGGGCTTCCTCTGATGCACGTGAGAATTTCTGATCAGAAGATGAAAGACATGCTACATTTGATTAACAGTATACCCTTGCCACAGAAATCATCTGCACAGTCTCCAGAGAGACAGGTAAATGGAGATAATAAAAATGCTAAATATCTTTATATTTGTATATATGGTGATTTTTTCCCATCTTTTTGTGAGCTGTTTTGTTTTTCAATATTGTTTAGGGCCAGTTTCATTTATTTGGTACATTTTTGAGGTTTAATGTGGTTGATTCTGTACAGAACTGCATATGGCATTGAATAAATAAAGACTGTAGCCTATTTTCGTTTTGGAGTGGTGGTAGAAAGTCTGTTATAGGGAATAACGGAAAGAAAGATACATAAAGGAAAAATGTTTTTCAAATTTAGGAAATGTGTTTTAAATAAAGCTAAATATAGAAATCTTCTTTAAAATGTTGCAATTATATGTTAGACTTAAAAGTTCTAGATCACTTTACTTGGAATTGATCTTTACCACATGAATGTTGGACTTCCATTTACTTTGAAATGAAATTTGAGAGCCAACTAATGTCGATACCATTTTCGAGGAACTTGTCAAAAAGATGTATAATTAATATTGTAATAGACAGCAACTGAATGCCACACAATGACAGGTAGACTTACCTACTAGAGTTTTACATGGCTCTACCCTTGTAAATGCAGGTGGTGGTCTTAATAATAAGTGAACTCCAGCCAGCCATTAGTTAGTTGACTGCATAACGTTCTTTGTTGGAATATTTGTGTGCTGTGTATGTGTCTTTCCATCTCTCTCTATCCTCTATTACTTTTTCAGTATTTCTCTCATTTATGTACATTTAATCCTGCTAAATTAGTATGTTTAGAAAACTTTTTATATTATTTTCTAGGTATCCTCAATTCCTATTACACCAGCTAGGACAAAAGGCCTACTTGGTACGCCATTGTTGCTAAATGGAGTGGAATCAGGTGAGGAAGGTAAAATGTTCTTTATTAAACCAAACCTAGAGATAAACTTTTCAGAAAATAAAGGAATTGTGAAAGTGTTATAGTAATTTACTGGCTTTATTTCCAGTTGTGCTCCTAACCAACTGTGAGACTTCGAGTCATTTATTTTTATTTAAGGCCAAGTTTCTTTGTTTGAATAAAAGTATTTTTGTGATTGACAGTGTTTAAGATTCTAAATAAGCTGCTTTTTCCCCCCCAATCTCTACTTGATTCTTTACTCTATCTCTGGTCTAACTGATCTTTTTTGATTTTGAACTAGAATGTAAACTTTATGAGGTAAAGGATAATGTCTGTCCTGGCCACCCTGGTGTCCTTAGTAGCTGGTACAGATGGATGTGTGATAGATGATACCCAGTAAATATTTTCTTGATAATTGAATGAATAAACTAAAGTGAAAAACAATCAGAAGTGTTGAAGAAGAAAATAGAAGGGCTGTTGGATTTTTTTTTTTTTTTTTTTTTTTTTTTTTGCGGTACACGGGCCTCTCACTGTTGTGGCCTCTCCCGTTGCGGAGCACAGGCTCCAGACGCGCAGGCTCAGCGGCCATGGCTCACGGGCCCAGCCACTCCGCGGCATGTGGGATTTTCCCGGACCGGGGCACGAACCCGTGTCCCCTGCATCGGCAGGCGGACTCTCAACCACTGCGCCACCAGGGAAACCCTGATTTTATATATGATTATCCCAATGCCAGGTTGAGTCACTCTGTGAGACTTAGAAAGAAGCTATATTCTGATTCTGAATATGAAGGTTATGTCTAATAAATGAATTTTACATTTGAGAGATTTCAGTTTGAGTGTTTTATGCAGTTTTCGATGGACATTCTCTCAAGTCAATTGTCTTCTTCTTTTAGAGTCTGATGATGAGTATTTTGATGCTGAGGATGGAGACACACAGACTGGTAAAAGTATGAAAGAGTCAGACATAAAAAAGGTTGCTGAGGCCCCAAATGAGGAGCTCATTAATCTTCTACTGAAGTTTGAAGTTAAAGAGGTATATATATTTGTTTTGTCCATAAACAAATATATTCTTGTTACTGCTGTCCTTATAAACTGTCTCATGCTAGACCCAAACATTAAGTATATTTAAAATGTGGTACCCGGTCTTCCCTACTGCTCCCCCCCACACACACACATACTTCTAAGAAAATGAAATGCTATTTTGTAAAAACTGATGTAAGTGTGATCTGTGGTATATCTGATCTATTCTGGAAAAGCTCAAGACTCTTAGTTAGGATTTTCTTTTCTGTAGAAAATTTCTGTGACATATTTACTTTAATATTTTTCAGCTTTTAAGCCAAATAATATAGTTTATTGTCATGTTTATAATTTAGAAAAATGTAAGCAACCTAAATTTGCAACATGGCTTTTACAGTCATTGAAAATCTGGTAGTAATAAAAGAAAACATCGACATCGAGAGATGGTCACCGCATATCTTTATTTGGGGAAAAAAAAGCGATTACAATTCCAAGGATATTATGATTCCATTTAGAAAATAAACACATACACACACACACTTTTTTTTAATAAATGACAGTCTTCATCTCTGTGTGGTGGGATTATAGTTTTTCATTCCTGCCTGTTTGCTTTTATATATATTAAATTTTTTTTAAATGAATATGCATTGCTTTGAAATAAAACACAAAAGGTATAAAAAGGAGGTATTTCTTATTGACTGCTTTATATCTAAGTATTATTGGTATTTGTTTAAAGAAAGATATGTTCTCCATGTTTAGACTTCTTTGACTTCTCTCCTTCTCTCATATTCCCATCTAACATATCAGAAAACCCCTTGACTTTACCTTCAAAATGTATTCAAATGATTGCTCTTCCCTTCCACAGCTATTGCACTGTCCACATCACCATCATATCTTGATTGGACTATTGCAGTAGCCTCCTGTCTCTCTGCTTCCATCATGTACTCTGTTCTCCACACAGTAGCTAGAGTGATACTATTTTTAATCTTTTCTTAAAAAAGTATTTATCTTTTTGACTGCATTGGGTCTTAGTTGTGGTATGTGGGATCTTTTGTTGTGGCACGCAGGCTTCTCTCTAGTTGAGGCGTGCAGGTTTTCTCTTTCTCGTTGAGGCATGTGGGCTTAGTTGCCCCATGCCATGTGGGATTTCAGTTCCCCGACCAGGGATCGAACTGCGTGCCTTGCATTGGAAGGCAGACTCTTCACCACTGGACCACCAGGGAAGTCCCTAGAGTGATTGTTTTAAGGGAAAGTCAGTTCATGCCATTGCTTTGCTCATAACCCTACACAGGCTTCCCATCTCACTCACAGTAAAGAGCTAAATTCTTCCCACGGCCTACAAGGCCTTACATGGTCTACAAGTCACACCATGTGACTTCTTTGGCTTCATCTGCTGTTCTCTTCCTTGCTCATTTTGCTCCAGCCATATTTCATTTATTCCTTCCATAAATGTTTATCAAGTGTCGTCATGCACCAGGCATTATTTTAGATACTAGAGCTACAGCAGTAAGCAGAGTTCCTCCTCATGGAGCTTACACTTGCCTTTTGTTCTTTCTTGTATATACCAAAACATATTCTTTGTGCTTGCTGTTTCCTTTGCCTGGAGAACTCTTTTCTTGCAGGACTTGCTTCTTTACTTCCTTTAGAAATGCCATCTTATTGGAAAGGCCTGAGCACGCAACACAAAATAGCAACCTTTGCTTTTCCCCATCCTCCCTAGAATGTAAGCTTCTTGAAGACAAGGACTTTGTCTGTCCTGGTCATTTTGATGTTCTTAGTGGCTGGCACACCCTCATACATGGAAGATGATGCTCAATAAATATTTTATTGAATACTGAATGAATGAACTAAAGTCATAAACAGTCAAAATCATCTAAGAAAAAATAGTAGTGCTGTTAGAAATATTTTTCCCAATTTGACCTTTTTTTGCCATGCTGAAGTTTTAAATATTTCCGTGGTGAAATCTATCTAATTTTTTCTTTACATTCTAGTTTTAGTGTGTGTTTAGAAAATTATCCTCCATTACAAAAATATTTACCCATGATTTTATTTGTTGTTTTATGATTGGAATGCTTTCATTTAAATCATTGATTTATTTGAAATTTATTTTTGTATATCAATTCAGTACTGAATATCTTATTGTACTGTTTTATTGTTTCTATTTTTCAGTTGACGCTACTGATTTTTCTTAGGTATATGATTATATCACTGCTAATAGTATTAGTTTTTGCATTTTTTTCAGCATTTATATTTTTCCAGTTACTGTGGCTGGCTTATAGCTTTTCCCAAAATGTGATAGTTCAAAACAACTATTTTATCTTGCTAACAGTTTTGTGGGTTAGGAATTCTGGAAAGGCCCAGCTTAGTAATTTTTGCATGTAGTCTTTCACATGCTTTCAGTCACATTTGACTAGAGTAGCAGTGACCTGAACTCTCAGTGGGCCTCATGGCTCACTCATGAGGCTGGCAGTTGATACTGGATGTTGGCTGGGACCTTGGCTAGGACTGTTGACCACAGTACCAACTCACAGCCTCCTGACCATGGCAGCTTCAGGGTAGTTGAACTTTTTACATGGCAACTAGCTTCCCCCAGAATGAGAAATCCCAGGTGGAAGTTTCATGGCCTTTTTTTGTGGTATGAGGGCCTCTCACTGCTGTGGCCTCTCTTGTTGCGGAGCACAGGCTCCGGACGCGCAGGCTCAGCGGCCATGGCTCACGGGCCCAGCCACTCCGCGGCATGTGGCATGTGGGATCTTCCTGGACCGGGGCACGAACCCGTGTTCCCTGCATCGGCAGGCGGAATCTCAACCACTGCGCCACCAGGGAAGCCCTGTACTCTGTTGATTGAAGCAGTCACAACCCTGCCCAAATTCTGCGGGGGTTGGGCAAAGACCTCCATCTCTTGACCTCCATCAAAGAACTTGCATGTTTTAAAAATAGCAACATATATGTTTTATTTTTCATTGGCTAAATATACTGGCTATCATTTCTACAGTAAATTTGAATAGTAGTGTAATAGTAAATGTCGTTGTTGTACTTTTTGACATTAATGGAGATGATTCTTATATCACCAGACGTGACTTTTAGTTTTGAGATAAAGGTTTTAAAAAACCATATTCAGGAAGAATTCATACATGCATATTTTTTACTAAATTAAAAAAGTAAATCAATAAAGATATAACATTTCATCATGATTTTTAGATAGATGTAGTTATATTCTCAATAATAGAATTTAAGATGATAACTTCCAATCATGGTAAGTAACTTGATGGTAATAGAAGAGTATGAGCAAAATTTCTACTATGGTCATGACTGTATATATGAAGAAGGATTTTGTATTTTTAAGTATGATTCAAAGTACTTATCTGCCTTTCATTGGCTGTCCTGATTGTTTTAGGTGATTTTGGAATTTACCAAACAACAGAAGGAAGAGGATACAATTCTAGTGTTTAATGTTACTCAGTTAGGAACAGAGGCTACAATGAGAACATTTGATTTAACTGCAGTAACTTACTTAAAGAAAATCAGCTTGGATTACCATGAAATTCAAGGTAATAGCCATAAAATTAGAAATAATGGACAGTAACAGATTTAGTATCACTTTTGAGTATCTGAAACACATTCATTTATATAGTAATAATTAAAATAAATAATAGCTAGCAGTGTTCTAAGCATTTTATATATAATAACTCATTTAATCCTTGTAACAATGCTGTAAGATAGGCAATGCTATTATCTCCAGTTTACACAAGAGGAAACAAAGTCATAAATTGGTTACATAATTTACCCAAGGTCACACTGCTAGTTAGTTAGTGGCTGAACCATGATTAAAACCCTAGAAATCTGGCCCTAGGGTCTGTATTCTTAACTACTATGATCTACTCAGAGAGTCCATATAAATCCCCTTTATATAGGGAGTATTATTCCCATTTTACAAACAAAGGAAGGTTAAATAAAAAGAGATTAAGTGAGTTACTCAAGATCATGCATCTTATGAATAGCAAAACCTAGAATTTATCTCTGGTCTTATAATATTGAAGTTCTTGTTCTTTTGATTCAATAGTGTTCATATATCAGAAGCAGCATCAGGTTATGAAAATGAAAATGGTGGGACATAAAATTAATTCTTTCAGAAGCTTTTATGGTTTATGCATTTCAGTGTACATCTTGTATACTCATTGGATGAGGAATGAAGGAATGGGTGAATCTACAGTAATTAAGGTTACCTAATATTTGCCTAGTATTTTAGTCAAATATAAAGACTTATTTTTTTGTTATTTTTTAAATAGCTCTAACTAAAATTAACCTTAGCTTAGAAGAAAAATGCTTTGTGTTAGTAAGCTCCTGTAAGTACTGTGGAGAGATGGAGTTTACATTACTGTCTTAAGGGGAAAAATACAAATAATAAATTTTCTAGGCTATTTTTTCCTTTAGAGAAGGTTATTTCAGTGGAAAATTCTGAGATATCTCAGAAACAGGAGTTATAAAACTGCAAATAATACAAGATGGGTAAAAGAGTGGATAAATCACTTCTCCCTCCATGGCTTCTGGAGGTAGTTCCTTGGGACATGTACATGAGGATATAGAGGACATCTGGTGGTACCTGTTGTTTTTAAATTTAAAGAAATTTAACAATTCTCCTCCCTTCAAAAAACTATTTCCTCTTTTGTGTAAGCCTTCTCTTAGTCTAAACAAAGGAAAATTATTTAAATTTCTTTAATATGAATGAAATTTTAGAGCTCAACAGAATACTACATGTTTTTCTAGTTCAACCTCATTGTTATGTAGTTGAGAAAACTGAAGTTAAATAGCTTTTGGTAAAGGTAGAGATGAATTAGAATTCATATTTCCTGATTCTTAACACCCATAGTCTTCTACTGCCTTACGAATGCACATATGGTCTTAAAAATATCTAGTGAAGTTTTGATTACTTTTGAACGCAGATGTAAGATCAAAGAAAATAAATACAGTATGCATGTTTTTAAGTAAGTTGGATGTCAGAGGTAAGGTAAGGATTTGGATTGGCTTATTTCTTTACCAGTGATGACCTTAATAACCATGAAAATATGTGCAGATAGTCTTTTAAAGCTTAATTAATAAAATTTTTTAAGAAGAAAAGGACATGTTGAAAATTCCAGATGTAAAAAAGAGCAATTTATTTGAAACACTTTTTTTTTCTTTTTCTTTAATCTAGGGTCCAAAAAGAAGCCCCTTCACTTGATTAGCTCTTCTGACAAACCTGGATTAGATCTCTTAAAAGCGGAGTACATTAAGGTAAGAGTCATAGAATGTTTATATATTTATTGTATACTCTAAACTATCCTCTGGAAGGAAAAAGATGACAGTAGGTTATTAAAGGCTCTTGTGTATCATAGGTTTGGATCATAGGGATATCTACTGTTTCTCTTTCCATTTGCACACCTTTCTCTTTCACTCAAATAAGGACTAGGATTTTACAAAGTCACACTTCTTGTCCACAAAGATGGAAGCCTGGGGTGAAGTAGGTCCTACTACTGTCTTCTGGGGCACATTCACCTACCTACATTCATTGTATGTGTAGGTGGTATTTGGCTAAGTATCCTACATCAAAAGGGATAAAGTCAAATTGAATCTGGTTCAGAAGAGAATTGCTAGGATTCGGAAGGACTCAAAAATATATTATATGAAGAATGTTGAAGAATGTTATATGAACTGATGGTATTCAGCTTCATTCAAGATTAGTTGAGTTATTTAATTATTCAATAACTGTTGAACATCTTTTGTGTCAGGTTGTGTTAGGATACAGAGATGAAAAATATTCTCTGTTCTCAAGGAATTTATAAACCAGTAGGGAGATAGGTAAACAACAATTAAAATATAATGTGTTTTATGGACGCCAAGGGGGGAAAGTGGCGGGGGTGGTGGTGGTGTGATGAATTGGGAGATTGTGATTGGCATGTATACACTAATGTGTATAAAATGGATAAGTAATAAGAACCTGCTGTATAAAAAACAAAATAAAATTCAAAAAAATATATAATGTGTTTGATTCTTTAATAAGGAGGAACACAAAGCATTATGGGAGCAGGGAGGCAGGGATATTGATCTAGCCAGAAGGCTTCTCACAGCAGGTAAAACTTTGAATTTACTGTGTATGTTCCCAAGGGATATAACTTGAACCAATTGGTTATTATGATAGGAGATAGATTTTTAAAAATATGTATTTATTTATTGATTGATTATTTATTTATTTTATTTTTTTTGGCTGCACCGGGTCTTAGTTGTGGCACGCAGGATCTTCATTCATTTCGGCATGTGGGATCTTTAGTTACGGCATGCATGTGGGATCTAGTTCCCCAACCAGGCATTGAACCCGGGCCCCTTGCATTGGGAGCCCGGAGTCTTACCCACTGGACCACCAGGGAAATCCCAGGAGACAGATTTTTGATTCAGTGTGAAGACCTCATTAAATCAGACTTCTCTAAAGTTTGGATTTCTAAGAAAATTAGGTTTCTTTCACTGGAGATATCCTAAAATAGACTTGCTGAAGACTTTCTAAAGGTATTTAAACATTAGGTGATAGATGGGCTAGACTACCTTTAAACCTTCTAACCCTCAGAGTTTATCATTCTGATCCCTAGCTGCAGTTTCCCAAAAGTGAATGATGCCATGCTCTCCTCTGTTTGAAGAGGAGGGCAAGTTTTTACCCTTATGATAAATAAATGGATTTGGATGTAACTTTATAATAATGATAATAAAATTAAATATATAATGTATTTAAAAATAGTTATAACTGAATATAAATAAAGTAAAGATTATAAGTAAATGATTCATTTACTTTGGTCTTAATTCCTTCTTTAGAACTGTTTTTTTCTTTCTTTTTTTTTTTAGGCTGATAAGAATGGACCCAGTTTTCAAACTAGTTTTGAAAAAACTGAACAAACACTTAAGGTAAGAAATTCTGTTAAAAGAATAGATCCTGTTTGAAAATAACCTACTCTGGAAGTCTTCAGTATCCTTTGAGGAACCATTAAAAGTTATAAATTAGCCTCATAAATGTCTACCATGCTCTGTGTTTATGATTCAGGATAATAATACTGTTATTTAACTCATGGTATCACATCCTAATTATTTCTAAAGGAGGGAATGCTGTAGATGAGGGAACTTTGATTTACAAAGAACCAACAGGATTCTGAACAAACCAAACTAGATACTGTCTTTTAATGCAGGGCTCAGAAAGTATGTGAAATACAAGGAGAGATGTTGAGTACTTCTGGAGCTATACTAAGGTACTCAAGTAGAGGAAGAAGTGGCAAAATGTAATTTTAGGATACAGTAAAAAGAAAATGAGAGAAATGAGTTTCAGATTATACTCTTGAGAGATGGGAAAATATGTTGAATATTGAATCTTCCTTTTAATAATTTTTATATCCACTTAGTGTCTTGAAGCAATGAAAAGAAGTCCTTTTGTATAAAAAGTGATTTTTTAAAAATTTCAATTTGCTATTAGAAAATCATGTATTCTTTAAAGCAATTTGTGTTGCTATTTTAGGTTTCTGGAGTTACTGTTTTTAAAAACAATATTTTCTCCTATAAGCTATATATTCTTTTTTTTTTAATGATAGGACCATAATTGTGGTTTTAGAAGATTATTTAGTGACTGAGAACTCACTCTTAATTGCATATTTTATATTTAAATCTCATGAATGTCACATTTGAAATCTTTTTTTTTAACATCTTTATTAGAGTATAATTGCTTTACAGTGTTGTGTTAGCTTCTGCTGTATAACAAAGGGAATCAGCTGTATGCATACATATATCCCCATATCCCCATACCTTATGGGGATTCCCTTGTATGTTATTTGTTGCTTTTTCCTTGCTGCTTTTAATAATTTTTCTTTGTATTTAATTTTTGATAGTTGGATTAATATGTGTCTCAGCGTGTTTCTCTTTGGGTATATCCTGTATGGTACTCAATATGCTTCCTGGACTTGACTGACTTATTCCTCTCCCATGTTAAGGAAGTTTTCGACTACAATCTCTTCAAATATTTTCTTAGACCCTTCCTTTATCTCTTCTTTTTCTGAGACCCCTATAATTCGAATGTTGGTGCGTTTAATGTTGTCCCGGAGGTCTCTGAGACTGTCCTCAATTCTTTTCATTCTTTTTTCTTTATTCTGCTCCCTGGCAGTTATTTCCACCATTTTATCTTCCAGCTCACTTATCTGTTCTTCTGCCTCAGTTATTCTTTTATTGATTCCTTCTAGAGTATTTTTAATTTCAGTAATTGTGTTGTTCATCATTGTTTGTTTGCTCTTTAGTTCTTCTAGATCCTTGTTAAATGTTTTTTGTATTTTCTCCATTCTGTTTCCGAGATTTTGGATCATCTTTACTATCATTACTCTGAATTCTTTCTCAGGTAGGTTGCCTATTTCATCTTCATTTATTTGGTCTTGTAGGTTTTTACCTTACTCCTTCGTCTGTAACATATTTTTTTGTCGTTTCATTTTTTTTGTTGTTGTTGGGTGGTGCTCTATTCCTGTCTTACTGGTTGTTTGGCCTGAGACGTCCAGCACTGGAGTTCGCAGGCAGTTGGGTAGACCTGGGTCTCAGTGCTGAGATGAGGACCTCTGGGAGGCCTCACTCCGACTGATATTCCCTGGGGTCTGAGGTTCTCTGTTAGTCCAGCGGTTTGGACTCGGAGCTCCCACCACAGGATCTCAGGCCTGACCTCCAGCCTGGGAACCAAGATCCCGCAAGCTTTTTCTTTGTTCTTTGTGCTTAGTGTAGAGGCACTTGCTCATAGGGTGCTGCGTGCAGAGGCCTCACACCCAGCCCTTCACACCAGAGTTCCTAGTGCGACCCGGCTTCTGCTGACACTGTAGCTTCAACGTCCATTTGCAGAGCCATGTGCAGAGCCTGAAATCATTTCTTAACACAGTGGTAATACATGGTGATTCTGGAGTTTCATGTTCTAACTTATATGTTTTATATAATCATAATAATAGTCATTGAAGATTCAAAAAAGTGATATATATATTGAATATTGGAATGGCCATGACAGGCAGGTTGTAGGCTCTATGGTAATTAGGATTGGGAAATGGAGTAATTAGGTTACCTTGATACTCAAATGAACCCCCAAAATGTGTAAGTATAATTTACTCTCCATATATTCCCTGTTTAAGGACTGTGAGTTGTGAGTCTTCGTCTCTTCTCTCTTCCTTTTAAGTGGTGTACGGCAGTGATGCAAGCCTCGTTAGGAGCCTTTTGCATACATCATGCAGACTACTGGTATAATTGGCCTGGGAACTAATTTTCTTTTTAAAATATTTCTAGGTGGCTTTTTCATCTTTAAACCTGTTGCTGCATACACAAGCTCTTCTCTCTTCTCTTAATTACCTGACAACCATTATTCCATCAGATGGCCAAAACATGGGTGATACCAAGGAAGTACAAGTTTCTACTGAAAAGCAACAAAAAACTTCAGCTCTGCAGAAAAGTATGAAAAACACTGTTTTGTTTCTTGTTAGTAAGGGTTTTAGAATTGTAGAGCTAAATGGGGAATCTTAGAGACCATCTGGTTAGTCATGTACATGCCATTTTGCCTACCTTTGTTCTTTCCTTCAAACTGAGTCATACGTGGGTGCCTGATATGTAAGATAAATGTAATTAATACTGTTGTTTTAAAAAAAAAAGTTTTTTGGGCTTCCCTGGTGGCGCAGTGGTTGAGAGTCCGCCTGCCGATGCAGGGGACACGGGTTCATGCCCCAGTCTGGGAGGATCCCACGTGCCGCGGAGTGGCTGGGCCCGTGAGCCATGGCCGCTGAGCCTGTGTGTCTGGAGCCTGTGCTCCGCAACGGGAGAGGCCACAGCAGTGAGAGGCCCGCGTACCGCAAAAAAAAAAAAAGTTTTCTTATTCTGGTGGTGATGGGGGATGCCTTTATATGGGTATTAGGGGAAGAAGACCTGTATTTATTCTGAGCTCTTCCTCCTCTCAGTGGCTCCTGAAAGGACTCCATAGAGGGTTAATCTTCCCTAACATTTTACAGATAAGGAAATCAAGACCCAGAGACATGAGGGCAAGGGTGCAGGGATAGCATCGAATTGGATAAGAGCCCAGCTTTTGGATCAGAAAGAACTCAGTTCAAATCCTGACTCTGCTACTTAAACTATGGGACCATAAGCATGTTATTTAATATTCAGTAACTTCCTTGAGTTTCAGTGTCATTATCTTTATGTATTTTAAGTTTTTTTTTGCTTTTACATTATCAAAGTAGTACATCTCACTATTAAAAATGCAAACTATATATAAAGAATATATAAAGCAAAAAAAAGTATTTGAAATACTTAAGAATTTGAGACTTTTAAAATTATTTTAAGCAGAACCATGGTTCACTTGATATAGGGAAGAAACTTTAATAGAGTGTATACTACTAGAATCCACTGTGATAGAATTGCTTTGTTTATATGCAGTGATTGTATCCTCTAAGGAGAGTGACATTATTCACTTCAGGCTGTTTGCCAAGTTGAATGCTTTCTGTGTTATTGTTTGTGATGAGAAGAACAATATTGCTGAAATCAAGATTCAAGGTAAAAGTTCTTAATGATATTAAAAATTGTTTAAAAGATAAGCTTTTTTTGTTTTTGTTTTTTGCAATGCTAAAGTATATATAAAATGGAAGGCTCTGAGCTGTGAAAACTGGATTATTTTATTTTATGACATAATTGGATTGCATGTTTTCTTAACTCTTTGAGAGTTGAACCACACATACTGGTGTTTTGGACCCTTTTGAGAGTTGTCTCAGAGGTGAAAGGAATACTAATGTCAATGTAGAGATGCTGTTGAGGAGCTAAGTGTCAACCCAGAATTCAGTTTAAGGTCTGTGAATACACTTTATCTTGGTACAAATGCAAAGCAACCTTATCATGAAGAACAAATCCTATGAGCCCATTATGTTCTTTTAGGCAAAATCTGCTAAAATGAATGTAGCTTTTTTCTCTGACTCTATCTTTACCAGCTCATTGTGATCTGGTAAAGGTAAAGAATATGTTTAATACAATTCTTGAAGAACTTAAAACCCAGAAAGCTAGGGTTTTTCTTTGTTCTTTCTAAACTGGCAGTGCATCTACTAGTCTGAATTTGATTCATGAAACTCTTATAGTCTCTATGTAAATGACTGGATATAAGGTGTAAAGAATTTACTAAAATCCTAAGATAATCTATTTGCACTAGATGTAGTTTTTTCACAAGGTTGAAAATTCAGATAATTATTTTTTAATGAGTTTATAGGTTTCATTGTTCATAAAACTAAAAATATCTAATATTGCACTTATTTATCAATTGTGAGTTCAAACATTGCTAAATTTATAAAAAATATCACCTACAGAATAAAGTTATGCAATGGAAGAAAAATCTTCAGATCTTATTATGGTATCTATAGAAATTATAATAATATAATTTTTTTTACAGGACTTGATTCTTCCCTTTCTCTTCAGTCAAGAAAACAGTCACTATTTGCCAGATTGGAAAATATTATTGTCACAGATGTTGATCCTAAGACAGTTCATAAAAAAGTAGGTGATAGTAAATCATTAATATTTTTTGATGATTGAACGTGAGATTTTATTTTTAAATATATTTTATTTTTTAAAATACTAATGAAATATATTTTGATAGAAAAATGTTTCTGTAATGATTATAAACCCTTTTAAATTGGGATTTTATTTTGTCATTGTCCATTGGATGGAGTGCATTCAAATCTCTGCTTTTCAGGCTGTGTCAATAATGGGAAATGAAGTCTTTCATTTTAACTTGGATTTGTATCCAGATGCTACTGAGGGGGATTCCTATACTGACATGTCCAAAGTGGATGGTGTGGTGTCACTGAACGTTGGCTGTATTCAGATTGTCTATCTCCATAAATTCCTCATGTCACTTCTGGTAAAATCACTTTTTATATATAGATTTTTTGACTTAGAAATACTTCAAATAAGTCTGATAATTATGATTGCAAATCTTAAAACTTTGAATGTTAGGTTGTGCATTGATTTGATTATTGATGGTATTTTATGGATTAATGTAGAGGTCAAAACCTCTCTTTAACAGTTGAAATCTGAATCATATAATGATTTTTGTCTAGCATTGTCTAGAACTGGAATTATTTTTGCTGGAATATAATGAATCCAAATTCTCAAGTGCAAAAACTATTAAAACTGTTTTCTTCTCTGTTCCTCAGCCATATAAGTCTAATTATAATTAGCCCTTGTCAGGTAGCTCATAAATATGGATGGATAATCAGTAATTCTTTCCTAACTAGAAAGATAGGACTAAATTGAAAGTTATTTATTGGAAAAAAATTGGCACATAAATAAAAAGAAGATGGTGTTAGAAATGATGTGCTTGTCCTCCTTTTTGAATTGCTCCTTTTATTTTGTGTCCACAGAACTTCCTGAACAATTTCCAGACAGCCAAAGAGGCTCTGAGTGCTGCCACTGCTCAGGCTGCAGAAAAGGCTGCCACAAGTGTGAAAGATTTTGCCCAGAGGAGCTTTCGTGTTTCTATCAATATTGATTTAAAAGCACCAGTTATAGTCATCCCACAGTCTTCCATTTCCACCAGTGCAGTAGTGGTAGATCTTGGGTTAATCAGAGTTCAGAATCAGTTCAGTCTGGTATCTGGTGAAGACTACTCAGACCCTCCAGTAATTGATAGAATGGATGTGCAGCTAACAAAGCTTAAGCTTTCTAGGTATACTCTTTCAGTAATTATGTATTGATATTTAAGTATTATTTAATATTGTCTATGATATTTTATGACTATTGAAATTCATGCTCAACATACTTCTGTTGCATAGAACTGTTTTTTTTTTTTATTTTTTTATTTTTTTTGCAGTACGTGGGCCTCTCACTGTTGTAGCCTCTCTCATTGCGGAGCACAGGCTCCGGACGCACAGGCTCAGCGGCCATGGCTCACGGGCCCAGCCGCTCTGCGGCACGTGGGATCCTCCCAGACTGGGGCATGAACCCGTGTCCCCTGCATCGGCAGGTGGACTCTCAACCACTGCACCACCAGGGAAGCCCCAGAACTGTTTTTTAATCAACTTTTTATTTTGAAAAATCTCAAGCCTACAGACAAATTGCAAAAATAGTACCTATAATTTTTCAAATAGATTCACCAATTATTTATATTTGCTTTAACTCTGTATATACGTATTATCATTTAAAATATTTAAAAATTTAAAATTTTATTTTTATTCAGGTGTGACTGACATATTAGTTTCAGGTATACTACATAATGATTTGATAGTCGTGTGTATTGCTAAATGGTCACCATAGTAAGTCTAGTTAACATCCATCACCACACATTTACAGAAAATTTTTTTCTTGTTATGAGAACTTTTAAGATACATGCTCTTAGCAACTTTCAAATATATAGTACAGTGTTATTAACTATAGTCACCATCCTATATGTTACATCCCCAAGATTTATTTTATAATTGGAAATTAAAACATTTATTGCTAAACCATTTGAGAATAGATATCTTAACCCTTTGCCCCAAAGTGCTTTAGCATGTGTCTCCTAAGAACAAGGACATTAATCCTCTTACATAATAACCACAATTATCAAATTCTGGAAATTTAACATTGATATAATCTATTATCTAATATGCATTCAATATTCAGATTTTACCAGTTATTCCAAGAATTTTCCCCTCAATCCAGGATAACGTGGCATTTAATTGTATCCTATATTAGTGAGGGAGATTTCTGTACTGATAGACATTTATTCTGGGATAGTTCTTCAGCCTTTCTTTGTTTTTCATGATGATGACAGTTTTGAAGAGTTCAGTCTAGTTGTTTCATAGAATGACTCTCAGTTTAGTTTTGTCTGAGTGATTTCTCATGATTTAATTGAGCTTATACATTTTTGGCAGGAATGCTGTGTAAGTAATGATGTATCTCTAGGGCTCACACCAGAGGACATTTGAAAGTGTGTATGTTCATTTTAAAATCATTTTCTACCCCGTCCAAGGAGATTTAATTATCTTAAATACAAAAGGAATGATTATAAAACAAGTCCAGAAAAGAATCCTGGTTGAAGAGCTTTATAAACTTAGAAATAGCTTACTTTTCATCTTGCCATTTTTTTCTCTAATCTCTGTACCAGCACACATATCAGTCCTTGAACAACTGTATTGATGATTTCCCCCATAGCTTCAAAAATATCAGTTTCTTTTAAAAATTTACTCAGGTTGTCATCTATCTTCTGTTTAAAGAAAAAAGTTTTCTTAAAGGCATTTAATTGTATATCATATACAGTTGACCCTCAGCACGGGTTTGAACTGCATGGGTCTGCTTATGCGCAGATATTTTTTTCTAGTGGTAAATAATACAGTATTATACAACCTGTGCTTGTTTAGAACTGTGGTTATGGAGGAACCACATATACAGAGGAACCGAAATATGAAGGGCAAACTATAAGTTACCTGATTGAATGGAGGGGTCGTCACCCTAGTCTCCCGTGTTGTTCAAGGGACAGCTGTGTTTTAATCTGTCCATGCTAGTATATTGTAGATTAAATTAATTATAGACCAAGTTTAGAAAACACTAAAACAGTTTTGTTTCAAATCAATGTTTAGAGCAGCAACTTTGGGCTTCGTGTTTTTTTAATGATATGTTACATTTACCCCTATGTTTATGCATATATATCAATTATATTTTTCATTAGGACAGTGATCCAGCCAGGCATCTCCCATCCTGATATTCAGCTGTTGCATCCAATTAATTTGGAGTTTTCTGTAAATCGGAATCTAGCTGCATCTTGGTACCACAAGGTGCCTGTTGTGGAAATTAAAGGTCATCTTGAGTCAATGAATGTGAGTATATGAGTGAAAAAAACTTTTTCCTTTTAAACTATTTTTAAATTTTATTTAGTTTTGGCTGCACTGGGTCTTCATTGCTGCGTGTGGGCATTCTCTAGTTGCGGCACGTGGGCTTCTCATTGTGGTGGCTTCTCTTGTAGTGGAGCATGGGCTCTAGGCCCGCGGGCTTCAGTAGTTGTGGCACACGTGCTCAGTAGTTGTGGCTCACAGGCTCTAGAGCACAGGCTCAGTAGTTGTGGCGCACGGGCTTAGTTGCTCTGCGGCATGTGGGATCTTCCCGGACCAGGGCTCGAACCCGTGTCCCCTGCATTGGCATGCGGATTCTTAACCACTGCGCCACCAGGGAAGTCCCAGAAAAAAAATTTCTTATTGAAAGTTCAGACTCTGAAGACTTGCTCATTATAAATCTAAATGAAATGTGGAATTTTTACTGATTGTTGTAAGGAAAATTTCAGTGTGATATTGTCCAACAGGATCTTTATTAATTTTAGTAGAATTTAATCTTCAGTTAAATGTTACTTAGCTTTTAAATTTGTTATGTGTACACGTTAGCAGAGATCTGTTTGTAAATTATTTATTAGTGTATTATAATTATAGCTCATTCTATATATTATATACATACCCTTTTATTTTAGGGATATCTGAGTACCCCTCAGATAATTATAGCATTGAGTGAAATGCCTATTTTTCATATTGAAGGTGGCCTTTTTATTACATTGAAATTGTTATTGTTTAAAAAGTAGAATTTATGTGTGTTCTGAAAGTCACTTATTTAAAAAAGTGATCTGATTTCTTTAATAATTATTAACTTTCACTAAGGGTCATCATATTGGTTAAGTAGATGAAACTAATATTGACTTGTAAATCACATTGTTTTTCTCCAAACACTGTCTTATATTTGAAAATAAAATTTTTAACATGAAATAAGTAGTGAAATACTTGAGTGTACAGTGATTATATAATTTTGTAGTCAATGTTAAGAGTATCCTGTCCTTAGTGTTTTGTTACTAAGGATTTGTTTTCCATATTAAAATTGTTTCATTTTAAAATGAAATATCTTTTTCTTTTCTTGGAATATCATATTTCCCAGGTTAATCTAAATCAAGAAGATCTTAATCTTTTATTTAGAATACTAGCAGAAAATCTTGGTGAGGCTACTGAAGACTTGAATAAAGTGAAACCAAGAGTGCAAGAGACAGGTAAGAGGTTGACAGTAGGTGGTATAATAAATGTTTTTTTACAATTTTGTAGGGGAGACAAACAATAAAAATGAAGTAAATAAACATATATTTACAAATTGTGATTTGTATTACTAAGAAAACAAATAAGATGCTATTGAATAAAACCATAGTTTGCTTTTAAGTTGAGTAAAGTCAGTTATTTCTAAGTTGCATGAGTTAGGAGGAGGCCATAAAGAAGGGTTTCAGATCAATGGTGAATTCCTGGAAAAATTTTTGAACTTGCATGTATAGAGAAAAAAACATTTTAAGTTGGCACTAGGCTATGTAGCATACTTGATCTGACTCTTATTTTTTAATTTTTTTAAAAATTAAAAAAAAATTTTTTTTGCCGTACTGTGAGGCATGCAGGATCTTAGTTCCTTGACCAGGGATCAAACCCATGCCCCCTGCAGTGGAAGTGTGAACTCCTAACCACTGGACTGCCAGGGAAGTCCCTTGATCTGATTTTTAGCTGTACAAAGTGAAGTGGTTGATAAATTACCACTGAACAAAGATACTGAAAAAATTGTACAGCAGTAAAAATGCAAATAGTATTTAAATTATTAGATACAGTGGCCCTTAAAGGCAAAGTAACTACCAGACTTATTTTTTAAGCTGTTTTATATGTACACATATACACATACACAGTGTATCTTGGTGTTCATTCCATATCTATATATATGCTGTGTATAGATCCGACTCATTCTTTCTAATGGCTGCTTGGTATTAAATTCTGTTGAAGTATCATAATTTAGTTAGCAAATCCCTATTGATGGACATTTCAGGTGGTTTTCAGTCTTTCACTCTTACTATGTTGCATTAAATATCCTTGTACATACACTTTTTTACAAGTGCATGTTTATCTGTAGGGGAAATGCAGGACTGCTGGGTTAAAGGGTATTTAGTTTTTATTAAATTAAAATAATAATTGAATTCAATCAATACATTTAATAAAATTAATTTTATTAACATTTTGACAGATTTGCCAGTTGACCCCCATAGAACTTATACTCATTTTGTACTCCCATCAGGTGGTTCTTCTGTGCTTTTTCTAACACAGTGTATTATCAGATTTAAAAATTTTTGCCAGTTTGCTGCTGAGTGAAAAATGGTATCTCACTGTACTTTTTCAATTTTAAAAAACGTTTTTTACCTGAAACTAATGTAATATTACATGTCAATCAGGTCTCAGAAAAAACCCAAAATACTGGGGGGGAAAACCTTTTTTACAGTGTGTTAATACATATAGTAAAGTGTGCAAATCTTCAGTGTACAATTCAGTGGGTTTTTATATATGGCTACACCAGTGTAATCACCATGATTAAGATAATAGAACATTTCCAGCACTGCACCCTTGAGCTCTCCCTATGCCTTTACCTATCAATACCAAACACCCACCCTGCCCCTGAATCCACCCAGAATTAAGTACCATTCTGATTTGTAATATCATACATTAGTTTTGCCTCTTTTTGAATTTCACATAAAAGGAATCATAGAGAATTTACTTTCATTTTTGGCTTCTTTCTTTTTTTTTATTTTCACATGTTTTTATTCCATTAAAAGCAAAACAAAATCTAAATCCATACTCATAGAACAGAATACACTTATTTAAAGTTTTGACAGTGTGCAAAATTAAAGTTTGGATATTTAATCCAAACTTTAACATGAGTATTCTCTTGTAAGGCGATTTCTTTCCTTTAATAAATAATATATTAAAATATATATTATTCTGGAAGCAAATCATCTCCTAACTGTTCATCAGCAAAATCATCCTCGTTGACTCTCTTTTTGGCTGCGGTTTTGGGTCTTTCTATTTGCGGGCCAAGCGGATCCACATAGGAGGCATCTAGCTCCTTGTTACTGCTGCTCTCATAAGGCTCATCTGTCTCAGGCAGGGCTCGGAGCTGGGCGCTGAGCTGCTTGCTTCTGCTACCAGAGCCACACTTCTGGCCACTGTCACTGCCAGCGCTCCTGTCTCTCCTCCCATGGGAACCCCCGCTGCCATCCCTGCCAGACTTGATGTGCTGTTCCCTGATTTCTTTCATTTTTTCCAATCTCTTGAGTTTTGTTGCATATTCTTGAACTTCATTTAATCCAGTGTCTGTGCAGAGATGTACCAAGAAACATAGACATTCAACATTTTCTGGAAAATTTCTGTGAATATCTTTGTAAGTATCTAATGCTTTTTGGTAGTTACCACTTCTTCTAAAACAACTAGCTACCATCAGCTGCCATTTCACCTGTGTAGGCTGTATAAGAGAAGCTCTTTCAAAGTACTGAATGGCTTTTTCACAAAACTGGGTTTCAATGTAATAGGCCGCAAGCCGCTTGTTGACTTCAGTGTTGGACGGGAAATACCTATATGACTCATAGTAATATTGGAATGCTTGGGATTTATCCCCCTCAGTGTCATATAATCCTCCCAGTTTAGACAAAGCTCTGGAGTCAGTTGGAACAACACTGATCAGCTGCGTTAATCATTCCATAGCTTGATTGGGATCTTCCATTAATTCGTATACATTTGCTATCTGGTAAAGGACTTGGGTGCTGTCTCTTAGGACTGCGTGAAGTTTCAGGAAACAGTCCAAAGCTTCATCAAGCTGGTTTAGCTTCTTATAGGTAAGGCCAATATTATAAAGTGCTTTAGTACAAGAAGAATCATTTCTTAGAGCCTCATTTTAGAATTCAGCTGCCTTCTCATAATCACCATTTGCAAAAACTGTATTCCCTTTATGAGTAAGAGCTGACGGATTATATCTGTCAGAGTTCACAGCTAAATCTGCATAGCTACCGGCTTCTGCAAATTCATTTTCCAAATAATGCAGGAATGAGAGGTTGGGTGCAGCTGCACTCTTCACTCTACTGTCCTTTCTTTCAAACATTTTAAAGGTCTCTACAGCTTGATTAAAGTCCTTTTGTCTCAGGTATGTAATTGCGTTATTTCCAGATCATTTGCCAGCTCTACATACTGAGAAGCTTTCACAGCTTCAACACACCAGTCATAACCTACAGCAAAAGATGTTTCAATTACAGGAGCAATGAGTTTTGCAACTGTCATGATGTATTTTTCTGCCATGTCTTTCCTTTCATGTTCCATTTGCCTTAGATGATCATTTTTTATAGATTCAATCACTAAATTAGTATGTGGGTCATCACTTGGTGAAATGTATTTATCATCTTCATCAGTTTCTAATGGAACAGCAATCAAGTTTTGGAATGCCTTCTTTTTTTCTCCATCTCCAACAGCAAAATAACTAAGAATTAGGTTGAAGCCTGCCTTCAGATTTGGTGCCATGCTCATTATGTGCTCAAATAAATTAATGGCATCTGAATACTGCCCAGTTTTTTGTTTGTTTGTTTTTTGTTTTTTTGCGGTACGCGGGCCTCTCACTGCTGTGACCTCTCCCGCTGCAGAGCACAGGCTCCAGACACGCAGGCTCAGCGGCCATGACCCACAGGCCCAGCTGCTCTGCGGCACGTGGGATCCTCCCAGACTGGGGCACGAACCCGTGTCCCCTGCATCGGCAGGTGGACTCTCAACCACTGTGCCACGAGGGAAGCCCTGCCCAGTTTTAATAAATGTTAACCCAATGTTCTGCATAATTTTAATCCTCATTTCTTTATGGACACTTGGAATTTGATCTAAGGCTATTTGGTAGAATTTAATGGCTTTGGAATAATTTCTTTGCTTTAAATAAATATTTCCCATATTCACTTTCAACCGTCCTGCATTGCTAAACATCTTATTTTTCAGTGTAACTTGATAGGTGTTTGGTGCTTCAGCATACATTTCATTAGCTGAATATTGACTGGCCAAGTGGAAAAGAACTGATTAAATTAAATCCAAATTGATGTTTTCTGGACTTGTAACTTGTTCTCCTTGTTTCACCAGGACTCTCTCTTTTCTTCCTGCATCTTTTGCCTTTTCTAAGGCCAATTTTAAGTCTCCACGACTGTTAGCAATACAGCTTTCTTCTACCGACTCATTTACTTTCTTCTCTACTTGTCTCATCTTTTCTTCTCGGCTGTCTTCATTCCTGGCCTCCAGGGGCGGTGCAGGGCCCCACGACTGACCGAGGGGGTCGAACGCAGAGCCTCTCAAAGCTGCTTTGGTAAAACCAGCTGCCCTCACTGCTGTCATGGGTCTAGTAACTCCATCCTGAAGAGCCCCTGCATTGGTCTTCCCACTGACAATGCCAGGGATGTCTTGGACCCATACCCAGTAGCTACAGGTCTAGCAACCAATGTGCTTGGTATTTTAGCAGTTACAGGAGGTCTTCTGCCATGACTAGTTCTCACAGCTTGCTGAAAAGCTGTGTCATTCTCCAGTTCCTCGGTATCATATGTTGGATTGTAGTTGTTATAGCCAGACTAAAGATCATCTTCATCTGTCTCTGGGGCGAGGTATCCATTTTGCATCATTTGTACCTCCGTGAGAGCGGGCCGAGCTCGTGCCTCCGCGGAGTCTTGCCCGGGATTTTGGAGCTTCGCGTCACGAACTCGGGGTCAGGGGCTCGAGGGCCGCGCGTGGCTTCGGGCGGGGCGGGGCACGGGCCGCGGGGGCAGAGCCCCCGCGCCCCGTCCCCACGGCCCCCTCGGAGGGCGGCAGGCACCCGCGCCGCCCCGAGCCCTCTCCCGTCTCGCGGCGAGGGGGGCAGCGCGACCGCGAGCGTGGTGGGGCCGGCGCGGCCTTTCTGGGGCTCCGCAGAGAGCTGCACGGCTGCAGCGCTGCCCACGCTCGGATGCCTTGGCTTTCTTTCGTTCAAATTTTGTGGGATTCATCCATGTTGATGTCTATAGCGCTAGTTTGTTCTTTTTATTCCTGTTTCCAGTATTTGACTATCATGAGTGAAATTGCTATGAATGTCATTGTACAGTCTTTCGGCACACTTATATACTGTTTTCTTTTGGACATACAGCTAGGAGTAGAATTACCGGGTCATATGTTAGCTTACATTTCGCTTCAGTAACTTACGCCAGGCTATACTGAACAGTTTTCCAAGGGGTTGAACCAATTTACTTTCCTACTAGCAATGTATGAGAGTTCCAGTTTTTTCACATTCTCACCAGTGCTTGCTATCCTCAGTCTTGTAAAATTTAGCCATCCTGGTGGTTATATAGTAGTATGTCTATGGTTTTTATTTGTTCCCTGATAACTAATGAAATTGAAAACCTTTTCATATGCCATTTGGTTATCCTCTTTTATGACATGATCATTCAAGTCTGTTGACCATTATCTTTACTGAGGTATGGTCTTTTTTCTAATTGGTGTATAGGAGTTGTTTATTCATTCTGGTTAGGAGCCCTTTGCTGGTTGTATGTGTTATATGTATACATGTTAGTGTACGTGTAGAAATATCTTCTCCCTATCTGTGCTTTACCTTTTCACTCTCTTAATAGGCTTTCTTTTAATAGAATTAGTTAATTTTAATGAATTCTAATACACAATTTTAAAAAATGATCAGTGCTTTTTTTTTCCTATTTAAGAAATCTTTGCCTGTTCCAGGAATTGTTTTGTAGAAGCAAAATATTTGGTAGAATTATTTTCCCTCAATCACATTATGTTTGGAACAGTGCTGAAATAAGGTGATAGTTAAGAAACCTTGCCCTGTGCATTGCTTTCTCAAAGGTAATAATTAACAGCAGTGGTTTTCCATATGGAAAACACTAGACAAGGTACTGAACCTGTCTGGACCTCAATTTGCTCATATGTGAAATAAGGACAGTGTAAAGGTTTTACCTTAAAGTGTTGTTATAAGAGTTAAATGAGATAGTCTGTGAACATCTGTTAGCACAACATCCAACACAGAGGTTAAGTACTTTGCAAGTGATAGCTATTATTAGTGTTGTGTATTACAGTTTAGAAAGCAATTTTACTGCATTTCAGGATACATGAATTTCAGGACAACAGGGTCATATTCATATGGTTTTACTTTTGATTCTTGGTATGGCATAAGAGGCTTTAACTCCCCCCCCCACCTGCCCCTGCTTCTTTCATATCAAGCCTTAGCTCTTATTACCCTCCTTATGATGTAACCATATCAAACTGCATTCTGTTTGCAAAACCTGTCCTGATGTGTTATCTCTCTGTGGTTTTCTACTGCCTCTTATTTTATTCTTCTCTGTGTGAGGAGCTCCTTCAGTTCTACTTGAATTATAACTCTCCTAGTAAGACTTTCTTGACCTTCTCATGACAGTGTCATGCTTAGTTCTGTGCTTTCTACGTACTTTATCTAGAGACTATTAACATTTGTCCATTTAATGTGACTAGGTGGGGCCTTCTTATTTTGTTTGTATTTTAAGTATATATGTTTCTTCTACTAAGCCATGAGCTTTCTAAGGGCTAGAGCTGTGTATGACTGATTTGTGGATTTTCAATGCCTAAACCAAGTCCAGAGTACTTGTATAAGTCCTTGCTGAGTATTCATGTAAGAAATGTGTGAATAGGAGTGAATGAATTTCTTTTAAACATCTTTAGGTGAAACTAAAGAGCCACTTGAAATCTCTACATTAAAACAAGATACGCATGTTTCACAAGATAGTTTAACAGCTGGAGTGGAAGAAATTAGATCTGTAGACATCATTAATATGCTGCTGAAATTTGAAATCAAAGAGGTGTGTAATTTTCATCTGTTTTTATAAAATGAGGTGGATAAATAATGGATATTTGGAATTACCTGTAATAAAGTAAACTTGTAGATTATTGATATGGATAGAAAAAGCTTACAAAGGCTTTTTGTAATTTGTATGTAGAAATGTTTAAAAATTTGAGAGTTTGCTAAAGATGAGTTGTATTTGGGGGATATAATACTTACAGAGAAAATGGTAATATGCCCTGTAACAGGCTTTTCAAATGATTTTAGGACAGTTGGAATGTGGCCTGCTTTGGATTTTATATAGGGAAGGCAGGAAAGGGAAAAATGACAGAGAAATTCTTTGCAAATTTTAGAAACCATTAATAGAATAAAACACAATATGCCTACATTTTAAAATGTTATATTACCATTACCTGCTTTCCATCTGCAGATTCTTAAGGTAAGGTTAAATGAATTTTCCTCTTCTGTGTTCACACACATGACAGGTATTCATTGCATGTACTAAGTGCTAAGGATACAGAAGTAAAAGACATAAACTCTGAACTCAAACAAGAAAACAATTAAAATTTTTGTTAAGTACTCCCATTAAAAATGTGCCCAGGGAGCTTGTGGCAGTGATGGTAGGAAGAGGGCATCTAAGCAGTCTGAAAGAGTCAGGGAAGATTACCTGGAGGAAGTGAGATTTAGTTGAATTTTTAAAGGAGAAGATACAGTCTGAGGAAAGGAGTTTAGGAAAGGGGCTGGGACAGGGTAGAAAGAGGGACAGGCATACACGTGTGTATGTGGGAAAGCATCGTGGATACAGGGACTTAGAAGAACTTTCTCCAAAATCCCTTCATTGTTAAATAGCTGTGCAGAGGTTATGTTCTATCTTTGAGTCAAAAATAATAAACTTTTGAACAAATGAGTGCTACTTTTTTGATCTGAAATATATGTTTTGAAACTAACTTCCTTCATGCTAAATCTCTGCTGTTTTTCTGGTTAATGTTACAGTTATTGAAGATTTTTAGGCTTTGATAATTGAAACATTGATAAATGAATAATTCTATTTGCAAATGGGTTTCATTAACATATGTACATATAAAACCTGTAAGTCCTTTTTAATATTATTTGTAATACATATAATTACAGTTCCCTTCCCTTAGGACAGTGATTAGGGTGGGGGGAAGCAATTTGCATCCTCCCCTCAAGCTGATAATTAGCATTGTCTGAAGACATTTTTGGTTGTCACTATCCAGAGAGAGAGTGGGCTACTGGCAACCAGTGGGTAGAGGCCAGTGATGCCACTAAACAGCCTACAACGCATGGGACTACTCCCCACTGGAAAGAATTATCCAGCCCCAGATGTCAGTGGTGCCAAGGTTGAGAAACCTTGCCTTAGGAGTAGTTTAAAAATTGACTGTTTATCTCAGACTTTCAGATCTAGTCTGACACCATCCATTAGACTAGGACTTCTGGGAATTAGGCAGAACAACTTTTTTTTTTCATAACTATCTTGAAATCCATTAAAATATAGTGACAGTACTTTAACAGTCTTAAAAGTAAGTAGGCCTTCCAAAGTAAATAACCCTAGGTAATTTCCAGGCACAAATAGAAGTGAACATCTTTACGCTGTGTGAATATTTTGATAATATCATTCTGGATGATTATTAAATTGTTAACTTATCTTCAATGTATATTAGTGAAATAGTTTGTGGTAATAATGGTACCTTTTTCTAGGTCGTGATTACTTTGATGGAAAAAGCAGAAAAGAAAGGAAGGCCTTTATGTGAACTAAATGTCCTGCAGCTTGGACTGGAAGCTAGAGTTAAAGCCTACGACCTGACTGCTGAAGCTTATCTAAAAAAAATTAGTATGCGATGCTTTGAGTTCACTGGTAAGTGTGAAGTATAGTCTCTGTAAACTGTGCATGTAATAGGCAGATGGTCACTACCTTTTTATCAACATGAAGCATATTTATTAGTGTCACCATAATTATTCAGTTAGTTTAAATTTATTACATTAATATAAAGTAATTTGATAGTTAAAATTCATTATGTAGTTATTTATCATAAAGTAAGTCTATATCTAAATATTTAGCACAGAGTAGAATATATCTAAAAGAAAAATGAGGCATATGTCTTCAGTACATAACGCTTCAGTACTTATGAAAAGCAACATTACATTATAACTGTGCTCTGAGAACAATACCCAGGTATAGAGCCCAGGGACCCTTTTTGAAAGGTGAGTTAATTTACTAGGAAGTAACTTCTTTTCTTTGGTTTTTTATTTATTTTAAAATTACATAAGTATTTTTTATTTGTGTTTAATGACATTAATATATACTTGTAAAAAATAAAAATTAAACAACCCAGAAATATATAGAGGAAAAATTTAACATCACCTTGTAGTCTCTTCAGCCTTTCAAATTCACTTTCTAAATTGCACCAAGCCAACTTTTAAAGTTGTTCTGGGTGTTTAAAGTTTATAGGAACTCTGTGGGGTAACTTTAAGTAAAGCAAACTTGTATTGAGAATAATCACTAGTTTAAGTATTTTATAGCTTTGTTCTTTAATATATTATGATTTGTTCGAATAAGTAATACCAGTAGTACCAAATGTTATAGCATTTATAATTGGCCAGTGCTGGGTTTTTTGTGTTTTTTGGAGTTTCTTTAGTTTTTTTTTCAAAGCCAGCTTTATTGAGATATGATTTATATACAGTAAATTCACCCATTTTAGCGTACAACTCGGAGTTTTGACAAACTTATATTTGTGTAACTGGCTGGTCTGTTTTTAAATACATTTGAAATGTCTAAACCACTTAATAATGGATCTGCCCTCTCTTTCTTCTCTTTTAGACTCTAAAGGAGAACCTCTTCACATTATTAACTCTTCTAATGTAACAGATGAACCCCTTCTGAAAATGTTATTGAAAAAGGTAGTTTCATTTCTAGGATTCTTTAATATTTGCATATATGAAATTATGTCATTCCCCTGTATATAATATCTTGGTTTTCTCCCCTAAAATTTTTCATCCTAAACCTGGTTGATTATAGTGATTTATGCAAGCATCTGACAATCCTGGATAATTTCAGTAAACTTCTGAGTTAATCCTATGTTTTTGAATAAGTAGATGTATACAAAGTTCCATTGTAATTTGAAGCAAAATCTATTATAATTTAGATACACTGACAGTTTCCCCTACCTTTAGCATTTCCTCCCAAGTAGGATAAGGAGTTCGGGTTTTTGCTTCTGTAGAATATAAGAAATGCTTACGTGGTCATGTTTTTGGCATGTTCTTCTTTGCCTTTAAGAAATATGTTTATAGTGTTTTCATAGCATACTTTGAAAAGTAAAGAATATATATATATTTTTTCAGTGTGTGAATTTTTAGTGTTTGCAACCCAGTGGCTTTGTCCTCCATTATTTGTAGGCAGACAGTGATGGACCAGAATTTAAAACCATCCATGACAATACCAAACAAAGACTTCAGGTAAATCTTTTCTAATTCACTATAAGGTTAGATTATATTGATTAAATCTAGCTTCAAAGCCATCTTCAGTTGTGAGATTGTGAGCTCTAAAATTAGCATAAGGGTGGTAATAATAATAGGTTTAATTTTGTAGATAAAAAAAATGGATGGAGAGTTGAAATAAAGTTATTACAAAAGTTGATTTGATTTCCTAAAAGACTCCTTGTTTCCCAGATATAAATTAATGATTCCTTGTTGTACACAAAGAAAATATTGTTTAAGGAAATTTTGTTCACTGTGGTTATTTGGCGTAGTGTTGATGGAAGCATTAAACATTTGAATGAATTGGCTTTAGGATTAGAAAAAAATTAAGGGTAAGGCTAAAAGTATGGCTCGGTACAGACATTGGTCACCATCCATTTGAGCGTGTATAGTCTGTCTTGGGACCATCTGTAAGGGGACCGACCAACCTAAGGCTGATAATACTTCTTGTATCTTTACTTAAAGCCTATCAAGTTCCGTTGAGGTTAGAATTATTGTTGGGTGTGGGAGTGGGCAGTGTTGGTTTATTGTCTGGTAAAGGTTGACAAAGTAATAGTGAGTTCTTTCTCAAAAAAGAAGTCCTTAGTTGAACTATTCTTGTGCTACTTGTATACGTTGAGGTTTGACATAAAAATGTTTCTATATCTGAAATCTGCCTCTCTAATTGTTCATTATCTTAGGTTTCATTTTCATCCTTAAACTTGGTTCTTCATTTGGAAGCTTTACTGTCCTTCATGGATTTTTTATCATCTGCTCTTCCATCCTCTGAACCTTCTAAGAAGGAATCGGAGCTGAAGCCACTTATGGGGGAGTCCAGAAGTATCATTGCCAAAACTGGTATTAACTTTTGAGTCATGGTTTAATACTTTCTATCTGAACTTTAATAATCATATAATAACATGTATTTTCAAGCTAAGATAACTGTTTATCACCTTAATGTTTTAGCTGCTTTGACAGATGAGGTTGGTTTCAAAAGAAAGCAGATTTTATCCCTATGGTATAATAGGGTAATTTAGTGAGAGATTTTAAATAAGTGTTTAATATTAATCACGTATTTATATTTGATTTCACTGCCTAGCTTTTATGTAAAATAAAGTTGTATGTACTTTGCATTGATGTCTCTGTAACCTTCACTCCAGTGAAAGTGAGAAAGGAAGTAATTAAAATATGAACACAATCATGCATAGTAACAAAGGCCCATTTCAGTCAGTCAGTTAAAACTACCTGGTGCTCAACAGTTTTCAGCTTTGCAAAACACAAAAGGAACAATCTCATGGAAGAGACAGACTCACTTTGGTTTCTAACCAAAACTGTATTTAAGTCACATAGAGATATGGGCACATGCCACAATTTGTACCGTGAAATATTAGATGTGGTGTAGCGTGAGTGAACATGTGCCTATTTTTAAGCCAAATATCATTTTAATTATTTTTCTTTCATGTCATATGGTGTGAGTATCTAACATCTGGTAATTTAATTTTCAGACCATTACCTAGTTGTATTATATCTATATTACTGGCATCTTTAAAATGAAAACTGTTAGTAATATTAGATCTGATACAAGGATGAGATTTTTTTTAACCAGGGAGCAGAGCAGTATTTTTGCATTAAACTAGAGTAAAAGAGTTTTACCTTCTTCGTCTTTAATGTACTTGTTACGTTAATATCCATGGAAATACTTACATAACATATACATACATACACACGCACGTGCACACAGTTGAATAAATGAAAAAGCAATGTTTAAGCTCACAATAAACTACAAAAAATAGTAATCCAAAGAAACAATCTTCTAGTTATGCCAAATAGCTGTTGTTTATGGTTTGATTTTGCTACTTTAAATCTTAAAGGGGAAAAAAACCCTTTTATCATCCTGGTGATTAAGGACTGATGTCCCCATACTTTGACAGCTTTATAGGAAAAAGTGTTTCCTTCAGTCAAGACAAATCTCTAGGAAATCATATCTTAAATTTATCAATCAGGGCCTAGACTAAAATAGATTAAGGGAATCCATTTGATTGTGATTTTTATACACGTGCACAGACACAAATACACATTATAAAATAATTTTTTGTTTTTTTCTTAACTTTAGCCCTTTATGTTCATCTCTTATAGAACTTTTTTTAGGATTCTTCATGGAGAAACATAATATAATCTAGGGAAGTTGTCTCTATAGTTAATAACATGTATGTGTCATAGTTAATAATACATATTTTACTGTCATCACTATTTCAATTTTTCATGAAATATTTTTCTTTCATCTAATATATGATATGAAAAGGAGTTCCAAATCAAAATTTAGCTCTTTTGGAATCTTAGAATTCTAATATAGGGGGTTTCCTTTTTACCCACAAGAAAAATTATAGTAAAGTTTCCATCTAGCAAAATTATACTTGTAAGGTGCTAGTAAACGTTGCCTTTATTTTTAATTTGGATGGAAATATGCTACTTTCTGTCTGATTGGCATTTTAAAATAATATTAATTATATGTAATCTTAATGGAGACCTTTTTGGTTCTTCATAGTTCATAATGTACTTTTATTTTAGCGATTTGGGGATTATTTTATGTTATATCATCTTTGCACTTTGCTAATCACTAGGATTCTATTACTTTTCAGTATCCAGCAATACTTCTCAAGATGATGTGTTTGATTTAAAGGTCATAGCTGAATTAAATGCATTTAATGTCTTTATCTGTGATCAGAAGTGTAATATTGCAGATATTAGAATACATGGTAAGTAACTTTTTCTTGGTGTAGGTATTTCTGTTTCTTTACATAGACCTTCAGGAAGAATGAGCTTGTTGCATGGTAGATTTCTCATGAGTCGTCTTTTGGTTTACTTACATTGAAGATTCTTGCAAACTTTTCAAAGATGTGCTTTGAAATGTTAGAAGTAAATTTGTTATGATTCATGACTGATGTGAGACATTCCTTATGTTTAAAAATTTTTTCAGAATAAGTCTAAGGCTTAATCTCATGTTCTGTTTGCATTTTCAGAATAATATAACTTTAAACTGAGAAATGAATATCATAACATCTCACAGAGTAAAGAAAATGTCATTATCCTATTTCCCTTGTCTTTTGTGCTTATATAGCATCAGGAAGAGAAGTTTCTAAAAGAAATTTTGTAAGCTTTACTCATCATCAGCCTCATATAAAGATGAGTTCAGATTATACCATGGGTTCTGGAGCCAGCCTGCCAAGGTTCAAATTTTGGCTCTAACGCTTACTGGCTGACCTTGAGCAAATTAATTAATGTTTCCGTGCCTGAGTTCCCTCTTCTGTAAAATGGAGATAGTTATAGTAATTATTCATGGGATTGTTATGAGGATTAAGTTTACAAATTTACATGTATTAAGAAAAGTGCCTGGTATGTACATAATAAGCAGTTAACAAGGGGTTAGAAAATCAGTTCCGTTCAACAAATGTTACTGAGTATCTATTTATGCATAGCATAGTAATGATTTAGGTTCATTCTTGGGGCTTAACTTAGTAGGCATTCTCTCATTCACTCTGAGGAGTGGTTTTAGAAATCATGCCTTTAGAAATTATGAGAATGACAAACATTTTTTTGGAGAGACATGTTAAAAGATTGTGTTTTAGATACAGTTTACTGTAGAAAGAATAGTATTTATTCATCAAATTATATTTAATTATAATTCCAATTCTTTAGTTTTCAGAGTAATAGTTTTCATTATATAATGTTTGTAAAATAACTGTTTAACAAATGTTAGGTGTCATCATAAATGACCAATTCTGATCTTACTAATAATGCACAGGATACTTGTGTTTGGAGACCTGTGATTAATTTTCTTTGACATTTGATTTCTTTTGTTTTAAAATTTCCACAAAGTTTTATGTATGAGATGCTTCTAGCACTTAAAGATATTATAATCTTTCTTAGGTATCTCATACATAGAAGTTGTTACCTTTGGGACTTCCCTGGTGGTCCAGTGGTTAAGACTCTGTCTGGGCTTCCAGTGCAAGGGGCATGGGTTGTATCCCTGGTTGGGGAACTAAGATCCCACATTCCCACATGCCACTTGGCGTGGCCAAAAAAAAAAAAAAAAGAAGTTGTTCCCTTTAATATGTCTAATAGTAATTTTTATCTATGCTCTATCCTGGTAGTATATTATTGAATTAAAAACCACTAAATTAGTTCACTTGGATTAGGTGAAAAGTGTTGTGTTTCCCACAGGAATGGATGCCTCTATTTCTGTGAGGCCAAAGCAGACCGACATGTTTGCCAGACTTAAGGATATCATAGTTACGAATGTTGATTCGACTTCCATTCACAAAAAGGTAATTAAAAGATACATTTCTATATTGAAATATATTTTTGTTTTTTGGGGTTTGAGCTGCCTTTAATCATTTGTTCAGTGTATATTTATTATCTGTCATGTGTCAGGCATTTTGTTAGGGAGTAAGCATGAATATGGTCATCATCTGCTTTCATAGTGTATATAGACTAGGTGATTTGTAAAAGTTATTTCTAACCAATTAAGTGATTGATACCTCCATTGATAAAACTTCTTTTATAGATATAGGAAAAAGTTATTGTCAAGTTAAATGTTTTTAACTAATAATTTGTTGAAGGTTGAATTTAAGTGATGCTTCTTTATATATCAAGGATTCTGTAATAAGGAAACTTATTTATAATACAGTGATACAGCTCTTTTGATATAATAACCAGTTAATTTAATACTTTTAGGCTGTCTGTATTTTGGGAGATGAAGTCTTTAGGTTCCAAATGACTCTTTATCCTGACGCCACAGAAGGAAAAGCCTATGCTGATATGTCTAAAGTAGATGGCAAACTTACTTTCAAAGTGGGTTGTATTCAAATTGTTTATGTTCATAAATTCTTCATGTCTCTTTTGGTAAGTTTATTTTTAAAATATATTTATTTCTCATTGACACCTAAGTATCTTTGCCTATAAATCTGAACCTAGGTAGTCAAACAAAATCTTTACTAATAGGGCCATGTGATAAACTCCCAAATGCTGAATAGAATATTACAATTAAGGAAATCCTTTACATGATGGAAAACTAAATGAATTTTTGTAATCATTGTTTTGAACCTGTGAATGATCATTCTTTAACATTTCCATAGTTATATATTTTGAAAGTACTTTCTGATGTTTTAATTAGGCTTTTCAGTGTTATTTATTTTATGAGAGACCCTTAAAAGGTACTTAGCAAAAAGAATCTTTTAAGGAGGTCATCAGGCATTTGAAGGACTAATACTGGAACTTACAGCTTTTGATTATAGTTATGATCAACAAGGCCATAAAATTCTTTTAATTATTTATTTCCATGTAAGTGTCATGGGCTGAAGAGTTTTGCCTATGCCTCTTAGCAGGGCTGTTAATCAAAGCTTTTAAGTTATGGATTTCTACCTAAACCATCATGTTTTATTTTTCTGGAAAGTAATTTATTTGGAGGGGGGTTAGTTTAATAAACTAAATAAACCATTTGCATTATTAATGGAAGAATATTGCTTCCAATTCTTTTCTGCATTGGAAAAAATCTTTCTGTTTTTAGTTGAAATTGAGGTGAAAGATCTCACTGTAAATAAAGAATTTTTGACTCTTATTAATGATTGCAAGATTGTAAACACTTCAGCACCTTTGCTCATGTTAGAGTACGCTTAAGAAAAGAACCTTTAGAAATAAGCGGGCAAAACCTTAGTTTCTAAAACTAAGGACTAAAACTAATAGACTTTATTCCTATGACCTAGAGGTACAGAATTAAAGCAACTTTGGGAGATGTAAAGAGTTCTCCTTCATCTTTTTATTTAAATTTGAATTAAGATGACAACATTCATGAGTAAAAGGGATATCTTAAAAAGTATTGTTACCAAAATTTGTCAAAAAACAAATAATTCTGAAATACATAAAGTGAAAGTTAAAGGATTCTTTCTTCCACTTGTTAATTATCACAGAGTGTATCTTACTAGACTTTACTCCATGTACACAGTCATAAATAACGTCTCTTTTATATCACCTCTTTTATTTAGTTTTTCTTTTTTAAAGTTTTTCCTTTTGAAAATAAATTCTGTTTCGGGGGAACTCTAAATACCAGTATTTTCCAACAGAACTTCCTCAACAATTTTCAAACTGCCAAAGAAGCTTTGAGCACAGCTACAGTCCAGGCTGCAGAAAGAGCTGCTTCCAGCATGAAAGACTTGGCTGAAAAGAGCTTCCGCCTTTTGATGGATATCAATTTGAAAGCACCAGTTATTATCATTCCTCAGTCTTCAGTATCGCCTAATGCTGTTATAGCAGATCTGGGTTTAATCAAAGTTGAAAACCAATTTAGCGCAGTTTCTGTGGAACAGTATTCTCTTCCCCCAGTCATTGATAAAATGAACATCCAACTCACTCAGCTGAAGCTGTCCAGGTATAAATATATAATCCAATGGCGAATTGCTTACTAGAAATAGAATTTTCATAAAATCTTTGCCAGGGGTAAAACACTCTAGTGATTTATGGTTCTTATTCCTTATTTCTTCTAATTATGAAACCTTGACTGTTGGTTTTTGGTTAGTGGTTTATAATGGTGGATCTCATAGAATCTACATCTTGTCTTACTAAATTTATAACATGTTTTTTTTTTTAAGTAGGTGTTTTTTTTTTTAATTAATTAATTTATTTATTTATTTTGGGCCGTGTCGGGTCTTCATTTCTGTGCGAGGGCTTTCTCTAGTTGTGGCAAGTGGGGGCCACTCTTCATCGCAGTGCGCGGGCCTCTCACTATTGCGGCCTCTCCCATTGCGGAGCACAGGCTCCAAACGCGCAGGCTCAGTAGTTGTGGCTCACAGGCCTAGTTGCTCCACGGCATGTGGGATCCTCCCAGACCAGGGCTCGAACCCGTGTCCCCTGCATTAGCAGGCAGACTCTCAACCAGTGCGCCACCAAGGAAGCCCCTATAACATGTTTTTTTCACTCTATAAAAATTTCCTATTATAAAATTATAGTTTACTCAGTAATACTTAATTTAGATTTATTTTTATTTATTTGCTCTGCACATAGCTATTTTCATTTCTGTACAGAGACAAAGACTTCTTAAAATGTAATATAATTTAAGATTTATTTCTCATTTCCAAACCTTGTCACATTTAGGAATTCTCAGTAAGATATCTAATGGATTATCAAATCCAAATGGGAAAGTGTTTGCTCTGTTGAATGACAAGAGTAAGTTATTTGGTGGTTCAAATGTTTGTTGGCAGGCAGGCTAGATATGACTGTTACAATATGCTTGTTTAACTTCTAGGTTTGGTGAGTTTTTCCCTTTGAGTTTGGAGAAGTACTAATAACATAAACCTAAGGGCTAAGTAGAGTATCACTTTCTTTGTCCTCCAATTTTAGGAGGAGGTAACATTTGTTTGTATGACGTTGGACTAGTTGCTATTAAATATCTTTGTGAAAGATAGTAAATAGTGTAATAGTCATGCTTCATAAAATTTGTCCCTTTGAAATCAGCATTACATAGGCTTTTACATAGCTCTGCATATAAACTTGAATTATTCTGATGCAGATTGATTTGTGAAAAGAAACATGTTCTAAAAGAACTCTGATAGCAGCCTTTAGTGTTTAGAAAAATGCTCCGTGGAAACTGTTACACAGTATGATAGTCTTCATTTTAAAATGTAGATTTTAGAAATGTAAAATAAATTCTTATTTATCTTTCAGAACAATTTTGCAGGCTGGCTTACCACAGCATGACATTGGAATTTTAAAACCAGTCAACATGCTTTTATCCATACAGCGAAATTTAGCAGCATCATGGTATGTGAAAATTCCAGGGATGGAGATAAAAGGAAAACTAAAACCTATGCAGGTAAGTATATGTATAAAATACATGAAAATTGCTAGATAGGCTTTTATCGTTGGTCACAGTGTAGTAGTTCAGGAGGACATCAGAAGTGATAATACATTTAAAGGGAATGCTTTGTTAACTGGAAATGAAGTTATCCTAGTTTCCCACACTTTTCTTTTTTTCACATTAATTGGATATTTGGTAAAACCAAGCAAGAACTCTGAGGTTAAAAGCTATGGAGTCTACAGAAAATATTATTAGTAATTTTAGAAAATTCTATTAAAGTTTTAAGGCAGTTAAATTATAAGAAACTGTAAAGTGATATTTAGATACCACATTCAAAGCAGCTTAGTAGTATATTTAATGTATAGAAGCACTCTTTTATAGAAAAGTGGACATTTTCAATAAGTGAATATGTTTATTTGGTAAGCATATAAACCACAATACTTTTTTTTTTAACATCTTTATTGGAGTATAATTGCTTTACAATGTTGTGTTAGTTTCTGCTTTATAACAAAGTGAATCAGCTATAAGTATACATACATCCCCCTATCTCCTCCCTCTTGTGTATCCCTCCCACCCTCCCTATCCCCCCCCCACCCCGGGTGGTCACAAAGCACCAAGGAAACAGCAATATTTTTAATACTGTAGTTAGCAGGTCATATGTAGGCTCACAGGAAGAGATGATACTGGTCGAAGATGGTCATGGAAGTGTAGGAATCTTACGGTTCTTGTGCGCCTGTGGGTGAAACTGTTGAAGCCAAACAGTAGGGGATAGGGAAAGGGAGGGGGTGGCTAAACAGAATATGTGAAAGACAAATAAAAATTTAGTAGTTTAGTGGGTTTTGATGTCTGTGATTATTTCAGAGTTAGTTCTAAGATTAAACAAGAAGGGTCAAAGGAGCAGAGTCCTACTAGGGAAGATGTTAAAATTGAAGTTTGTTGTAGGAATGAAAGATCCCTCTCTGTAGTATGAGTAGATACGATATATGAGGAAGAACATCTGTTCAGGGTATTGATAGAGACTTTTCTATTCCGAAATATGAGACTGTTCTCTTAAATTCTCCCTTGCTAAGATTAGCTCTCAGAACTAATATTTGATCCTTTTCAAATACTAGGAGGTGGTGAAGTTAGCTGTTCTTCAGGCAGCTATGATATCTTGGTTGGTGTCACAACTGGGAATGAATATACAAAGAAGTCCTAGGGAGTTAAAGTGGCATCTGTTATCTAAGGACTGGGGCTTGGAGCAAATAAGAAATCCCTGGTCATTGTCTCTTGCTAAAATATCTCCCCAGTTTCATTTAGGCTGGGAATCAGGCAATTTCCTTGGTGATAGGGACCTAATTTGGGGGACATAGGGAACTCTGATGTTCAGAAGAAAAGGTGCTGTGAATGTATCTGTGTGAATTTGTGTTTAGGTACTTGAAAAAGGCCTTTTGGACCACTATGTGTGTAGGGGAAGTGTACAAAAGATGGAAGGATTAAAAGGTTTAATGGATCTTAGCAGCCAGTAGCATCTTTGTTTGTTCTAGCAGCTTCATGTTGTTGTGTAGCCACCCATGAGGTAGATGATATTATTCCTATCTTAAAGATTAAGAAACTTGAGTTAGGGACTTACCTGGTGGCGCAGTGGTTAAGAGTCCGCCTGCCAATGCAGGGGACACGGGTTTGAGCCCTGGTCCGGGAAGATCCCACATGCCGCGGAGCAACTAAGCCTGTGTGCCACAACTACTGAGCCTGCGCTCGAGAGCCTGTGAGCCGCAACTACTGAAGCCTGTGCGCCTGGAGCCGGTGCTCTGCGGGAGAGGCCACCGCAGTGAGAAGCTCACGCACCACGATGAAGAGTAGCCCCTGCTCACCCCAACTAGGGAAGGCCCGTGCGCAGCAATGAAGACCCAATGCAGCCAAAAATAAATAAATTAAAAAAAAAAAAAAAAGAGCTGCATTGCAGGAGAGCATCTTTTTCCTTCTTGGTGGAGACTGGAAACTGAACAGCATTCTTCCTGTATTGAGCTTGGAGGAGAGTAAATAATGTGGAGGAAAAATCCAGTAGTGGATGAAAAGAGAGAGAAGCAGAATGGAGATGAGGAACTAGGGAGAGGGGAGAGGGACACAGGTCCAGGAACAGGACAAGATAGATAGTAGCAGTTAAGGCAGGAAGAAGGGAGTACCGGAAGTAGGGACTTGGATATGAGTGGAGGCAGATGCGTGTTTACACACAGGAGTAATGTCTAATACTGTACAAGATGAAATACTTTTATCCTGGTATTCATGGTCACAACTTGCTTTTTTTTTTTTTAGTTAGATGTACAGTTAGTTAATTTGAAGGACCATAAATTAAGACATAGATATTATATTTTGCATTTTTTATTACTTTGTATTAACAACAGCCTATTGTTGCTTTCTAGGTTGCTCTCAGTAAAGATGACTTAACAGTTTTAATGAAAATTTTGGTAGAGAATCTTGGAGAAGCTTCTTCACAGCCAAGCCCTACACAGTCTACCCAGGAGGCTATAAGAGTAAGAAAAGACGTTTCCAGTAGACCTGACCACCTCAAAGGTATAAATTGATGGTGATTTTTGCTTTGATTATAGAGAAAAATTAGTATTAATGCCATATTTAGTGTTGTTTTTAGTTGTCCAGCATAATGTGGTGTGAATGATCCAGCCTTTTATTGTATTATTTACTGTGGAAAATCAGCTGAGGCTGCCTTGAAGCTCCCAGGGGAAGGAGATAGGCTCATTGCTCTAAAGGGAGGGCCCACCTCTTATCGCCTGCTTGATGCATATTTGCCCTTTATTTGTGAAAGGTGAATTTGTCCAATTCAGGGGGCACTGAGGGGGTGTACTTTGAGAAAAAGCAAAGTAGGCATGTAGCATAATAAGATCCCAAACTAATTGAGAGAAAAGGACCTTGGTGTCATACTCAGATGACTGGTCCGTAAAAAAGGAAGGTATTCTTGTTTAGTAACAGCATTACTTATCTGGCTTCACTGGGGAGTGTGATATAGTCAGATACATAAGGGAGTTTCCCAGATTATTAAAATTGAATCTTTCAAAAGCGCTGAACCTTTTAAATTCAGCCATTTTTAAAAGATAATTTTTCTAAAATATAAGGTTTCTTTCTGCTTTCTTGACCAATTATATAGAATAATTTTATAATTGCACTTTTTTCATCATTTAAAATCGTTATGTGAATATCATATGTTTTATTTTAGACTGTGAATAGGTTAATATTTCCATGGCTAAAAAGAGATGAAGTGTTCCTTGTCCATATAATAAATGGTCCCAGACTGCTGTGCTTTTATAATTCTCAGGTCATCAGCTGTTACTTATGACAACAGTCGGTAAAACTGTCAGTTAATAACACTGTACCAGCACTGCTTCACCTATAGTTAGGTCTGGTGTGGTTTTTTTGTTTGTTTTTTGTTTTTTTTGCGGTACGCGGGCCTCTCACTGTTGTGGCCTCTCCCGTTGCAGAGCACAGGCTCTGACGCGCAGGCTCAGCGGCCATGGCTCACGGTCCCAGCCGCTCTGCGGCATGTGGGATCTTCCCGGACCGGGGCACGAACCCGCGTCCCCTGCATCAGCAGGCGGACTCTCAACCACTGCACCACCAGGGAAGCCCCGGTCTGGTGTGTTTTGAAATCACAAAATAAATGACTAGAGCAGTGTGAAAAATAAGGTTTTTCGTTCAGGATAGTTATGAGTACTACATGAGTTTAGTGAGGTCAGCATCTCCCAGGTTAAGTTCATGCCACTGTATAGACAAATGCTAGATAAGTAGGCTGTAGCTCAGGTTAGACAGGAACTGTGTACACATGAATAAACTGTAGCAGGCAAGCTTTATGTGATTAAGGATCTCATTATGTTCAGCTGTGGTCAATTCGTGTCTCTGGTTCAGGCTATACAGTTAATGTGGTACTTGGGAAAACTTGTGAGTTCAGATGGAAAAGCTACAAAGATGATGAAGATTGGAATGTAAATTATTTTCAGGAAAGGTAAAGGAAAAAACCCTAGAGCTTTCCAACTTGGAGAAGCCTTTATCTGGTTAAAGTTATGCAGTGTTTGCTCTTCCAGTAACTTGTACAGTAAGAATAGACTTTCCTATAAATGACCAAAAGAATAGAATCAATCTCCAAAAGAGATTGCAGAATGACTTTGTACGAGTGATTGAAAGCAATATCTATTGTTCTTTGTCTAAAAAGTTTCTGCCTAAAGATGAGGGGAGAGACTGAATTATTTGTCGAGGTCTCTTTCACCTCAGAATTCCGAAGTTTCCCTGTCCCAAATTATATTTGAGCTCTCCTCGACTCTGCTTTTGAATTACATTCTGTTCTTCTTGTAAAGGTAATGGATTGGGTGATATAGGTAATTAAAGATAGTGAAACATGAACTACACTAGCAGAGGATCTTTTACTGACTGGCTGTCTGTTGTAGGACAAAGTATTTTACTTTTCTCTACCTCCAATTTCATAATCTCTTGAGAATGGCTTGTAACCAGTTAAGTGAAATGCTTTGATAATTATGAACTATAATGAAGTAGTCTTGCTCTGGATGGGCTTTTTAAAAAAAGTTGTCTCTATACTCTTTGCAAGACCCTCTCTCTTTTTATTTTTAATGTAGATAGTCTGTCTGGCTCTGTCACTTTGCCTTGTATTAAATATATATGGAATACATGCCATTTTTGTTAATTGTCTCATAATGATTTAAAGAATCCTTGAAAATATGATATAAATTTAGAATCTTAGCTTTTAAAATATGTATAAAATCATATACATACTTAAAAGCTTTTTAATTTTCATATTTATGTTTGAACCATCAGAACAAGAAGATGGGACAGGCTCAAAGCTTTCTTTGGACCAGAATGTCACTCTCCAGTTTGACTTTCACTTTGAATCTCTTTCTATTATACTTTATAACAATGATCCCCACCAGGTATGTAGTTAATGTCTGCATCTAGGAATATGTCTTTAGCTCTTGATATTCAATTTTAGAATGTTGTCATTTTTTGATGTGACTTTTCTTCTCAAAATTGATGTGTCTATTAAATTCTATTTGGCTTAGAGAATATGCATTGGTCTTGCTCTCTATTTTCACTTTGAAGTGTTTTTATTTTATTAAATATTTTATTTGTTTATTTTTATTTTTGGCTGTGTCAGGTCTTCATTGTGGCATGCAGGATCTTTTTGTTGCAGCACACGGGCTCTTGCAGCGCGTGGGCTTCTCTCTAGTTGTGGTATGGGGGTTTTCTCTTCTCTAGTTGTGGTGCACAGGCTCCAGGGCACGTGGGCTCTGTAGTTGTGGCACACGGGGTCCAGAGCGTGTGGGCTGTGTAGTTTGTGGCATGCAGGCTCTTTCGTTGAGGCGTGTGGGCTCAGTAGTTGAGGCGCGTGGGCTTAGGTGCCCTGTGGCATATGGGATCTTAGTTCCCCGACCAGGGATCGAACCTGCGTCCCCTGCATTGGAAGGCGGATTCTTTACCACTGGACCACCAGGGAAGTCCCAGTGTTTTTAATCTTACTAGGCCAAGGAAAAGTTCTTACTTTTTTCCAAGTAATATCAGCACTAAATCACAACCTATCTCTAGGAGAAGAATTTTATATATGAGTAATTAATTTTATGTACAATTTTATTACATAGCTAGATATATATGCATATTTAACTAAGGAAAATAATTTAGTAGTGGCTTTGGAACCTTAGAGGATTATTTTTAAATTCATGATATCCATTATATATAAGCATTAATTATGTTTCTCTTGAATAAATTTTATATGTAGTAGATACATTTTAAGGGTACTGATGAGTGAATTGAGGAACCAGGGTCTAGTGCCATTATGATTTGAACCACATAATGTGTAATTGATATTTTAGAAAGCTATTTTTTTATTATATAGGTAGTGTCTTCTAATAAATGTTTTTGATTATATCAATTAATATCTCATAATACTCATACATATAGTACCCATAATATGCAGTGATTATAAGTATTATATCTGTTGTTTATGTCCATTTACATGTTTTCTTATGTTTCATATTGTTTTCTAAACGTTATCCAATACTCATATATTGTTGTTGTTGGGCCTTGGGCTAGTGTCTGTCATTGGTGCAATGGACTGCCTTAATTTCATTTTTTTTTCCAAATTGTATTGAAGTATGGATGATTTACAGTATTGTGTTAATTTCTGCTGTATATCAAAGTGATTCAGTTATATATATATATATTCTTTTTTTATATTCTTTTCCATTATAGTATATCACAGGATATTGAATATAGTTCCCTGTGCTATACAGTAGGACTGTGTTGTTTATCCATCCTATATATACTAGTTTGCATCTGCTAATCCCAAACTCCCAATCCTTCCCTCCCCCTTGACAACCAGAAGTGTGTTCTCTTCATCTATGAGTCTGTTTGTGTTTCGTAGATATGTTCATTTGTGTCATACTTTAGATTCCACATCTAAGTGATATCGTATGGTATTTGTCTTTCTCTTTCTGACTTACTTTGCTTAGTATGATAACCTGCAGGTCTATCCATGTTGCTGCAAATGGCATTATTTCATTCTTTTTATGGCTGAGGAGTATTCCATTGTATACATGTACCACATCTTCTTTATCCATTCATCTGTTGATGGACATTGAGGTTGTTTCCTTGTCTTGGCTATTGTGAATAGTGCTGCTGTGAACATAAGGGTGCATGTATCTTTTCAAATTATATTTTTGTCTGAATATATGCCCAGGAGCGGGATTGCTGGATCATATGGCAACTCTATTTTTAGTTTTTTGAGGAACATCTATACTGTTTTCCATAGTGGCTGCGCCAATTTCCATTCCCACTAACAGTGTAGGAGGGTTCCCTTTTCTCCACACCCCCTCCAGCATTTGTTATTTGTAGACATTTTAATGTTGGCCATTCTGACTGGTGTGAGGTGACTGCCTTAATTTCTAATGTTTAATGTTAAGAAAGAGATCAGAAAATGATGTAATGGAAAATGAACAGTTAAATGGGTTCTTCATTTCAGTTAAGGTACTATCATTCTACTGGTTTCTCAGACTTAGAATCATGGTGTCTTCTTTTACTTCCTTCTTTGTAGACCTTCTTTATTCATTTAGATAGAGTACTGTCAGTTTTTTCTTTGAGTGAACATTTGTTCTTTCCTGGCAGTTTTCACTGCTGCTTTATTTGAAACTTCTTAGCTCACACAGTACTGCAGTGGCTTCCTTGTTTGTTGCTCTTTTTCCTTTCATCCATCCTAGACATTGGCACAAGTCAGGTTCCTCAATTAATCTTATGTAGCTGTTTACAACTTCCCATTCTACTTAGAAAGCATTCAGTGTTATGTTATGTGAATTTTAACTTATTAGAAAAATTCATTGGCTCCAAATTGTCTACATCAGTAACCATATCACAAACGCTATTATATTGTGATCAGTAGACGTGTACTGGTCATTTCTATTAATAGTTACAGATCACAAGTTTGTGAATTATTTGCATTTTTATAAATTAAAGGCATTCCAAGTTTTCCCATAATAATTTCATTCTGACCCACTTACATGCATTGTACTCTTTTGAGTGAGAGAAGATAGGGAGTTATAACCAGTGTGCCAAGAACTGTGCATCACCAGTACCCTCATATCAATGCCGTGGTCTGTAGTGAGCAATTATGACTGAACTGATCATCTTTACTTCCCCGAATTTTTGGTTTTTTTTTTTTTTTTTTTGGTTGGTTGGTTACAAAGATTGAGGTCCTTTTTCCTTAAAGTTTAAATATTTGGTTTAGGATCTGAGACCATGATTAGACCTCCACATTTCTTTCCAGACATCATTCCCTACCTTTCTTTTATTGGAATATTTAAGCCTAAGATGCCAGTCTGTACCTTTTGCCCTCAGAGCATCTTGAATTGTTTGCTCATGTTTTTTCCCCATCTAGAATGTTTTCTACCCCTCATAGCCTATCTGATTCCACTCAGTCTCTCAAGCTCAGTTAGTTCTCAACCTTCTTCATGAATTTTTCCCAGCCCACAATGATCTCTTTGACCCTAAGAGCTTTTGCTGTTTATATTCTTTACCTAATCACTTAATATCCTTTGTGGCATATGGGAAGATATAAGTATGAATAAATAAGTGACGATATATCATTTTTTAATTATTTACAACTTACAGCGTCTCCTTGGGATGTTCCTTGTAATGTATTTCTATTGTATTTTTTCAGTTAGAGTATAAGCTCACTGAGATCACCTACTATGCCTTATCCTTTCTCATAAAGCCACTAGTTCCTCTCACAGAGTGTTTTACAGAAGAGCTCATTAAATATTGGGTTGGCCAAAAAGTTCATTTGGTTTTAAATAAAAATAAAAGACCTTTTTCATTTTCACCAAGAAGCTTTATTGAACAATGTATTCATTAACCAAATGAACATTTTGGCCAACCCAATATTTGTAAGTTAGCATGATTGATTGACAGTTTCCTGGGGTTTTTTTATTTGCATTGAATTGTAAATTAGAAATTTTTATGTATTAACCCTTGTTGAAGATCAGCACACACACATATATTTATTTGTATGTGCATATACAGTCACAAACATGCATATTATTCTTTGTTCCAGTTTTAATGCCCATACTTTAAAAATTTGTGGTATGGATTTGCTTTTAACCTCTGAGTTAAGAAATGTGTTTAAAAGTAATTACCTAACACCTGAAGATAATTGATTCTTTTGCTTGAAAAATATACCACAGGAATCCAAACTTTCATTTCATAATGACAGTTTCCGGCTTGGTGAACTCAGACTACATCTTATGACCTCTTCAGGGAAGATGTTTAAGGATGGCTCAATGAATGTCACTATTAAACTTAAGACATGCACCCTTGATGATCTCAGAGAAGGAATTCAGAGAGCAACATCAAGGTTTGTCATCTCTGAATTTGCCGCACGTTATATAAGGTTGACATTGCACTTGGCCTTGCTACCAGGCATTGATTGCTCAGCTTAGGTCAGAAGGCGTCTTTTGATCATCCTTTTTGGGATTCTGTTCCTTGGGATTATCAAAAGACGTCTTTGGTCATATTTCAGTTTGAAGTGCATCAAGAAGTAGTGCTAATTTCAGGTTCAGTTGCTTTAAAGTTTGAATAAAAGGAAGTTAATAATAAAATAGAGTATTGTCTTAAAAGTGGGAACTAAGAAACTGTAAGAATTTTAATAGTTAAATCCACATGGGGTGGTTGATTGGTGATATATTTTTCTAAATTGTTCACAGTAGGCAGAATCTTTTTTTCAAAAAAGCCTTAAAGTTATGGATCTTTCTTTTGTTTTATTTTGTCTATATATTTTAAAACAGTTTTGTGAAATTTCTTTAAAAGTTTTAGTAGATCAACTATACTTAAAAAAAGACCCTACAGGATTAAAAATAAAAATGGAATCCCTAATTTTCACATTATCAACTCATTTTTGAAAGATTAATTTATATCACCCTACTATAAAATGAGAAACATGCAACTTCAATAGCCTAATTATATTTTTATTCCTTTCCCAAATAATGAGATGCATAATATTTTTGTCCTTGTTGTTTTTTGGAGAAAAACTATTCTGCTACTTGAAGTTGGACCCGTTGAATATGTATTGAATACTTCTGAGCCCTTTGTTTTTCTAAGAGATGAATAAATGAGGAAAGAGTGCTATCATGCAACCAGCTTTTCTGATTTGCAAATTTCATGTCTTGGGGTAGCAATCTAGGCAAGGGTGATAAAGGCCATCCTTCTGTATCATAGCCTGCTCTTTGCAGTGCACATGAGGATGTGTGGGAATTACTATATCATTGCAGACGCTTGATGAACACTGCCTGATTTGAATTACATTGAATAATTTGGGAGTCAGTTGTATAGGATGATCTTTGGAAACAAATTCTTTCAGGGAGGTTTTATTTTGTAAAATAATATAAAGAGGTTGTCTTTTAAATTTTGTGGGACCACATTAATGTGTTTTGTTAATTGCCAAACTTGCTTTCAGCAGTCATTGATTTGTTTTTCTAATATTGCATTATAGTTATAAAATATTCTATAATTACTTATTATCATGAACCTTGCTGTGGAGATTAGGAGACCATGTCTTGGTTGCTGATTGGCTAATTAGACTCGAGTTAACACTGATCTTTTTTCTATTCACAGATTGGAAACTGAAAGGTGAAAGAAAAATTATTAAAATGTATAGGAAAATTTTCATCTTTTTAGTTCTTTTAGAAGAAATAAAATAATGTATATATTTTTTCAGAATGATTGATAAGAAGAATGGCCAAGATAACAACAGTTCCATGATTGACATAAGTTACACACAAGACAAGAATGGAAGTCATATTGATGCTGTTCTTGACAAGCTGTATGTTTGTGCCAGTGTGGAATTTCTGATGACTGTGGCAGATTTCTTTATCAAAGCTGTACCTCAGAGTCCAGAAAATATGGCTAAAGAATCACAGATTCCACTGCGACAGACTGCCTTAGCAAAAATCAAGATGGAGAAAGGTTAGCAGAATTTATCTGTCAACTTTTATATTTTACCGAAATTACAAACTGGAAAAAAGAGAAATGGAGAACTTAAGAATGTAAAATTGTTCTTTCAAATTTAAATGTATTCAGCAGAAAAACCTTAGTAAGCATAGATTTTTTTTAAGAGAGAGGTGGAGTAAAAATATGTATTGGATCAGGCACCAGGAAACCTCTGCTGTGGTTCCAACTCTGCCATTAACATTTCTTTACCCATCCAGAAATACAGCCTGTTTTATAAAAAGGGAATCTTTTATTCAAAGAAAATATTTGGAAGAATTAAATCATATTGAAGAGCAATTAAACAGCTGAAAGCAGAGGGTGGAAGTATTGGAGGATCCAGCATGACACCCCTGGACATCACCTTAGATTACTTAAACTTAGCAGAGGGTTTGCACAAGAATGGTCTCCGTGTATGCTGGTGCCACTCCCTGACCCATAAACCATTTATTCCAGCATTGCCAAGTAGATCAGTGATTTTCTCTGTTAAATTGTGATTGTCTGAGGTCAGTCATTTTTCTCTCTAATGTGCAACTCAGCAAGATTGGAAAACTGCCGTTTACTGGCAAGGTCAGAATTTTATTTTTACCTTTCCTTCCTTACCATTTACCTTTCTTAAACAGTAATCATGTGATATCTCTGTATTCATATATGCATGTAATTTGTTTATACTATAGATTGTATGACACTAACTGTAGACTTAAGGTTGAAATCAAGGCAGACAAGTAATAATGGCCTGTGTACGTATCAGGGTTTCCTGTCCTCTTCCTGATACTCCCCTCGCCTGTTTTCCCTTCCTTGCTCCTGCAGCATAACATAGGACACACTCAGACGTATACACACATGCATCGCATATATGCGTTAATTCTGACAAAAAGAACTTCAAAACAAGATGATTTCTGCTAGGTCAAAGTGAGAATGATCTTCTTAACAACAGATTGCATTATCCCACGTAATCAGCATTTGTTAATAATCATTTATCGTCAGTCTTTACTGATCAGTTGTTAATATTGTTACTTTCACCATATCCATAATAGCAGGATATTACAAGCAACTTAGCAACTTACAGATAACATGTACCCAAGTGACAAGATTTACTTTACTAGAACTTTTATGGTTCTTATTTTTGTTTCTTCAGATGACTCTGTAAGACCAAATATGACTTTAAACGCCAAGATCACAGATCCAGAAGTGGTGTTTGTTGCCAACCTGACAAAGGCTGACGCTCCTGCTCTGACAGCCTCATTCTGGTGTAACCTCTGTCTATCGACATCCAAACTCGAACAGATAATGAAAGCTTCTGTGAGAGATCTTAAAGTGCTTGCTTGCCCTTTTCTCAGAGAGAAGAGAAGAGAAAACATTACCACAGTAAGAATTACCTTATATTCTAAGCTTGGATTGAAGGATGGCAGATATGGTTGATTCATAGAATCCCAGAATGTGAGAGCTCTGTAGGACTTCAGAGAGTATTTACTCCAGCTTGAGATTTTACAGATAAGGATGTTGAGTCCCAAAGATGTTAAATGATTTAGCCATGTCTGTAGTGACAGAACTGTAGACCGTCTCCAGACTCATTTTCATTATACTGTCTTTTGCTGAACAGTATTTGAATTTTAGTACAAAGCAACATTCCTTTTCAGCTGTTGCTTTTGTTCACCACAGTATATCCAATGAGTGAGTGGATGAATGAACCAAAAAATTCATTAGTCATGTGCCCAAAAGAGATTATGTTTTGCTTTATTACAAATTAACTTCAGTTGTGCTTTCACATTATAGTTGAAAAATATGGTTTTAGTTAATTAAATTTATTACTGTACCAAATGTTTTTTAATGTTAAATTGATAATTTTATGTTATAGAGCATCATTATATAATGTGACTCATTTGCAGTGTTATTTTAAATTTAAAAAAATTCATGGACAAAGTGACTTGCATAAAGAAGTGCAGTGCTAGGCTTAATCTATACTGTATCATGAAACATTCTTTTTAGCAGGATCATCTTTTTTTTTTTTTTTTTTTTTTGGTTGCACCGGGTCTTAGTTGTGGCATGCATGTGGGATCTAGTTCCCTGACCAGGGACCCCCTGCGTTGGGAGTGCAGAGTCCTATCCACTGCGCCACAGGGGAAGTCCCAGGATCATCTTCTTTTGACATGTCACAGAAAGCTTATATTAATCATTCTATTTAAAGCTCATCCTACTTTTTTTTTTTTTTTTTTTTTTTTTTTTTTTTTGCGGCATGTGGGCCTCTCACTGTTGTGGCCTCTCCCGTTGCGGAGCACAGGCTCCGGACACGCAGGCTCAACGGCCATGGCTCACGGGCCCAGCCGCTCCGTGGCATGTGGGATCTTCCCAGACCGGGGCACAAACCCGTGTCCCCTGCATCGTCAGGCGGACTCTCAACCACTGCGCCACCAGGGAAGCCCTCATCCTACTTTTTTAAAAATGAAAGTTATGCATACTAGTTCCCCCATTCAGTTCAGGTGCATTTTATTTGTTTCTTTAATGGTATTTAATAACATAGCCTTCATGGTTTTAATAAATCGTCGAATTTGAAGATTTGAAATCTATTCTAATAAGGACCTTACAGGAAATTCAAGACTGACCTGTTGTTAATCATCTGGAAGCTGTTCATTTACCTACCTTACTATAGTCTTTTTAAAAGGTGTTAACAGAACTGTTTGTTTAGAATAACATCTTCAAGTGATTTAGTGACCATAAAAATTATAATGAAATACCATTTCCATTTCCTCATTTACCTCTTTGCAAATGTAAGACCTTACCATAGTCCTTAGCTCATTTTTGTAGATATCTTAAAAGTGTATTTTACATAGGGCATCATTTAAAAGACATTTTAGCAAAAGGAAACATTTTAAACTTCTAATAGTAAATGTGCATTACTACTTAAGAATTTGGCATAAAGGAATTCATCAGAACCGCTTAAAGTCCTTTCCAACGGTCATAGACTTGTTATAGTTTGGAGGAGCCCTCACAAGAGATTCTCAGCTAATTTAATTTGCCTTTTAGCTTCTAGTTGTAGACTATAGTTAAAGACCTCAAATTAAGTTAAGACATGTTCATAAGTAAATTTCATTTATTTGTTTCTAGGTCTTACAGCCCTGTTCTCTATTTATGAAAAAATGTACATGGGCTTCAGGAAAAGAAGATATAAATATTGAAGTTGAAGAATTTATAATTAAGGTTAGTGCCTATCATATTATTTGGGTGAAGATCAATTCTTTTTTTTTTTAAATTAATTAATTAATTTATTTATTTTTGGCTGCATTGGGTCTTCGTTGCTGCACGCGGGCTTTCTCTAGTTGCAGCGAGCGGGGACTACTCTTCCTTGCGGTGCGCAGGCTTCTCATTGCAGTGGCTTCTCTTGTTGCAGAGCATGGGCTCTAGGCATGCGGGCTTCCGTAGTTGTGGCACCCGGGCTCAGTAGTGGCTCAGGGGCTCTAGAGCACCGGCTCAGCAGTTGTGGCACATGGGCTTAGTTGCTCTGCGGCATGTGGGATCTTCCTGGACCAGGGCTCGAACCTGTGTCCCCTGCATTGGCAGGTGGGTTCTTAACCACTGCGCCACAAGGGAAGTCCCACAATCAATTCTTATTTTTCTTATCTTTTGATGACTCTCACATCTAGAGCATTATGCTAGTCACATATTTAGTAATCAATAAAAACCTCTAATATTAAAATACATTTTTCTTTAATGCAAATGTTTGTTTCTGTTTTCTTTGAAAGAGTGCAGGTGACTCTTGAGCAACGTGGGGATTAGCAGTGCTTTAACTTTATAGTCAGGCCTCGGTTTATGCGGTTCCTCAGAATCTGCATTCCTCCGTGTCTGAGGTTCTACATCTGCGGATTCAAACAGCTGTGGCTCGTGTAGTACCATAGTATTTACTACTGAAAAAAAATCCACATATAAGTGAACCCCCGCAGTTCAAACCCATGTTGCTCAGGGTGAACTGCACTTTTAAATGATCAGGATAGTTTTTATCTAGTATATTTGTGTGTGTGTTGGAGATTGGGTTTGGGTGGTGAGAGCAGAGATGAAGTGGGAAGAGAAGGAAAGGAAGGATGGAGAAATGAGGTTGCTCTTATTTTATTTGCACTGTTATTTTTAGGCTTTTATTTGAGGTGTAGTTTGGTTGAATTTAATAATTATGTGATTAAATGTTTTATTTGTCTTATAAAATATTTATAATGACAGATGTATGCCAGAAATAAATTAGAATTTTTTTAATCTCTTACATTGGTAGTATTGAAAAAGCAATCTGCTCTCCAAAGTACTTTTCTCTCAATATTTTAAATTACTGGTTTGTCTTAGATGGTATTTTGTTAACAGATTTACTTTTCTACAGACTTAAAATGCTAAATGGGGAGAAAACTTGGATTTGCATGCATTTTGCCTGCGACAGTGGGTTATGGTGCTGAGGGATTGTTTTTCCATGTCTTTGTATATCACTTTACTTATGTATTGAGCACACATTTTTTGAGCCTTTACTGTGTATGAAGAATGTCCTGTACAAAGCACTGAGGGTACATGGTCCCTACATTCAAAAAACTTAGTGATATATGTGAGAGAAAGAAGTAAATGAGTGATTACTTTCAGCTTTCAGTGCTAGAGGTGTGCATGAGGTGGTCTTGGGGGTGCAGGCAGGAGCCTCCAGCTCAGACTAGGACATCAGGGGAAGCTTTCTGGAAGTGGGGCTACTTGAACTGAGCTTTGAACATCTGAGGGCGGTTAGATGGAGAGAGAGGGAAAGGGTTACCTAGACAGAACCAACAATATGCATAAAGGCAAAGGCTTGAAAAATCCTTTAAGGACTTGGAGGGTTGATCCCATGTGGATGGGGAGAATGGTGTGGTAGAGTCGTAGGACTGAGAACACTATTATAGGTGACATTAATAAGGCAATGAAGAAAAGGATTCAGTTGACAGGTAGGTAAGTTTGGGAAGTACTGCATACTCGCTCCTTCTTTTGGTGATGTAATCATATCTCCTTAGCATATTAAACAAGTAAGGGTTGTGAGAAGTGAACAGTAAAGGAATCCACTTAATTTCTTTAACCCAGTATTGCTGAAACTTTGGGAAACCATGGGTAGCTTAACTGATTAGGCATCAGGTCACAAAGAAGTTTGTGTCCTACGCTAAAGAGAGTTTTAGTCTTACCCTGTAAGTTATGGGGAGTTGTTGAAGATTTTAAACATAGGAATGACATGCTCAGATTTGGGTTTTAGAAAAATCATGTGGTGGGTGGCCCGAGATGGTGCTGACAGGACATGGAAGACATCATCGTTGCTAAGAACTAAGACACAATGATTGGAATGAGGAGGTGAGCAAAGATACTATCCAAAGATAATAGGAGGTGGAATTTTCAGATCTTAGGGTGAAAGGGGGTCCATGGTGATTCTCAGGTTTCCTATGTCAGTAAGACAAATGAAAACCATGTGTGTATATCTTGATGAGGATCACATACTTTGGTTTAGTTAATGCAGCTGGTTGAAAAATGAAAAATTCAGTTACACTTCTACATTTTTCTGTTCACATAACACTGTTTCACTCTGAATTAACTGATTTAACTTTAGGTTTCAACAATTGACATGCACGTTAGTCACTTAATTCTAGAATAACCTGGGCAGAAATCACTGTTTTGAGGTTAGTTGACTTGACACATGATTTTGTGTGTGCTCTTTTGTTTTCCTCAGTTATTAATTTAATATATTTAAAATTGTAATTAGTTACTTTAAATTTTGTGTGTTATGTATTAATTCTTCTCATCTGCGAAATAATTTATTCTAAATCTTTTTCTCCTTTCTTTTTTAAAGATTTCACCCATAATTCTTAATACTGTGATGACAATAATGGCTGCTCTGTCTCCAAAGACAAAAGAAGATGAATCCAAAGATATATCTAAGGAAACGGAACATCTTTGGGGTGTCAAATCTATTAGTGATTATAACTCTTGGTTTCTTGGTATTGACATGGCCACAGAAATAACAGAAAATTTCAAAGACATTGAAAATCCACCGATAGACGAAAATTGTGCTGTTGTTGTCCAGTCAGTTCAAGTTACCTTAGAGTGTGGCCTTGGGCATCGAACTGTACCTCTATTATTGGCAGAGTCTAAGTTTTCAGGAAGCATTAAAAATTGGACTTCCCTAATGGCTGTTTCTGCTGACATGACACTAGAGGTATGACCACATGAATTATTACCCACCTTCAGAGGCAACTTCCTTAAAAGTACAATGGAGGAATTAAGAAGTGAGCTTTTTTGTGTGCATGACCATAGCAAGTATATATATGAATAGATAATACATTCTAACATTTAATTTATTCATGTATAGTACTATTTATTTGGTCATTACTTTTTAAAGGTTCTTTTGCTAAATAATTGGTTTATGGAGCAAAGTAAGAGTAAAATAAAATGCACCCTCTTTATAAATATCCTTTGTGTCCTTAGGTGTATTGTTAAAATGGTTATTGGCATATAACATTACTTAATATTTTTTCCTACTGGTTATAGAAATACGTAGTTAATGTTTTAAGACTCATAATTCTGTGCCTTTCCAGGTTCATTATTACAATGAGACCCATGCTGTATGGGAGCCACTGATTGAGAGATTGGAGGGGAAGAGACCATGGAATTTAAGGCTTGCTGTAAGGAAATCATAATAAAATAATATCATTGTGTACATTCATTTATATATATATTTTTTTAGTTCAGAGATTCTCAAGATGTAGTCCAGGATCCTTGAGGCCCTTTTAGAGGATCATGGGATCAAAATTCTTTTCATAATAATATTCAGACATTATGTATCATTTTCATTCTCATTCTCTCATGGGCATACAGTGGAATTTTCCAGAGACTATGCAGTTTTGCAGCAGATTGAATACAAAATTAGAAATGAGTCCACCTGTCTTCTCTTAAGGCTTGCACTAAAGAGATTTGTAAATACTCCTCTTCTCACTATGTATTTTTAATGGTTATTTTTCATTAAAATATTATTTATGTTAACATGTAATTGTTGGTTTTAAGTGAATATTTAAAATTTTCTCAGTTTTAGTTTCTCATAGAGTACATACTGATAGATAATAACCCACACAAATGAAGCTTTTTGGGATCCTCAATCATTTTAAGAGACCAAAAAATCCAAGAACTGCTATTCTGGTTCATGAATTCTTTGTGTCATCTCTTTATGGTACTTCCTGAGAACACTACAGAGTCCTACATACCGAAACACATCTTCCTAGATTAACAGGAACACAAGTTTTATACCCTTCACAAATTATCACAGCATACTTCTCTGGGGCAACTTGACTCAAGTGTGAGGCATTGAAATTGACTTAGCAGATTCTTATTTTAAAGATGAGCAGTCACTTAACCTGTGTCCTAATTTCCTCTCAAAGTAGAAGTAATATTTCTGACCTACCTCTCTTTGGAGTAGGCAGGCTAACAAAGAATGTTTTACAAGACTTTTGAAATGCCTTTAGAACGAAAACTATGATGGAATCTGATGGCTGGTTGAAAGCTTATCATATTACTTATTTATAGGTGTTACTGGTAAAAACTAGAAGGAATTCCAGATGTTACTTCTGATAAGGATCAGTTTAGACTTCAGGGTCCTCTTAAAGTGCTCATCAACGTAAAATGACCAATTAGGTGACACTGGTTAAATAGCTTTCTCTGGTGAATGCACAAAAGACAAATATTGTAACTCACTTGGAGTCCTTCCATGGCACAATTCTAAACATTTCCCTATGCGTGGACTACACACTGAAAGAAAGAATGCTGACTTGTGCTAAGTCAGGGTGAAGCACTGAATATTTTTGAAAATGAGACTTTTGAGGAGCCTTAATATAAAGTGACAATGTTAGGAGAATTTAACCTTGACTCTATCAAGAGTATTTTAATTTTATTATTCATTGGCTAATAAATTTGCTATGTATTTATCGTCATAGGTAAAGAAGAATCCAGTCCAGGATAAAAGTTTGATGCCAGGAGATTATTTTATTCTACTTCCTGAGCCAGAAACAGAAATTGTTATTTCTTCAGGAGATACAATGAATATAACAATATCCAAAAGCTGTCTTAATGTTTTCAACAATTTAGCAAAAGTATGTTTGGTTCTTGCTTGGACTATTTCAAATGGAATTTTAAATTGAAACGTGTGCATTATTTTTGTTTGTCATCAACATTTTTTTTTTTTTTTTTTTTTTTTTTTTTTTTTTGCGGTATGCGGGCCTCTCACTGTTGTGGTCTCTCCCGTTGCGGAGCACAGGCTCTGGACGCGCAGGCTCAGCGGCCATGGCTCACGGGCCCAGCCGCTTCGTGGCATGTGGGATCTTCCCGGACCGGGGCACGAACCCGTGTCCCATGCATCAGCAGGCGGACTCTCAACCACTGCGCCACCAGGGAAGCCCTGTCATCAACATTTGTTTCTAAAAAATGTGTAGTTGAAATTTAGGTTTTGAAAAAAAAATTTGAATTTTGCAAAAGTTTTATTGTGTTGTTGTGTTCCTTTTCAGGGTTTTTCAGAGGGCACTGCTTCTACTTTTGACTACTCTTTAAAAGACAGGGCACCTTTTACAGTAACAAATTCTGTAGGTGTTCCCATTAAGGTGCAGCCCAGTCATAATCTCCGAGTGATGGGCTCCCTTGAGAAAAGTGATGTGTGTGATGTTGATGCCGGTCAGAAATTGGAATTGGAATATGCCAGCATGGAACCTTCATGTCAAGGGAAACTATCTACACTGAGCCGTCAGGAGAGCTCCCTCTTCTCTCTGACCTTTGGTATGCTATATTTATGCTATTTTTAAGGGTATCTTCAGAATTACTGGTGTCAGCTTATTTTTGATAAAATATGGAAAAATATTTGCTGCAGATAACCTTGAGAGACAACATTTCTAAAGGCTTGAAACAAATAGTTGATAAACTTTTGTTTTCTTCCTCTAAACTTGAGAAAATTAAACGTGATTAATTTAAGAATTACCTTAGAAAACTAGATTATTTCTATGTGCTTAAATAGTACAGTATGTAGTATGCTTCAGAAGGGACTGGAGTTCAGTGAGGAGAGAAAATAACTATATTCAGAAGTCTTAAAATGTTGACAGTAGTTATCACCATTTAAAAAAAAAGCCATTTTTATTGTTATATAGTTGAGAAAATAAGGAACAAGTTGGATTTTGTTTGTTTTAATACATTTAAAACCCCAAGAGAAATTGTTTGGGGTCAAAAAATTTTATAACTGGTTTCCTTTCTTTGTTAGCTGCTGTGTCTTAGAAAAGAATTTTGTGTAGTCTACATTTCTAGTCATGAGGAAGAATACTCTTGTCATTATTTTGAGGTGCTGCTCCTGATCTCTTATAAAAACTTAGGTAAATTAGTATTTGGAATGCTTCTCACTTATGCTCTGACTTAGCACCTCATGGATATACGGAAGTTACAAAAGTCCCTGTTGCCAGACCTGGACGGCGATTGTATAATGTATGGAATCCCAATGCCAGTCATTTTGACTCACTTGTGGTACAAATAGATGCAACTGAAGGGAACAAAGTAATTACCCTTCGTTCGCCTCTGCAGGTAATGCATTAAAGTGAATTGTGTTCCTTTAAGTATATCAAGAAATATTAAATCATTTGGCTGAATATAGGAATATAATAAAACTTCATTAGGTCAGTACTGATTGTTCAGAAATAAATAATAGTTTGAACTGGGTATTTCCTGTCCAACTTACTTTTGTAATATTCTTCATTTTAAGTGTCTCATGAAATGCTGTTGTTAATTTAAAGCCCATTTTTGTTGTCTCCTGGGTTTAAAATTAGTGAAATTTTTGTCTATTCCTTTAAAGATTCAGAACTGAGGAATATTGCAGTAATAGCTGGTTGTCAAATAGGATAACATTCCATTCTCTTTGTATTGTATTTTTCAAGTATGTATGAAGGAATGTTGAAATGGTCTCCCCAGAAAAAAATTTTAGCATATTAATCTGTATAAATATTTTTTTCCACCTTTAAGGCTTTATCAATTTTTCTTTTTCTCTGCATTATTACAGATTTCAGCATATGGTCAGCAGAACAATATTTCTTCCTACCTATAACATCAGATAAAAATGAAAGGATTTCCAATTTTGGTCATTGTCTCTCAGTTTACTATTAGCTCCAACCTATATTACACTGTAGTTAAGGAAGGATTGTACTGTATTTATTTACCTCATGTTTCCTTTACTATCCTTTTCTGTTTAGTTGTATGGTGCATTGAGAAAAGGTTGTAATGAGGAAAATATTATGACTGAAATCCTCAAAGATTAATACGTATTTGAAAGATAATAGTACACACTAAAAAAATCAGTCTGTAATATATGAACATGTGAATATCCTAATAATTTTTAACTTCTGTTTAAACATCAAGTTTCATATATATATATAGCTCCTTAAATATCTTAAAACTTTTCAATTACCATAAAAGTATCTTCCAATATTGGGCTTGAAATTTTTTAGATCTAAAAGTGATTGTGTGTGGCTCACGTTTTTCTTTTGAATGTCTACATCTTTTTAAACAACTTGTATGTTTTTTTGTCCAACAGATTAAAAACCATTTCTCTATTGCTTTCATCATCTATAAATACGTTAAGAATGTGAAGTTATTGGAGCGCATTGGAGTAGCCAGACCTGAAGAGGAGTTCCATGTTCCTTTAGATTCATATAGGTAGATACTTCCTTGAATATGTTGATATAAAAGGTTCATAATATACATTTTTAATTCTGTGAATTAGGATCTTTATTCTAGAAAAAAGTAAAATATCTATATTCTACATCATAATAATTCTTATTATCTAAAGATCTGTAAAAGCCAGTTTTGAGACATACAGAGAAATACATTTGTATTGTTGAATTTACCAGATGAAATTTGTTGTATACTTGATGTTTTAGAATTTTCTGAGACTTACTTTTATTAGATTGCCTTTGTATTTGAAATGACTTTTTTTTTTAAGTTGTCATTTTTTACAGAGTATTTTTTCCCAGAAGGTACTTCCATGAGTCAGCTGTGTGACTTTGGGCAAGTTTCTTAAACTTGCTTAGCCTTGTTTTTCTTATCTGTAAAGATAGGAATAATAGTACTTATCTTGTAGAGTTATCAAGAAGAATTAATGAGATTCTTTTTCTTACATTCTCAGTAAAAACAGTTTTCCCACTCTGTTTTCTTCTTCTGTAGGTGTCAGCTGTTCATTCAGCCAGCTGGTATCTTAGAGAATCAGTACAAAGAATCCACCACGTACATTTCCTGGAAGGAAGAACTTCATCGGAGCAGGGAAATCAGATGCATGCTGCAGTGTCCGTCAACAGAAGTCAACTTCTTACCTCTTATAGTCAATACAATTGCTGTGCCTGATGAATTAAGCTATATATGTACACACAGGAAAGACTGGGATCCAGCTTACATCATTCATCTTTACCCTACTGTCACTTTGCGGAATTTTCTCCCATATTCTCTAAGATATTTACTTGAGGTATGCCTCTTGCATTTTACTTGACTTTTATTATTACATGGAGTGAATTCTAGTTTGTTTTTTTTTAATGGTATTTTTAATTGAGGTCAGTGTTTTACATTCACCTACTTGTAATGCTTTAATAATATTAATAATAACAAAAACTGGTATAACATCTACTTTGTGCCAGCCACTATGTCATGTATTTTACATGTATTAACACATTTAGTCCTTACAATAACTTCCTGAAGAAGGTACTGTTATTAGACCCATTTTACAGATGAGGAAGCTGAGTCACAGAGGGGTTAAGTGATACGTCCAGGATCCCACAGCTAATAAATAGTAGAGCTGGAATTTAAACCTAAGCAATTTGGTTCCTTGTTCTCCACCACTGAACTCTGCTGCATCTGCTCTAAATTAATAATTATAATAGTCTTTTTATTATCTAAGTATAATTCTCTTAGCTAAAGTATGGAAAAATGCCAGTGAGAAAATACTTCATCTTAATTTATTATGAAGTTAATTTTAAAGTTTTTTGTTTTAAAGTGATGATTATTTGGTTCAAGTTTCTGTTGAACTGAAAAATAATTACTGTCTTAAAAAATATTAGGGAACATTTTCTAGTAATGAAGTATGATAAATATTTTTAAATTTCTACATACCACAACATATCAAAATACAAAAATCTGGGAAGTATTTGGAACCTAAATTTATTTTCTTTGTCTGACAATGAGCCATGCCTGAGTTGCAGAGAATAAAATTAATTAGATGAACTAAGTAGTATTTATACAAGAGATGCTTTTGGTAAGGAAGCCTAATTTATTATGTTGCTATTACTCATTTTTAAAGTAGTTCCACCTTAGATAGCTTGTCAGCATAGCTTGATATCACTTTTCTTATTCTACTTGTATGAGAACCATTAGGTGTAGTATGTGAATAAAGGATGAAGCTGAAGTCCAGGCAGTTAAGTGGCTCATTTAATGACATAGCTGTTAATGGAAAACAGCCAGTGTTCCGGAGTCCAGCCTTTGATTCTTGGCACAGGTCTCTTTCTCAGTTATAACCATTGGCCTGCTAATGACCAAAAGACAGTTTCTGACTTTGGCTATGATATAGTGTTTTATTTGTAATCATTAGTAATTGTTGGATATTCATAATATGTAAGATGGTACCTTGAAGACTTGTCAGTTAATGTGAATCTGGTAGGTTACTTAGTGTTTGTATAAAATATGGACGTTATTGCAGAGGTTTTTAAAAAATTGGTAAGCAAATATAGTTTTTGTTTGTTTGTTTTTAGGGAACAGCAGAAACTCATGAGCTAGCAGAAGGCAGTGCTGCCAATGTTCTACATTCGAGAATCAATGGAGAAATAATGGAATTAGTTCTGGTGAAATATCAGGGCAAAAACTGGAATGGACATTTCCGTATATGTGATACACTTCCCGAATTCTTTCTTGTGTATTTTTCTTCTGACTCCACAGAAGCGTTGACAGTTGACCTGTCAGTACATGTCAAGCGAATTGGCAGCCAGATGGAGCTATCCATCTTTAGTCCCTATTGGCTAATCAACAAGACTTCTCGGGTTCTCCAGTATCGTTCAGAAGAAATTCATGTGAAACATCCAGCTGATTTTAGGGATATTATTTTATTCTCTTTCAAGAAGAAGAACATTTTTAGTAAAAATAAGGTGTGTTTTTGTTGATAAAACAAATTACCTGTTTATTGTTTATCTAATGCCATGCTAACCTCTTTGCTCAGTGTCACAGGTATGAATTAGGTACAAGAGGACTTTTAAGGAATACACGGTTAAGTGGGATATTAGGAAATAACAACAATAGTGTCCCAAGACTGAGTTACCTTTTTCTCTGGTGCCCCTAGAATTACTTCTGTTCTTGACATAGTGTCAAGTAGAAACCTTGATTTTATGTAGGTTACCAGTGATGCAATGGCATTTCAAAAGATAGAACAGTTGAATTTGGTTTATTTTAACTGAGCCCTCCTATGTGTGAAGCACTAAAGCAGGCCTTTGTGAGAGAAACCTCATGTGTAAGGCCTGATCCTTCATGCTCTGGTCCCTTCTTTCCTTTTCATACTCACATCTTGGTATAGTTTGTTTACCTCTATGCCTTTGTATGGCTGCACTCTCTGCCTAGAATGCCTCTTGCTCTGTGCTTTGCCTGTCTGCCTCATGTTTTCTGGTTATCCGCTGTTCATCCTTTGGCAGTCTGCTCCAGCCTGACATGTGTGAAGGATTCTCTGACCATCTAAAGTGGGGCTAGATATTCCATCTGTGTTCTTTTAGAGAAGTGCTTCTCAAATCTCAGTGTGCGTTGGAATCACCTAGAGGGCTTTGAAAACAGATTGCTGGATCAGACCCCCATAGTTCGATTCAGTAGGTCTGAGTAGGGTCTGAGAATTTGCATTTTCCACAGATTGCCAGGTGTTGCTGATGGTGCTGGTCCAGAGACCACACTTTGAGAACCTGTGTCTTAGAGTTTTGATTAATACTTGATATTGTACTTGTTTATGTGTCTGACCTCTGGTTGTACTCAGGTATTTTATAATCTATTGGGTGGATGGAGGTTAATACAGGAGCAGAATTAGATCTCTTCTATACAACTTTATCTGAATCCCATAGCCAGAAGTAAACTTTTTACCCTCTCACCTTGATTGCATATTATCCCTTTTATATAGTTGTTATCACATTGAGTCTCGCATCATAATTATTAGTATGTATTTCCTATCTGTTTGTTTAGTTGGAAGCTCATTGAAGACAGGAATTGTGTCTTCCATTCTGCTTATCACAACATTTTTCCTTTATTGTTTGCTGAATAATGTTAAAAGCATAAATTCGCTGTGTGCTAAAACTTTAAGAATTCATTAGCTCTGTATCAAAAGTCTAACACTGGAAAATATCATTTTACATTTTAATTCCTTTTCAAATAACAGAAGGTCGCATTGGTATACATCTTTAAATTCACTATACTCATTGCATAGGTGAATGGGAAGGTCAGAGCTCTGCTTTTTTTTTTTTTTTTTTTTTTTTTTCTTTTTGCGGTATGCGGGCCTCTCACTGTTGTGGCCTCCCCCGTTGCGGAGCACAGGCTCCGGACGCGCCGGCCCAGCGGCCGTGGCTCACGGGCCCAGCCGCTCCGCGGCATATGGGATCCTCCCAGACCGGGGCACGAACCCGTATCCCCTGCATCGGCAGGCGGACTCTCAACCACTGCGCCACCAGGGAGGCCCCAGAGCTCTGCTTTTAAATATTACATTGTCCCCTAGAGTTTCTGTGGTTCTGTTACCCATTTGCAGCATGCCTTTGGTTATATTTTTCTGTCTCATGTTACTAAATAAATTTCTAGTGGTCTAGCAGCATTCCATCAAATAAAGTCAATATAGTGTTTTAGATTTCTTATATGATTGTTTGTGTTCTCTGGTGTAGGTACAGTTAAAAATTTCAACCAGTTCATGGTCCAGTGGTTTTTCATTGGATACAGTGGGAAATTATGGGTGTGTGAAGTGTCCTGCCAACAATATGGAATACCTGGTAAAATTTTGCTTGCTTATTTACTTCTGATTTCATTCACATTTTCATCAGTAAATGAGCTGGATCCTAAGGGGTACAGAAATGTGAATTCAAAGTATTACGTGGAGGACTGTTATATCTCTCTACTAATTTCTAGGACCGCTAGTATCAAAGCAAAACCTGAATTTGTCAAAGTTTAAGGCAGACAGTTGAATCCATACAAGTAAGCAACTTGGTAAATATTCAGAATATACTAGAATCTGCATTCCATACCACTCCCTGCCAAATGTTTCTTAAATCTTAAGTTTGACTGAGAAAATTTGAATAATCTGATACAAGTTGACTTGTTTTATTACCATTTTGAAATTTTTATTTTATTTTATTGATAGCAGAGTTAATAAAGTAGCAAAAATCGAGCCTGTACACTAATTTTAAAACAATTTATTTTGGAATGTTAAAAAGTAAAGGATTTTTTTAAATTAAGTTTGTTATTATAAGTCATCATTAGTTAAATTACTGAGTGATATTTCTTGAATTTGTTTCTGATGGAGCCAAACTAAGGAACCAAAATTTTTCTTCTTAGTGAGAAGATAATCAGTCATGGAATATGACTCTTAGCAGTTACTTTATTTAAGAAATCTTATTTTAAAATATTTTAAGAAGGCTGTATGTGAATGGTGTGTGTGTGTGTGTGTGTGTGTGTGTGTGTGTATTTCAAGCTATGTAAAGTACTGGGAAATGATAAGCTTGTTTGCTTTTTACAGGTTGGTGTTAGCATCAAAATGAGCAGTTTTAATCTTACACGAATAGTTACTTTGACTCCCTTTTATACTGTTGTGAACAAGTCATCACTAGAACTAGAAGTTGGTGAAATTGCACCTGATGGCTCAATGCCAACTAATAAATGGAACTATATTGCTTCTTCAGAGGTAATATTTTCCTTTAATACAACTGACTCCTAAAATGTACAAATAAATATAGACATATAAATAAGAATTATATATATCTCTGTCATACTCACTTTGCTCCCATATTTGTGGGTTAAAATATGACAGCCAGCTTTGAAAGACTTTTATTTCATACTATAAGCATATGTTAAAAAAGAAGAAAAAAATTGTGGATAATATTTACCACTAGCTCAGTCTAGACTGTTAACACTCATTCTCTAGTTCTTCCTATATGTATAAACATGGGTATGTACTGTAAAATGTACATAAAGTACTATGTATTGTGTCAATAGCAAGGTAACGTCTTTGTATTCAAGAGCATCTAATCTTGTTGGAGGGCTTAATACTCATATAAATTAATACATAGAGAAGAAGATAGTGTATGGTAAGTTATAGGTGGTTATAGGATCTCTGAATAGATGAGCTGGAAGTTTCCTTGAAAAATTCCAAAAATTCAACCACCTTGCTTTACAGAGAAGGAAATTGAATCTTACTTTTTTAGGTCAGTAAAGTTATTGGAGGTTGAGATCATTGTGGTCTAGATCAAAAGGAAAAGTTTCATAGAAGAGCTGGCATTTGAACTAAACTTTTGTAGACTCAACAAGATGAAACGTGAAGAGAATAAGGAAAGAGTGGGGACAGGACAGATGCAAAGACAAGTGTTAGCGCTTGAATTTGCCCGAGCTTTCAACCAAGCCACCTGACTTAAGGATAGGACTGTTTTTCTGTACATCTCAAAAGAATTCTAAAATTATTTAAAATATTTAGCAAAAGCTTAAGAGAAGGATTCCAATTATACTACAAACACAGTTAGACCTCTAAGAGGCATGGCCTTTCCAAGGCACTTGGAATGATCTCCATAGACTTGGCAACAAATAAATGCTCCTTATCTTTTTATCTTTGATGTGAGTTTGATTGCAGTAGTATTTTTTTTTAGAAATAGAATTTACCCAGTATTCTATAACAGAGGGAACTTTCTTTTTAGGAACTATAATCTCAGTTTTACAGATAAGGAAACAGGCTCAAAAAGGTGCATGATTTGATTAAGATCAGACAGCCTGGAGGATAGTGTCAGGACTTCCAGCAAGGTCCTCTGCCTTCAGTTGTCTTCTGGTTTATCTAGGTTAAGATATTCCGTGAAAGAATTCATAGTGATTAAGGAATTAAAATGGGTTATACATAAAAGCAAATGTTATTAAGATTATAATTTTTAAATATTCAAGATACTTGAATATTTAAATAATAGCACTTCAGTTTCTCATATTGTAATTATTCCATAAGAAAAGACTAATATATCTATTCTTCTGATGGAGTTTTTTTGGCTTCATAAAAAATCATTATATTGTCAGTAATCTTAATATTAGATGTAGAGGGGCTATTTTAAGAAACTTAGTAATTGAATCATGATCTGAATTAGAATTGGAAACTTTATTAGCCACTGTTTTATTTATACTATAGTATTGTTTTAAGACTGATATTAACTTTTATACTTTCAGTACCTTCCATTTTGGCCTGAAAAATTTTCAGGCAAACTTTGTGTGAGAGTGGTGGGCTATGAAGGATCCTCCAAGCCATTCTTTTATAACCAACAGGATAATGGCACTTTATTGAGCTTAGAAGATCTGGTAAGTTTTCCTGTTTTAAAATGTCTTTGATTTTTAAAGTTTGCTTTAAAATATTTTATTAAGACATGCTATAAAATATACTGATAATTAATTGAAAGTATACTAAAATATCAATATATAATGCTATACATATATTTGTAAGAGATCAGAGCCAGTGTGCTTTTCAGTAAGAACTTAAGAAAACCAACTTTGTAATATCTATATAAGTGATTGAAATTCTAAATGTACCATGTGCAGTTTAAACCAATACCTCAAACGTACTCTTTTTTTTTTCTACAATAGAATGGGGGTATCTTGGTGGATGTAGATACCGCTCCACATTCAACTGTCATAAGCTTTTCTGATTACCATGAGGGATCCGCACCTGCCCTAATAGTAAACCACACACCATGGAACATCCTCACATATAAACAGAGGTATGAAAAGAAAGGGTTCTTGGAAAATCTGATTTGCTTTTACTGGTCCACAGTCCCTTCTAGGAAATACTTGGAGCTAGGTGTGTTTCACATTCTACATGTTTTCAGATTTTAGAAAGGTAATAGGGATACATGATGTTTATTGCTAATTCCCGTAGCAGGTTTTGAGACAGTACTCTATAACCAAACACATTAGTATTCCTGTAGCAAAAGTTGTGAACCTTCACAGTAAGTGGGATAAATGAAACCGTTAACAGTTTCACATCAGTTCAGATCAAGTTTTGCTGCCACATGACGTTTGATACCAAACTTAGAGAAAAATATTTGGAGTTTTGGAGCTTCTTAAACTTCAGAATTGCACGTAAGGAATTGTGAACCTGTTTAAGTATTATCATTCTTTTGTAGTCTGGTGATGCTCAGTGAACCTCTCCCTGTAAATCTGTGTCTAGTTTTTTGGTAGGAATAGTAGAAGATTAAATAAGAGGGCAGAAGATTAAAGAAAGATTAAAGTAGAAGATTAAGTAGTGGTGTTGAATGTATTATAGTACAGTCTGATAGGAATTTTGTTGTTCTTGTCTGTGCTATCATTTGGCTTGAGTAATGCCATTAAATAATGATATAACAGATAGCTTTAAATCCTTAAAATACGTAATATATATTTGCAAAGAATTATTATTATAAATCTTCAAGGCATTATTTTATATGTATATATAAAATATAAAATAATAATATACATTATATATGTATATATATAAAATAATGCCTTGCAGATTTAACGTATTCATAACTCTCATGGCTTGAATCTGCTGAGAGATTTAAAAGCATACATTGGGATTAAACCCTAATTGGGTTACTTTTTGTTTTATTTTAGTTCTCTGGAAAGTCTTTTGTATTATCCAGACCAATACTTCTAAACTTACATATCAATATTAAGATCCCTTAGAAATCTTGTTAAAATGTAGGTTCTGATTTAGTAGGTTTTAAGTGGGGCTCAGAATTTTTCACTTTCCAGCAAGCCTCCAGGTAATGCTAATGCTGCTGGTCCACAGACCACGCTTTGAGTAGCAGTGATACATGGACCCAATTTCTTTTCCTCTGAGCTTATTTCTTTTGCGTTGCATTTGATTAAAATCTTAAATTTGAGCACCAAGTAAAGTTCTTCTGCTACTAAAAAATTTACTATTGGGACTTCCCTTGTGGTCCAGTGGTTAAGACTCTGTGCTCCCAATGCAGGGGTCCCGGGTTTGATCCCTGGTCAGGGAACTAGATCCCACATGCCGCAACTAAAGATTCCACATGCCGCAACTAAAGATTCCACATGCCCTAATGAAGATCCTACACATGGCAATGAAGATCCTGCATGCTACAACTAAGATCAGCACAGCCAAATAATTTTTTTTAATTAAAAAAATTTTTTTACTATTCACAGCCTTTTCTATAGATGAACTCTGATGTACCAGTCTGTTTACTTTAATGAATTTCATTAGTGTGATCTTGCCTAGATCAGTTCAGAGTATACTGCAGCTTCAGAAAGGGCAGTATTCTGTTCCCTCAAGCTTCAAAATCGTTAGTTAATTGGACATTTTAGGGTACTTATTTTTAGGCAGAGTTGTGTTTTATTAACAAAGGCAGTTTTATAAGATGTTTGCGCCAGTCCTTTCCTCAATAAACCACGGGTCTAGGTTTCTCAAGGCCAGGATATTTTAATCTTCCCTCTGTTGCTTGCATTTCAGTGGGTCACAGGAAGAAATGGTATTGCTGCCAAGACAAGTTCGACTCTTTGCCTGGGAAGATCCCACTGGTACCAGAAAACTTATATGGAGTTATGCAGCAAATGCTGGGGAACATGATCTGTTAAAGGTACCATTTGATGTGAATGAGTTCTGTATGAAGTACCTGATAACAAAGCAAGTAGACAAGTTAGCTTCATGCAGTCATCTTTGTCTTTACTGAACTAAAAATGAATTGAAAGTATTTTCAAAATAAGTTACTTTTTGGCTTTAGATTGCAAAGAGTTCATACCAATATGTTGTTCTAGATCAGTCAAAATACTTTATTTACAGTTTTAAAAAATAGGCCTCTTTCAGCTTGCCTAAGACCAGGAAAGTACTTTTTTATTTACTTTTTCTTTAAAGAAAGGAATTTTGAGCCTAAGTGAAAAACAACTTTATCTTGAACATGTGCGTACCACTGTTAGCTGTGAGAATTTTTAGGCATGTTTTCCCTATCAAAGCCATATGTTTTGTTAATTAAAGGAGTCTGACAGTATGCAAATTATCCCATATAAGAAATTTAATAAAATATTTACTGAAACAATATTTAGGTAGCTAAATTAATTAAATATGTTATTTCCTAGACTCTTAGACTTTGGGAAGGGCTTAAGAATTCATCTGCCAGCCTTCCTGTAACATAGCCATTGCTCTTCCATGAGCACCTAGTTTCTGTAGGAATGTATTCTATCCTGAAAAGTTCATACAGTGTCATATTCCATTGTCTGATAATGCCAGTTGCTAGAAAAGCTTTCTTGGTTATTTAAAATAGTAATTGGCCAACAGTGACTGAATTATCCTCTCCTATATTCCCTCTGAAATACCCATAAAAGAGATAGACTTACCCACCTTTGAAAAATCAGACTGATAGTTATGAGATTCTTGGAGTTTGCCATGACAGTTTGATGGAGCTCTATTGCCTGCTTATTATGCTTTACTTTTTACAACAGAAAAACCTTCAAGGTTTATAAGTGGTAGAGAGGAGCTTAAATTCCCTGTTACTCTTAGGTCTCTGGCTCAGAGACATAGTAGCTCAACCAGGGGTCCCTGTACTATGCTGGTGTTATTTTCCTTCTCCTCACATTTCATGCTCCTCAGCAACCACAACTCCTAGAAAGTGGTATACAGGCCCTGGAGAGAAAGTGGTAATGCCATCCTGAAGGAGGATATCCAGGTCTGTAAATTAAGGCAAAATCATGAAGAATCCTGGTAATAGTGTATTCACGGGATTGTGATTTTAAATGTCTCTATTCTGTTTGGTGTTAGAGAACCAGGCAGTAAGAAAAGTAGATAAGTGTGCCTCAGTCAGCAGGTAATCTGCCAGATTATGAAACTTGAGCTAGAAGCAAGGCAATTAACCCATTTCCTTGTCCCCTGGGTTGATCTGAGAGGGGAATTCTGCTCAGGCCCAGGTGGGAATTCAGAGAAAATCCTTACAGTATTGGAAAGCACTTTCCTCATTAAGTGTGAATAAACAGAAAAAAAACCCATGGAGTTTATGAAAAACGTAGTTCAGGAGAAAAACTTAACATTATCCTAAAGATTCAGAGGCTGATTATACTTCTGAAAATTTTTTTACTACAGGAGCACCAGAGAAAAATTTCAGAAAGTATGCTTGAGATCCCCAAAGTTATAAAGATATGACAACTATGAAAAAGGAGAAAGATGGTGAAATAAAAGACAAAGACAACAAAATAAAGTGAAAGGGGAGCAGGGAAACAGTATATTCTGAACATACTATATTAACACCATTTAATCCTAAATTTTAGGAGGTATAGATCAAAGATGATGGGTTTTTTTTAAAGATACCAATTAGTAGAACCAAAATCAGTGATAAAAGAATTCTAAAACAATTAATTGAGAAAATGAAAATAAAGAAAAATTTGCCCTTATAGTAAAAGAAGGAAACCTAAGGAAGTATATAGAAAGTGGCAAATACATTTTATTGAGTGTATATCGTGTGTTAATGCTTGTCATATAGTATCATTAATTCTTATGATTGGAACTTAGAACTGCTGGTTAGAATTCAAAACCAGGTCTGTCTGGCTTCACAGTTCATGGACTTTCCCCACTAAACCATGCTTCCCATCAATTATGCCAGTAAATGAAAATGGTTTAAATTCTCCTATTAAAAGACCACATTCAGATTAAGTTAAAAATTAGTTTCTAACCAAATGCTACTTACATGAGATCTGTTTTAACTGAACTAATACAAAAGGTTGAAAGCAGAAGACATGGTAAAGATTTAACAGACAAACAAAAATAAAAAGGAAAGTTGTTGATTTTAATTTCTGAGCAACTATAATTCAAAGCATTCAAAGTCATTAAATAGAATATGATAATGTGACAAAGAAGGCATGATAGCCATAAACCTTCATGCAGTGAATATTGAATCAAAATGTGAAACTTGAAGTGTTGGAAGTCAACTGAAACACAGTTGCCTGAGGATATTTTAACACACCTCATTTAATTTTTAACAGATCAAATAGATGAAAAACAAATGGGATTAGAGAGTATTTGAATGATAACTAAGACTGAACCAAGCTACGTATCAAATTTTGTAGTTTACAAGGAGAGAATTCACCTTCTTAGTAGGTATCTCTGGAACATTTACAAAATTTGATCATGTTAGAGTAAAAAAATTACAGTCTACTTTGACATATGTTAAAAGCAATACGTAAATTTTAGACAACAACAAATACCAACCATTCCTATGCTTTTGGTAACATCCTTTATTTATTTGGTTTTGGTTTTTGTTTTCCAAGAAAGCATGAAATGAAAAGCACATATTAGGAACTTATACTGCCTGCTGAAACGAACTGTTGTTATATTTATGTTAAGTCCAGAATGAGAGAAAAATCATTATCTAAATCTCTGAAGACACTCACCAAATCAAGCCTCATATTTTTAAATGCTATGTGAGACTGTCAGCGAAGAAGGCTCTTCTTAGTGAAACTTAGTACAAACTGATCACCATAGTTTGACTATTTAACAATGTGATTTATATACGTATTTGCAGTGTTATAAATTATTAAAACCTAAAAATAAACCAGTTAGTTTTACCTGAGGTTACTTTTCCAATAAATTTCTAAACCATTCTGTTCTCCATCTGGGAGACAAGTAAGCATCTTATGGCATTGATGCCATTGAAGAATACTCTTGTCCCTGCTAAGTGACCTTTGAGCACTAACAAGGTAACTCAAACTAAGGTTTAAAAAAATTAAGCACTATTAATCTTTGTTACTGTTTGAAAAAAATGGTGAGTATGTTTTAAAACAGATTATAACTTTAATTTGTTATTTTGATAATTTTCTGATTTATAGTCATGCTTTCTCAGCTACTACAGTTCAACTTTATGTAATAAAAGCTTACTGTTTGTGGTTTTAATATGAAGTCTCTCTTTCCCACAGGATGAATGTGGACAGTTTCCATATGATGCAAACATCCAGATACACTGGGTATCATTTCTAGATGGGCGCCAGAGAGTTTTGCTTTTCACTGATGATGTTGCCTTGGTTTCGAAAGCACTGCAGGCAGAAGAAATGGAGCAGGCCAATCATGAAATAACTTTTTCTCTCCATAGTCTTGGGCTTTCACTGGTTAACAATGAAAACAAGCAAGAAGTTTCATATATTGGGATAACCAGGTATGAAAGAAGGAAAAGGTATCAGAAATCTTGGAAAGGCATTGAGTTTGTAATATCAGGTTTGATGAGCATAGACAGATACCTGTTCTGAATTTGCTTACTATGCAATTCTTTCAGCAAAACTTACTGAACAACTGTTTTCACTGTTAGTTGAAAAGCCCCTAGGATAGAAAGATGACTAAGATCATGTCTTTGCCCTTATAATACTCATCAGTTGGTGGGGGAAGAAAGAGGTTTGCTTCTTTCTTTGTTGTTTGTTTGTACACTTTTGGAATGAATTATCAAAACACCAGGAAAAGCTACAAAGAAGTATGTGCATGTGCAGTGGTGCTGTAGAGGCTGGAAAAACTGGTGTGGGTGGGGGATGCCAACAACAAGTTGCATACACCGGTAGAAAGGGTTATTTATAGAGCAGGCAGGCAGTAGTGGACGTGGGTACATAATCTTTATTGGCTACTCATTTAGAACTTTTTAATAATGATGGAGCCAGGTATTTCCTCTGATTGTGCTTATACCTATCTAAGAAAAATATTTGAATTTAACTGTTTTGGTGTTTCAATCTCACTAACTTTAGTAAAAGACTCATTCTTCTTTGGAGACTGTTGGAAATGGTTACCAAGTATAACGAGCATAGGGTCTATTGATAATCATGTGTTTGTTCAGTGAAGTAGAAAATTAAGGAAATAAAGAGATCATGTATGTAATGCTCTTTGTGCAACACCTGACAGATTAAGGGTTCAATAAATGGTATTATACATACCATTAATGTAATATTAGTACATTTATGTATGTATGACTGATATATTCTCTTGACTATACGTTTCATTATTGTATAGTATTTTGAACTAAATATGAAAATCTTTTTTTTTAGAATTTTATTTACTTTTTTATACAGCAGTTTCTTATTAGTTATGCATTTTATACATATTAGTGTATACATGTCAATCCCAATCTCCCAATTCATCACACCACCACTGCAGCCCCCCGCCATTTTCCCCCCTTGGTGTCCATATGTTTGTTCTCTACATCTGTGTCTCTATTTCTGCCCTGCAAACCGGTTCATCTGTACCATTTTCCTAGGTTCCACATATATGTGTTAATACACGATATTTGTTTTTCTCTTTCTGACTTACTTCACTCTTTATGACACTCTAGATCCATCCACGTTTCAACAAATGACCCAATTTCATTCCTTTTTATGGCTGAGTAATATTCCATTGTGTATATGTACCACATCTTCTTTATCCATTCGTCTGTCGATGGGCATTTAGGTTGCTTCCATGACCTGGCTATTGTAAATAGTGTTGCATTGAACATTGGGGTGCGTGTGTCTTTTTGAATTATGGTTTTCTCTGGGTATATGCCCAGTAGTGGGATTGCTGGGTCATATGGTAATTCTATTTTTGGTTTTTTAAGGAACCTCCATACTGTTCTCCATAGTGGCTGTATCAATTTACATTTCCACCAACAGTGCAAGAAGGTTCCCTTTTCTCCACACCCTCTCCAGCATTTGTTGTTTATAGGTTTTCTGATGATGCCCACTCTAACTGGTGTGAGGTGATACCTCATTGTAGTTTTGATTTGCATTTCTGTAATAATTAGTGATGTTGAGCAGCTTTTCACGTGCTTCTTGGCCATCTGTTTTTCTTATTTGGAAAAATGTCTGTTCAGGTCTTCTGCCCATTTTTTCATTGGGTTGTTTGTTTTTTTAATATTGAGCTGCATGAGCTGTTTATATATTTTGGAGATTAATCCTTTGTCGATTGGTTTGCAAATATTTTTTCCCATTCTGAGAGTTGTCTTTTCATCTTGTTTGTAGTTTCCTTTGCTTTGCAAAAGCTTTTAAGTTTCACTAGGTCCCATTTGTTTATTTTTGTTTTTATTTCCATTACTCTAGGAGGTGGATCAAAAAAGATCTTGCTGTGATTTATGTCAAAGAGTGTTCTTCCTCTGTTTTCTTCTAAGAGTTTTATAGTGTCCAGTCTTACATTTAGGTCTCTAATCCATTTTGAGTTTATTTTTGTGTATGGTGTTAGGGAGTGTTCTAATTTCATTCTTTTACATGTAGCTGTCCAGTTTCCCCAGCACCACTTATTGAAGAGACAGTCTTTTCTCCATTGTATATCCTTGCCTCCTTTGTCATAGATTAGTTGACCATAGGTGTGTGGGATTATCTCTGGGCTTTCTATCCTGTTTCATGGATCTATATTTCTGTTTTTGTGCCAGTACCATATTGTCTTGATTACTGTAGCTTTGTAGTATAGTCTGAAGTCAGGGAGTCTGATTCCTCCAGCTTTCTTTTTTTCCCTCAAGACTTCTTCGGCTATTCGGGGTCTTTTGTGTCTCCATACAGATTTTAAGATTTTTTTGTTCTAGTTCTGTAAAAAATGCCATTGGTAATTTGATAGGGACTACATTGAATCTGTAGATTGCTTTGGGTAATACAGTCATTTTCACAATATTGATTCTTCCAATCCAAAAACACGGTATATCTCTCCATCTGTTTGTATCATCTTTAATTTCTTTCATAAGTTTCTTATAGATTCTGAATACAGATCAGATCTTTTGTCTCCCTAGGTAGGTTTATTCCTAGGTATTTTATTCTTTTTGTTGCAGTAGTAAATGGGAGTGTTTCCTTAATTTCTCTTTCAGATTTGTCATTGTTAGTGTATAGGAATGCAAGAGATTTGTGTGCATTAATTTTGTATCCTGCAACTTTACCAAATTCATTGATTAGTTCTAGTAGTTTTCTGGTGGCATCTTTAGGATTCTCTATATAGTATCATGTCATCTGCAAACAATGACAGCTTTACTTCTTCTTTTCCAATTTGTATTCCTTTTATTTCTTTTTCTTTTCTGATTGCCGTGGCTAAGACTTCCAAAACTATGTTGAATAATAGTGGTGAGAGTGGACATCCTTTTCTGTTCCTGGTCTTAGAGGAAGTGCTTTCAGTTTTTCACCATTGAGAATGATGTTTGCTGTGGGTTTGTTGTATGTGGCCTTTATTATGTTGTGGTAGGTTTCTCTCCTATAGTACACAGTTATCAATTGAAGTGGCAAAGCATTATTTTATTATGTAATGACACTATGTGTGTAGTTAAAGAATACAATATATATTGACATTTGCAAACTAAGTATGCATCAGAATATATCCAACTCACAGGAAAGCAATGGCCAGAAAAGTTAGAAAATCTCAGACAGTATCTCATCACAGAAGAATTTCTTTATAAGATTAAAAAAACAAAACAGAAATGAAGCTGCAACCAAAGTTAGTTTTGGATTGACCCATTTGTTAGCCATGCAGAGAAAGCCTTTTACCTATGGTGGATTAATTGAATCATGTCTGATTGTAGCAGCTAAAGAAATGTGTCCAGAGCATATAAACTTAGGAGTGTTAGCCTTTTGGTGAGAACAGTTGCTTGAAGAATTGAGGACATTTGGAACAACATCAGTAATTAATTAGAAAACAGGCAAATAATTTTGCGTGGTTTTCCTTGGCTCTTCATGAGTGAATACATGTTACCAATATGCTCAGTTGCATATTTGAGAAGCCAGTACTGAGTTTGAAAGTGAATGAAGAGTTAGCCTCTATAAATAGTCAACATAGAACAATACAGGTGAGAATATTTTCAAACAAGTTGAAGTAATACTAATTCAGTACATGAAGTGGAATCTTCTAAGATATATTACAACTAATGATGAGAAAATAATGTGTGAAACACAAGAAGACATAGTTGGACAAATTCACAAAGCTTGTGAAAATGTAGTGTTGAATGTGTATAGTTTCATTATGTTGTTTGTCAGCAGGTACTTTGCAGAAAATATTTGAATTGGTCATTTGTTATCAAACCAGTAGTGCCCAATAAGGAACTTCATTCACTCTTGTGGACTTAACGATCATTAGTTCAGCGAATTTTTGTCAGAGCTAGAAGCCGAATGTCCTTACTTAACACACAGCAATTTGTGTAACGGTAATACTTTTCATTGTACTTTTTTTGAGTTCCCAGTCAAGATTTAAATTTTTCTAAATTAAAAGAACCACCCTCAGCCACTATTATTGAACACTGACTGGCTTTGGAAGTTAGCTTTTGCTGCAGAATTGATAGCAAATTCAACCTACAGGCAGAAAGTAAAACAGCAGAGTCATTTTGATGACAACTAACATTTGAGTTGCAAATAATGTTAGTCTATTTTATATATTTCCTCTGCTGTCCAAAGTTAAAACAAGAAGTGAGATCTCCAACCCCACACAAGTTTGGAGCTGGTGGATATATTCTATGACCTACAACTACAGTTCCAACAACATGTTTTCCAACCTCAGGACAAGTACAAAGAAAATTTCCACATTTCAAAATTCATTTAACTATTAATGAAGGAGCTTCTACCTAACCTTCAATCGGAAGTGATTGATTTGTAATGTATTGACATGCTAAAAGGCAACAATCAAGAGAAGAATCTAATAGAGTAGGAAACAGAATTTAAAATTAGATCTAGAATTTTTCTAATATAGAATACAATTTTACAAATGTATTACAAGCGATACATATACTTAGTTAAACTAATATTCTCTTAGATTGAGATCAGTATTTGTCAGTATCTCTGCATGAAAGGACATTTTTAAAGATGCTCATTACAGATCAGCATTAACAGATGAACATTTGCAATAGATTTTGATAATAGGGAACACTAACTTTGAGCCCTAATTAAGTAAAAAGTTGTCACCCCCACAAAGAAGTGTAAAAAAATTTTTTTGTAACTATGTACGGTAATGGAGGTTAACTGTTACTGTGGTGATAGTTTTACAGTATATACAAATATCAAATCTTTATGTTGTACATCTGAAACTAAGTAATGTTATATGTCAACTATACCTCAATAAAAAGGAAGGAGGGGAGGGAGAAAGTGTTTTTGTCATTAATAGACTTGTTTTTAAAAATTGTACCCAATTGTTATTTTTACATTTTGAATTTCATCAATTAAAAAATGTGTGGAAGTGTTTTATCTCTCTTGTTATTTAAGTACCTACATAATAACTTTGATTTTGTCTCAGCTCACAAAGCCTAAAATATCCCCATATGAAAAAAGTCTGCTGGTCCCTTAGCTCATTGATGTCAACGTGTGACAGAAAAAGATTTTCCCCTGCCTCTTTTCCTTATGCACTTTTATAAGACAGATATATTTTGGTGTTTTAAAAAAATCTCATGTATAAATGTGATTTTCATAGGTGGTTGACAGTTGCAACAATTTGGAGTTGAATGACAGTTCCACAACCTAAATATGTATTTAATTTAATTAATTTTCTTTGTGAATTATTTTAGTTCTGGTGTTGTTTGGGAGATGAAACCAAAACAGAAATGGAAGCCATTTAGTCAAAAGCAGATAATTTTATTGGAAAAGTCCTATAAGAAATATCTAGAATCAAGAGACCTTGGCTGGATTAAACTAGATGATAATTTTGAGGTACACCAAAATTGTTTTGTTTTGTTTCTTATATATGTATTTTGTTGCTTCTGGTGGTAGTAAATAAAATTTCACTATCCAAGTAAAAATGTGTATGCAGAAACTAATTAATTTGTAGGATTGGCATAACTAATAAAACTTATTAGTACATTTTAAATTAAAATACATTGTTGAATCATATAGTATGAAACATTATCTAAATACATTTCTTATCTGCATTTTTATAATTTCTTCTATTTGCAAAGCAGATAGTTTCATGTAACTTGTTTTTAGGAAGATTATGGAGAAATTAAGATTGCTTATTGAAACTTTTCCTATTCTGAATGATACCAATATATATTGCTAAATAAAGGCTGTGCAAAATTGTATATATCAGTGATGAAAACTTGCTCAATTAAATTCATTAAATGTGAATGATTGTAGGACATGAGTAGATGTCCACAAATAAATGTGTACTCTACATAGGCCCCTACACTGTTGAAACTGAAAGTCACTTTTGCTCCAAGAAGACCCCAGAAGCTTGACTGCAGGTTCAGTCATACAATTTGGGTTACTCTTTGTCTTTAATGGTTGAGTCTGCATTGTCACCAGATATGCTCCCCAACCCCACGCCCATCCCTGTAAGTGTTGGTCATGCTCAAATGAAAAAACACTCTACAATTAGTGTCAGACGTAAATAAGCTATTAACTATTCCTTGTTTAACTTTGTTAAAACAAAGTTTAAGTGTTATCTAGAATTATCCATTACAATTGAGGTTTTTAAAATGTAAAAAGCATGGCTTATTTTCTTTAAGTATAATTTATATAGTTGAAAAGTTCTCCAGTTGTTTTCTTGTTTTCCTTATAACCTTGGTAGAAAAGTGATGATTCTGCTTCCAGTATCTCAACTGTAGATCATCTTAAGGTAGATCTTTTGATGAGACCAAGAGATTAAGATATTTTTCCTTTACAGTTTGTGAGTAAGTGGATATATAAAATGGGCTTCACTGCTCATACCATTTTATCACAAACACATGTACTTTTTTCCCAGGTAAATTTTGGCAAAGACCCAATGGAGATGCGCCTCCCTGTTTGCTGCCCTATAAAGCGAGATTTTTTATCAGGAATTCAGGTTGAATTTAAGCAGTCTCCTCACCAAAGAAGTTTAAGGGCCAGATTGTATTGGCTTCAGGTAACATTATCATCCTATACAGCAGATATATCTAATCAGTTTGGGAATTTTGGGTCTGAATTTTTTTTTTAACAAGATTCTATCATGCATCATAGTTGGTATCTTTCTTTTTGTTTATATGTTTATTCTCCTTCTTCCACATATCCTGTAGATTCACCATCCAAGGCTAAATGACCATTGAGACTTTAATTTGACCAGTTAGCCTGCCAGAGTGTTTTCTTACACTGAAATTGTTATTTTTAATATTCCTTTGTATTTGTCATGGGATCCCAAAATAGGATTTTCTTTTGTCCTTCTATATGGGAATGAGTAGGGCTTTAGGAGGCAGTTTTTGTCTGCTTGTTTGATTGCTCCTTTCCTCTCTCTCTCCATCTCTTGCTTTTAACTACCGATTACTGCTATTTAGGACATTTTAATTTTTTTCTTAATACCTAACCTCTAATTTCATATCTGGTCTCTACTTAAATTTTTATTTAAATAATAGATAGATGAAATCTCACATGATCCATAGGTACAAATATTTCCATTAATGATGTTCATGCTGCACAATTTTAATGCAATTATGAGGATGTTTATATATTCCTTTATGTAAAAGCTTGCCCTTGGTGAGATTTATAAGAATTTTAGATTTAAAGTGAAACTTTTAATAGCAGCACATATACATAGATACTTATTTATGATGCAATTAGTGGCATCGTCTATAATATTGTCTCTGAAATAAAAGTTTAAATTTAAATTATTTCAAGTCCTGCTGAATCAGTTTTCTTTTTTTTTTTTTTTTTTTGGTCAGGTTGATAGTCAGTTACCAGGAACAGTGTTCCCTGTTGTATTTCATCCTGTGGCCCCTCCAAAATCTATTGCTTTGGATTCAGGTAAAAAAAAAATTGAGTTATACCCTATATATCAAAGTTGAGTAGACATTATTTTGACCTACTATAAAGCTTGATTGCCTTTTTCCTGTTTTCTTTCTTCCTTTTAGAGCCCAAACCTTTCATTGATGTGAGTGTCATCACAAGATTTAATGAGTACAGTAAAGTCTTACAGTTCAAGTAAGTAAAGATTCCCTTATTTATCTAAAGGAATTTAAAATGAGAATCTACTTTGAAACTAAATTTTACTCTTTTGAAAGTGACTTCTGTATAAAAATTATTATCCACCTGAACATATCAATCTACTTTTGGTCAAGTGATTTTCTATATTAAAACTTATTTTAATAATATATATTTTAAAGTAAAATTCCTTCAACCACTTTCTCTCCTTTGTAACTTCCATTAGAATAGTCAGTGAAATATAAATGATAAGTGTGTTTGTGAGGTGTATTCTTTAAAGTAATTCCTGTGGACTTTAAAAATTAAGTAATACATGCTACATCATCTTTGCTTTTGTCTCTTCTATAACATGATAAATATGGAATTTGGGACTTTAAATGCTAAGTGTTAGTACAGCAGTATTACCTCTAGTGAAACCTTCACTATAATGAAAAAAAAAAAATCTCAGTCTAAGTAGACTTTGATCTTGTTAACATAACACTTTTTTTTAGAGATCAAGGAACAAGATCTTACTATGGTTTTTGGCCAAAATCAAAGTTTTAACATGGAAAATTACAAGGTTTGATAGAAAGCCTTTTTCATCATTAAAAAAACCTTTTCCACTTAAAAATTTTTTTTTCCTTAGGTATTTTATGGTTCTCATTCAGGAAATGGCCTTAAAAGTTGATCAGGGGTTTCTAGGAGCTATTACTGCACTGTTTACCCCAACAGCTGACCCTGAAGCCGAAAGAAAATGGGTAATAATTTTTATTTCTTGGGAAAATTATAAAGTAAAAAAATTAAATCAACCATTCTTTGCACTAATTGTAGTAGGAAAAAAAATTAAAATAGAAATTCTTGATTAATTTTTTTCAGACAGAGTTAATCCAGGAAGACTCTGATGCTATAAACACAGAATTAGTGGAGACCTCAGTGACTGATACGTCCATTCTTAGTTTCTTTGAACATTTCCATATTTCTCCTATTAAGGTTTGTTATAATTACTATTTTGAAAATTTGACAGTATTGTAGAACTTTTAAAGGTTCTGTGTACAAATGTGGGTTTTAATTTGTTGCATCAAGTATTTGGTGGGAATTTTGTTTGATTAATTGAAATAATTAAGACAGTTCTCTGACATATGTACAACCATAATTCCCACAGAGAAACCACCAGAGCGTGCTTTCTAGTCTTGAATTAATAACCCCTTTCTTCAAGGAAAAAGCTGACAAAAGCATTTCTTAATTAAGCGAAGAAGTGCTCACCAATGTTTAATGTTTTGGTTGCACTTTGTAACTACTGTCACTGTCTGAATAGAAAGCTATAATGGGTTTCCTAACCAGAATGTGAAAACGCTGAAGTAGGCATTATACTGTTGATGTGGTGTTTTTCACCCTTCCAAAATTTGATTGTAACTAAGAGAGTGGAAAATTGGATACCTTTCACTTGCCTGATTTTGTACTTTATGAACCCATTTCCTTATCTCCTTTTGTTATTCTTTTTAGCTTTTATAGGGGAAGGTGACTGCTTAGAGAATTCACAAATGCTGTCAACCATGAAGCTCTAAACTTGTATAATGGGCCAGATTTACAATTAAATAACTCTTTTAAAATATTGATGATCCTTTACAGTCTCCAAAACTGTTTATAGCACATTATTTTTAGTTGCATTCACCAATCCTTTCAGCTAAATGAATAGATTTATAAAATGCAATTATTATTTTAAATTGATACATTAGTTTGGTGTTATCAGACATATCCATAGTGTTAGGTTTAAAATTGATATTGTTTTATGTGGTATCATACACAACTTCTTTTTCATTATTAAATGAAAATCAGTTCTTTATGAGATTGAGCAGTACCTTCAACAAATTATTTACTGAAGGCCTGCTATCAAAGTTGCTGTGGAAGGTGTAAAATGACTTTATGGAGTTTATAATCTAGGCGGTATTAAAGACTGATGATTTACCTATACGTATTTTTAGGCACACTGGGAATTGTGCCATGAAGTTGAATAATTAAGATCATGAACCATGGTCATTTTCTTATTCCATGGTGACTTTGCCCTAGGAAAAAGCTGGATCTCTTTTCACCTAAGATTACTTTCCTGGATCCCAGCAGTCTGTGACTCTGAAGATGGGCAAAAGTCCACATCAGAGAAAAAAACTCAACAACCAGGTTTTCTTGGCTTTACCCCAAGTCCCCTCTGTTGAGCTCTCTGTTGATGAGGGAAAATGCCTAGAGAATGGCAGAATGAGAAGGAAGAGTTATCTGCTTTACTTACACATGTTGAATTACCTTACGCCTGTGTCTTCTGGTACTCTTGCCTTCTGGCACTGTTGCACTAATGATGATGCAGCACAAAGTAGAAGAAGCTAAATGGGAATGTGAAAATCTCATGGTTAAGTACTGAGTTGAAGGGTCTGTGGAAGCTGAAAAACTTATTACTCTTTTAAAAATTTGTTTAGAACTTGCTAATTGTTGCCATAATTGTCAAGTTCTTGTTACTTGTTATTATTGTATGATTATACCACAGTTGTTATTGTTAGTTGTTACCATAAGTTGTTTATCTTATTGAATTAAAATAAATGATTGTCCATTATTTCAAGTGTTAGACTACTTGTGGGCCAGTTGACACATTTTTCTCCTTAAAATGATGATGCTATTTTTGCAAAATGTTTTGGTCTCCTCCATATAAACACAATGGTATTTATAGGCTTTGAATAAAATGATAGTTCAATTTTGGGGATAGACTGATTTGTATTTTATCAAAAGGTAAATATGAGAATCAGAGCTGTTCAGTGTAATTTACTGAGTAACAAATAGTAGTTTTCTTTAGGACTCTAATTGAAAGATAGAACATTTGTTTGTATCTGGACGATCTGGCTTCTATGTATATAAATATTTTTGTTTTTAGTTTTCATTTATTGAACATTATTTTTCTTTTAGTTGCACTTGAGTTTGTCTTTGGGTTCTGGCAATGAAGAGTCAGACCAAGAAAACCAGGAAATGATTCCAATTCATTCTGTCAATCTGCTACTGAAAAGCATAGGTGCTACCCTGACTGATGTGGATGACCTTATATTCAAGTAAGAGTTACGTTAAAGTGTATTGGGGAGGTTTTTATATCAGAATGATGTTTCTGGATATTAATTATCTCCATTTGTGCTAGAATGTTAGCTTAGAAAAATGATAATTCTTACTACTTATTCTTGAATAATTTGGTCCCTTTCTAATTATGCCCTTTAGGTATACTTATTTTACTCATAAAGATAAGGTAAAGAGTCTAATATCTTCTGCAGTTATCAGTATCTAGATAATACATGAATATAGTATAAACATTGAATTAGTTTAGTAGTATATTATAAATTGACCATGTTTTTTTTTTTTTTTTTTTTTTTTTGCTGTACGCGGGCCTCTCACTGCTGTGGCCTCTCCCGTTGCGGAGCACAGGCTCCGGACACACAGGCTCCGCGGCCATGGCTCGCGGGCCCAGCCGCTCCGCGGCATGTGGGATCTTCCGGGATCGGGGCACGAACCCGTGTCCCCTGCATCGGCAGGCGGACTCTCAACCACTGCGCCACCAGGGAAGCCCTGACCATGTTTTAAAAGGAATTATATTTAGAAATATATAGCAACAGGATTAGATTTCAGTATAATTATATGGCAAAGTATAGATAATAGCTCCTTGCTACATTTAATATAAGAATATTTGTGTGTGCCAGACACATATAAATTCAATGAATGTTTATTGAATTGAATATTCAACAGTGGTACTAGAGAAAAAAATTCATTAATATTATTTTCACCTCACTTGTACACTATCAAATTTCATAGGAATTGAAGGCTTAAACAAAAAATTGAAATAAAAAAACAAAGACTAAGGAAAAATAGAAGTTAATCGCTATCAAATCTCTGAATAAAAGGAAACCTTTCTGTTTAAAAGCAATGAAAAAATCCCAATGGAAAAATACAAAATTGATTTGACTACATAAAAATTAAACTCTTACAACAAAATCAATGAAAACACTTAAAAAACAAAGGGCTAGAAAAATATGATGACAAGTATAAGAAAAGATAATAATCTTAATTTTTAACCTAAAAGTTCCAATGCCATAGGTGCCAGAGGACAATGTGAGATAATTCACAAAAGGGAAGATACAGTGGCTAATAGATATTAGAAATGGTTAGCTTTATTATTTATCAAAGAATATATGCAAATTAAAACAAGTTATCAAAGCTTTCAAAATATGAGAAATCCTAGTACTAGAGAGGGGTGGATCTAAGAAATGGGCACTTTTTTTTTTTTTTTTTTTACTATTTGTATCAGTGGAAAGGGATCTATTCAAGAGCCTTAAATGTTTTTGTAGTCTTTCACTCATTAATTATTTTGGGCGGGAATTCGGTCCAAAAAATAATCTTGAAACACAACCAAAGTTATATTCAAGATACACATAGCAACATTATTATGTCAAAATTTTAAAATGTCTGACCATGGAAGAATTGTTTGTTATGACATGTTCACACGATGGAATGCTATGCATTATTAAAAATGGTTACATAGAATTTTGAAAACACAGAAGAATATTTATCCACAATGCTGAGTGTAAAAATGCATACAGAATGTTTTAATATTTTTCAGTTGCACAGAAAAGAAAGAATTCAAAGTGGAAAATGAGAAGAAGAAAAAACTTAAAAAAAAATCCACTGTGTGCTGGGATTATGGTCAACTTTTTTAAACCTTTTTACTCTTTGTTTATGAAAGATTTGCATGAGAATGCACTATTTTTATAGTAGTTTTGTTATACTAATATTTAAGATCTCAAACAAATTATGTGTACAAACCTAATTGTGAATTAGCAATGATTATCATTGGAATTTTAAGTCTTTTTTTTTTTCAAAAAATAATCTTAGTACTTTTGACACTTTCTCCTCCCAGACTTGCTTATTATGAAATTCGATATCAGTTTTACAACAGAGATCAGCTCATGTGGAGTGTTGTTAGACATTACAGTGAACAGGTAATTTCCTATCATAGTAACTCATAAGGAATATACTTCATAAAATATCAAAACAAAACATTTGTATGTGATTGTACAGTGTGTGACGTTTACCTAATTTACTGCAGTTCTCAATCTCATTACTTAGTTTTCTTGAATGATTAATTTCTATTTCTTTAGTTTTTCCCCACCCCCGTATAAACTTTTTTAAAAAGTTTCCCTTAGTGTTTTTTCCCTTTGCAACTGTACATTTACCACTTTGAGAAAGAATAGTAATTTAGGAGTCAATACATTTTATTCCTTCAATGACTATAGTTTCTAAGCATAGTCTAGTAGAATTGCGAGGAAGCCAGGTTCCTCCCTTTGCCTGTTACTCCATGGTTCGAGTTCTATGCACAGAAACATAGTAGTTGTTTTGGGGCACTAGGGTTCCATTGCTATACTGTGTAACTCCAGGGTGACGTTTCTCTTTCCTTCCTCTGCTGGCAGGTCCTTTCTCTTGTGGTGTATAGACATTATGTTTTTTACATGTTCAAATAAGGATATTTTTTCTTTTTTTGTTTGTTTTTGTTTTTAACCCATCTAGTTCATAGAAATAGTGATAATAACAAAAGTAAGTACCAGTTATTGAAATATATATTCATTTAATATGCATACTCAGCCATGCAAGGTCAGTATAATAGACCTCCCATTTTATAGATGAAAAGAGGAAGGCCTATAGAGACTAAGTGACTTGTCCAAGGTTACATAACTGCCAAATGGCAGACTTTGCCCCAAACCTTAGTTCTGTCCAATTTGAAAGACCCATGTAAAAGTACTAACATAATGCCTGGCACATAGTGAAAGATCAGTTAATGGTCGTAATAGTGTTTATTCTGCAGCGCTTTCCTTTAACAAACCTAATTTAGTCAGTATCCCACTTTCTTACTGCATCATGATGTTCCTTACAATAGTTGCAACAGACTTCATTTATTTTTTTTCCCCTGTAGTTCTTGAAACAGATGTATGTCCTTGTATTGGGCTTAGATGTGCTTGGAAACCCATTTGGATTAATTAGAGGTCTGTCAGAAGGATTTGAAGCTTTATTCTATGAACCCTTCCAGGTATTGATCTTTCATTTATTTTAAGTATAGTATAGAAAAATGGATGTTCTATTTTTTATGACAAGTAATTTGTATTTTAATTGTATCTGGGGACTGAATAATGTTCAAATAACATATCAATTTTATATATTTTTTTAAATTACTAGAGATGACATTAAAAGATTGTTTTAGAATTAATTGAGCACTTCTAGTGTCTGGGTAATAGAACATCCCCACGTTTTCTAGGATTTAATGTAGTTGTAAGGAAGAGTGCTAGGTGGTTTGAGACCCATTTCAAGGCTGTTTCACCAATATGGAAAGGACTAATGGGCACTAAAAGCTGACTTTGTTACATAGTCAAGCTTTCCTCTAACCTGTTCTCCATTTAAAGGATCCAGGAGCCTAGTGTGGTGAGGGTTTTAGAAGGACAAAGCAAAGAGAATAAATAGGGAGAACAAGAGAGCCGAAACTGTGGGCTCTTAGTCTTGTTGTCATTGTGTCTTGCTTTAGCAGTCAGATGGCACTTGGTCCTGGGAGGCCAACTTCAGATTGTGACTGAAGCCAGTGATTTACTCCTCTCCAATTTTTGTCATCTTAAAGGGCTTGCTGAGATCATGTGGGTTGAAAGTATCTTCAAACACAATAGGTATTCCATCAGTATTTGGGTTAGAAGGTGAAAACTGTCACCACAATGTTTATGTATCTTTACAGATTCTGTATTTTCATGGAGACCCTGAAATACTAGATTCAAAGTCTTAAACTTATTTAAATTTTAAGTAGCAAACTTTTTATTTTCCGGCCAGGGTGCTGTTCAAGGCCCTGAAGAATTTGCTGAGGGGTTAGTAATTGGAGTAAGAAGTCTCTTTGGACACACAGTAGGTATGTATCACATATTTGTGTGTGTGTACGTATTTTTAATTATAGTTATTATAAAATGCATTGTTTATGAAAAACATGATTATGTTTAATAAAAGAGGGATTCGTTTTATAATAATCCTTTTAAACGATGTGTTCTCTTGTTCTTAAGTGGAAAATAATTTAACACTGACCTGCTGAGTTTTTTAAATATGTCTTTGTTGTGTTGAATCAATGTACTTTAAATAGTTTTATTCCTCTACTTGCTAAGTGGGAAATGGAAAAAATAAATGCATTTTTGTATATGAGACAGAATTTTAAGCACCTGTTAGTTTAAATCAGCCGCATGCTGTATATTGTGGTAATGCTCTTTAAAGAAACAGTGTGACTTACTTCTCTTGACCTTCTGATAGGTGGTGCAGCAGGAGTGGTATCTCGAATCACTGGTTCTGTTGGAAAAGGTTTGGCAGCAATTACAATGGACAAAGAATATCAGCAAAAAAGAAGAGAAGAGATGGGTCGGCAGCCTAAAGATTTTGGTGACAGCCTGGCCAGAGGGGGAAAGGGCTTCTTGCGTGTAAGTCTCCTGCTGAATCTTCAAGAAATGCTTACTTTTATATACACTTTAGAATATGTACTGGTTGTTTGGCACTTGGAATACTGCTTGTGAGTAAAGGTCTGTCAGAGGATCAGTAGTGATAAATTGTGGACTTTGTTTCCTTTTTTGTTCTCCTTCCCTTTATCACCATCAGTTCTACCCCCCAATTCCTGGACTTAGTTTGGCACTCAGCTGGAGTGAAAACTGTAATGATGGCAGCTTAGCATTAGTGGCGAGGGGGCAGGTAGAGCGGAGGAATGTGGAGGTAACTGGAGGGGGGAGGAATTCTTCAGGTCATCGTCAGTCGACCGTTTCTATGGAAGGGAGGCATACAAGCTACAGGTTATAAACCAGGAACTACCTTTCACTACTTTTTAGGTACAGGTATTATAAATTATATACGAATACTGTTTAATTATACAGGTAATATATGACTGTCCTCATTATATAGGTAATAATAGGAACTTATAAGTTCTTTTTTTAAACGAGTAATGGAAACATAGGTAAGGCTATAAAGTACTCTTTGATTACCGCTTACCTCTTCTGAGAGGTATCTAATCTTTTCAATATAGTATATATCCTTCAGTTCCTTTTCTGTGTGTTTATTTAATATGCAGGTATTTTTAGTTACTATCGTTACTTGACAGTTATTTAAAGAATGTACAAATATTATTTTTTAAATTTTGAAAATAATTCAGGAGACTGTAACTGCTGTGTTTGTGCCAGTGATTTGTAATGTTTTGTGTATTCTCTAAAGTGCTTTACTTGGGATATTTGCTGTCCTTCAGAGGTCCCTTCATTTTCAATTTTCCACACTTTCACTAGATTATAGAGTAACCTCATTAGAACTTATAATTAGATGTATAATTTTCTCAGCTTACTCATATACTGATATGGATGGAAACTGAGACTTAAAGAGGTTGTATCAACTGCTAATTGGTGTCAGAGTCAGATGTAGAAAATTTTCACCTGTTTACTCCTTTGTCTATTGTGAAGCTCTACAAAGTGCTCCGTTTAAAATTTGCTATGATGTAATATTTTTAAAATCCTAGTGCTCACTTATATGTGCATGTTGTTCTCTGTCAAGTCCTCATTAACAAAAAGTTATTTCTAGTATGTCTGTAGAGACCTCTAGTGGTTGGTTTAAAATTAAGCACCTTCCTTTCGGGCTTGACTTGATTGGTTTCTCTCTCAGGGAGTCGTTGGTGGAGTGACTGGAATAATAACAAAGCCAGTGGAAGGTAGGTTGAGAATGTTTCCTTCCTGTACAGAGTCTGAGGAGTTGATACATGGTAAATTGTTGTTTAATGAGCATAACTTTCCTCAGGATGTGAAGAGGTTAAGTAGTAGACTGTGTCTCAGACTTTGGATGCTATTTTTAACAGGGCCATAGTTAGACTAGAGTCCCTTGGGCCATCAATAGCAATTGACTCTTTTTTTTTTATCCTATTAAAAAAAAAAGCACATTACTTTATTCAGTACAGTCCCTATCAAAATCGCAGTTAGGTTTTTTGCAGAAATTGACAAGCTGATTCTAAAATTTATATAGGAATTCAGGGGAACCCCGAATAGCCAAAACAATCTGGAAGAAAAGGAAGTTGGGGGACTTACACTGTCCAATTTTAAAACTTACTATAAAGTTAAAGTAGCTAAGACAGGTGGTGCTGGCATACAGGTACACATATAGATCAATGGAATAGAATTCATATTCCAGAAATACATCCTTACTTTTATGGTAGATTGATTTTTGACAGGGGTGCTAAGATAATTCCATAGAGAAAAATAGCCTTTTCAACAAATGGTGCTGGGACAACTGAATATAAACATAGAGTTTATATATGTGACCCAGCAATCCCACTCTTAGGTATATACCCAAGGGAATTAAAAAGCTATATTTGCTTTAAAAACTTGTACATAAATGTTCATAGAAGCATTATTCATAATAGCCAGAATGTAATAGCAACCCAAATGTTCGTCATCTAATGCATGGATAAACAAAATGTGGTATATCCTTACAGATAAGTTATTATGCAGCTATAAAAAGAAATCAAGTATTGATATAAGTACAAGATGGATGAACCTTGAAAGCATGATTCTAAGTGAAAAAAGCCAGTCACAAAAGACCACATATTGTATGATTCCATTTGTAGGAAATGACCAGAATAGGCCAATCCATACAGATAGAAAGTAGGTTAGTGGTTGCCTAGGTCTACAGGGTGGGGAGGAAGGAGGTAAATTGCATAGGATTGAGAAGAGGGTTTAGGGGGAAATGATGGGGAATGATTGCTAATAGGCATGGGCTTTCTTTTTGAGATAATAACAGATTTTCTAAAATTGATTATGGTGATAGTTGCACAACTCTGAATATACTATAAAAAACATTTAACTTGTATACTTTAATGGGTGAATTATATAGTATTTGAATTATATTTTAATAAAGTTCTTATATTTTTTTAAAAGTGCACTGCTTGAAAAATCTCCTGATTGTTGGCAAAAAAAAAAAAAAAAAAAATCCCACAATATTTTCTGGTCAGTTCTTAGATCTTCCAGCCATAGGTACTGACTAGACTCCTGGATCAGTAGTTGTAAAATTTTAGTGTGCCTTGGGGTTACCTTGGGGGCTTGTTAAAACACAGATTACTGGCTGGGAATGGGGGCTAATAATTTGCATTTTAACACACCTTGAAAACTGCTGTTGTATCACATGTTAGGATTAAATTCAACTTCTTTAGATAGTCAAATTCTAGGAACTTCCTGGGTAAAACAGTTCAGTATTTGACTTAGGCTCTTGTTGAGTTCAAAGTTACTTATTTTAAAATCTCTATTCTTTCATTGTCTTTGGTTTTATGAAGGTGCCAAAAAGGAAGGAGCTGCTGGATTCTTTAAAGGAATTGGAAAAGGGCTTGTGGGTGCGGTGGCTCGTCCAACTGGTGGAATAATAGATATGGCCAGTAGCACCTTCCAAGGAATCCAGAGGTAACTAAGTGCACACTGTGTGCAAGCAATGTGTCTGTGTGCTAATTGTTGCCAGGAATACATAAGTAGGTTAAATACTCTGCCTGTGCATGAGAACCTTAAAGTCTAATTGAAAGCTCTGACAGGTTCACAAGGTAGAGTGCCCCCAGAAAGGAGTAAGAAGAGATGTTTTTTTATAGCCAGTTTCTCTTTTATTCAACAAGTGTTTATTGGTCCCTACTATATGCCAGGCAGTGTGCTAGACACCACAGATACAAAGAGTGGATGGCCTACTCCCTGCCTTTATTATTTTGACATTTTCTTTTCTTTCAGAAAAGGTGGGGAACTTGGAGTCAAACCTACTTGGTTTTTTGTTTTTTGTTTTTTTTTAATTAATTAATGTATTTATTTATTTTTGGCTGTGTTGGGTCTTCATTTCTGTGCGAGGGCTTTCTCTAGTTGCGGCAAGCGGGGGCCACTCTTCATCACGGTGCGCGGGCCTCTCACTATCATGGCCTCTCTTGTTGCGGAGCACAAGCTCCAGACGTGCAGGCTCAGTAGTTGTGGCTAATGGGCCTAGGTGCTCCGCGGCATGTGGGATCTTCCCAGACCAGGGCTCGAACCTGTGTCCCCTGCACTGGCAGGCAGATTCTCAACCACTGCGCCACCAGGGAAGCCCTAAACCTACTTGGTTTTAATACTTTTCACATTATTTTGGGCAAGTTATTTAAAATTACTCTGTTTATCAAATATTGATATACTGTGTTACGTAGTACAGTGTTTAATCAACACATATATATTTGTATTATTTTGAAAGTTTCTCACATGTTTTCTTATATGTACTTACTCTGCTGCCTTACACAGGGTGGCAGAATCAACTGAGGAAGTGACCAGGCTCCGTTCCCCTCGCCTGATCCATGAAGATGGCATCATTCGCCCTTATGACAGACAGGAATCTGAGGGCTATGATTTATTTGAGGTATAAATTCTATTCTTCATGGTCACGAGTGAAATTTAATTTTAAAGATTTCTAGGATCAGGATTTCATGGGTGGTTCCTAAAGTTCGTGATTCATGAACTTCTTTAAAGGTGACACAGGGAACGATGGTAGGGTAGAATTTGATTATTTATTTGTTTATTATATTAGCATAATGTATTAAATGGGAGTAACTCATCATTTTTTTTTCTGCACAGGATCAAAGCTTTTTAGTGCAGAAAGGATAATCTTAAAAGAAGTCATAGGCTTTATTACTATTTGTATGTTAGCTCCTTTAGTTTGCATTGTTAACTTTGGTCTCCTACTTTGTAGCTAATTATTGGAATTTCACTGCTTCCTTTTCTCCCAACCAAATTAATTTATTTGGACTATATTGTAAATCTAGATTTATTTAGGTAAACAGAAGCTGGAGGAGAGAAAAAAAGATTATGTACAATTTAATCTTTTTAAACCTTAAAAACTTTTTAAAGGATTTTTTTGGCTTTTATTTTAGTTTAATTTTACTGTATTTAAATAATACACACATATGTAAATTGCTGTTCTCCCATGACTAGCTTTCCTCCAAAATAAAATTAGTAATATTTTCCAACTTTGACTTTAAAATAAAATGACTCTTCATTTTTCTTAGACTTTGATTTTTATAGTATGTGATTATATTTTATCTTTCTGCATGCTTCTAACTTTATTTTCTTTCTTTTTCTGCCTACACAGCAAGAACTGGAAATACAGGAGTAAATGTTTTCTATACTACTACTTGATTTCATCCTTAAAAATCAAAACAAACTGTGGTATTAATTGACTGTCCTGACTTATTTAGAGTGAGAGTCCATTAAAATGAAGTTTCCTTTACATTTCTCACCTCTATCTGAACTTTTTATTGTAGTGGCTTGACTACAGATAAAAATTATGATATTCCTGGTAATACTGTACAGGAATAAGAGGTCAATATGAAAGATGAAAGGATATAGGAGATCAACTCACTTTTACATTTAGTTGGAGGAACACTTTATTGAACTCACAAGTGGATACTTTTACTATCATTTTGAGAATTTCATCTTTTCTTACGGTATTCATGTGCATTTCTGGTAAAGTTGGGGAAAAAAACAATTCTTATGTTCAGTCTATTATGTGTTCTTTATGTATGTGAGTCCTGCTGATAAGAGTTACATAACTATTATATGTTTCACAAATCACCTAAATTTACTCAAGTTACAGAACTATTGACTGGGGCATATATTTTAAGAAGTGAAGTATCAGTTGCTCTGGGTCTGTCCTTAGACCTCAAATAAGAGTTGGCACATGAATTTTGAGAATATGTTTCCTTAATCTCTTTTTCTTTTTTTAACTCCTTGGTACTCTTGCTAGATAAGTGGCAATCATTTTCTCATTATGTTATATATATTCCTAGCCTTTAGTATTTATACCTTTTAAAAATTAAGTCTCCTTATTGGTTATGCTTATTTCACAATTATTAGTTTTAATTAATGTAAATAGAAGTTGAACAAGTAATTAAGCAGATTACTTATGTGGCTTTTGGATTTATAGATGTCTTTAGTCTTAAAAACCAACCACGTTTGCTTTTAAATCCTGCGAGAGGATTCATTATCCTAATGAGAACAAAAAAAATTATAAACTATCATTTTGAAATTAGTGGCCCCATAGTTAATTTCAATATAAGTTATATTTTGATTTTTCTTTTTTATAAATGATAGAAATGCTTGATTTAGCAGTGTCTTATCTAGCAACTTTCATGCTTCCTCCCAAAAGTGAAACCAAAGTATAAACTTAGATTTAACGTGTTGTAACATTTAAAGAGAATGAAGCTGTTAACGCACAACTGTTCAGTTGGATTATACATTTTTTAAACTATAGTTATCAAAAGAATAAATTGAATCCTTCATATTTAAAACAAGGACTCTTTAAAGAAGAAAGAATGACCTTCAAAGACTAGCCTAAAACTATAGCTGACAGACTTTTCTTGTGCCTGAATAATTGAGGGTTGGCAAAAATGTTGCCTCATGTACAGTTTCTGTGAGAATCAAGCACAGTAACTAATTCAATATTCTGTCTTAAATCATCACTAATAATTATTCTTCCTTCTTAGGTAAAAGTAATGATTTTTAATTTTCCTGGATATATTACAATTTTAATGAGACTTCTGGAAAATCTTATGACTTGTTAAAATTTTTTTCTTGATTGTTTACTTCTTGATTGTTTAGCCCTGTATGTTATTCTTTTCCTCATGATTTCCCTTTTTACAACTGCATGTCGGTAAGCACAAAACTTCAAGAAACTTTATTATTTTAGCTAAATAATAGTCATCCGATTTAGTAGTTTTTGTTAAGATATGAGAACTGGAAGAAATAGAATGATTGTACATTAAGAACAGGACTTGGTAGTTTTCTTCCATGGGTAGCAAGGGTAGGCATGGATAATTAAGAAATTTAGGCTGTTTCATCCCTTGCCCACTTTGCTGTAATCAGTTAGTTGGGTACAAAGTATTTGATAATCTAGACTGTGTTTGATATACAGAAGAAAGGAGACTTCTGTCCTTAAGGGACCTAGTATAACAAAATGTGTAAATATTAAAGAGCACTTGAGGGTAAAATTATGTCCTCCTAGTGTTTAGTGTAATGTGGGTACATTCTAAATAATTTATTTGGGAATCTTTTGATTTACCCCATTTTCTTTTTCTCCTGAGTATTGCTCTGTATTCTTTAATTTAATACTGAGCTTTGAAAGTTACTGAATTATATACTATGTTTTCATAGGATATACTCTTACTTATCCTCTGTTTTTCTAGGATAATTATCATGACACACACACATATATATGTACACACAGACATATATATTTATATATAGCCAGTTTTTATTTAATATTCATCTTGATTCACATAGTTATGATTATATCATATTTTAAATGGTGTTCCTTGCTTTTTTGTTTTAATTATATTTTTCCATGTTCTTAGACATGCTTCATTCTTGCATTACTGTCTGTTGAGATAAATTTACCTCGTATATTTGACCATTCCCAGTTCTTGACATTAAAATTGTTTCTGTTATTTTACTAACAGTAAGAATGCTGTGATAAACATCATTAAACATAATGTTTTTTCATATCTTATATTATTTCCTTAGAATTTACTTGAAAAAATTGAATGGTTTTGCTAAATATTGTGAATTCTTCAAGTTGCATTTTGGGAAGGGAGAGTAAATATTTTATAAACTAATCTGCCACAAAGACTGAATCTCAGAGTGTAGTGGGTTTTAGAAGTACTGGAAACCAGGTTTCTATAATGTATTATGGTGATAAATATACTTTAAAAGCTTCAGTTTTTTTAAAGTACAAAGCCTGATAACTAATGAAAATGCATACAAGATGGAAAGTGGGTAGTATTTCTTGTACATTTCATCTCAAATCTAAATATTTTAACATTTAAATTTCAAAGCTGAAAGTAAAAGCACTAAATTGTTATATTCATTTCCCATATTCTCTTTAAAGGAATTAAGGTATAAATGTTAAAAGATTTTAGCTAATTCACACAGGGAAGATGTGAAACAAGTGACTATTAAACTCCACTTCTCTCTGAGACTCATTCCGAGGTTGAGACCCCATTCTCTGGGGATTCATCTTCCTTGTTCATGGCTTTTTGTAATTGTCAAGGAATGACTGGGAACCAAGGATATTTAAAAAAATATGTATTTGAAATAATAACAAGTGTGCTTTCTCTGCTTGTGATTATTATTGATTATATTCTCCTTTTGATAATATTGATATTGTATTCTTGGTTATAAAATGTTAATATCTTATAGGTATGTTTATGTTTTATATTTTCATATATATTATCTCATCTGATTTTTAATTATTATATATAATGTCAATAATATTTCATTAGCATTAATTATAAAAATAACTTTATTAATTTTAATGTGTGTTGACTAAAGTCACAATAGTTTTGAGATGGTTAAAAAATAAATGTATTTTAATGCGCTACTATTTATACTTGAATTATTTTATGCTTGTAATTGTCTTTAGTAATAAATTGTGCCGGCTATTTGAAATCTTAGAAATTCTTCATGTTTGTATTAAGATTGTCATTAAATTTTCTTTTCTACCAGGAATATAATTCAATACACGCTTGTACTTCTCATGCATGTTTAATGTATAAGACCAAATATTCAAAAATATTAAATATCAGTTATCTTGGAATTTTATTATGTGTATATCTACCTCTCTGTAAATCAGTGGTTCTTAACCTTTGAGAAGGATCACAGACCCCTTTTAAAAATCTGATGAAAAGTATGAACTGTCCTTTGAAAAAAGTTCAGAAATGCATTTTCAAAATTTTATATTCTTTTATGGTAGTTCATAGACCTCCCAAAGTCCTTCCGTGGACCCCAGGGTAAAGACCCCTGTAAAGTTAATGTCCAGTTTTAGTATAGGTTCATATTAATGAAAATGTCTGATTATTTCTGGTAAATATTTAAAAGCTTCTGAGTTATGCAACAAGATGTATTTTATTAGAAGATCACTTAGTGTTTAATACTTATTTGTCTTTTAAGGCACAGTGAAAGTTAATTTATACTATGAATATTTTTCTAGCTTCACGTGCCAATCTATAGAATTGTGCTTTTGGTTTTAATAATTTTTTCCTAACTGGCACTGTTATTATGATTAGCTAATATAGAGTGTTGGAAATACTATTTGGATGCATGTACAACCCAAATCTTGAGTCTTCTTTTCTTTTCAGAATCATATCAAAAAGTTAGAAGGAGAGACTTACCGATACCACTGTGTTATTCTGGGAAGGAAGAAGGCAAGCCTTATGGTTACAAATAGGTATTGACTTCAAGTGACGTTTTTTAAAATGCTGACTATATAGATTATAAGAATTTTGGAGATTAAAATGGCAGAGGATTTAGATAACTATGCTTCAACTGCAAAATGTTCATTGTCATAGAATCACAGAAATACAGATCTGGATAGGTCCTTCAAGATCATCTATTCTGACCCTCTCATTTTGGAGATGCTGAAACTGAGACTTAGCATGGTTTAAGGGCTTAACCAAGTTACACAACTTCTGAGAGACGGAGTCTAGAATAGACTTTATAAGTGCAGCAGTGATACCTTTATATGTGAATTATAAATCCAGTTATGGAGGGTGAATTCATGAATCAGTTTTTCTCACTAGGTTTTATTTTGGATGATTAGCATACCTTTTAAAAGGATGGTATTATTTCTTTGTGTTCCAGTTTTTTCTGAGTATTTTGGGAGTGGTAGATAATTTTTCCCAATAAAAGAACTTGGACTAAACTACTAAGTTTTATTTTCCTGAGATTTACCTTACATCACTTATTCTAATTATAGATTAATAATTTTCAAAACATTCTAAGTTATGTATTTTGTAGGACTAAGGCAAAGCACTTACAGTAGGTAACATCTGCATTAGATTCCTTACTATTGCATTTAAATATATTTAGGTGGCAAGGAGAGAAAGGAAAGCATTAGGATTCAGGCTTAAACCTACAAGCTGTTTCTAAGAGAGAGTTAACTAGTCTTCTGATTTGCCTATTAATTAAGAAGTAAAATATTCACAAAACAATCTAAAAAGTAGTTTTTATGCTTTTTATGTAATTCAGCACTAAGCAGTGAAAATCAGTGGGGTTTTTTTTGTTTTTGTAATATGTAATACTTTAGTACTTGTTTGATTTAGGCATTTGGTAGGAATATTAATGTGTACATTATACATCTGTTTTTCTTCAAATAAATTGAAAAATCATAGTAATTTGAAATCTAATCCCTTATAGAGCTTTTCAGGAGGCAATTAGAAAAATAATATTCCTGACCAGTGCAATGACAGTCTCTCTTAGATATGAGTGAGTAGCCTTAAGAGACCAGGGTTGGGTGACTGAATATGGAAGAGAAGGGAATACAAGATGACTTTGCTGGTTTTTGGCTTGAGTACCGTTTACAGTAATTTGAGGGAAACGATGATGATTTTGTTTCTGTTTTGAGCTTGATGAGTTTGACACAGCTTTGAGATATCAAAGTAGAGGTGCCTCAGTAGTCAGGGAGACATACAGATACAGGTATAAGCGTAGGTAATTGTAGTTTGGGTAAAGATCTGGAGTTGAGATCTAAGAAACCATCCTGAGAGAATATGTTAAACAGAAGAAGACCAAGATTTGCACTCTGGCAAACATGGTGCAGGAGGAAGAAAGTGAAGGAGATTGAAGGTGGCAGGAGAACAGTAATATTGTTCAAGAGTACGATGGTCAAGCGTAGAGTTTTAAGACAATCAGAATGGTGAATTGCGTTTGATGCAGTGATTTGTAATAGCTATCTTTAACTCTTAGCTCTATCATCTGATTCTCTACTAGGCAGGAGGTAGGGGTTGGAGTCCACTTCCTAGAGACTGTTTGGAATGTGTAGGGGTGTTGGAAGTTGTCGCAATAATTAGAGGCCCTGAGGCGCTTAGTAGCCTGGGGCCAGGGATGCTGTACTTCCTACAGTGCACAACACAGTCCCGCAAGTTCAGTAGCACCTATGCCGAAAAATACAGTGCCAGGGGTCTGTATCAGTCCTTACCCCATTGGTCACCAAGTTCATTTAACTCTACCTTATAAACATCTAGAATCTAGCTCTTCTCACAGCCAAAGTCAAAATTTCTTGAAAGCCTCCCCTACCCCTGACCCCTGCAAAAAAACCCAAAAAACAAAAATCCTTCAAGATCTGGCTCTAAGCTAATTTTCTCACCTCTGTATATATCCAGTAGTCCAGTTACAGACCTCCACATTCCTCAGATAACTCTTCCCTTTTTTTTTAGAAATATATTTTAAACATTTTTTAAATTAATTAATTTATTTTATTTATTTATTTTTGGCTGCATTGGGTCTTTGTTGCTGCACGCAGGCTTTCTCTACTTGTGGCGAGCAGGGGCTACTTTTCATTGCAATGCGTGGGCTTCTCATTGCGGTGGCTTCTCTTGTTGCGGAGCGTGGACTCTACGCACGCGAGTTCAGTAGTTGTGGCTCGCGCGCTCTGGAGCGCAGACTCAGTAGTTGTGGCGCACGGGCTTAGTTGCTCCACAGCATGTGGGATCTTCCCAGACCAGGGCTCAAACCCATGTCCCCTGCATTGGCAGGTGGATTCTTAGCCACTGTGCCACCAAGGAAGTCCCAAGGAAGTCTTCCCTGTTTTGTACTCCTATATATGTTAATGCACTGTTTCCTTGTCTAGAGTATAATTTCCCTTTCCTACCTAGAGCACTTATTCCTTTCAAGAATCAGCTCTTAACGCTACCTACTTTATCACCACGGTCAGTCCCTCTCTCCCGTGTGCCGAAAGAATATTCTACACACTCTGCTATTGTTCTTATCTAACTGGACTGTAGCATTTATTTGCAGGTTTATTTCTCCTTATAGCCTATGGGTACCTCTCAAGCAGAAACCTTGTCTTCTTTGTTTCTCCAGCACCATACACATTTGTAGAATGAACAGTTCTACTTTCCTAGTTTTGCTTTCTGTAATAGAAACTTTAGAATCAAGTATAGTTATATCAGTAACAAATCTGAATCACACACTGGGAAATCAATGTAGATGCCCTTTAAGGATTCTGTGAATTTTTTTTAATTGCTGTTGAGTAAAATGGGATACTCTGTGATATAGTACATCAGTATTAAAGTGTTCAAATCTGATATTTATTAGTAGGCCTAACGTGAATCTTTGCTGACATTTGAGGTTTGTGACATTTCTTTCTTGATTAGAAGGCATATGTGATTGACAGTAAAAAGCAATTAATAATTTTCCAAGTAAAACATTTTCAGGGGCTTCTGCCTTTATTGCTTCCCAGATGAGAGTATAGCCTGTTCCTTACATGTTTTAAAGAGAATGATTTCAGTTTTCTGGTCAGTTAAAAAAAAAAGACATTTTTCTGAATTTTGCAAGATTGGCAGAAGGGGAATTTTTGAAGGTCTGCTTTGTTACTTGTGCCATGTTTGCTCTTTATTTGACAGTTACCTTTTTTTTTTTAATGTGAAGCATACATTTTTTAGTGTGCCAGGTTATACTGAGCGAGTAATACCATCCAGCAGAGTGAAATATTAGAGTAATTAACTGTCTTTATCACTACCTGTATGTTTTTGTTTCCTTTTGCAAAATAGACGAGTGTTGTGTATAAAGGAAGTTGAAATCCTAGGCCATGTGTCCGTAGACTGGCAATATCCATTTGAAGATTTTGTACAGTCTCCTATTGTTGATGGAAATCTGCTCAAAATTTCAGTTGAGGTGAGAAAACATGAATCACACCTTTAGAACCAGGAGTTTGTTAAATGAATGGAAACCAGTGCTTTCTGACTCTGTTTTGTAGTTAACTGAATAAAATGTTTGAAGTATTATTATTATTATATGCTGAAAAGTAAGGAAAGATGTAATCTATTTGTGTTCTGTACTTTAGTTTCTGACAGTCCTTGATTGCATTGAGTGAAATATTAAATTTGTTCACTGAAAGAATTAGGTTTCTTTTTGGTAGAATAAAGCATTATTGAGTAGAAGGTTTTTTTTTTAACTTCACATGGATATTATTTTGCTATAATCTTAGATACTTCTGGAAAGATTCCCCATTTTAGGCTTTTAGGAGATTATTACAAATATTGTGTCTAAAACACTCACATTTAATAATATTTGACATGTATAGAAGGCTAATGCATTTTAAGTATGTAATAATGCTTTCATGTCTTTCCTTTACATTTTCTATGGAAAAACTTTTTAATTACATAGCAAGTAATTAGCAAAAATGATACCCCATCTTTTGCTTAGTTCGTAGACTCACTTTACTTTAAAATGTATAATTTTTATATATGATATAAATTTATTTTCACCCCTTTCAAAAAAAACTAGAAATTACTATTCCAAAGATGGTAATTTCTATATTTTTTCCTAAACAATAATTGTTATCTCTATTCCTGAAACTATCTGAAAAATATTTATCATAAAATTCAGTAGTTAGAGATGTAAGTACCATTATCCTTTAATTTACATTTACTTTCTTTTCATAGAAGTTTACAAGTAAAAGAAACTACCATGAAACCATTCCATTTTGTATTTCAGCCTTACCTCATTGTAGAGTTTCAAAATTTAAATGCCTTGGTATATGAAACATAGTTTTTAGACTAGGAAAGATTGTGTCACTATGCATGTATATTACAGTTTCCTCAGTTATCACTTTTTTTTCACATCAGTGGTGAGAATTGACTCAGTGTATTTTACATTATATAAGAATTTTATCTATCGGCTAAGGAAATGAAGGAAGGGTTTTTTGATTTGTCAGATGTGATGAGTTATCAAGTGGTATTTCTGTAGGCTATTTATCATTGCCTGCAGAAAGCCATCATTTTATGCAGATAGATATGTACTCATCCAATTTCATAAATTTTAACAACTCACATGTGGAACCACTATCCTTGTACCAAAATGATTTATTTCTTATCATACTGAATATGTGTATTTGGTTAGTCTAGTGATTATAAAATAGAGTTGACATTTAAGCACTCAATTAAAGGTTATGATTTTTTTTCTTCCCCATAATAATTTCTTTTCTGTCATTGTTTGTTTTGAAACAGAAACAAGGTCTGTTCCAAAAAAGAGACAGTGCCAATCAAGGCTGTGTTCAGAAAATTTACCTGCAGGATATCACCACAGCAGAGGTAAACGATTTATTTTAAAGAATGCCCTCTCAGTGTTTTCACTGCAAGTTGAAATAAAAATGTTATAATTAACAATACTTATTACTTTTCCCCGAAGATCTACTAGTTATAGCTTTGGGTGGATATATATGCTTAAAATAATATGTTGTGGGCTTAACAGGGCAGAAGGGTCTTAGCATGATGTGTGTTAACCGTGTATTCTTGTCTTTGGACTTGTGTGGAGAGCTCATACTCTTGGTTTTGTACCTTTCTCCTCCACCACGTGAGCCTGTACTTGTCTTTACCATTCATGGTAAATATTTTGTTTTCCAGAGAGCATGTCGTGCTATTGAGGATGCACGGTCAATGAGACACCAGCAAAAATTGATGAAGCAATCATCACTGAAACTTCTCAGGCCCCAAATACCATCTTAATCACAGATCCCAGGGGGCTGCTGCTGGGAGAAAAACCAATCACAGTCTTGTCTGTAAACCACTCTTCTTCAAGGAAGCCTTTAGTTTTGGAATTTTTTTCTAGAGTAGTTAGCTTTGGATTTTCCATTTTCCCCCCTTAGTTTTGGCTCTAATTTTGTAGCTGTGTGTATGATAGCAGTCCACTTGTACACTGCCACCTGGATGGGTCAGACCCTTAAAGAAATACCACTTTAAACTCAGAGTGAAATTTCCATTAAAATTGTGAAACAAAGGGTAATAAGCTTGTTTTTAATTAAAGTCCTTACTGAAAAATAAGAAAGGAGCTTAGAATGACTAGTGTTCTGTGAGAGCTTTTTTGGACAAATCTTTGAACAAATGTTGTATATTTTGTTCAATAATTGAACTGATACAACATTTTTGGTAAACCAGGTGATTGCCTTAAGAAAAAGCACTAAAGGGAAACATGACATGTTTCCTATTTTCTTTTCATGAAAGCATTATTTTCTCCTAATGAAAACATGTTTTGATTTGGCGCTTATTTTTCCTCCTTGCACTGTAATATAAAGACAAATGGAAAATCAAACCTTAAAATATCTATACTCTGTTCTCTAGAAGTTTTGGAAATTATTTACATGCTCTTTCGAGATGAACTTATATGGCATGATCAATGTGCTGATGCATGAAAATACTGCACTTTAAGTTTTTCAAGAGTCAGAAACATGAAAAAAATGAATATTTTTATATTTTTAGAACTTGTATTTTATAAGTTGAAAGATTTTAAAGGGCATCATAATTAACACTTAATGTTAATGCATACGTAGAAATGTATTTTAAATACTTAGTAGGAATAATGAAAGAGCTCTAGCTGCTTTATATATAAATAAAGTAAGGCATCTAACAACACTGAGGAAAATCATTGGTAGTATACTTTGAGCAAGCAGGCCTGTAAGAATCAGCTCCATACACTCTCATTTTTGTTCTTTCTGCATCTCATTTGTGCTGGTCAGAGATGCACTGCCTATTAAAGCTTTTAAAAAAATGCTCAAAAGTACTTAATTTCCTTGGATGAATCTTTAAATTTGCTCATGGTTTTTAACATGGCATTTACTCCAAATCACTGAATTAATGATGAAATGAAGTTGTACACAAACTTGGTTTGCTCTGTTTTTGTTGATATGTGTGGTACTGTTTCTGCTATCCTTATTCATGTTTTTTAAGACTGGCCTTACAACTTTAAAAAATTTTCCTCATTAGAAATTTACTGTAGACTCCAAAGTAAAGGGTATAATAATGAATGCCCTAAATATTTGATACGTTATGGTGGTCTTTGCCTTTTCAACATCACTTTTTTTTTCTGTCAAGGAAAGTATTATATTCAAAACTTCTAGCTTTAAGCAGAATTTCTGTTAATTGCACTTTATTCAAGCGTACTAATATTTTGTGTCTTTTAAAACTGAATCAGGAATTTGAGGTATCTGATTATATTTTTCATATGAATCACAGCTATTGACAATATCCTAAATATTTAAGTAATTAAATTGTACTGATGGCATGTACAAAACATTGAACTAAGAAAAATTAATTTATAGAAACCCATAAATTCATCATCTCAGTTGGCTCAGAAATAAACTTCCAAATATTTGTACCATTTTCATTTGATTTAATCCCCTGGGATAGAAGTAATTCATTAGTAAAGTGTAATAATGTCTATTGTGTTTTTTTAAATGCTTTGAGAGTCAACTGCTTGCATATGAGAGAAATAAAACATGGTGCACTGTTTACAGGTGTGAAAACTGTGGGTTTATGTTACATACTCAATAATATTTGCTTTTACTTTTTGTGAGAACTTGGATTAATAGTTACGGATAGTTTTTTAAAAAAATTTTTATTGAAGTATAGTTGATTTACAATGTTGTGTTAATTTCTGCTGTACATCAAAGTGACTCTGTTATACATATATATGTATGTATGTATATATATATATATATATATATATATATATATATATATATATATCCTTTTTCATATTCTTTTCCACTATGGTTTGTCACAGGATATTGAGTTTAGTTCCCGAGAGCTTTAAAAGATGCTAGGCAGGGGCTTCCCTGGTGGCACAGTGGTTAAGAATCCGCCTGCCAATGCAGGGGACACTGGTTCAATCCCTGGTCCAGGAAGGTCCTACATGCTGCAGAGCAACTAAGCCCATGTGCCACAACTACTGAGCCTGCTCTCTAGAGCCCGCGAGCCACAACTACTGAGCCCGTGTGCCACAACTAATGAAGCTTGTGCACCTAGAGCCTGTGCTCTGCAACAAGAGAAGCCACCACAATGAGAAGCGTGTGCACCATAGTGAAGAGTAGCCCCTGCTCACGCACAACTAGAGAAAGCCTGCGCACAGCAATGAAGACCCAACGCGGCCAAAAATAAATTAAAAAAAAAAAAAGATGCTAGGCAGGAAAAGGTTTTTCCTGGGGGTTTGGAGCCCCTTTACCACACTGGAGACCAGTGGCACAGATCTTCAATACTGAGAGAATACAGAGAACAGATGTGACCAGCTGCCACACTTTGAATTTGTGGCCCCACTTGCCATGTCTTCCATGCTTTCTGTCAGTCGCTGACTGTGAGTGGCAAGGATGCTGGGCAGGCCCACCCCTGGGAGACAGGGCTCTCTGACAGCCGACTTCGGCTTGAAGACTCCTCAGTGGCCTTGCAGATCCTTTCTTAGACTGCACGGCAGTTTGGGGGGCTTCCACCCCATCTGTTTCTGTCTCCGTTTTTTTGTCTCCCGCCCTCCACCCCCTCCCACTGGGAACTCAGACTACAAGTATGACGGCTTTCCCGGTACTGGGTTATCCACTAGGAAGAATAGCCTGAGGAATATAGCAAAACGGGCATCAAAATGAAAAAAAGCACAAAAGATTCAAAGACTCATAAGAAAAATCTGATCTAGGATGTATTTCTTTACGTGTGTTTCATGATTTAGTATTGTTTTTATTTTGAATTATGTATAAGGGAGGTGACTATCACCTTTTTGGTGCTGTGGGCCTCTGAATGTATTGATGTGGTATTGTCTGGACATCTGTATTTTTAACAGTGGTTTATGTGTATTTCTAAGGTACACCTGGGACCAAAAAGTTAATGCTCTGGATTTAAAGTAATCAAACTCTTGAAGAGCTCTGCAGTTAAATTACAGAATTGCAATTATTGCCAGAGCTAGAAGAACCATCTTTTTACTGGGGAGAAAACCAAATATTTTTAAGGGATAGGAGATTACTCATATCAAAATCATCTATCCTTGAGGCACAAGCCCTTTTGTTTGAGAATTCCTGTGAGAATGACGATTAATACTGATGAAAGAGGATTCTATGCTATGTGTGTATTGACTCTGAAAAGAAATTGAGACTCCCTGGAACAGAGGGAGCCCATTTTTCTCAGTAATTGTGCCTATAGTAGAATTTAGGCTTATCGTTCTTGAATTTGTGCTTCCATTACAAGGCTGTATCCATTCAAATACTCAACATTGAGCATCTCTTTGCACTGAAAAAGCCTTCGGAAAACCTTTTTGTTTTGTTTTTACATACTGCAGACCCTCTGTCCCTAACAAAATTCAAAAATTGAAAAAGTTCTGAAAGCCAAAAGGTTTTTGGTAAGTTTGCAACAGAAACATTTGACAGCAAAATCTGAACTGAACTGACATGAGGCTATTTGTGGTCTTTATTCTATTTGTGTAAATGAGTTTGGCTGTAGCAAAATTAATGTATTTGATTATGAGGTGCTGCTCCAGACCTCACTGGAGGGGTACAAGCTATGTGGTATATGAACCGTATTGCCTTTCTAAAATTTGAAAAATTCTGTATTGTGAAACACATCTGGTCCCAGGGGTTAGATAAGAAATTGTAAATCTGTATAACCTTAAAATTATCAATTTATTAAAGTTGCTTCCCGAATTTTGGAAACGTCATAAACTGTAGGAGAAGCCATGAGAAACAACAGGATTTTCTTCCCTCTTCAGATCGTATCAATGTTTCATTTTAGTTATACTGGCAAATTTTTTTTTTTTTTTTTTTTTTTTTTTTTTTTTTTTTGCGTACGTGGGCCTCTCACTGTTGTGGCCTCTCCTGTTGCGGAGCGCAGGCTCAGCAGCCATGGCTCATGGGCCCAGTCAGACCGGGGCACGAACCCGTGTCCCCTGCATCGGCAGGCGGACTCTCAATCACTGCACCACCAGGGAAGCCCTGGCAAATTGTTTTGATAAGGCATTCAAAATAATTGGCATTGACATGTAGGAGACTGAAATGTTGCCTTATGATGGTGCTTCATAAAGATTCATGCCAACTCTGGAGAAAAAAAACAAAACAGAAGAACATAGTCATGATTTCTATCCCCTAGTGTATTAATTAAGTAAATATCTGGTGGATGAAAAGTTTTTAGAATTGACCTCTAGTGTGAAAATAATTAGAATGGTAATGAAATAAGCCAACATGATCCTCTAGGTTGATAGTATCCACTAAGATAATAGTGAACACTTTACAAAGAAGATTTAATTCTTTAGTAGTAGTTTTATCTTGAAGAATGAACAAGTGACTTCTCCAGAGATTGACTATAATGCTTAAATTTCCCCAATTGTGGTTTAAGTTCCATGATAAATAATTTTCATCAAAAAAAACCCAGATCTTGGTCTTTGGGTTTTATTGTTTGTAGAAAACATTTACCTTATAACACTAGTTTTTCTGTCACACAAACTGCTTTCCTCTTTTGTCATCTTCTAATCCTTCCTTCTTTATACATTATTTTCTTTATCTTTTCTTTTTAATGGCACCTCTCTGGATATTATTGAATTCTCTTTATTAAGTATTAATAGATATTATACCAGTGACTGGCACACTGCAGCCCATGGACCAAATAATCTGGTGGTTTTTTTGTTTTTTGTTTTTTGTTTTTTGTTTCTTTGGCCATGCCCTGCGCTTCATGTGGGATCTTATTTCCTTGACCAGGAATCGAACCTGTGCCCCCTAGAGTAGAAGCATGGAGTCTTAACCACTGGACCGCCAGGGAAGTCCCCAAATCTGTTCTTGTAAGTAGAATTTTATTGGAACACATTAGTAATGCTGTTGCATTGGTAATTCATTTGCATCGGTACTGCTGTTCCCACACTACAATGGCAGAAATGGGTAGTTGTGACAGAGACAATATGACCAGCAAAACTTAAAATATTTACTCTCTGAACCTTTACAGAAGAACATCAACCTCTACATTATACTATCAATATAAAATTAATCTTCGAGATGGGACAGAAACAAGACACTAAATAATTTACCCAAAATCCTATGGTGAGATAGAAGCAGAAATTAGGATTCATCACCTACCAGCTTCTCTTTCTTATCTCCACCTCTTCCCCTTCTTTCTTAGAAATGAGGATACTTCTGTCAATATTGAATGAACATGACTGATGTTGGCTTCTTGGATTTCTTTTAGAACCTTATACCCTCATCCCAAAATTATCTATGTATTTTTTCCTACTCTGTGTTTTAGGTCTAACGGTGACACAAGCACTTCCCATAATAGCACTTGAAATCTAAACCGGCCCTTTGTCTGAATTTTTTTTTTCTTTAGAGAATTCTTACATATGATCTAATTTTTTTTTTTTTTTTTTTTTGGCTGCGTTGGGTCTTCGTTGCTGCGTTTGGGCTTTCTCTAATTGTGGCGAGCAGGGGCTACTCTTTGTTGTGGTGCGCAGGCTTCTCATTGCAGTGGCTTCTCTTGTTGTGGAGCACGGGCTCTAGGTGCGCAGGCTTCAGTAGTTGTGGCACATGGGCTCGGTAGTTGTGGCTCACAGGCTCTAGAGCACAGGCTCAGTAGTTATGGTGCATGGGCTTAGTTGCTCCGCAGCATGTGGGATCTTCCCGGACCAGGGCTCAAACCTGTGTCCCCTGCATTGGCAGGTGGATTCTTAAACCACTGTGCCACCAGGGAAGCCCTGATCTGATATTACTGTGACAGTTTACTAGCAAATAGAGCTTTTGAGGTGTAAACATCAAGAAATAATTTTGGCTAGGACCTAAAACTTGTCTCTATTTCTAATGCATGTTCAGAACGAAGAATCAAATACGTGATTATGGTGTTATACCATAATCAAGCCATTAGAAAGTTCTGTTGTTAGAGGCATGAAAAAAATGCCCAAGATGCATACTGTATCCCAACTAGCTAGGGGCTCACTGGAGGAAGTTACATGTTTTTAAGCATAGTAGGTCATATTAAAGAGTAATGTAACATGAACAGGTGTTCAAAGATTGCAATTTGAGTGAAAGCTATAACATTTTAGATTCACCAGAGGATGGTGCTGCAAATGAGATAAGCAAGCACTTACTGATGGTTTAGATTAAGCAGCACACCTGAACAGGACATATCTCCCTTCCCTACAGAGCTCTTTTGGAGATTCTTAACCTACTTCGATACTTCTGATCAAATCTTCCTTCAATTCACAGTGATTCACACTTTCAGAAGTAGTGGGTGACGGGGCGGGTGGAAGGGAGGAGGGCATGAATTAGAGTATTAACAGCGTTAACCTTTTCATTAAAGATTTCCTGGACTCTGCAGTGATTGGAATATCAGTAGCTGTGTAATGGAAGTAGTAGATTTTTTTTTTCTTTAAGCCAAGATAAGGGAGTCATACTCCTGAGAGATTCTGGAATAAGTTATAAGGTCTGTGTGACATTTTAATATATCTGGAATTATTGACCGGAAATACATTGCAGGAAATAACTGCTTGCCCATGTAAAAGATTCCTTTGGTTAAAGTTTAGAGACCTAGAAAATGCTTCTTCGGAGCTGACCCCAAATGAACAGAGTGGAAATTTTGCATGACTGTTATGACAATCTAGGTGGTGAATGGATACTATTGAAAACATTGTTTTGTAAGGGCCATAAAGACTGATTACCCATGACTCAGACTGGTGAATAAGAATATATTGCCTGTTCTATTTAAAACTAATGACTCAATCAATTAATGTTAAATTATAATGTAGCTCTTTTAGAAACACCAATAATGCTTTTATGTCAAGTGGATTCATTTTTAATTAGTACTATCACTCATTTTTTGGAGAAAATAATTCCCTTGGGGGCCTTTGTTTTAGTTGCACTTCAATTCATAGACTGATAATAGTCCATGGTTGGAAGGTCCTTATATTAAGCATAGATCTGTTTTCCTGTGGCTACCATCCTTTGAACTCAGTCCCGATCCTTGGGGCCATTAGAGTAAGATGACTTTTTATACAGATGAAGTCCAGTTATAACTGCTCTTTCCTCTGCTGGCTGATGTCCTTCTCATGGGATGAATTCCCCCCAGCATTACACATGTATTCCTAGTTCAGAGAGAAGAAATACAGGTTTTGTTTTACATGACGGAATGTTTATTAAACTCTGAGAACTTTTATTTTTACAGCTGAAGACTTGAAAACCATTTACTCCCTTTAGTCCCACGTAATAGGTGAAAACCTTCAACTATGTAAATTACAAATTAAAGACCTAATTCTAGCTATAAATCCAATGGCTTTAAATTCTGGATACTGAGCCTACCTAGTAACTCTTGTTTATATTGTAAGAGTAGTTGGAAGTCCCTTTAGTCACAGATATTTTAAGCCTTTCATGATGGAACCATAGAATCTTTACGAAATTATATATTACCATCTTCTTGACCTTGGATAAAACCACCCATCCTTTAATGAATGATTCTTTAAAACAACGACTTTATATAAATGGAAGCCTGTATATGGAAGCACTGAGTAATAGATAGAATTGAAGGCTGACCTCATGTCCTGCCATTCATTCAGTAAAGCATGTAAGTCTTCAAGTTCTCATCTCTTTCTACCTAAACCATCCCTGATTAGACATAAGTTCAGGTCATCCCATAATCTTGATGGCCCTTCCCTAAATACAACAGTTCATCCATGTCCCTCTCAGATGTGGTACCTGATCTGAGTGAGTGTTGCCAGAGACAACTTAGGCAGACCGGTACCTGGGCAATCCCATATTTTCTACTACCTTTCTAAGAGTAATATTATAAGTATCCCAATTTATTAATTACTTACATGAAGTAAAATGTCCTCACTATTGTACTACTTTTCCTCTTGATTATAATTTATTAGTCTTGTAACTTCTATTTCTATAAGAATGTTATTATCCCTTTTATCTCTTACTAAAAGTAAGAGTGAATTTGTGTGGTACTACAAATTTAAAAATCAGAAGACCCTGAAAAAATCCCTTTACCTCTCTCAGTCTCAGTTTCTTCATTTGAAAAATAAGACCTCTGGACCAGATCTGCCTTTTTGTGCTCAGCATGGACTATACAGTTATGGACAAAGTGATGGGTTTTAACATTGTTAGTTCCAAGTGTGAGATGTGTTACTTCAAGGAGGTCTTATTCCCTCTTTCCCACAATATCCCCATAGACATGTATGTTTTAATGACCAATGAGGTGTGTGTGTGTGTGGTTTTTTTTTTAAACCACAAAGCCTTTATTTTTTATTTTTTTTTGCATTTTGAAAATTCTCATTTTTTATGGTGAACGTGTTCCAGAGAAGTTGGATGACAGTAATATAGTATTTTAATAAACAAGAACATTTTGGTATGCTATGGGAAATCTTTTTTTTTTTAAACATCTTTATTGGAGTATAGCTGCTTTACAATGTTGTGTTAGTTTCTGCTATATAACAAAGTGAATCAGCTATATGTATACATATATCCCCATATCCCCTCCCTCTTGCGTCTCCTTCCCACCCTCCCTGTCCCACCCCTCTAGGTGGTCACAAAGCACTGAGCTGATCTCCCTGTGCGATGCAGCTTCTTCCCACTAGCTATCTGTTTTACATTTGGTAGTGTATATATGTCCATGCCACTCTCTCACTTCGCTCCAGCTTCCCCTCCACAAAGCCTTTAATAGAAAAAGAAGAGGGAGTGTGAGGTAGTGTGGCTAGTCATCGTGTGTGAGAATGGTCTGGTGTGGAGAGGGCAGAGTGCTAATAGAGAGCCCCCTGGATGGCCTGTGAAGAGGAATGGCCTAGTCTAGGGCCAGCTTATTGCTCTGAAAATGGAACCCTGATCTTATTTCTCAGAGCTTTACCCTTAGCAGTGCCCTTTAGTTGTCTTGGGATCCAGGCTGTGTAATGCAGTCATCACGCAACACCAGGCCAACCTAGGTTCTCCATGAGATAACACTACAATGGACTGAATTCAGTCCCCAAAATTCGGTTGTTGAAATTGCAGCCCACAAGGTGACGGCATTAAGGAGTTGGGGCCTTTGGAAGGTAATTAGATTATGAGATTGTGGCTCTCATGAATGAGATTAGTGCCCTTATGAAAGAGACCTCAAGAGATCCCTTGCCTCCTTCCTGCATGTGAGGACACAGCAAGAAGGCACCATCTTGTCTATGAAGAAGTGGGCTCTCACCAGACAGCATATCTGCTAGCACCATTATCTTGGACTTCCAGACCACAGAACTATGAGAAATGGTTTATTGCTTATAAGGCACCCAGTTTATGGTATTTTTGTTATAGTAATCCAAATGGACTAAGACAATCACCCCCTCAGAAGACTCCCCTGCTGCCCAGCCCTGTCATCTGAAATTTTGTTGAAGTCCTTGCTTTGGAGAAAGGATTACAACTATTACCCATGTGGATTAATTTGCACAGGTTAATTTACCAAATCAGCAAAAGGGTAGGATTAAATTACCAAGAAATTAGCAAAAGAAATATCCAATAAAAAATATTAAACGGATACATTTTAAAGGAAGGATTAAAAATAAGATACTATTAAAGAAAAAAAGGGCAAATTAGAATGAGAACCAAATAGATCTTCTAGAAATGAAAAATATCACTGAAATAAAAAAATCAATGGACAGCTCAAACAGGAGGGAAGGGGGCAGGGCACAACCTTTAAAAGAATGACATAGCCCAAGGACATGACATAAACTGATTAGGGCCAAATAGGTCCAAGATAGCAGACCACTAGACCTTGAGCCTCAGCATACACTCACTGTAACACATCTGAAAGCTAAATGACGCACCCACAGGTGCCATGACAGTTCCAAGGCCAACCATCAGAGACCAAAAAGTGGGTGGTGGCCCAATTCTTAGAAATCCCCACCCCTTCCCCAAAATAGCTGGAATACTCCTCCGACTCATTAGCCTATGAAATTACCCTTCCCATAAAAACTGACAACCCCATTCCCTGGGGCTGCTTTTACCTTCTGAGATGGCCCACACTCTGTGGAGTGTGTTTCTGTCTAAATCCACTTCTTTTTTTTTTTTTTTTTTTTTTGCAGTATGCGGGCCTCTCACTGTTGTGGGCCTCTCCCGTTGTAGAGCACAGGCTCCGGACGCGCAGGCTTAGCGGCCACGGCTCATGGGCCCAGCCGCTCTGCGGCATGTGGGATCTTCCTGGACCAGGGCACGAACCTGTGTCCCCTGCATTGGCAAGCGGACTCTCAACCACTGCGCCACCAGGGAAGCCCATAAATCCACTTCTTACCTATCAACTTGTCTCTCACTGAATTCTTTCTGCAATGAGACATCAAGAACCTGAGCTTAACCAGGAAGGCTACACAAACACTGCACCAACCTTACCCACTGGAGGCAGACACCAAAAACAATGGGAATTATGAACCTGCGGCCCATGAAATGAGACCAGAAACACAGTAAGTTAAGCAAAATGAGAAGACAGAGAAATACACAGCAGATGAAAGAGCAAGGTAAAAACCCACCAGACCAAACAAATGAAGAGGAAATAGGCAGTCTACCTGAAAAAAATTCAGAATAATGACAGTAAAGATGATCCAAAATCTTGGAAATGGAATGGAGAAAATACAAGAAATGTTTATCAAGGATGTAGAAGAACTAAAGAGCAAACAAACAATGATGAACAACACAATAACTGAAATTAAAAATTCTCTAGAAGGAATCAATAGCAGAATAACTGAGGCAGAAGAATGGATAAGTGACCTGGAAGATAAAATAGTGGAAATAACTACCACAGAGCAGAATAAAGAAAAAAGAATGGAAAGAACTGAGGACAGTCTCAGAGACCTCTAGGACAACACTAAATGCACCAACATTTGAATTATAAGGGTCCCCGAAGAAGTAGAGAAAAAGAAATGGGCTGAGAAAATATTTGAAGACATTATAGTTGAAAACTTCCCTAATATGGTAAAGGAAATAGTCAAGTCCAGGAAGCACAGAAAGTCCCATACAGGATAAATGCAAGGAGAAACACACCAAGAAACCTATTAATTAAGCTATGAAAAATGAAATACAAAGAAAAAAATATTAAAAGCAGCAAGGGAAAAGCAACAAATAACATACAAGGGAATCCCCATAATGTTAACTGCTAATCTTTCAGCAGAAATTCTGCAAGCCAGAAGCGTGTGGCAGGACATATTTAAAGTGATGAAAGGGAAAAACTTACAACCAAAATTACTCTACCCAGCAAGGATCTCATTTAGATTTGACAGAGGAATTAAAACCTTTACAGAAAAGCAAAAGCTAAGAGAATTCAGCACCACCAAACCAGCTTTACAACAAATGCTAAAGGAACTTCTCTAGGCAGGAAACACAAGAGAAGGAAAACACCTACAATAACAAACCCAAAACAATTAAGAAAATGGTAATAGGAACATACATATCAATAATTACCTTAAATGTAAATGGATTAAATGCTCCAACCAAAAAAAAAAAAAAAAAAAAGAACCTGAGCTTAAGCCCTGAGACCAGGTGTGTGATCTCAGTTAAAAGACTGTGGGTTCAAGTCCCAATCTGGGTTTTGGCTGAGTCCCAGGCCTGGGTTCAAGTCCCAATCTGAGGTCCACAGTTTCAGAGCGACAATAGTAAATTAAACATAGCTAAAGTAAGAATTAGTGAATTGGAAGATAGAACTGACTCATTATATTTCCTGGAATGCAGTAGAGAAAAAGAGATGGAAAATATAAAACAGAAGTTAAGCAACATAGAGGACAGACTGAGAATATCCAACATATATCTAATCTAAGTCCTAGAAGGAGAGAATAAAGAAATGGTTGATATATTCCAGAAGAGTTTAAGAAAGATTTGATTTGACAAATGCAGGGGAAAAGGTGAGCCCAGAGCAGGATAAATAAAAATAAATCCAAACCTAACACACATTGGATTGAGACTATACCAGTGCAAATACAAAGAGAAAAATTGAAAACCAGATAAAAACATATGACTGACAAAGCATCAACAATTAGCAGAATTCTCAACAATAGGGCCCTGGAGGCAGTGGCATATCTACAGATTGTTGAGAGAAAACCAACTGTGTGTCTACCTGTCTTTAATCAGCTAAAGTATCATTCAAGAATGAGGGTTAAATAATTCCATTTTCAGGAAAAAAAAAAGTTTTCCACTTTCAGATCCTTTTTAAAAAATTACTGAAAGATGATCTTCAAGAAACAAGAAGTTGAACCCAAAAAGTGATATCTGCCATGATTTGTTCTTCACAAGTAAAAGAGATCATTAGCAAAACGGCAAAATGTCGGTATCTGTTCAATCCAGGTGATAAGGACATGAGTGTTTATTAGATTATTTTTCACACTTTATGTACACAAAACATGTCACATTTAAAACAAAGGAAGGAAGGGAGGGGTGGAGGAAGGAAGAAAAGAGAGAGGGAGAGAAGAAAAGCATGGCCTGGTGGCCAGGATAATATTTGGACTGAAGAACTGTTAGCAGAGCTGGGGAAGTTGGACGCCCTCATCCTTGGATGAAGGGAGCCCAGAACGTGGAAGGGCTTTCTCTCCGCAGAGTCCCACGCACTCTCTAAAGAAAGGACTGACCTGCAAGGGGGTGGCTCCTGGTGAGAGGGGAGGCTGTGAGGGAGACAGCGAATGTTGAAGTGACTCTGGGTCTTGGCAAATGTCAAGGAGGGAAAGCAGGGGAGAGGGGGAGGACCAAATACATAATGGATCTCCTCTGAGGATGTCTGCTGAAACAAAGCAAGATGGAACCATGCATGGAGCTGCTCTCCCTCCTCCCCCCATGCAGACAACGCAAAGGAAAGAAAAAGGAACAGACCTACAAGGGGAGGACAGGGATGGAGATGTGACAGATGTGACCATAATGGGTTTAGCAGACTGGATAGAGCTGACCCTTAGATGGTTTTGTGGGGATTGGGAGGATACCAAAGAGTAGTGAGAGACTGAGTACACTGAGAAGCATTGGGAAGCCTTATAAAGAAGGCTGTATTTTGGGTGGAAGTGAACAGAGGGGCATGCACTGAAAGTCTTAAAAAGAGTAATTAGGTCCCCATCTCTCCTCTCTAGCCTCTCACAGCCAGCTAATCTCCCTTCTCTGGACTTTGAAGGAGACAGGTGTGCAGAGGTGTGATGGGTGAGGCAGTTAGTGCCCCGGAGAAATTGACCTCAGTTTGAGGTGCTCCACTGAAAATGGAGAGCAACGCAGGAAGAATGAACGTTTTTATGCAGCAGACCCCCGCCTACTTCCCCTTCTTCCCTCACGCTCCCCAAACACTGGCCATCAGGACGGATATTCTTTTCCTCTGGAGAAACTGATTTTCCCAAGAGATTTCTGACATTTTTGGGGATGTTGACATTAGAGATTTCTGACATTTGAGGGTCTCCCAGCAAAGTGGCTGAGTCTGATTCTGACCCGGGATGGCAGCTGCAACAAAGGGGACCCATGAACTTGGGAGACAAGGCCCCTCGTTTTACAGAGCGAGGAACTCAGTCCCAGGGAAGGCGGGCCTACACATGAGGACAAGGAAAAGAAGTCAGACATCTGCTACTACATATAGTGCAGGCACTTGTTTCCTGGAAGATAGAAATGCTGCAAAATGGAATGAAAAAACAGATGTGCAGAAGGCAATATTTAAGGAAAGTCAATTCTTTTGCTTTCAGGTACAAATGGTTCAGTCACTTAAACTAGGCTATCAAAGTATGGTCTGGCCAGGGCTCTGGGGGACCTGCTTTAATGAATCAGATAAAGTTGATTCATATCTCATATAGCGAGTGATTGTCAATTGCTGCTTCTAAGGTAATTGAGAATGCTTGAAAGGTAAGTTAAGTGATAGTTTACACTCTTAATTAGCTCTACCTAACTTTTTAATTTCACTGATAGAGCAGAGGCTGGCTTGAATCACTTTGGCAATCCACACTAAGGAGGTTTTCTGGGTAAGAAAATATTTCTGGATCTACTATGCCTGACAGCAACCTAGTTCTAATTCAGAAAGCTTCTGACCTTCTGCGGGCCCTCGTTAGCATTTACAGTGGCAGCCCAGCCCCAGGTGTATCTCAGTTTAGCCACCGATTAATCATTTCCATTGGAAATCTCCCCCTTCTAAAGCAGAATGCACATATTTGAAACAGACATGTCTTTGGGCTGAGCTGATTAATTAATTAAGAAACCAGGGCTTTGGCCAGTTAGCTTGTTGCTTCTAGAAACATTTGCTTTTGACTCAACCTCTTTGTCAAAACAGCGATAAACACGGATAATGTGGCCTCCTGTAGAAAGATAATCTTCCCCTCATTTGCTCTTTGAGGAAGCTTGCCATGTCTTTTATTCTTCCTGGGACAGAATATGTGGAGTGACTTTGCGTAAAGAAATGCTGCACGTCTACTTCCAGGATGGTTCTTGTCTTTGTGGGGCTCATCATCCAAATGGGAGACCCAAACCAACACAAGACCGTAGTGGAGGGTATGATTAGGGGCAGCTCCGACAAATCTCTGTTACCTGCATTTGATTGCATTTTTTGATTTTCACTTCTGTTCCCTCAAATTCCCTTTTGTAATCTGCCCCCTTTTCCAGTTACCAGCCGCCGAGTGGAAGAGATTCTGCACTCACCTACCTCGGCATGAAGCAAGGCCCATCTCACTGCTTGTTGTGTTTACCTGGACTACCCCACTCAGAGAACGTGGCAGCTGGTTAGCCATTGTGGAAGAGAAGAGCTCTTGGGATTTATCTTGAAGATGCTGCTTTGCTGGGATGTGGGCATGCCCTGAGGCCCCAGCTGCACAGGCATAAGAAAGGAGCACCGGTTTGTAATGGGAAGGCCTGGGTAGGGGTCTCAGGGCTGCCCTCACCTCTCTGAGCCTGTCTACCTGATGGGCACCTAATAGATTAGTTCTGAAAGCCCTGCCAACCCTTTACTGCAGTGAGTGGTTTGACCCAAGGGTAAAAAGCCCTGGTTGCAGTGAGCTTGGAGTTCTTCTAAAGAATGGCAGGTACGTTTGTCCTTGGTGACATTTAGAGACTTTACTAGGGATCAAAACTGCAACCCAGAAGTTGTTAGCACAGGTCAATTAAAGAAACAGTCAGTGAGCACCAACCATGTGTCAAACCCTGCACTGGCTGGGGACGCAGGAGTAACCAGTCTGCTTATCTGGGCCATTTGGCCTAGGGAGGCACCAAGGTAAGGAAGAAACAATCAGGTCTAAGGAAACTTCCTCATTTTCACTGCTTTTGAAAATTTGAGATTAAAGTTTCCCTATTTTAATTCTATTGCCATAAAGTAAACATATATTAATATGTGCATAATTATCATTAATCTAAACAACTTGAATTGTACACTTCAGAATTAAATTAGGAAGCACAGTCTCACAAATGCAAAAAGAAAATGGATGGACATGTTGACGGATTTAGTTACCTTTTATAAACGCTGAATTGGCTTCTTGAATTAAAATAATCATATGTGTCTCTTGAAGAGATATTTACACTAACAGTTTATAAATGCTAATGAAATTCCTCCTAGATCAAGCAGCCAGGCCTTTAGACTGGAGGCATTTAATTTTAGGAAAGGTGAAGTTTAAGATTAATTAATCATTTTAAGTTATTTTTTACATTATTTATAATGTTTTAGAAAATGCTCCCAAGAAAAGCCGAAGTCTTCTTTTTGCAAAGAGCATCTCTACATGTGTTTTCAAATCTGTTACTCAAAAGCTGTGCTTTTGGTAAATTTGGATGTTGTGTCCTCCTGGGAATATTCACCACCGTTTTGTGTACAGTTTGATTTCGGTCTTCAAAGTTCCAAGTCTATTTGTGTAATTTGGATTGGAGACACTATTTAGGACATTTCTAAAGACATCTTTGTATGAAAACCTTCTGCTGAACGTTACTACTACAGTCTTTTCCTTTTAAGCATTTACTTTATATTACTGCAGCATTGGTTGTTATTTCTCCTTTTTCATTTCTTATTTTGTTTATTTGGGTCCTCTCTCTTTTCTTATTGGTAAGCTTGGCCCAAGGTTTGTCAATTTTGTTTATCCTTTCAAAGAACCATCTCTTGGTTTTATTGATTGTTTCTATTGTTTTTTTAATCTCTATTTTATTTATTTTCTCTCTGATCTTTATTATTTCCTTCCTTCTGCTGACTTTAGGTTTTGTTTGTTCTTCTTTTTCTAATTCTTTTAGGTGGTAGGTCAGGTTGTTTATTTGAGATTTTTCTTGTTTTTTGAGGAAAGCCTGCGTTGCTATGAACTTCCCTCTAAGAACTGTTTTTGCTGTGTCCCATAGATTTTGTATGGTTGTGTTTTCATTGTCATTTGTCTCAAGGTATTTTTTAATTTCCTCTTTGATTTCATTGTTGACCCATTAGTTTTTTAGTAGCATGTTGTTTAGTGTCATGTAATCATATTTTTCTCATTTCTTTTTCTATGGTTGATTTCTAGTTTCATGCCATTGTGGTCAGATTAAGCATTTACTTTAATTTGACTTTTCTGATTTGAAATTCTATTTGTCTTAAAAAATATTTTTTCGTCAGTCAGCATCCTCTGGTTTAGGGTACTTTGGAAGTAGGCTGTCCTTGCCAGCATTGATAGCATTTACACAGGAGCCAGTAAAGCAGAGGGGAGATCCTAGGCTTTTCCACAAGATGGGTGTGGTGTGAATCCCTGAATAATCATTTACTGGCTCTGTTTAGTGTCCTTAACAATAAAATGGAGCTAATAATACCTGCTTCATGGGGTTGTTGGGAAGATTAAAGGAGATTGTGTATACAATGTGTTTGGCAAGGTGCTCAATGCTCAGAGGAACTAAGTACAAGATGTCTAATAATTAAATCCTAGTGGTCTTTGATCTTATAATTTGACCCAATATTCCTATTAAATATCCATATTCAAATACTGTTATTACATTTAGGTTGTATCAGTATCAAAAACCGTGGAAAAATTAACTGCAAAAATATATCATAAACAAAGATTAATAACCCTTATATACTGCTTAAATAATTCCATTTTGATGACAATTTAAAACTTACATGAAAATGTAGGCCCACCTCCGTGCATGCCCACAAAATAGGAAGAGTGTGTCTGCTTGAAGCATTACTGGAATCTAGTTCACAGGAATGGGTGTGCACTGCAGAGTGGATTTTATGCTTTAAAAGGACTAATAAAAAGACCAAAACGCTTTGCAAATGAAATGATCCGTTTTAAAAAGAACAGCCACTATTTGTCTCGGTTTTCAGACCTCCTATTTGAAACAGCTGTGTCTGGATTTGATGCCCAGACTTGAAAGTTCCCTGAACCAGGAGAACCATGTGAGAAACACATCACGGGAGCCAGGCTTCCCAAAACCCAACTTCATTGTTTTTCTTGGAGGTGGAGAGAGCTGCTGTTCAGAAAAATTTCCAAGGTTTCTGTGATTTGTTATGAATCGAAGGTCGTTCCCTGGACTGGATCGTAGGAGGCACCAGGGTCTACTCTGCAGTCAACGTGGAAGCAGATGTGTGCTGGCAGTTACGTAGCAGAGGAAAGAAAATCTGGGAGAAAAACTCACTTGGCTTGCCGGGGTTAGGTTTCATTTTGCATCTGTCTTTCCCTCATCTTCCACTAGAGGGCGCCCAGCTACCAGCTGTGCAAGTGTTCCAAGTAGGGGTCTTTTTCCCATCCTGGTCCAAGGAGACAGTTGGGGCCAGCTACAGACTTGGGAGGATTCTGGGTCCAGCCTGGGGTTCAGGGCTCCCTCAAGAGGTCACCCTCCAAATCCCTGGGGAGGGCGGGGACTGTGAGAGCCCTGCACTTCAGGACTGGGATCTCAGAAACCCCAGTGAGGGTTTTTCATTTTCGATTGTCTCTCTTTGTTTCAAAAGGGCACTGCAGGGATGACTTATGACAGATCCCATGGCTTTGAGGACTGTATTTCCTGAACCCCAATTGCCAGACCCCTGCAAACACAGATGTCCTTATGGGAGCAATAGACTGGAATATTTGAAACCAGAACTCAGGAAAATCCAGAATAGATGTTTTCCCTGATCAGGGCAAGCTCTCTGTCACAGAGCCCCTGGGTCTCCCTGCCCCCCTGCCAGTGTTGCTTCCACATTGGCATTTTATGGGTGAGCGTGATCACTCTTGACTTAGAATTCTAATTAACAGGTCACTGGTTCATAGGTGGGCTCCCTCTCATCATGCTCTGCAAGCAGGAGGATGTGATGAATATCTCCCCCATTCTTTGTTTCTCCTGGCTCTGTGTTTGAGGACCTAATTTTGAGCCACCTACCCCTGTACGAATTACTTCTGCCACTTTGAAACACTTGATGAGAATGACCAGGAACCTAGTTTCCACTGCACTTTGTGCCTTACTGCATACTTTTGCACACATGTCATTTGATACAAACATCAGGCATGACTTTTACCCCTCCCACTTCACAGATGAGAAAAACAAGGCTCAGAGCAAGTAAGTGCTGACATTCTGACTTGAACTCACATAATCTGATTCGAAAGGGATTGTTCATGTTTGGGTTTGACTTCAGAGAAAACCTCTGACTCCCTGACCTTCACATGTGTGTGTGTTAGCAGGAGATTGTGACATTCCCTCCAGATACTCTGCAGAAAATGTCAGTGATGTCTTTTTCCTGGAAAGGTTGAAGGGCATCCTTCCTTGAGGCAGGAGGATTAACTGGACAAACCCTGGAGGTGGCTTCTAACCATACTGTTCTGTAGAACAAAGCACTCAGAAACAGACGAATCTGTCCCTTTTAACGCAAGAACTTTATGGGTAATTGTAAGAAAACAGGCAATTTCCAGTCCAATTAATAACTACCGTGGAGCCTTTTATGAGGTGCTCATCTCTATGATAGATTAAAAAATTGTTTTCAGCTTTGCGACTTCATTGTTCTGGAGCCGGCTTCTGACCCGTGTGGAAGGTGCAGTTCTCCCAGTGGCCACAGGGTGGCGAATTGACTTAAGCTTCTTACTCGCCTTTCAGTGTCAGGACAGGAAGCTGGGCTCGAGTCAAAGGGAGCAAAGTGGAGCAACTAGAGTTTGTTCAGAGTGACATGGACTTCACGTTTATAAACCTCTTAGAAAGGGAGAAGAAAGATCTCTGTTTCCAGAACATCAGTGTTGGAAGGGAGCTAGGAGACAGGGTGCTCGATTCCGAAGCAGTGGAAGAGGCCCTTGGAAGGAGCTCTGAATGGCCAAGTCAGACCCACCCAATGGCCCTCGACCTGGAGGATGCTGAGCGACCTCTGTCCTGGAGAATTCCAGAGCTGCCACCTCCCCCTCTGTCTGAACTTTCTTTCCTGGGACTCTGCTTTTATAGATTGCTTTTCCCCATTTTAAAACTCATTATTTATTAAAGGTTTAAGTGTGTATAAAGTGAGGGGGGAGGATAATGCAGATTATTGTCCAATGGGACAATAATCCATTTCTGAACCCCAAATTTGGACGTATGCTTCTGATATGCATGGCTGTATTTAAGGGAATAGTGAGAGAATATTTAAATGTGGGACTAATTTGGACTCCCTGGGACATGCAGGCACTGCACAACACACACACACACACACACACACACACCATGATGGGAGCACAGAGGACCCTCTACCTGAAGGGGCCTGCTGTGAGCATCACAGTGCAGGTGTGAGCCACAGTCCTCGTATTTTTTTACCTCCTGCAGTTCTGCCAAGCCCTGGATGCCTCTGTATAAAGACAGCAGAGGTTTCGTGCCATGAGCTCTAGTCCTCTTAGCAAGACTAGCAGAGGCAATGTTGAATTTCACCGTGAGAACATTTTTCAAGCCCAACTTGAAGGATGGAGGAGTCTCTAACATTTTTTGTGGAAGTGATTAATATTCATTTTCTCAAATTTGAGATCATAGACTTGTGTGTGTGAATGTGTTGGTGTATGAGACACACACATGTATATAACACACACACACAGCACAAAATGGGGGAGGCGTTGCTGCTAAAGCTTCAGAACAGAGGCTGCATATATTTAGCTTCTTTCCTCCTCCAGTGTTTGCTTTTGCATCCATGTTTATGTCATTCATTTACTAATCTTTTGTAGATATTCAGAGAACACCTACTGTGTGCCAGGCAAATTAAAACGAATCAGAGTCATGCTTATTTTAAGAAAAAGAGACCCCTGGGAATCCGTCCTTTGTTTGGCAGAAAAGCAGGGCCATGCCGTGTGGCTGAGCATGTGAGCTGGGGCTAGGCTTCCTGGCTGTGAATCCCGGCCCAGGCTCTTCCTATCTGTGTATCTTTCCCTTGGTTCTCTCATCCCAATACGTGGATAAGAGCAGTCCCCACATCAATAAATTGTCAGGACAAATGAACGAGGATAAAGGGCTTTTCATCATGTACGTAGAAAGAACTCAATGAATACATAGCTTTACTAGTCTTCCCTTCTCTTTGTCATCTCAAGTCTCCCAGGATCCTCTTTAACAGGCATCCTCATGTTCTTATGGACCAGCTAAGGTGGGGACCAGAGATGAATGACAGTGAACTGGACAGTGTCTCCTGGGAGCTGGGAGCGCTGAGGTGACACGTCATTGTGGCCACCAGGGAGGGGTAGGTGGTGAAAGAATGAGCTCAGAGATGATCCCATCCCTCTGGCCAACTGGGCAAGGAGTGAGGGTGAGGGACACAGGCTGTGGCCCCGGCCTGTGACTGGGTGGCCTGGCTGGGAGCCTGGCCACCCAATGAGGCATTGCTTCTGTGTCAGAAACTGCAGTCCCTTAAGGAGAGTGTGACCTTCAGAAACACAGAAGGACCCTTCTCTTGCCAACAGGATTATAGGGCGTCAGAGGATACCCTTGAGAGCTGGTCTGAGCTCCCATTTCTGGGAGAGCCCCAGGTCGGGGAGCCCCATGTGGCCTTTCAGGGCCTGGTAATCAGGACACAGGTCCATGCTGGTGCCCATGGGGGCAAAGGCGCCCCTGATAGGGCGCTGTGTGCACATCTGAGCTAGGGTTTCCTGGGGCCACAGTTGTCCCAGGTGTTGAAGGTGTGTGGGGAGGAGCCATGTCCCGAGTTCCCTGGGTTGAGGATGAGGGACCCCAAGCTCTGGGCAGAGGGTGGGACAGCTCCCATCAGGGCGGCTCCAACGGGCTGCGAGCTGAGGTCCACTGAGACTTTATGCTGCTCTAAGCCCAGGCCCGCAGTGGCTGATGGGCAGTAGTTGACCCATCCACTGGGTAGGGGGTGCCAGGCACCAGGGGGGCACCCTGGAAGTGTCTGCTGGAGAGAGGTGGTGAGGGGGTATGGGGAGTGAGACCCAGAGGACAGGGAGACCCTGCAGGAGGACCAGCACCAGGGACCCCAGGCCTGAGTTCCTGGTTACTCTTTGTTGGCCAGGCGGCCTCCAGCAGATTATCTCACCCTTCGGGGCCTCAGTTTTCAAATCTGTAAAACAGGGAGAAGAACTGTCCTTCAGCCTCCCTCACTGGGCCTGGTCAGGGTCAGTGAGTCCAGCTGGTATGTCCAGGCTGCTGTGATCCTTGAAGAGAGGTTTCTCCCATGGGGCTGGCTCATTGGCAGGGTCCAGCCAGGCCTTCCTGCTATGTCCCCTGTCTGCCTCCGACTCCTGGTCTCCCCAGGCGAGAGCCCCTGGCCGCGTCCCCAGGGTGTCCATCCTCCTCACACAGCCGAGGCATGACTCTCAGCAGTCGGGTCCAGGCGAGTTCTGCACTTGCCTGACTCTGGTCTCAGCTCACCTCTCAGGCTGACTCCCCTCCCTCCCCCACCGCCCCTCGCCGTGTCCTGCTGCCCCACATGGGGGTCCTGCTGGGGCCTCACTGTCCCTGACACCCTTCCCTCCAACCAAACTCGCAGACTCCTCAGTCTCCCGCGCTGGCCGTCTAGCTGACTGGGAGGCGTTGGCATCCTGGGTAGAAGCCCCTGAGCCTGGGGCCTCTCTCACCCACAACCAGCCCAAAGCTCATTTTCTACAGAGCCCGAAGCTTAAGGTCTGCAGAAAGGGAGATATGCGGGGCTTGTGGCAAGGGCCACGAGGGCCAGAAATTCCTCTGACCCCTTGGACTCTTCTGAGGGTTCTTCCCTGGCCTTGGCCGTGCTGCCCGAGGTTCCATCAGTCACCTCCATCCGCATCCCTCTCCCCGGATTCCTTCCCCGATCCCCATGTCCTACAGGTCCCACTGACACAGGCAGATGCCAGGTCCTGGGTGGGCTTAGGGGACGCAACTGTGACTGAGACGTGTCACCATCTACAAGGCGCTCATTGGCTGGTTGGTGGGGCAGAGACTGCTTTCCATCTGGCCTCCTTCTCGCATCTATGAAATGGGCTTCTCTGGGTTCCTCAGCTGAGCAACACCAACCATTCTTGTGTTCTTCAGATCTGCCGATGCCAAACCACTGTTCCTCTCCACTGACGAGTATTTACTTAGCTCTTCCTGTGTTCCTTGTGCTGGGCTGGGTGTTGGGGGAATTTGCGGGGAGCAAGGCCATTTCCTCATGGAGCTTCTAGTCTAAAGGAGGCCAGAGGAAACCTAAAATGGTGAATGATTATATTCATTAGCGTGGTGACAGTTCCATAATTGTTATCTTGGCTTCTGTCCTGTGGCCCCATGGCTTCTTGGGAAGGTCTGGGTTTGTTCTGTGTGGATGAACCCCATTTGCTTATTTGGATGTCCTCATGCAGCCCCTCTCCCCCGGGGTTCCTCATGGGAAGCACAGAACACAGAAAATGATCTGAGTGACAGTCTTCTCAACTCTGCCCAGGATGGTTCTTAACTAGGACCATTCCGGGTGCAGAGGCGAGAAGTGAATTCACTACATGCGGCCAATGCCTTAAGGCACTGGGCTTTTTTTGTTTTTGTTTTGCTCCTTTGTGACATATTCTAAACTCTGAACATTGGTTTCCCTTGCTTCCTGCCTCTTCTGAACCTTTTATTTTTTAATCTCCCTGCTTAGATTATTTCTTCTATCATTTATTCTCCTGAGCAAGGAGGGAGAAACAGAAACACAGGGCACAGGTGGGTGCTTTCATTACTCATCCACGGTGATAGGTGACAGTTCTGCTTGATTTGAAAGTCTGCTCATGGAGGGGGTGGGATCTAAGATAAAACACATGTTGTCATCTGTAACTCAACCAGGATTTTTTTTCAGGTTAACCATTACCAAGAACATAAAATTCAGTGAATCTCTGCACTCATGCCCCTCCCCCAACAATGGCTGACTTCGTAACAGAACACAGTTCTCTGTCCAATCTCTCTTAAAGGCAACTTTTCCATCCTTCTTTTAAAGTGTTTGAATTTTAGCTTCTTTGATAGATAATACAGGCATATAACCCAAACCTCAGCAAGATGCAAAAGGGCATGGTGGGAAGAGGGTCTTCTGCCATCCTTGAAGCCAAATCTGGCCTCTGTACCCCAACACCGAATTAAATCTCAGAGTTTTGGGTGAAGTAGAAAAAATAGCTTTATTGCTTTGCCAGGCAAAGGGGGCCACAGTGGGCTAATGCCCTCAAAACTGTCCCCACCTGGAGGAAGTAGTGAAAAGTGTTATAGTTTTGGTTCAAAGAGGGTGTGATCAGCTTGTGGACATTCTTCTGATGGGTTGGTGGTGAGGTAAGTAGGAGTCAGCATCATCAACCTTCAGGTCTAACTAGTCTGGGGTCTGCATGCTTGTGGGCAGCACACCATCGTTAATCGTTAACTTCTCCCACCTGGAGGGGGTTTCAGTGTCTGCAAAACAGCTCAAAGGTATTGTTGTGTGTTGGGGAACCAGGACCCTGCCCCAAGGCTGCACTATTGTTTCTCTTGACTGTTGGTTTCTCCCTGGTGGCGCATCCCCCGCTTTCCCTAATTAACAACTGCTTGAACTGCCCATTGGAACTCAGAGAAGGTCATGGAGGCTGAATGAAGCCTAGTTTCTGTAATCAAAGAAATTGGGGACACAGAAAGGTTTTTGTGTCCAGGAGCCCCACAGAGTCCTGCTCGGTATCATCCTGGTTTCCCAAGCTATCTTGCTCCCCTCTCCCCAAAAATCACCACCAGCAGCTTCTTCCAAATTCTTTCTTGATTCGGTTCTCCAGGCAATCATGAGTGATGGATTGGAATTGACAGGTGAGATGAAATGAATTGGCTGCCCTGGGTGGTGGGGAAGCCAGGGCCAAAAGGCAGCTGGGCAGATGAAGGTGTTCCGGCTGATGGTGGTGGGGTTCGCAGAATGACAGCAGGAATAAGAGGCTCTGGTGGTGGGTAGCAGCCCTTGGGGCCATTGCTGCACTTCTTTCTCCTTCCTCCCTGGGTGCCTGCCCACTTCTGCAGGGGCTGGACCCTGTCTAGTGTGGGCCAAGGCTGTGGTCCGTAATCACTGTAGCCTGGGAGCTCTCTGCCCTGGGTGGTGTGCTGGGAGGACACGGAGATAAGCAGGATTTCCTTCCAAAAACGCTGGACCGAGCTCTGGTGCTGAGAGGGGGCTCTGCAGGTGGAAGACAGTGATTTGTTATTGTTATTGTTTAACATTCATCAAGTGCCTGTAATGTGTTGGACGACATTGAAAAAGATTCGTGGCTGGTCAAATTAAACTGAGCTCAGAACTGGCCTGGTGCCTCTAGGTTTCTGGCAGAGGCCAAGTTCTGGTTTCTTGTCTTTGTCCATCAGAATGACCTCACAAACCAGAAATGAGAAACCCCCACCAATGCAGCCCTGCTGATAATTCTCCTTAGAAAAGACATTGGTTCTCATCATTTTCTCTACCTCAGGGATACTGTTACCCTCCAGAATTAGAGGACAAGAGAGGCAAGGTCACCCAAAAAGGTGACAAAGCAAATCAGTGCAAATGACATCCGTGAGCCAAACCTATGACATCAGCAAAGCTGGACTTGAGTCCTTCCTTTGCCCTTTCCCTGGTTGGGATGCTCCCTCCCTAAGACACACAGGCTTCTCATTCCCCCTCCCTTTTCAAGACTACCTGCCAGGAAAGGGTTACACACTCATTCATAGTAGAGTAAAGGACTGAGAGCTAACATCGTAGTGCTGATCGTGTGTCAGGCACTGTGCTAGGCATTTTTACCTCCATTATTTTCTTTAATACTCCCGACCACCCTTCTATATGAAAAATAGAGAAAAACACCAAAAATTTAAATGTCCTATAATCCCCTGCTATTCTGGGGTAGTGGGCATGATTCTGTGAAGTTAGATAGGAGAGTCCCCTGCCTTCACCTGGGCCATCCTGTCTCATGGTCCAAAGGGATCTCAGGCAGCAGTCTGGACTCGTCCTTCCTGACTTTCACGTGATGCAGATGTATTTATGTCGGTAACAGACATGTCTTTGCAAGCATTTTTGGTCTGCAACTGTTTTTGTCTTGTTTTGTTTTCTTTTTAGCATATATAGACATCCTTCTTTCCAGATCGTTGAATATTGATCTTCTTGATTCTTTTAACTTCTGCTTAGCATTCCAGTGTGTGAATGCAACATAATTTTTCTACCTCTCCCTTATTGTTAATTTGCTTGCTTCAGGTATTATTATTATCATTTTGCTATTACAATGCCTCATTAAACACTTTTTACATACTTTTACATATGTAAAAAATCTTTACATATTTTTCTGTTGAGTACATTCTTATAAGTGGGTGTGTCTGGACCAGAATTCATCTCCATTTTGATCTTCATAAATACTGCAAAATTAACACGAAAAAGGATGGCACCAATTTCTATTTGCAATTCTATTTCTCCATGACCATGACATTGTTGGATGTTATCATTTTCAAAAAGAAGATCTGCTGGACTTATGAGTGAAAAGTGGTATTTTGTTGAATATACATTTCACTGATCATCTTTTTAAAAATTGAAATATAGTTGATTTACAATATTGTGTTAGTTTCAGGTGTACAGCAAAGTGATTCATATATATATTCTTTCAGACTGTTTTCCATTATAGGTTATTACAAGATATTGAATCTAGTTCCCTGTGCTATATAGTAAGTCTTTGTTGCTTGTCTGTTTTATGTATAGTAGTTTGTATCTGTTAATCCCATACTCCTAATTTATCCCTCCTCCCCCTCCCTCCTTGGTAACCATAAGTTTGTTTTCTATGTCTGTGAATCTGTTTCTGTTTTGTATATAGATTCATTCATATTATATTTTAGATTTCACATATAAGTGACATCATAAAATATTTGTCTTTCTCTGACTTCACTTAGCATGATAATCTCTAGGTCCATCCATGTTGCTACAAATGGCAATATTTTATTTTTTTATGGTTGAGTAATATGATATATGATATAATATGATAGTAATATGATATATATATATCTCACACATTCTTAAGCCAAACATCCATTGATGGCCACTTGGGTTGCTTCCATGTCTTGGCTATTGTAAATAGTGCTGCTATTTACATGAACATTGGGGTGCATATATCTTTTTGAATTAGAGTTTTCGTCTTTTCCAGATATACACCCAATAATGGGGTTGCTGGATCATATGGCAGCTCTATTTTTAGTTTTTTAAGGAACCTCCATATTATTTTTGGTTACCTTTTTGATATGAATTAGAGAATCTTCTCATTTGTCTATTGGCCATTTAAATTTCCTCTTCTGTTCGTATCCTCTACCTAGTTTTTCCATAAAGTACTTTTATTATATATTTATTACAGATCTTTTTGTATAAGACATAGAAGCACTTTGAGCATTATAATCTATTTTACTATATTTTTTACTTTTCAAATAAGGTTTTCATTTTGATTCAGTAAAATCTGTTAATTCATTTCAGTTTTCTCTGTTCCTGAGTTTTTATACAATGTACCATCCTTGTTGAATTCTTTGCCCATATTCTTACATTTAAATTAATGCTACAGAAAGCTAGGAAAAATCTGTAGGACCTCAGAGATACCAGTAGATAGAGACTGAGTGACAAAGTGAAAAAGAATGTAACAAAGGAGAAACATAAATTTCACAGGTGTTGCCAAGTGGAAGTCTGGCCAGATTTTGTTATGGGGGAACTTAATGCAAAAAGCCCTCCAGTATTTTCTTACCTTCTCTATTCATCTTTGTGTTTGAAAAGACTGATTTTGGAAAGTGTGGCTCGACTGTTCTAACTGTGAACACCCTGTCTGCCCTCCTCTAGGCTGTGCCACTGTTGTCAAGTCCCGGTGAGAAAAACCCATAAAAAATGCGTGGCAGAAGGTGAGTTTCTAGTCACTGAAGGTACTCAAGCGTCTTGATGGGGTTTTTTGTTTGTTTGTTTTGTTTTGTTTTGTTTGTTTGTTTTTGTTTTTTGCGGTATGCGGGCCTCTCACTGTTGTGGCCTCTCCCGTTGTGGAGCACAGGTTCCGGATGCACAGGCTCAGCAGCCATGGCTCACGGGCCCAGCTGCTCCGCGGCATGTGGGATCCTCCCGGACTGGGGCACGAACCCATGCCCCCTGCATCGGCAGGCGGACCCTCAACCACTGCGCCACCAGGGAAGCCCTCTTGATGGGGTTTTGATAGAGGAGATGGGGTCCCAGGGTCTGATGACTGTAAGCCCCCTTCTAACCCTGGCGTTCTCTGATTCTGGGACTCAGCAGTTGAATATATTAATGGGAAAAACATCATAAAATATGTTTAAGAGTAATAGAACTGGAATCATAGAAGGGGAGTGGGAATCTAACAAATTTTCACTGAAGTGCAAATCCCAACCTGAAGGGAGGGCGCTGGTGGAGAGAGCAACAAGAGTCCTATTTTCGGAGCCTATGGATAATACTTTTTAAAGGCCTAACACAAAGCTGGCATGGAGGCAAGATCCAGGAGTGAAGGAAGACTTCAACCATCTGGGCATCAGCCGGAGTCTCAGGCAGCTAAAAACAGATAACGCCTTGTCTTGTCTTGCTGACAATTTCATCTCCCAAGGGAGAGAAAGCAAAGAGGAAAACTGGTAATTGGGACCAGAAGGAGTCTATTTGGGGTGGGAGAAAACAAGAACCCAAAGGACTGTGGCCCCAGCCTTGGCATCCACCTAGGAGGAAACAGAAGCTGAGAATGGAGTGGGGTAGTTCATCCACATGTGAGCGGGACCCAGTGCAAAGGGGTCGGAGAGAGGAGGGGTGATTCTTCCCCCCAAAGTGTTAAAAGATGATCCTGGTTACAAGGGCAGGAGCCTCTACATGGCCAGTCTGCTTATGCAGTCGTTAAGCGACCCAGAAAAAAAGAGGTGGAGAAGGCTCGTAAAGAAACCAGTACAGCTACACGGAAGAGGGGAGAGGAGTGTCTTGGAGTTCTCCAAATAGGACAGACGTGTGTGCATGCAAACTCTGTCACACACCTCCATACATACACACACGTAATTCTTTTAAGGAATTGCTTCACATGATTGCGGAGCGGGAAAGCCCAAAATCCATAGGTCAAGCCGGCAGATTGGAAGTTCAGGTGAGAGTTGATTCTGCAGTCTTGAGTCCAAATTCTGCAGGGCAGCAGGTTAGAAACTCAGGCAAGGTTCCTATGTTTCAGTCTGGAGGAGAATTCCCTTCTACTTTGGGGAACCTCAGTCTTTGCCCTTAAAGCCTTCAACCGACTGGATGAGGCCCACATACATTATGGAGGGGAATCTCCTTTTCTCAAAGTGTACTGATTTAAATGTTAATCTCATCTAAAACTACTTTCCCAGTGACATCCAGACGGGTGTTTGACCAGACAATGGGGCACCATAGCTTAGCCCCGTTGACACATAAGTAACCATAGCAAGGAGCATGTAGCCAAGGGCCAATTTAACAGCACCGCCCCGCCACAGGATGAATCCCAGGAAAGCTAAGTTGGAAATGGCTGAAGGGCCATCTAGACGCCATGGTGGGGACACTGAGAATTAGTGGGCTGCCAGTGGAGGGGGCACCGTGTATAGCAGGGTACAGATTGCTTGTCTTCTGTCTTTGCTGAGGAGAAGTATCTCTAACTTGGATAGGGAAAACTTAAGTGTATAAGAGAGATCTGATACCACATAAGATGATGAAAGTTACTGATCTATTTCCGATGCACTGTTGAGTTGAGAACCCTCAGCTTCAGCTTGTGTGTAAGAATAACTGAAGATTTGGGAAACAGGACTTTTTTTGTTTGTTTAAATTATGTTTCACTAATATTACACAGTCATGAATTTATCCTAAGGGAGTAATCATGGATATGTCCGAAGATTTCGCTGCAAAGCATTGTGTATAATAGTAAGACAGGCAGAGAACCTAAATATCTCAATAAAAGGATATTAAGTGAATAATTATGGGATATTGTCACAAAGGAATACTATACTATGCAACCATTAAAAGTGATATGAAGATTTCTTAATGAATGGATGTTGTTTACAACATTTGGTCAAATAAAAAAGCAGGTTATTAAAAAAAAAGAGAGAGAGATAACTGAGGCTGAAGATAAGAAGAGAGACCCGAGCACCTTGAAATCTACCAGCTTCTAGGCTGAGACCTGTTACAACTCAGGGTGCTGGAATTTTCTGGAGATGTGTTTGATGAACTCCTGTTGAGAATTTAGAGAGATCACAGAAAGCCAGAGGGGATGAGAGGGATGCAGGCTAGCATTCGGCTTTTCATGCAGGGAACATACTGGATATAAACTGTTAGCCAAATTCTAAAATAAATTACAACCCAAATTGCTCAGAATCTAAATTCTGAGCATTTAGAAATAAAGGTTGAAGAGGGTGGAGCCAGCCTGGGGTAATAGGTTTGAGATGTATCACCTCCTGTGCATATGGACTCCTCACCCCAGCCCTGGGCACGGGGCTGCCTTCATTTATTCCCCTTGGTATCCCTTCTGGGAGCTGAGCACAGTCAGAGGGCAAGGGCACAGTCAGAGCCCAAGATCCCACAGCTGGAAATACAGGATCCAGGACATCAGTGGAGCTTGTGTTCTTTCTCTTACTCTATAGCAGGGCTGGCAAACTATGGCCATGGGCTGAATCCAGCCCCCTGGCTATTTCTGTATGTTCTGTGAGCTAAGAATGAATTTTTTAAATGGTTGGGAAAAAGAAATATTTTGCGACATGTGAAAATGATATGAAATTCAAATTTTGGTGCCCATAAATAAAGTTTTGTTGGAACACAGCCATGCCCTTTGTTTATACACTGTCTATGGCTGCTTTGGGGTGAGAAGAGTGGAGTTGAGTAGTCGTGACAGAGACCGTCTGACCTGCAAAACCTAAAATATTTACTCTCTGGCCCTTTACAGAAGAAGTGTGCTGACCCCCATTCTCCATCTCTCGGTCAGTCCTTCTAGGGCTCCTATGTTAACAGTTACTGTCCCACCAGAGAACATCTATGAAAACATGTCGGGGGACTTCCCGGGTGGTCCAGTGGTTAAGACTCCAAACTTCCACTGGACGAGGCGCGGGTTCGATCCCTGATCGGGGAACTAAGATCCTGCATGCTGAGCGGCATGGCCAAAATAAAATAAAATAAAATAAAATAAAATAAAATAAAGCCTATGTATTAAAAAAAATGTCAGAACCTGGGAACAAAAATATAAAAAGCATTTTTGATATCGGAGTAGCTTGAGGGAGGTGACACCATGGAGCACAGGAAGACAAGACAGGTGGCATGATGGAACATTCTGGGATTTATTCTAGTCTTTTAGACTATGGGCCTGGCTTTCAGTAGGGCCTTTGCAAAGTCTCTCATGATATCCTATGAATCTAATAGCGAAAATGTGGATTTGATGATAAAAATTAGATATATGTGTCCTGGCTGATCAACTGTTTTGGAAGAATTTGGTTCATGAATTGCCGCCATCCTAAGGTCTCTAGTACCGTGCTAGGGGGTCATGTCTTTGAGCCTGTCCTAGCTAGCATTTACATCAAATTGGATAAAGACACAGAGAGCACAGCTATCTAGTCCAAAGCAAAGTAAGACTGGGCCTGTTAGCAGTTCAAGTCAGAAGTCTGGGAGTTTCACACCAACAAGGAGGAGATTATAAACCACGAGTGTGATATCATGCAAGACTAAGAAGAGAAGTGTGTGCTCAGAGCATGAGACACCCCAGAACTTGCAGTGCATTAGATAGATGTGCTGGGAGCTTCATGTCCCGTCCCAGCTCCACATTGTAGGAGAGAAATTTGCAAGTGAAATGACCGGGGAGAAGCTTGGCCAGGGTTATAGGTTATAGGTCCCGGAACAATATCACATGAGGAATAGGAGAAGGCATGAGGGCTATTTGGCTTGAGGAAGAGAACTTAAATAGAGCATCATCTTAGTTGGTTCTCCAGGAATAGACTGTGAGACAAGGATTGGGTGTACGTGCTTTATTTGGGAAGTACAGAAACCCTGGAAGGGGAGTGGAGAAGGGAGACAGTGAAGGGAAGGCAACCAGTAATGGGTGTTATCCAGCCAGCTCCCACTGTGGGTATCTGAGGGCTTAATTCTGCAGAGAAACTGGGAAATGGCATAGAACATACATCTCAGTGACCCCTAAGCGCTGGGGGCTCTGGGGCATCTGTCTTTGACTGAGGGCTGTGTCCAGGGGTCTCTCCAAGGCTTCAGAGAGAGCCTCAGACTCAGAGATGGGACACTGGTCGTTGGAAGGCTCTATGGGCATGGTACCAACACATGTGCTACAAGCATCAGAACTGTCCTCAGATGTTTGAAGGGCTGTGACGTGGGTGAGAATTACAGGAAGCAGATGTGTGGTGAAGGGAAAGAGGTCTTTTCTAACAGTTGGAGCTCCATGAATTGGTGACATCACAAGGCAGTGCAGCCCCCAGCAGCAGGGCCTGAGGGGCCAGATCTGGGAAACAATGTGGAGACATTCTGGCTTTGAGCTGAGTGTTGAGAAGAATGACACACTGTCCCTTTCTGGGTCCAAGATGCTCTCATTTTATGAATGAAATTCTAATGGACATTGGAGCAATGGGTAGTGGGTGGTGAGCCTGGTGGTGATGGAGAAGGGTTGGAGGTCTGTGAGATCACGCTGTGCACACTGTCCCCCATGCTCCCTGGGCTGGGGACAGCCCTGGATAAGAGGCGGGGGAACTGCAGGCTGATTCCCATCCAGGGCTTTGATCCTCTGGTTCCCAGCATCAGCCCTGGTGAGCAAAATTGAACCACAATTGAAGAGTTCAAAATCAGCCCCTCGGGCAAAAAAATTAATGCAGGAGACAGTGTGGGATCCTGCATGCCCTCCAGCCCAGTGGCCCCTCAGCTTTGTTTCTGAGGCCTTGGGGCCCTGGGGCTCGGTACCCCTTCACGCCTTCCCTCCCAGGCCCTCTGAGCTGGAGCTCAGCCGCTCACGACAGAGGCAGCTCATTATTTTGCTGCAGTTGACTTGAAACCTGAAATCAATTGGGTATCAAATATGCAGGCCTCAGTTTGATACCGTTTTTTCAAAGGTGCAATACGTTCAGAAATGACATTGCATTTCCTAATTATGAAATTCTGTCGTTGCCGCTCAGTCTAGGATGACTTGGCTGCAGGGTTTTCTCTTTCTTTCTTCTTCTTCTTTTTTTTTTTAGGGTTTAGCACACACTACGATTACTTTAAAATTGCTTTGGAAGAATATGTTTCATCAGTGAACTACGTGCGTGCTTATTACCGAAGTTTGGAGGCAATTTGAGAGGAAGGATAAATTAGCACAGACTCTGGAGGCCTTGGAAAGCATGCCCTCCCTGGTCCCCACCGCTGGCTTCTTATCACATCTAAAGACCTTTCACTGTCAGCGCCTCCAGGCTCTCCTGCCCTCCTCACTCACGGGGCACGGGTCAAGATCCTGAACTATTTGGGGATTGGAAGGGGAGACTGGGGAAACCCCTGCCCCACATCAGAACTGGGGAACAGCTGTGGGGAAGGATGGAGAAGAGGCAGGAAGTTAAGGGCTCCCTGAAAGCCAGGGTCCCTCTCACCCCATGAGCTCCGCAACCAGAAGAGCTGCTGCTATAGATCCTGGAGCTCCTGGGAAGCCGAGGCTTTGTTTGCTCGGGAACATGGATGCCTCTGTGGGCAGTGGGACTGTGGAGTGTGTTCCCAATGTTTAAAAAGTAGTCCAGAGCCAATCACTGACACATGCCATGGCACGGTGAATCTGCAGAATGTCATGTTGAATGAGAGAAGCAGACACAAAGGGCACAGGCTACATGATTCCACTGACATCACTGTTCCAGAACAGGCATAATGCATCCATGGGGATAGATATCAGAACAGTGGTGCCTCTGGAGAGGAGGAGATTGACCAAAAAGTGGCATGAGAGAACATTCCGAGCTGATGAGAATGTTCTCTATCCTGATTGGGGTGTTGGTAAGTGAACGTATAGATCTGCTCAAATTCACCAAACTGTATGCTTGAAAAAAAAAATCTTGCGGTGACTTAATACTACTTAGGTGATGTACAATCGATAGAGACTTCCAGGCAGTTGTAGCCCACCCCAGATGCCACCTGATGACTCCACTCTCAGGACGGCATGGCCTCACGGGTTTACACTTTCTGTTAAGAAATAGAGTCACAGTGGCTATCCATCCCAGCTTGGGGCTCTGCCCTGTTATCCTAGCCACGAGCTAAATACTCAAATACTGCCCCACTCTCTGGGGAAGCAGCCTTGCTTTCTGAGAAATATATGCCACCTGCAGCCCACACCATCCCTGTGCTGGCAAGGACGGGACTGGCAGGGAGCAGGGGTAGCACAAAGTCAAATGCTAGAGGACCGATGCTGATAACACGGGGTAGCCTCTGGGGCTGGGGTGAGGGGAACCACCTCATTCGTACGAGGTGCTGCTTCCCAAGGAATTTTTTCCTTTCCTTTCTTTCTTTTTATTTATTTATTTATTTATTGGTAACAAAGACCTCTTCATATTGGCGAATTATGAATATGCAGAAAAGGTGGTGTGAGACCACTCCATGTCTCTGAACTGAGGCCAGTTTAATTCCTAGGGCTCTAGTCCCTGGTACTTTTCCTGCATTTTCAGCAGCACCTGAAATAGATTTCACTTCATATGAAATGCAAAACACTGCAGAGTAGAAAGCTCACCCTGGTCTGTGATCCAGGCGAGTGTTCTCAAGCCTGGTGTTGATAGTTTTTTCACCCTGTCTTCAAAATACCGCCTTGCTAAGCCCACAGATGGGGATCATAGGATAAGTAGATGCATAATATATTACCCAAAATATTCCACTAGGCATCTTCTCTTACAGGTCAGGAGGACTTGCAAATGGAGTCTTCTAGGTCACCGCATTTCCATCCGAGAGACATTCTCTCTCATAATTAAGATTATGTCAGCATTTCCATTACAGAACCTGGTGGTGAAATCCACTCTGAAGTGGGGTCTGGTTTGAAAGCTCTTGCTCTTGGAGAAAACGCTCTTTCTCTCTCTCTCTCTCTGACAATGGCCGTATAACACTTTTCCCTTTAGAAACCAGAGAAAGAAAAATGCACAGGGAGTCAGGAGCAGCGGGGCTGGCTGTTGGTCAAGGGGTTGGGTGGAGGAGGTTGGCCTCAGTCCCGCTGTCTCCTGGACGGTGGCACGTGCGGTGGGAGAGGTCTCTGAGTCCCAGCCGGTGTTCCTCCCCAGACTGTCCTCAGCTGAGCCTCTCTATCAGAATCACCTGGGCACTACCTGTCTTAAGGAAGTGCAGATTCTTGCCCTCCTATGGCATAGCATACCTGCTCCATCAGCCCACCCGCCCCGCCCACACAGATGGTCCAGCATGGGGCCTGGGAATCTGCATTTGCAACTAGGTTCCCAGATGATTCTTCTTCCAGGAAAGGTGAAGCCTCCTAATCTAGGTTTTGCTGCTTTGTTGCTGGTGGCCTTGGCCAACCATCTCCACCTGGTGATGCCTTGTACCCTCATTGATAAGTAACAGCTAATATTTATTGAGTGCTCACCATGTGTCAAGCATGTTCTAAGAGTGTCTCATGACTTAGCTCATCTAATGTTCACAGCAGCCCTGTAAGATTGGCAGTATAATTATCTCCATTTTTAGGATAAGGAGTTGGAGACACAGAGAGGCTAAGTAAGTTTCCCAAATAACACAGCGAGTTGAGTGGCAGAGCTGGGCTTTGAGATCCAGTCTGGGTCTGCCCTGCTGTGCTGCTCCTTGGAGGATAATTATAATTCTCACCATCCTGGAGTGTGAGGGGCAAATGAAGTAGAGAATGTCAAACTGCTCTGTGGCCTGTGTGATTATTTTTAGGGTATTTTGACCTTAGGTTCTCTGAACCCTGGGTCCATGCCTCCTCCTGGTTTCCTACTTGGGATGGTCCTGGCTCTTCACAGTCTCCAATCATCCTCCCTCTCCCTTCCTGGTGCTACTTGAATCTTTGATTTGTGAACAGCTAATCTCACCAGCTAATTTACACTCATGTTAATAAACGACAATAGCCTAATGCGTTTGCTTTTCTCAGATAACACACTTTCATTTTAGCTGAAGTTTTAACTCAGAATTTCCTAATCTGCTGACACTAGGGATCCCCCTCCCTCTCTTTCTCCTTACCAGCCCCACGTTCTATGAGATGTTTCTGAAAGAAGCAAACTTTGTAGGAAATGGATGCACACATGCATGCATCTTTATACTTTAAAAAACAAAAGAGAATTTGTGGGCGTTATTTCTGTGTCTTATTTGAAATCTTGAAAATTTCATAAGAAATCCTCCTCATCGCCATCTGAATGGGTCACCAGATGTCTGGAGACCCCTTGTAAGAACGATTGTCTCTCCCCAAGGACCACGCAGCCCAGCAAGGTGGGATCTGTCAGGGTGGGGCGGGGAGGGTCCAAGTGTGTGACAGGTGACGTCCTGCTCTATCTCTGGGTCAGGCTGGCCCTGCTGCTCAGGACCTTTCCCCCAAGGAGCTGATGAGAAGGTGAACAGTAGTCTCACTAAGAGGGCAGAACTGTGCGTGGAGCCCATGGGGATGGGATGGGGTTGCTGCCCGGGGGGAAGAGGGCAACACACTTGGAAGTTGCTGGGAAAGGTGAGTGTATTTGCCTGAGGGTCATCACAGCCCCTCACCCTTGTGTGTGAAGCTTGTATTTTCCCCTGTTTTATTAATGGATGTATTCTCTGGGCTCAGTATACATACCGGACACGCTCAGGGGCTTAATTGCTCTGGCACATGAATGACTCCAGGGCCTCTGGAGCGTCTGTGCTGCCTCTACCTCTGCCCTCCGCCCTCCCCCCTCCCCCCCATTCACTCTCCTCCAGTCACACTGGCCTTGGACTCATCAGCCATACTCCTGCCTTGGCCCTGTAGCTGGTCTCTCTCTTAGGCTTTTGGTATTCAAAGTCTTACATCTTAGGCTTTTTGTACTGAAACCTCTTGGTCCTGGGCAAATTGAGGCCGTTGATCATCCTACATCTCTCTGGAACATGCCTCTCCAACATTCCTACCAGCCAAACCCCTTCATTCCCATCAGGATTTTGCTTAACTCTTGCTTTCTCAATGAGGCCCACTGCTTTCTACCCTCACCACCCCATTTCCCTAGAATTAAGCACCCTGAGGGCAGTCTATCTTGTTTCTGACTTAGCCCAAGTGCCTAGAACAGTGCCTGGCATATAGTTGATGCTCAATAAATATTGAATGAATGAATGAGCACTCACATTTTCTCTGCAGATGCTACTAGGTACCATGGGGGGATTAAAAAAAGCATTAACTACAATCCTTGCTTTTAAAGAATTGATAATCTAGCGAGAGAAATACAGCAAGAAGTTAAGTCTTTCTCATCTGAAAAAGGTTCATCCTTTATCCTGAAGCCCACTCTTGATATAATTTAATTCCCTCCACCTTTGGTCTCTATATAAACTTTGTGAAAGGATGGGGTCCTCGAATTGTAGCCATTTCTTCACCGCCCATCTAATCCCACACCATTTGACTTTCACTTCTGCTCCATTGAAATCCTTCTCTTTAAAGCCCCTGATGACCTCTTTATTGGCAGATCAGTGTCTAGCTCTTATCCTTAGGCTGCTGAACCCTCAGCCACATCTGCCTGAATTGGATGCTTCCTCCTTCATCAAGTGCTTCCTTCTCTTGATTTCATTGTATCTCCCGTGGAAACTGTTTCTTTTGTAGGTCCCTGATCCTCTCCGCACTTCCCAAATGTTGGTTCTTTCTGAGGGTTCTGTCCTTGGGCTGTTCCCTATTCCTTCTACACTCTCCCTAGGTGACCTCAGTCACCCTCAGGGTTTCAACGGTTTTATATTCCTGATCCCCACACCTCTGTCCCCAGCTCAAATCTCACCTCCAAACTTCAGCCTCAAGGACACTGTCTACTTTGTATCTCCCCTTGGATGGCATCCAGGCGCCCCCTGCTGGCCACATCCCAACAGACCCAAACACCAACCACTCCTAACATGCTCCGTTTCCTATTTCCCTGATTTGATGGCACCACAATTTAGCTAGTCTGTCAAGCTGGAAAAGTGGGAGTCATCCTTGACTTCTCTGTTTCCCTCACCCCACCCCCCTGCCATATTCAGTAAATCAGCAAGTCCCATAAATTTTACTTCCAAAACAGTTTTCAAATATGTCATTTTTACTCTATACCGACAACCATCCTCTCCCCCTTTCCCCATTGAGGTTTACTTCAGCAGTGTCCTAACAGGCCCCTTGCCTCTGCTCCTGTACCCTCAAGTCCATTCTCCGCAGTGTTGTCATTCTTTCCCTATCAAACACCTATCATGTGCCAAGCATGGTGATATGTGCTAGGGATACAACAGTGAAAAAGACAAAGACCCTATTTTCATACGTCAGCAGGATCCATGTAACTAATAAATCTCACACTGGCCCTCTCTGGCTTACAACCTTCTGACATGTTTCAATCCTTATCCCAATTATTCTTTGCATGCTTTCAGTCATGAATTCCTTTTAAAATCTGATAAAAGCTGAATTCATACAAAAAACTTTGCTGACAGCTTCAGGGGAGAGGATGCTGGACCCTGAAGGCCAGGCTTCAAGAATCCTTGACTTTGGGATTAGCAGATGCAACCTATTATATATAGGATGGATAAACAACAGGGTCCTACTGTATAACATGGGGAACTATATTCAATATCCTGTGATAATCCATAATGGAAAAGAGTATGAAAAAGAATATACATATATATAACTGAATCACTCTGCTGTGCAGCAGAAATTAACACAACATTGTAAATCAACTTTACTTCAATAAAATTAAAAAAAAAATCCTTGACCTGCACAGTCAAGTGTAAGCCTTTTTGAATAATACACATAGCCCTCCATGGCCTGGCCTTGCCTGTAATCATGTCCACCTGGCTCACTCTTTGGTGTCACAATGACATGGACCTTCCTGAAGCTCCTCACATGAGTCATCTATTCACCTGGTGACCATTTATGAAGAACCAAATTCCTTAGACTGAGTCACCAAAAGCACAGAGGTGAAAAAGAATGTGATGTGGGCTTTACGTTCTCTGTGCCTTTCTCTTACTTCAGCTGTGCCCTCTCGTGGTGCCCCTCTGGTCCTTCCCTGCAAACTCACCATTGCTCACTTTAAAATTCAACTCAGGCATCTTTCTTCCTGTAAGACTCTCCTAAATGTAACCTCTGTCTTCAGATTGGATTCCTTCTCTGGGTTCATGTATCTGCAAATGTCTGTTTCCCTGCCCTAACACATTATATGGTAATTTTTTGTTTCTTTGGCTATTTCTGGAACTAAATTAGCTTTTAAAGGACAGGAACAGTTTTGTTCTTGAATACTTTATCCTTCGGCGCCTGCTTCAATTTGGTATTCAATAAATACTTGTGGAATGAGTGAATGAATGAACGAATAAGGATAGAAACGCGGTATCAAGACCACCAAGGTAGGCGTTTTGTTCTTTACAAAACGCTGGCCTAGGCGTTTTGTTCTTTACGGAGTAGCTCATGGGAGAGCCACTGGAAGTGTTGGGCAGAGGATGATAAGGTAAAAGTGAGTCTTTGTGACAGCAAATCTGGCAATGGCTTCTGCCAAGGGCAGGATCTAAGCACCAAAGAGGCAACGTGGAGAAGGGGAGGCGGTCTGCTGGAAGGGCTGGGCTGGGGGCTCTGGCACCAGCTGTACCACTTTTTAAGCTGTGCTTTACTTACTAGGTACCTCCCTCTCCCAGTCCTAGTTTCTTCACCTGTTAATTTAGGAGGTTTAATTGGATGTGCTCTGGGCGCCTGTTTTATGTTTCTGGGTCTTTCCTGCTTGATGGCGCCTCTCTGTTGCAGACCCAAACCTGCGGCTTCTTTAAGAGCCCGCGAGTCACAACGCTCGCACTAGAAATGGCCCCTGGAGGCCACCGTAGCCACCTCGTGCCTCGTTCATTTGGACGCCTGAAGAGAGAACTCAAACTAGGAAGGCAGTGGACGGTGTGTCAGGGTTGATAGGGATCTCAGATGTCACCAGGGCTTTGACTGCTGGATAATTAGGCCCCAAGCGACGGCTGGCTACATCCCCAGCCCCTAGGTGTCCCGCGTCAACTTGGCTCTGGCTCCCTCGTTTTCTCTCCTTGGTTAGAGAGACGGCTGCTGGCTGGGATCTTCCTGTGAGGATCGGCGCCTTATCAGACCTGGACAAGGTCCCTCAGAAGGAACCCCGTGCAGGTGAGAGGGGCCAGTGTGTGCCCACTTGCTGCCTCTGACAGGTTGCGGCTCCGCGGCTGCTGCACACACCCCACGTCCCGGCAGGAGGCGGGGACCTGAGGGGGATGGCGTGAGCACCCCTCCCCGTGCGCCCGTGCATGGCCTTGCTGGGGTGTCACGGGTGTCGTCCGAGGGCTTCACAACAACCCCGGCGGCTGGTGTTTCTGCCTCCCTTGAGAAATGAGGGACTCAGACCCAGAGAGGTTCAGGAACTTGCTCAGGCCTCAGAGCAGTATTCGTTCGCCCCAGGGCTTGTAACTCCACAGCCTGTAGTCGGTCTAACCACACAGGTGTAGAGAATTGGCCCTTCCAGCCTGTAAGTCGCCCACACTGGTACTTTTTACATACTATTGCGGAAAAATGGGGGAAGCTTGGAATCCAAGGTGTGGGTTTGAGTCCTGGCTCTGCCTGCCATTTGCTGTGTGACATTGGGAAGTGACTCCACACCTGTGAGCTTCGTTTGCGTTATCTACAAAATAGGGGTGATACCACTTACTGTACAGCCTTGTCGTGAGGAAGAACTGGGGTGACACGCATGGGTCCCAGGCTTCTCTGGAAGTGGCAGGACCACTGCCGAAGGAAGAGGCTAGGGGCTCTCCAGAGCGCCTGCCTCTGTGGGGCACCTCTAGTGTTCCCTCAAGTGGGACTGAAAGGCGTCAGGGGCTGGGGTGCAGGTGGAAGGGAGGATGGTGGGAGTCACGTGCTTGGAGACAGCGGCTGGGGATTGAAGCCCAGGGCCAGCACTTGCTGGCCGTGAGTCTTGGTGCAATTAACTCAACACCTCTGCACCCCAGTACCTGCATCTGTGATTCTCCATGTACCCCGCAGGTTGTCATACAGATTTTAAAAGGAGGGGAGAATAAAAGGGTGAATAAAAAGACTGAGGCCATATAGGTTTTTAAAAACTGGCTTAGGATTTTTTTTTTTTTTCTGATTTGTGAATATATTGCTGTGAAAAGTCTTAGGGACAGAATTAAACTGTATTTTGGTATAATTTGATGAATAATCTTTGTTTCAGAGACTCACAGCACTTTGGAATTCTGCAAAAAAAAAAAATCTAGGCTGTTTGATCACTGTTGATAAGGAATCCTCTTAATTCTTTTCTACTAGTGTCAGTTGCAAGAGGCTGTAGGTAGAGATTGTGACAAAAGCAGCCAGGAAAAGCAGAACCTTCTCTGTCCCTTATAAGTATTTTGAACACGTCCATAGAAAATATCTTTACCTGTTGACTCTCATTCCCCAACAAGGACAAACACTCTTCCTCTCATGAATGCCTTTTTCTTTCCTTTTCAATATTAATTCTCTCCATGATGCCCTTTTCTTGAGACCAAAGTAAGTGTTTGCTTGATATAAATAATGACACAGTACATGGTCCTGGATGAACACAGAACACCAATTCAGGCCTGATGTTTTCCTATTATTTATTGTGCTGTCAGCACAGCTTCTCAATTGGATCCTGGTCTTAAATCAGGGATCCCATCAGAGAACCTAATGTGAGAGAAAACCAGATGCACTAGGAGCCTGCTTTATTTATCCTCTCTGGCTTGTCAAGCAATCAGAAAACAGAGACTTGACATTAAAGGGTATGTACTGAATAACTGTCTGGTGGTCAATGATACTGTGATGTGGTGAAATACCAGCTTTTGCCGATGCTCCTCCGAGCAGGTCTGTACTCTAAAGGAGTCAGACCCACACTCCTGTGTCTAATAAGACATTTAGCATTTAGAACATACAGCTAGACCGTTCTCAGGGCATTTAAAGTTTCATTTTGAGTCTTATGGGAAATGCAAAAGGGTCAAGGAATTAAGAGAGTTGTTTGAGCTTTGAAGGGGACTCAGTGGGTTAAATTTCACTGGGGCTTTGCTTGGAATACCTGGGTTTGGTAGGGGACAGTCCCCTGATGAGCTGCGTCTGGGTCAGGTGGGTGTTATACAACACACGCATGTACTGAGTGCTAACTATATGCCAGGGACTGGGCTGCATTCTAGAGATGGATGCAGAGGTCAAAAACCCTTGGTCCGGGCCTCCCTGGTGGCGCAGTGGTTGAGAGTCCGCCTGCCGATGCAGGGGATACGGGTTCGTGCCCCGGTCTGGGAGGATCCCATATGCCGCGGAGCGGCTGGGCCCGTGAGCCATGGCCGCTGAGCCTGTGCGTCCGGAGCCTGTGCTCCGCAACGGGAGAGGCCACAGCAGTGAGAGGCCCGCGTACAGCAAAAAAAACAAACAAACAAACAAAAAAAAAAACCTTGGTCCCTGCCCTAAAGGACCTATGCTCTCAAGAGAGATGGGCAAAATAAATGATTGTAGGTTCTAGGTGAGGCTTCTGCCGGGCTCCCTGTGAGGGTAACTGGAAGACCTGTTGGACTTTGGCTTTGGGGTATCAATTATGGAGCAGGGTTCTGAAACTCTCCTCTGACCTCTGCCTCCTAGAAAGCGGTGGTGACCTCAAGTTTTCAAAAGGGCAGTATTCAAGGGTCTTCTTTGTTTATTTCCTCACAATAATTAACTAAAGAGCAAGGAAAGGCATTTCAATGAAAGACAAGTGGGATCAGGTGAGATCCTGGATGAAGTCTTATGATGCAAAGTGGTATCTCCCTTTGACCACTCCCCCTCAACTGGGAGGCAGGCAGCGTGGTACAATGGAAAAAGTCTGTACTTTCTCCTGGCAGCCACTTGCCAGGCATGGAAGCAGTGATAGGCTGGTAAACTGGCTCTCAGAGGGGAAAGAGGAAGCCTTGATTTGTAATGTTTGCCAATTTCCATGGTGTAAATACTCTCATCATGGCTGATTTCAAGCTGTCAGTGATTTAAAACCTGGCCTGAAAATTTTTTGAAAATTTAGTAGGCTCTGGTGAGCCACAGGGACTGGCTTCAGTACACTTCTGCATGGAACACTGTTTAATCTTTATTTCCCCAGAGGTAATAATTTCTGCCTTGGAATCTCCAGGGCTGTGGTAAATATGGGCATGAGGTGGGATGGGCCATGGATTATCATGGTGCCTAGCGCACCCAAGGGTCTTAGTAAGTGTTGGTTCCCTTAACTCTGCCTTTCTCTACCTTGAGAAAAACAAAGTGAGATATGTATTGTCAGTCACTCGTTAATTCGTTTATTCAACATTTATTGAGCAGCTACTATGCAGGGTACCTTCCTAGGCCCTAAAGGTTTAAAATAGACTAAGACAAGAGTCTTGTCTGAGTGCATTCTCCAGACTAGTATGGGAGATGAAGCCATGGGTCAGAGTCATGGTTGGATGTGCAGAGATTAGTGCTGTGAACTAGCTGTGTAGAGGTCATCAGGGGAGCAAAGAGGAGGGCCAAAGAGGAATGGGGGATTGATCATGGAAAGTTTCTTGGAGGTGGAGACATTTATTGAGTTCTGATGCATGAGGTAGATGAGGGGGAGAGAAAGCCACTCTAAGCCAGTGTAGATAAGTGACTTTCTTTTCATTATTGCTCCTCTAAGGAACCTTTTTGGACATCTTTATCCTAATCATTCTGACCTTTCTTCATGAAATGTAAAAATAGGATGCATATCTGTTTATGTACTGCATGTATATTTGGACTTCATACATAAAAAGAGTATGATTTTTTTCTGCTCCCCAGAACCAAAGGGGCAATATTGCCCCTTGTTGAAACTTTTCTTGCTAACCATTGAGCCCGTAATAAAGCTGTTGATCATTATTTGCAAAATGAATGAATACGTAAATAAATGTCACCACCAGTAGAAAGAACTACTGCAAGAAGTGGGGCAAAAGAATAGAATAGCATAGGTGAATGAGGCAATGCAGGGCTTTGCTCTCATTTACAAATAAGGAAACCCAGGCTCAGAGATAGGGTTGGAGGGGTAAGTTGGGTCCAGTAATTAGGTCCTCAAATGCCAGCCTGAGATGTCCAATTCCAGGTGACATATGAGATTCTGAACCTCCCAGCTCACAGGAGGAGATATTCCCTGTGGCTCTCAGGACTCCTCATTGTTGCCTCTTAGCAATGAGCCAAGATAGGGTCCACGGAGGCCAACGCGGAGATGCACAGCCACTGACTAACTTATTACGCTCCAGAGTTTTAATGAAAGAGCTACAATTACCAAGCTCCCTGCCTTTGGCACTTGAGAATCCATCTCAATTTCCCCTTTCTTTCTGAAGCGACAGTGATTAAGGATTCATTCTGCACATAAAACAAGTGATCAATGGCTCCTGGCAGTTGCCATTGTCTGTCCCCCTCACCCCCCCATCGGTAGACAATGTATCTTGGGGAGCTGCCGGGGCCTGAGAAAAATGAGTTTGCCAGACACAGTTCTATTTTGATTTAGATCACAAATAGCTCAGCTCAGTTTTTACATTGATAACAAGGAGATGGGCTCCATTTCCTGAGTTCTGCAATGTAAGTGTAAGTGCATCTCTGTTGAGAGAGAAGGGGAGACCAATCTTCTTGTGTTAGTTGTAATACACTGGATCCAGATTTTTGTGGTCAAGCAGACGCACAAGGGACTCAGTCTGACTGACCTGGCCCCTTTCCTGGAACCTGAGGGGTCGGTGGGGTCAGCAGGCGTGCGGCCTGGCTTCTTCCTAGACCCCCCAAACAAGTCCTCACTGGGGGTCAGTGGTGGACATCCATCTGCTTGAGAAGGTGGAGGCAAGGGGGAGGCCAGCCTGGGAGGAGGGCCTGCCAGCCACTGGCTGCAACGCCCAGGTGGGGCGGGGCAGGAAATCCAGGAAGAACTAGAGGGTGAGGAGGGGGCTCTTAGGCTAAGGCTGCGGGGCCCTCGCCTTTGTGTGCGTGGAGGGACATCAGTCACAAGGAAGGAGGAGCTCTTGAGGAGAGGAGGGTCAGCCTCCCCACGCCATACCCTCCCACAAATGCTCTCTTTCCCTTTGGCCCCTCTCTCCTAAAGGGGAATAAATCCTGAATTTGCACCCAAGGAGCCCAGTTTAGGAGCAGAAGCCAGTTGTAGGAACAAAGGGTGATAGGTGAGAGACGTATCAATAGCAGCAAATGCTGAGCGCTCTGGGGACGCGTCACTGAGGAGGCATCGGGGCAGATGATGAGAGGAAAAGTAGGGAGTTTCCAGCCAGGTGATCAGGGGAAGGGCCTTCCAGGCAGAGGACACCATCTGGGTGAGAACACGGTCCCCGGGAACTGGCTGGGTGGAGGTGGGGACAAAAGTTGGACTGTGTGTCTAGAGACTGTATCACCAGGAGTTATTCTGAGGCAAGAAGTGAATTCAGGTAAAATAGTGTCCACGTGTAATTTCAACCATAAAAATAACCATTGAAGATAAATTTGGGAAGGAAGGAAACCAAAGTGTGAGCAACACTTAGCTCTGGCGGTCTTGAGTGACTTCTCTGTCCTTTGTTATATTTTTCCATATATTCCAACTGTTAGTGAGCATGTGCTCCTTTTTAATTTTTTGGTCTATGTATTTTATTTTATTTTTCTGATTATCACCTCTATTTATTATTATTATTTTTTAAACATCTTTATTGGCGTATAATTGCTTTACAATGGCCTATTTACTTTTAAACAGCTTTTTTGAGATATAACTCACATGCCATATAATTCATCCATTTAAAGTGTACAAATCAGTGTTTTTTAGTATATTCACAGAGCTGTGCAGTTACCACCACAATCAATTTTAGAACACTTGCATTACCCCCAAAAAGAGGCCCTGTACCCATCAGCAGTCATTCCCCACTTTCCCCATCCACCCCCATCCTACTTTGTATCTCTAAATTTGTCTATTCTGGACATTTCATAAAAGTGGAATCATGATATGTGGTCTTTTGTGACTGGCTTTTCTTTCTTGAAATCATGTTTTCAAGGTTCATCATTTTGTACATGTATTGGTACATCATTCCTTTTTATGGCTAAATAATATTCCATTGTGTGGATATACCACATTTTGTCTATCCATCATTAGTTGATAGACATTTGGGTTGTTTCTGAATTCTGGCTGTTATGAATAATGCTTCTGTGAACATTGATGTGTAAGTTTCTGTGTGAACGTATGTTTTCAATTGTCTTGGGTATATATACCTATGTATGGAATTGCTGGATTGTATGGTAACTCTAAATTTAACTTTATGAGGAACTGCCAGACTGCTTTCCACGGCAACTACACCACTTTACATTCCCACCAGAAATGCATGAGGGTTCCAGTTTCTCCCTATCTTCTCAACACTTGTTGTAATGTTTCTTTTTTATTCTAGCCATCTTAGTGGGTATGAAGTGGTATCTCCTTGTGGTTCCAGGTTGCATTTCCCTAACGACTAATGATATTGAGTACTTTTTCATGTAATTATTAGCTATTTGTATATCTTCTTTGAAGAAATGTCTATTCAAATCCTTTGTCCATTTTAAAATTGGGTTACTTGTCTTTCTATTGTTGCATTATAAGAGTTATTTACATATTCTGGAGACTATACCCTTATCAGTTATATGATTTGCAAATATTTTCTCAGATTCTATAGGTTGTCTTTTTCACTTTCTTGACAATTTCTTTTTTTTTTTTAATTTTTTGCTTTATAACAAATTTAATCAGTTATACATATACATATGTTTCCATATCCCCTCCCTTTTGCGTCTCCCTCCCACCCTCCCTATGACAATTTCTTTTGAAGCACAAAAGTTTTTGATTTTTTATCAAAAGTTCAGTTTATCTGTTTTTGTTTTTCTTTGGTTACTTGTTCTTTAGGTAGTAAGAAACCATGGCCTAATCCAGGCTCAAGAGATTTACCCCTATGTTTTCTTTTAAGAGTTTTATAGTTTCTGCTCTTACATTTATATCTTTGATTTGTTTTGAGTCAACTTTTTATATGATGTAAGGTAAGGTTCCAACTTCATTCTTTTGCATGTGGGTATTAGTTGGCCCATCGCCATTTGTTCAAAAGTCTATTTTTTTCTCCCATTGAATTGTCTCGGCATCTTTGTCAAAAATCAGTTGCCCTTTAAAGGTATGGATTTATTTCTGGGTTCTTAATTCTGTTCCACTGATCTTTATTTCTATCCTTATGTCAGCACTTTATGCCACACAGTTTTGATTACTGTAGCTTTGTAGTAACTTTTGAAGCTGTGACGTGTGAGTTCTTCAACTTTGTTCTTTTAAAGGATTATTTTGGCTCTTCTGGGTCCCTTGAATTTTTATATGAATTTTAGGATCAACTTTTCACTTTGACCAACAAAGCCTACCGGGATTTGATCAAGATTGCATCAAATTTATAGATCAGTTTGGGGGCTTTACCTTTAAAAAATAAAGTGATCTTGAAGTGAGGCTGTATGGTATAGAATAAAGAATGGATGGAGGTTTCAAAGTCAGGTGGACGTCAGTTCATGTCTGACCTCCCAGCACTGACTAGCTCTGTGATCTTGGGCAATCAAATCTTCTTTATGCCTCAGATTCCTCATTTGTAAAACAGGCCTAAGGATACTTACTCTAAAGGTGTTTTGAGAATTAAACAAGCGTATCTGTATAGTGTATAAGGACAGTGCCTGGCATATAACTTCAGCGTCCATCCATTTTCTGGGGTTATTGGAACTCACCCAACTAACAGGAGAGGTAGTATCAGATTATAAAAATGTAAAGGCTGGAAAGGACTGCAGTGATTAAATTAATGCATATTGAAATGTCTTTGACTGTGACCTTAATCTTTCCTTTGTCCCTAGAATACTTTTCATCCTATACCTTTGACAAAATTCATTTCTACCCTGATGGCCTAGTTGGAAATAATCTCCTCTTTTCTGAATGCACCCAGCACTTTTTCTTCTCTGACAGCATCTAATTCTGTTTGCCTGTTTTCTACAAATTTGGGTATGAGTCTTGACTGCACTTTTAAATTGTAAGCCTATAAAGGCAGAATTGGTCATGCCCTCCTTAACAGACCAGTGTGGCAGGGTGGGGTGAAGTATGGCCCTGTTCATGGTCAGACAGTGTGGATGTGTCGGTGTGTGCGTGCGTGTGTGTGTGTGTGTGTGTGTGTGGTCATTCCCTGCCCTCCTCTCTCCACCCTCCCCATTCGTGCACATAAGCCACCTCATGCTCAGCAAGGCTCTGCTGAGGGTGAAATGTTTAAGGACACTGATGAGTTAACTCTTGAAGACTGTTGAAGGACTACCGAGGTTTCTTTTGCCCTGGGGTGTGGATGCTCCTTGAGGCCACCAACATCCTCTCTAGCAGGGAGGAATTTTATCATTGCTTTTAATTTTGCCAATTTTATAGATAAAAATAGTATCATGTCTTATATTTGTATTTCTTTCATTACTCCTACAGTTGAATTTTTTTATATGTTTATTAGCCATTTGTATTTCTTTTTTGGTTACCTTTTCCACCTGAAGTATTTCAACATTTGGATTTGAACTGATAAGGAATAGACTGGGGATTAGCAGGAGATGCAGTTTAACAACCTGTTGGGGGCCAATCAGTCAAAAGTTTGGAACTGACTCAGTGTTGGTTGTGTGGGGCGTTGTGTGTTTGTAGGTGGGGACACAGCCTTAGGGAACTGGAGACTCACCACTGACGTCATTCTGTGACACTCTTAAGTCATGATGGAACGTTTCTGCCATGTGGTCCCTATTAAATGCAAATTTTAGCATCATAGCCTTCTGCATAGAGCTCCAGCTGAGATCTGTTTCCCTTAATTCTTTCATTTAAGCCTCCTTGCTGACTTCAGATGTCGGCGACTCTATCAAAGCATCTCTTCTGTGTGCACAGGCTTCTGATCACTACCCTTAGAAAAATAGAATTGAACATTACACTCCCCTGTTGGGGTGAGAAATTGCTTTTTTGTATCTGTTGCCAGTTGTTGGTTAATTACCTAAATGTTGGATGAAGGCTAGAAGTGGGGCGGGGCTGGAGGCAGAAAGGAAGAGGGGAATCCCTGTGCTCCGTCCCCTCGTGGAGAGATCCTGATGCCTGGCATGGGCTGTTGGAGCAGGATGGTCAGAAGAAAGTCCAACTAGGCCACACTGATGAGTCTCCGGAGAGCTGAGGGCAGAGACAACAGTGCCCTGTCCTTGCTCAGAACCCAAGAGAAAGGCTTTTGGGCGGAAAAGTGGAAAGTGGCAGGTGATGGAGGCAGCCAGGGCTCCAGGGCTCTAGGCATGGATGCTGGGAGTAAATGATGAGGATGGAGAAGTGGGCCCTGGGCGCCTGGTGGGGGCTTGGGGCTCTCCTCTGTAGGCTCTGGGAATGTCAGGTGGGATGACTCAGGGTGCTCAGGAGGGAGAGTCTGCTGCCGCATCCATTGATGGGCTGTGAGATTAAGTGACAGAGCTGTATAGGGCTGACTCTGGCTTCTGGTTTGGGAGCCTGGGTGGATGGTGTTGCCAGGAACTGAGATGGGGATGTAAGTAATGAGTTCAGAATTGAACATGTTGAATGTGGAAATTGAGGAGTCTGTGTCTAAGAAGGTGGGAGTTTGGGGAACACCAGGATTCATGGGCAAAACAAGGAGCACCTATGAAAGAGATCGGGGTGAGAGGAAACTCTGTCCAGGTCAGTTACCTGGAAGCCTGTAAAGGAGGAGGCACTTCCTAGGAGGAAGACATTGGTGATAGTGTCAAATGCCACAAAGAGTCCTGGCAAGATCAGTGCCAGGATGGATTTGGCAGTGAAGCATTTGGCTAAGGGCATGGGCTTTGGGTCGAGGTGAGCCTGGGTTCAAATTCTGGTTCCAGCACCTAGTATCTCTAGGGTCTTAGAGATACTAAGCCTGAGCCTCAGCTTCTGCGTCCATAAAATGGGAAGATGATAAAAGTAGCCACTTCATAGGACTTTTGCAAGGATTGGGTGAATTATTGCCAGTGAGGTACTAGGCACAGATCCTAGAACATTGTGAGCAGAGAATAAATATTACTATTGTAGTTATGATAGATAAAAATGGTAACAGTATCTACTTAAGAACTACATGAGAGCATGCATGAACACTGTCTCTTGTCCAGCCCCAGATGGGTGAGTGTGATATTGTGAGTTGTAATAAGAAATATATATATTTGGTCTCTGTGGCCTTTTCTGGCACATATCTCCCAAAACCCTTGGAATTTCTTGTGATGAGACCCATAAAGGTATCTTTTGTTATGTTAATGAGGAGACTTTTGGAAAGCACCTAAGGATGGGAACTGGTTGCCAGGGGAACCAACCAGGTGATTAGAGGGCTGGAATTTTCACTTCCATCCCCCCAACCTCTGAGGAGGGAGGAAGGGCTGGAGATTGAGTTCAATTGCCAAGGCCAATGATTTAAACAATTGTGCCTATGTAATGAAGCCTCCATAAAAACCCCAAAAGATGGAGTTCAGAGTGGTGCGCCTGGAGAGGGCATGGAAGCTCTGAGAAGCTTCCTGATACCCTGCCCTACGCACCTCTTCTATCTGGTTGTTCCTGAGTTATATCCTTTTATAACAAACTGGTAATCTAGTAGGTAAAATATTTCCCTGGGTTCTGTGAGCTGCTTTCGTAAGTTAATCAAGCCCAAGGAGGGGGTCGTTGGAACCCTTGATTAGTCTGTCAGAAAGTCGGCCAGAAGCACAGGTGACAAGCTGCTCTTGAGATTGGCTTCTGAAGTAGGAGTGGGGGCAGTCTGGTTGGGACTGAGCCCTTAACCTGTGGGATCTGATCCCATCTCCAGGGCGACAGTGTCAGAATTGACTTGAATTGTAGGGCACCCAGCTGGTGGGGAGCATTGTTTGTGGGAACTTCCACCCCTCCACACACACACACACACATTGTAATTGGGCGCAGAATGCTTAGTGGGGATGAGAGCTGCCAGGGGGATGGCATCAGCTGGGACCAGGTCAGGAGAAGTGTGATGTGGGCCTGAGAGAGGTCTGAAGTCTGGACCAAGTCTGAGAATATTAGATTCAAGTTCAGTGCTCTGGGGGTCTGGTCTGAGAGGTCGGAGAAGTGATAACCTTAGATGGGACTTTAGGTTTTTTTCAGTGAGAGTCTGACAAAATCCAGACAAGGCTAGGTAAGAGGACAAGGGGAGTGAGCCTTAGAGGCAGACTTGGGCAATGTGGGCTCACTCAGGTGCTGGGTGCTGGCTTTATGGGAGCTGCAGCTTAGTTCTGCATGGGGACTGGAGCTGGCTCCACCCTGAGGTGCACAGGCAGGAGAGCTAGAGACTATTTGCAGACTATGCTAGCTCATGTGCAGGGCTCTGCATGTTCCCAGGTCTGGCTCTCATTGGCCCAGGACCAAGGCCTGGAGAGCTGGGCCTGCAGGTGACAGCATACATTCTGGGCATCTGGGGATCATCGCTCAAGAAGTCACTGATGGTGTGAAAATGTCTAGACTGGGACTTGAAGCCAAGATGGTGTTGGGAGTTCATGCCTTGAAGTTCCCTTGGTGTCAAATGCATTGCAATGTGAGATGAAATATTTCAAAAAGAACTCAAACATAGCCACATTCAACAAGATGAACACCTCTGTGGGCCAGAAACAACACAGTAGACTTGCTGGGCTCTTGGACTTGGGGATAGGCAGAGGGGACTTGAAATACAGCTGCTGTGAGATGACAGGGACCAGAAGTTTTGGACTCATGACTGGGGACTGGACCCAAGCTCACTGGGTGAAACTGAAGGGCTCACTGCCAGGTCTTCAGAAAGGGCTAGAAGAAAGTTCACTCACTGCTTGGGGATGCAGCATGTTGCAGAGCTGAATGCCCAGGTGGAGGAAAGAAGCAGAGGAAGCCACACTGCCAGGACCTCAAGTAGCCACTGCTGGCCCAGTGACTAGATCTGTGCTACCCGCAAAATCACCTTGGAAAAGGAAACCTGAGCCACCGTTATCAGAGCTGACTCTGGACTAGGAGTCCTAACAGGGGGAGACTGATCAACTTCCAGACAGGGAAGGATTAGAGGAGAGAGGTGGTGGGAGGGAAACATTCCAAATGAACTTGCCAACAAAGTCCCAAAGCACATGAAGAAAACTAATACCGAGAAAGACAGTCAACAAGCTCAAAAATCAGTAGCATTCACTCCCATTGAAAGTGAATAATAGAGCAATCTGAAAATTACTTTAAAATGAGTACGTTTGAGATTCTTAAAGATATAAAGGAAGGAATAACATCTAAACAGTGTAAAATCATGAAACAAAAACAGGCAGGTAGAAATCAAGAACAGGTGTATGTGAAAACGGACTAATTAGGCCCTGGAAATGAAAAATCAAGCAATCGGAATAAAAATAGGTTCAGGAGACAAGATCGACTCTGGACTTGATGTGCCCAAGAGAGCATCAGTGATTTGGGAATTAACACTGGGGAGGTCACCTGAATGTGGCACAGAGATAAAGAGATGGAAACAGGAAAGAGACATGGAGGCCAGACTGAGTCTCCAACAGATGGACTTCCAGAAATAGGGATTTGAAGGAATAGGAGAAAAGCAGTTTTCAAAAAGATAATAGCTGAGAAAATTCTGAAATTGAAAAAAGATACAAGTTCTCAGATGAGAAGCACACACTAAGTGCTGAACAAATACATGTCTAGCACAGGGCCTGGCAAACAAATAGCTGTGCAGTAGATATTAGTTCCTTTCCCTTCCCTCCTGTCCTTCCTTCCTTCTTTCTTTCCTGAAACAATTACTGAACATCTGGTATGAGCTTCATTGGACATACAAAGATAACTATAATACATTCCCCTGACAAAGAGCTGAGAATTTGGTAGGGAATACAGATGTGTAAACAAGTATATGCAGTAGAGTTACAGGGCCCTTGACAGAGATCTATATAGAATCTGGAAGGTACAGAAAGGAAGGAAAGATATGTGTGTGTGTGTGGTTTGATAGTGTAGGTGATGCTTCCATAGTATCATGGAGGGGGACAAGCAAAGGAGAGGAAACAGCATAAACAAAGGCACAGAAGCCCATGCTTTTGCACGTGGGGAAACAACAGGGAGCTTCCTGTGACTGGAGTGTGGGTTTTGAAGGGATTGTGTGTCTTCCCTTAATTGAATCCATGTATTATGAACTCCCCAATGGTAGGCTCTGTGGGACCAGTGCCGTCCCAGAGCATATCCATCAAGGGCCGTGAATAGCTGACCTTTAAAAAGAGTCTTGCTGGGGCTTCCCTGGTAGCGTAGTGGTTGAGAGTCCGCCTGCCGATGCAGGGGACGCGGGTTTGTGCCCCGGTCTGGGAAGATCCCACATGCCGCGGAGCGGCTGGGCCCGTGAGCCATGGCCGCTGAGCCTGCGCGTCCGGAGCCTGTGCTCCGCAACGGGAGAGGCCACAACAGTGAGAGGCCCACGTACCGCAAAAAAAAAAAAGAGTCTTGCTGATCCACTTGCAGAGATGCAGAGCTATCTTGGTGGATGCATTTTATTGACAAATTTCTGGAAAACACAGGTTCGATGCCTTCCACAGGTGCTCTGTGTAGCTCACGTTCAGGCACTCCTTAAACCCAAATTCCTCAGAGCAAGTACTCCATCAGCCCAAGGAGGTGTTGTTGATACCTCAGAGAGAGGCTGATCTGCCCCCGCAGGTCCCTGGCTGATTCACTGGGGGAGAGTTTCTTAGCTTCTCTGTTCTTTCATCTGTCACTGGGGAATGACAGTGCCTGCCACTTCCGTGTTTCACAGACATGTTGTTATCAGGAACACTGGCAACACCCTTTGATATATGGAGATGAAAGATGCTGGATTAATTCAAGGCTTTATTTGTTGTTTTTCACTATTATTACTAGTTAAATTGCTGAACACACTTTTGACAGTCTTGTCAGAAGCTCTCCCATATGTCCTCTCCCTGGAAGAGTAAACATTGCCATCAGAGGCATGACTACTGTGGGTTTTTTTTCTTTCTTTCTTTCTTGGCAGTGAAAAATGACTTCAAATCACAGTGTTTAGGATGATGATATTTTTGATGTATTTTATCCTCTTTCAAGCTCTTACTCTACCCCACACTCCTGTGTAAAAAGGAAAGGGCAAAGGAAAATTCAGGAGTCAGCCTTGCCTTGGCCTCCAGAGCCACCTAGGGGTCAGTGTGAGAAGGCCATCACTTGGTGAGCGATGAGGAGGGGTGGACACGCAGAAACAAAGATCTCACAGGTGTTTAGTTTCACGGGGTGTGTGAGAAGGGCTGTACGAGGTTCTGGTCTAAATGTCTGGCTGTTCCTGTCTCCTGAGGCACCTCTGAACACAGATCTGCCTTCTTTCCTAGACCACAAGCTCCTTGAGAGCCTGGATTTTTTTGTAACCATCTCCATCTTCTGGGTGGAAAAGAATTATTTGAAACTAATAGAGTGTAAGCTTTGAAGGTCCTTCATCTCGGATCTCATCCAAGGTCCTAGGAGAATCCCTAGCAACATGTTCACATATTTTTGTAAAATTCACAAAAGTAAGACATTTTAACAACATTTGGTTAAAACCACAGTCTCTTTCCATCCAGCTTCTCCTCCATCACACTTCCCTTTGTGTCCAGGTAGCCTGAGGTGGCCATGAACACTTTTGGGATTCTGCTAAAGGAAAGTTGTCTGGAAATATGCTAGTTTGACTGCAGTTTGCAAAGATCATTTGGAACATATCAATACATAAGTAAGAATTTACAGATTCCTGATTTGGGCCTATAAGAAGAGTATATTCTTTCATTGTCTTCATTTATTAAAGAACTATGAGAAAATTCAGATGAAGATTAAGACTGTGAAATGAAAGCAATGGTACATGATTAAATCAGCAAAAATTCTTCACTTCCTTATGTTGGAATACTGAACAAGAAAATTCACATTTTATTAGAAGGAGAATATCTTTAAGAAAAAAAGATATATTTTTTGAATTTAATGACACTTAAGGCCAGATAATTCTTATCTGTAGCTCCCCTGGGCACTGTAGAGTGTTTAACAGCATCCTTGGCCTCTACTCAGTAGATATTACTGTTACCTCCCCAGTTGTGATAACCTAAAATATCTCCAGACATTGTCACATGTGCCCTGGGGGCAAAATAGCTCTTTTTGAGAACCATTGACATAACTACACTGAAGGGGGGTTGAGAAGAAAGGAGCTGACTTAAGTGCTTTTGGAAATCTGTGTTTTTGACTTGATACCATAAAACTAAAGACAGAAAGTACTGTGCACACACACACTTTTCCTATGGGGATTTGGGTTAGCAATCCTGAAACTGCTTTCTGTGTATATTAGGGCTGAACAAATAAGTAAATGTATTGTCAGTAATGAGAGCCAGCTTTCTTACTTTAAGATGAAGAAGTTATAAGTACGGAAACAGGAAAGTGTAGAATGAATATTGTGGTGCTGGATTGGATTCAGAAAATTATTAGGAACTCTTAGTGTGTATATAATATACACATACACACGTAAATACGCAAATACACAGATACAGAAATTAGATGTGCATGCATACAAGGGTTAATGTACATGCATATACTTTCTTCCTCAGTCCACGGAGAGGGCCTGGAAGCAGTGATGTCCTAGGAGCAACGAGCAAATCTACTATCCACATCTTGGTTTCTAAATACTGTTCTCCATGGAAAGGAACCAGAGTTCCTTGGATAAGTGGCAGATTTCCAGGGCAGGTATGGGGAACAGACAAGTTGAGCCTCTAACAAAAATTACGGAAGTCCTAAAAAAACAAACAAAAAAAGTGGGAGCATGTTGAAGAGCACAGGAATCAATCTCAAAGAACTCCCCGTGGTCAAAGCTAGAAGAATTTGAGCAAAAAGTAATTAGGATAGCGTTGGGTTATAACCCAAAGAATAAAATAAATAGCCATGAGTCCATACGCATATGAAAAGTAACTGATAAATGAATGTGGGAGAAGGGACAACTCTTTCATAGGGAAGAATGCCACTTAATAAATAAAGATGGAATGAGAGAAATAGAAAATCACCATTAAAACCACAGTACTACCACAATAATAATTGCTGTAAGCAAGTTCCACCAATGGATAATAAAATTTGAGATGAAAGCTTAAGGAGAACCAGGAATTCTGCATAGTCTCAAAGTATCTTCTCCCCAATGTTTATTAAATACAAATGGAGAAATAGTAACTTTCCAGTGGAGAAATTGGGCACGTGCCACCCTAACCAAGGATCAAGGTTAACATCACCTTGATAAGGCAGAGCAACTCATGTCTTCCTGAAATGATGCACTGGGGATGTCACCTCTGTGGAATTCTTTCCAGTAATGCATACGCTCAATTTCATCATGAGAAAACCCCAGAAATTCAAATTGAGGGACCTTCTGCAAGGTACCTGACCAGTGCCCTTCGAAAAGGTCAAGGTCATGAAAGACAAGGAAAAGCTGAGGAACTGCCACAGATAGAAGACTAAAGAACAGCAATTAAATGCAATGTGGATTGAATCCTGGGACAGAGAAAGGACGTAAGTGGAAAAACTAGTGAAATCCAAGTGAAGTCCATAGTTTTGTTCATAGCATTGTACCAATGTTAATTTCTTAAGTTTTATAATTGTCCTAGAGCTACATAAAATGTTTACATTAGGGGAAGCCGGGTGAGCTCTTTGTGCTATCTTTGCCACTCTTCTGTAAGTCTAAAATTATCTCAAAATAGAAATTATTTTAAGGTTTCAATTAACCACACCAGAGGAAAGACTGAATTACCTTTAAAATTTTTAGTTAGGAAATATTATAAAATAATTGCCACATGAATAATGAAGTATACAGTCAAAATTGTAGGAGAAGCAATATTATAGAGATGTTTAGGGCAGTTAAGTAAGCAAAATGTTATTTTTATGGGTTTTGTGGTGCTTTGTATTTGTCAACTTTTTTTTTTTAAAGGCTTATCCACCTGCATTTTTTTTTTTTTAAAGAATTTATTTATTTATTTATTTATTTATTTTTGGCTGCGCTGGATCTTTGTTGCTGCGCTCGGGCTTTCTCTGGTTGCAGTGAGCAGGGGCTACTCTTCATTGTGGTGCGCAGGCTTCTCATTGCGGTGGCTTCTTTTGTTGCAGAGTACGGGCTCTAGGCGCATGGGCTTCAGTAGTTGTGGCTCTTGGGCTCTAGAGCTCAGGCTCAGTAGTTGTGGCGCATGGGCTTTGTTGCTCCGTGGCATGGGGGATCTTTCCGGACCAGGGCTCGAACCCATGTCCCCTGCGTTGGCAGGCAGATTCTTAACCACTGCGCCACCAGGTACACCCCCTGTCAACTTCTTTTACTTGTAATTTGTGGTGATTTCTCTGACTTTAAATAAATACTCATTTGTGTAATACTTAAATTTGTATTCTTAATCTAGTAGTCAGAGTGGTGGTGTCTGTTATCTACGTTAGTTTCCGTCGCATTCTTTCCATCTCCCCTGGCCTGGTGGCTATGAAAGGGACTGTTTTCTCCATAGCTTCACCCCCATTCTCCTCTACATAGTGGTGAGGTCAGCAACCTCCCAGCTCCCTCCACTGATAGTTTTAGCACAGTCGTGGTGTATCTGCAAAAGAGACAGACCTAGTGGTTAAATAAAGTTCTTGGAATCCTCCTGATTCAAAGACACTGCTCTTAAATTTTCTGGCTATCTGTCCAGTGGTCCCAATTTACATCTCTTTCTGTGTTTTATCCTCTACATCCATTGACCTTAATTATTTGTGAATCTCCAATGATGAGAAAATATATTTGCTTATTCTCTTTTATTTTTTAGGTTATTATTTTCTGTCCTAAAAATAAATATTCTCTGAAATGAAAGAAAAAAAAAAGAATTATTTCCAAGAAATTCTATTCCTAACCCAACCATTGTAAATAATTTGGTATATCTCCTTCCTGTCTTTTTCTTAGCCATGGGGATGTAAATATGTATGTATATTTTAAAACATAATGGTGATAATGTTGTATGTCACATTTTGTTTCCTGCTAACAGCACAACGTGAATATTTTTTCACAGTATTTTATGTAATCTTTATATACGTCATATTAGTAACTGCACACTCTTCTACTGAATGAGTATCATAGTATACTTAACCATTCCTGGGTCACTGGATGCAGCAGTGGACTTTATTCACAGAGTACGTGCGTTTGCATGCATATGCATGCGTGTGTGTGTGTGTCTGTGTAAGTGTGACTTTTACGAGGTTCACTAAGGAAGGGCAACCAGAAAACCTCAGATAAGTGTAAGCACATAAGGCAAGGACAGAGTCTCTGCTAGGTCCCTGGAGTTGTCCCTCGGAGGATGTGAGAGATGGGGGACAGTACCAATAGAGAGACAAGTTTTGGTTCTAGGAAGTCTGGAGCTTTTTGGTTGAACTAGACAGTTTCCTTCCTTCAGGATGAGTGCCTAAGAGGATGTTTATTAATCACCAGGAGAAATAAAAATTAATGCAAATGTCTATTAGCCACTAAAGCCCAAGGAAGGACAAGAATGAGACATTGCGGCAGAGAGGAAATGCAATCCATAATAACGGAGCAAACAGCATGTGTGGAGACTTCCAATGAAGACAGAGACTTGCAGTATAATTAAGTCAAGTCCTTGGACAGCTAAGAAACAGGGGCCATTAATGGACCGAAGCCCACTCTGCAGCAGAGGAGGCCAAGGACGCATTAGAGATGAGAGCCTTGGCTTCCAGTGTCTGGATGCCACACTGATCCTGTCGTCCAGCATCTCAAAGAGAGTAACTGTGCTAATTAGTAATGTGAGTGATAAGGAGGGCCCTGAATCTGCAGATTTGCCTAAGGTAATGGAATGCAGATGGTCATTTAGGTATTTGGAAAAACAAACACTTTTTTACCAAGAGAGGGGATTAGTCAGTTAATAAAATCTTGGTACACTTTGCCTCCTCAACAGTCCACATACTTTGAAGGATATTCAAAAAGTCCAGAAATGCTTGGCATGGAAAGCACAGTGGGAACTTAAGACACATCCGCCCAGGAACTCTGTAAAAGCCAGCTAAGTGCTTTGAAACAAGCTGGTGTTGGAGATAGTCAGCAATCTACCAGAGGAATCCCGAGGATTATAGGGGCTGCCACTCAGGCCAAAGAAAGGGCTTTGTATCAGAAGCCCAGACTCTTGCCATATATGCCATATTGATGCCCGTGATTTCCCACAGATGTTTCTAAACAAAGCAAAAATGCTATTCTGCACACATCCACAGGCCCTGCCAAGTCAAGAGAGTCAGGATTCTCTCAGGAGCCTGCTCAGCTGCTCAATGGAGAAAGGAAGATGAAAGAGGGGAAATTGTTCCTTTGGTGCAGACCGGAGAGGGCTGCAATGATTCCATGTAACATGTTGGCATCTGACAGGGTAAGAGTTATTTCTGAGCCAAATGTACAGGGGATGTCATTGCACTTTTTAAAGTGATTATCTTTTTTACTCACTGGAGGCAAAATCATTACGTGGATTTAATTCCAGTAAGGCAATGGCTTTCAGAAAGGAAAGATAATACATTTTAATGACAAAAATAAGTAAACAATTTTGGATTCTGTTTCCTGCCCCTCCTGGGATGATATCCCGTGCTTTGGCGCTGAGGCTCTTTGTGATCTATGCATTTTCCAGTTTCATCTTCCATCATGTTTCTTCCAAGATCATGCCCCAGTAAGCCTTGTGGTTTCTACAACATATTCGGCTCTCTCAGTCCTGTAGGTACTGAAATGCTGGTGAAATAGATGCTTTTCTCTGTCATACGCGCCTTGCCCTGGTGATCTTCCATGTGTCCTGAAAGATCCAGCTTGACATTCACCTCCTCAGGGAATCTCTATATCAGACAAGACTCAAAAGGAAACAAAGGATATACTCACATTAGGGTAATTCCAGGAGGGTTTAATAAAGTTACCAATAGAAAAAATAGAGGTACTATTCAAAGAAGAATGGACAGTGTGTAGACACATCAGCATCCCTAAATCCAAAAGGATGACAAAAGGAAGGAGTTCGCAGAATTCAAACCCATAAGCATAGAGTTATGCATAAAAGGCTATCTGGAGAGAAATCAGGCCTAGCTAATCAAATACTCTGGATGCTCTCTCTTCTCTTTTGATCTCCTGCTAAAGCTCCCCATTAGCCAACACCCAAGTAGATGCCAGAGGGCATGGGAGTCTTTTTGTTGAGATCCAAGTGGATCAGCCTAGGGGCAGAGAGCAGGGCAGGTAGAGGAGGAATGAGAGTGGATGGAGGAGAAATGGGAAATCCCAAGTGCAGTCCACCCCTTTTGTCATGCAGAATCCGTTCATTCTTTATGTGTATGAAAAGTTCATATTCTCCAAGCAGCAAATGCAAAAGTTCCATCAGTTGTTTTACTTATATGGGAATCTTAACCCACTAACCACTACTGATATTCTTTGTATAAGGTAGTTGTGGGTGGGGGCAGAGGGAGAAACTAATATTAAGTAACCTGGGGCTTCCCTGGTGGCGCAGTGGTTAAGAATCCGCCTGCCAATGCAGGGGACACGGCTTCGAGCCCTGCTCCGGGAAGATCCCACATGCTGCAGAGCAACTAACCCTGTGCGCCACAACTACTGAGCCTGCCCCCTCAAACCTGCGTGCCGCAACTACTGAGCCCATGTGCCACAACTACTGAAGCCCGTGTGCCTAGAGCCTGTGCTCTGCAACAAGAGAAGCCACTGCAATGAGAAGCCCGCGCATCGTAAGGAAGAGTAGCCCCTGCTCCCCTCAACTAGAGAAAGCCCGTGCGCAGCAATGAAGACCCAATGCAGCCAAAAATTAATTAATTAAAAAAAGAACTTCTGAAACAAATAAAGAAAAATATATAAAAAATAAAATAAATATTAAGTAACCTAAAACACAGATGTTCCAGTCCTTATTTCTGAACTAGTCTTGAGGTGTACATTGATAATCATAGCTATTTTCTCTCACCACAATTTCATGTTGCCTTTACCCTTTTCCAAACCCATAGGTTAGATGGGATTCTTTAACTTACTTTATTGCTGAGGTTACCAAAAACCTTTTTCCTGTAAGATTAGAAGCCTTGGCAGTCTTGGTTTTATTGTGTTCCATTGGTCAAAGCCACTGGGCAAGGGAGTACTAAAAGGCACTCCAGTGAATATTTTGGATTTCAAACCTAATGCTTTTTGTTTCTATTGGGTATCAGCAGTCTATTTTCCACCCAGCAGTTGGGATCATGCACATGAATACCAGCTATTAGAATAACCCCTTTAAACTCCTTTTTTTTTTTTTTTTTTTTTTTTTTTTGCGGTACACGGGCCTCTCACTGCTGCGGCCTCTCCCGCCGTGGAGCAGGCTCCGGACGTGCAGGCTCAGCAGCCATGGCTCACGGGCCCAGCCGCTCCGCGGCATGTGGGATCCTCCCGGACTGGGGCACGAACCCGAGTCCCCTGCATCGGCAGGCGGACTCCCAACCACTGCGCCACCAGGGAAGCCCTAAACTCCTTTTTGTTCAATGGTATGAGGAGCTCAAAATGGTCAGGGGAATCTCAGCTTTCAATTCATTGGGGCCATGACTTCCAAACTCACTGAGCCCAAAGCTGTAGGAATGGGACGCAGAAATTCTTTAAGTGAGTTATTAGAAATAGGAGAACCGGGCTTCCCTGGTGGCACAGTGGCTAAGAATCCACCTGCCAATGCAGGGGACATGGGTTCGAGCCCTGGTCCAGGAAGATCCCACATGCTGCAGTGCAACTAAGCCCGTGTACCACAACTACTGAGCCTGAGCTCTAGAGCCCACGTGCCACAACTACTGAAGCCCACACGCCTAGAGCCCGTGCTCCACAACAAGAGAAGCCACTGCAATGAGAAGCCTGCACACTGCAACGAAGAGTAGCACCTGCTCACCACAACTAGAGAAAGCCCATATGCAGCAATGAAGACCCAATGCAGCCAAAAATAAATTAAAAAAAAAAAGAAAGAAATAGGAGAACCACTCCCAACTCTGCTCCTAGTTTCTTGAATCCAAGCTTCCTGACTATAGTAAAGATGAAACCATATAGAGGCTGCTGGTCCAAGGTACGCTGTGCACCATGCAGGAGGGTAGCCTAACCTCACAGGGTGTTTCTCCAGCTGGTATTTAACTAGACCCTTAGCAGACGATTCAACGTCTATCCAGCTAGGTGCATCTGAGTTTAAGTCCGATTAAGTCCTCAGTGTGAGCCCATGTCTGGCCCTCCTTTGTTATAAAATATGTCACCTGGTTGGAGGCAGTATCGTATAGGATACTACAGTCTTGGATAAGATATTCTGTAAGTCCATCAATAGTGGCTTTAGCAGGACCAGTTTGGGTAAGACTGGCAAATATATATGTAAAATGTGTGTATAATCCTATGGTGACAAATCATTGGTCACTCCATGATCAGGAGGATCTAATGTAATCAGCTTGCCACCTGGTAGCTGGCTGGTCCCCTGGGGATGAGTGTCACTCATCATTGGTCTTTGCTGATGGCATGTTGGACACTCAATACTGGCAGTAACGAGATCAGCCTTGATGAGGATATGACTATGGTGTTCAGAATATCCATAGTCTTCATCCCTGCAAATAAAGCCACTTTGTACACGAGCAGGCATATTGAGAAGGTATCAGATGGCTGGGGAAAGGGGCTGCCTGACATCCACAGGATTGGTCATCTTGTCTACCTTATTACTGAAGGCTGCCTTCACTATGGATGCCTCTGGTGGGCATTTAAAGTTACACATATCTTTTTATTATTTGCCCATTCTGAGGGGTTTGTCCCCATACTTCTCTTTCAGGCTTCCTGTTCTCACTTTCCTAATTTGGTTCTGACCAGCCATCCTATCTACTTCCCATGAGACAGAGTAGAACCTCAGGCCGTTTCTCCTTCTACAGGTTACGTAATCTTGGCATATGGATATATTTCAGGGAGTTCATGAACACGGTTGGGGAAAAAATTAAACCTCCATTTTCACTAACATCTAACTGAATTTTAGAATTTCTTTTGATCATGAATGTAGTTAATAACCCATGTCAGTGTTAGTAGTACCTGCGATTTTGTAATGAATGAAAATCACACAATCTTTGATAACACAGTACAGTTTGTGGATATCTTAAAATATCATCTATGCATCACTACTTTGAAAATATAACTACTTAGACGAGTTGCTGGAAGAAACATGATCGTAATCTTCCGATCTACATATGTTTATGTGATGGTGCCGGTCAAGGTAGACTTGTTCTCATTTTGGTGTTCCAGATACCTATGATGCTTTTCACTATTTCCTGTCTACTGTTGTTTGATAAATTTGTGAAAATAGTCATTTTCAGAGTTGCTAAGAGTTTGAAAAACTGGATGGTTCAAATGAGAATTCTTAATTCTGTGTAGGATACTTCCACATTTAGATTTGCCAAATAAAGAAGCCCCATGCCATTGGAGAGATGGTGGTAAAGCAGTGTACACTAGACAAACATGGGCTGGTTTGTGGACCAGAGCAGAAGAGAGAAGCTGATAGTAACACCTTTGTTAAATGGCGAGATCTGGTCTGGAATAGTTGATTTTGTTAAAAAAACAGTCTGAAGCCTGTCACTGAGAATTGGCAACTTTGCTGTTTGCACTCAGTACATGGCCAGATGCAAACAGGCACTTAGCACAGTATCCAGCTCCTCAGTTTTGCTCCCTATGTACATGATGAAATATTTAAAGAATTCTTATTTTGTGAGTCCCTTTCGGAAACTACAAAGCCCTTTAGTATTTTGGAAACGGTAAAAACAAAACTTTGCCTAGAAATAACAACTTCAGATTCTGCCCAGATGGTGCTTCTATAATACCTGATGATGCATCTGCTTTTGGTATATAGTGAAGCTGCAAGCTCCTTACATTTGTGTCACTAACTCCATTTTCCACAGGCGTGTGTTTATGTCATGTCTAGATTCTGACAGCAATCCTGAAAGAAGTTTGGTAAACAGCCATAAAGGCATCAACTTTATCAGGAGCAGTTTCTGAATCATAGTGTTTAAGAAAGATTTTGTCCAGAAATAGGAGCAGGTTATGAGGAACTTTTCTCCTACACAGGGGTCTCTGGCAGGAGAGCCTTCTGGCCACGGCTAGCAAACTAAAGCCAGAATTTTACCTTTTCTCAGAGAAGAAGAAAACCCATTCTTGAACCTTTCTGAAAGAATTTTATCCATGAACTGGCTTACCTTGCAGATATGTTTAACTATATAAATAAGAGAAATACTTGAATTCAGGGTCTTAAAGTTATCATTGTGGATGCTACTGAAAAACTGGAAAAAACTTTCTTGCTTTAGCTCCTGATACAGAGGAAAAAAGCGAAGGCCAGTGTCCTTGCAAACTTTCAACTGCTGGAGGAGTTGCTTTTTCAAGATGAAGTTGAGATACAAAATTCTCTGTCAATTTCTTTGAAGAGATAAATCAGAAGATGCCTGGAAACTCTTCAAAAGTTTTGCAAAATTATCTCTATCTTTATGGCACTGCAGTTGAGTTAGGGATTCACAATCCTTCTCTTTCTGATATAAATATATCGAAGGTGTGGCTTAAACCAAAGAGAGACATGTTGATCATAGGACCAAAGACTCACTACAGTTGAAGTTTCAAACAGCCTTGACAAATTTTGGAGCTTCTTGGGAGAAGTTCACCTTGATCTTGTGAAGTGAGCTATGAAAACTTTAATTCTACTTGTAATATTGTATCTTTCTGAAGAATTTTTAACATTTGTAATCATTAAAACAAAAAGTCAAAGTTAGTTGCACGAAAAAAAAAAACCCAAAATTAGTTACACGTCCAACTTCTTGTGCATGTCATCAGTCAGTGGTCACCCCAGAGTTTAATGTGATTTTACATGCTCAACGAGAGACTGCATTGCCATGCCTCTTAAAAATAAATGTATGGGGCTTCCCTGGTGGCACAGTGGTTGAGAGTCCGCCTGCCGATGCAGGGGACACGGGTTCGTGCCCCGGTCCGGGAAGATCCCACATGCCGCGGAGCGGCTGGACCCGTGAGCCATGGCCGCTGAGCCTGCACGTCGGAGCCTGTGCTCCGCAACGGGAGAGGCCACAACAGTGAGAGGCCCGCGTACCGCAAAAAAAAAAAAAAAAAAAAAAAAAAATCATCACTAAAACAAACAACAATAAAGAATGGGCCAATAACTTGAATAGACCCTTACCAGAGATATGATCTTATAAGCACATGAAAAGTTATTCAACACCATTATTCATTAGAGAAATGCAAATCAGAACCACAATGAGACACCACTACATGCCTATTAGAATGGCTAACATGAAATAACCAGCAATACCAAATTCTGATAAAGATGCAATGCAACTGGAACTCTTTTTCATTGCTAGTGAGAATGCAGTGCCATAGGCACAATGGAAAGGTTTGGCAACATCTTATAGTGCTAAATCCTAACCCATACAACCAAGAAATCCCACTTCTAGGTCTTTACTCATGAGAAATGAAAACAAATGTTCATATAGACTTGTACTTGAGTATTCACAGCAAATTTATTTATAAAAGCCCCAAACTGGAAACAACCCAAATGTCCATCAACTGGTGAACAGATAAACAACTTATGATATATACAATGGGATGCTACCTAGTAATATAAAAGGAGAAACTACAGATACAAGCAACAACTTGGATGAATCTCAAAAGCATTAAGTGGAAAAGTCAAACAAAAGACTACATACTGTATGATTTCACTTATGTGAATTCTGGAAAGGCAAATATCTGTCAGGACAGAAATCAGATAAGTGGTTGCGAGATCTGGGGTAAAGGAAAGTGAGTGACTTCAGAGAAAGGTGATGGGAATATTCTATATCCTGACAGCTGAGGAAGTTACACGACTGTATATGTTTGTCAAACCTCAGGACTGAACACCTAAAATGGGTGAATTTACTACATGTAAATTATACCTCAATAAATGTCACATTAAAATTAAAAAAAATTTTTTTAAAGTCTCCCCCCCCCACAGTGGCTTCTCCTCCCATACACTCCACTTCAGGAACTAGTTCCACCTTCCAACCAGTACCCCAACCCTGATATCTTTATTGTAATTGATTCCTTTCCTACAACACCAATAACAAGCAGTTGCAAAGTCAAACAAATTGTTCCTTCATTAAAGCTCCAAATCTCTCTTTACCTCTGCATTCCCACTGTTTCTCTTTTGTCCACACCATTATCTCCACTTGCCTGGATTATTGTGACAGCCCTGATCGGCCTCTCTGCTGGAATGGCCTGTTCCACTGCTGCTGGGTGGATGTGTCAGAAATGCACACTTCCTCATGGCATTCTCCTGCTTAGAACTGTCCAATATTCCCCATTCATTGCCTATAGGATTAACACCACCCTCTCCTCATGCTCTGACCCTTGCTTACTTTTTCATTCTCATTTACCATCACCCTCCTCTAAATACCCTGTGCACTGTAACCTCACAATACTTCTTCAGCTTGCATGAAGAATGTGTAGTTCTTGGCATGAGTTATGCAAAACTCTCCACTATATCAGGTATTCTCTTGTTCCATTCTTCACTTAGCCAGCACAGTCACCCTTACCGGCTCTATGCAACCACACCATCACTCTGGAAAAACTTTCCTGAAATCTCTGTCTGGGCAGCACTTCCTTCTGTGTGTCCTCATGGTACCCCATGTATACCTTGAACACAGAACTTGCTTAATATTAAATTGTAAATCTAAGCTTAGGAATGCAGGTCCCATGACTTTTTCAGTCACTTTTACCAAGAACTCAGCATAGTTCCTGTTTCATAGTTGAACCAAATTTTTGTTGGACAAGTGTTCAATAGAAGTGTCCACTAGACAGAAATTCTGGATACACAGCATGAAGGAACCCTCCTGAAATGGGGTTGTTAGGATGATGGAGAGGGAATATTTGAAGTTGTAGATTTCCTGGTGTTGGTACTCTCTGTAATCACAGGCTCCTAGGACCTCACTCACTCACTGCTTCTGCCACCAGTGGGTGCTGTTCTACCAAGCAACTCCTAAGCCATTCCCCATATCCAGGCCCACATGGATTTTTCTCTGACCCAGGTTATTTCATGGCCAATGGTTTGTAAATCATGGCATGAAACTTGCATTTGTGCAAAGTTCCTTGAAGAGGATTGTTAGAGAAATAATCCAGATGTTTTAATAGGGAAGAGTAGGAATTTGATTCTACTCGAACTGTAGAGGAGTTTTTACTATCTGCCAGCTTGACCAACACCAAATTTTAACATGAAGTGTAGCATATAAATGGGTCTACTTTTAAGCACTTATTGCCTGTGAAAACTTTCATTAATGCAACTAAGGGTGTGTGCCCTTGTGAAGGAGAGAAGTGTCTGCGTATGGCTTTGGGAAATGCTAACAGAGTCCCCTGCAAGTCAGCTTCCTGGTTTTTTCTTCCAGAGCTAACTCACTTCTCCCCTATTAAGCAAAAGACTCTGACTCCCGAGGAAATGTGTGTGTAAGTAGGTGACTTTGAAGCAAGGCAAGAACAGGGCATCATCCTGGATAAAGGTCGATTGGGAAGATAAATGCTCCCTCTGTGTCCATACTTCACACAGGTGAATAGAGTGATAGTCATCCTGTTTATTTTCCAGCAAAGGGGACGTGGCCATGTGACACATGAAAAAAGAGCCTGCATTTACCTCCCAGATATTTGACCCTGTCCTTCTGAGAGCTGCTGGGCATATTTCAAGTCTAAATCCACAGGAGAGTGTTTCCAGAGCACATGGCCCCAACATTTAAACAGAGATGCATTAAGGAAATCCAATTCCATGACCTTCCTCTGAGTCAAGTACAGCACCCACATCTCATGTCGTTTTTTGGTAATGCGGCTTGACTGTCATTTTTCTTCCCACCATACTGCCTGGTAGTTTCTATCAAGTTCCTACCTTAGGAGTTCCTGTAGGAAGCACATGATTAATCTTTTATAGACCTATTCACCTAGGTTTAAAAGTAGTTTGTTTACAACATTGTCATTCTGTGAACTCTGAGTCTCCCCGGGTCTGTGTTTGTTGAGCTGAGGTCCTGGCTGAAAGGAATGATGGGTTCAGTTCAGTCCGAGAAAACATTTATAGCTACTTGGTTTCAGCTCAGAGGGGGTGATTTTTAGCAACAGAGTTAGTGACTATAAAAGTTTATTTTGTTTATAGGCATCTTGACCCTCTTGTGTCTATCTGCATTTGTGTGAGGGACCATGTGCCCTTATGAGGTGGGGTTGGGCACTCTCAGCCTGAACAAAATTGTGTCCCATTCTAGCGTCATGGCTTTCCAAGGTTTTTTGTTTTTTTTCTTAAGTAGCAGAAACCTGTTGTCAAAATCTCCTAAGAAACTAACGTATTGAACAGATAAATTGGTAGATATTTTACTAGCAGAATGTATTTTTTTAAGGTCAGTACTTGATATACAGTTAATCAGTGAAAGCAGGGAAGTGTTTGAAGAACACAGAAATTTGAAACTGCTAGTGATTGATGACAATCGCCATCTTTTATCAGTTTCAGCATCTGCTTTATTTCTGTTTTTTTCATATTTAGGTTGTACTGTATCGAGAAAAGCCAGATTTACATAGGTCCATAATTGTAAGTTGTAAGTTTTCTAACAGCTTGCCTTACAATCTCAGAATACTCTTCCATTAAAAGAAAAGGTCAGGGAAGCTTTATTCTGAGAGCTCAATAAACATGAAGTTACCTGGAAGTTCCAGTGAACACGTTGGTATTTTCCTTTAAGTTAAAATTTGAGATATAACATATTTGCATGTCAACATACTTCACAACAGTTTGATAAATAAAAACTTTTTTTAAAAAAATGAGATTTGCGAGTTCTGGTGCTATGGCATATAGAGTAAACACACTCTACCCTGTCTTTGCCACTAAAAGAAATAAGAAATCCTGGGCAGAATCCATGAAGCAGCTGTTGGAAGATTCTGAAAAGTAAATGGTAGCAGGCAGATTGTGAAAGGAGACCAGAATTTGAAGTTCAACCAAACCGGTGGTGAGGACGTTTCTCTCTTTGTTCTCCTCTGATAGCAACAGGTTTGGACTCAAAAGGAGCCTCGAACATGGAGATACACACTGGGTGTGGAAACAAAAACTGAAGAGACTCCTGTCTTCTGGTCTGAGGAGCAGGAAAAGGGTACCTTCAGGTTAGAGAAAGTGGGAGAAGTCTTTGGGATTTCCCCCCTTTTTCCTTGCCCTATCTCCAGGCAGAACAATGAAAACAGCAGTAACCAGACAGGTGCCTAAAATTCTAAGAGAGGAAACCCTTCTTTCTGACCAGAATACCTATGGCCGCAAGAGTGTGGAGTGACTTTCCACAGTATTTTTTTTTTTCTCTCCCTCTGTGTGCTCCCACTGCTTGGCCCTCGGGCAGACACAATTGTGGGAGGTCATGGCAGAGCAGTGAAATTTAAGTCCCAGCTTTCTGGCTGGAGGACTGGGAAGAGGGGCCCAGAGAGCCTGGAAGTGTTGAGGAGATCATGAAGAGAAGAGAGGTCAAGAAGAGATGTCAAGAGGATAATCTCATAAAGTTATATATGAATTTTCTGGTTTCCCTTCTGAGCTACACATACATGAATCTGACCCTAAGCAGCATACCACAGGCTTTGAGAACTGAGCTACAGGGTAGATCATCACTGAGTTCCCACACTGGCTACTCTGGCCCAGATGCAGGACAGATCTAAATAACACAACAAACACTTTGAAACCTGAACTGATAACATAACTATAGCCCAGAGAAGGCAGGTTAGAACTTGCAGCCTGGACCTCTAACCTAGGTGATTGCCTACTAAAGCAAATGAAAATCAACCTTCTTAGGATTCAAAATGCCCAGGATACAACCCAAACTTACTCAGCATTGGAAAAACCAGGAAAAATTCAACATTGAAGAGAAAAATGAACAGACTCCAACCTTCAGAAAGCAGAGATGTTGGAATTATCAGACAGAGACTTTAAAGCAGTCAATATAATCATGCTTTGAGAAATAAGGTAAAACGTTCTTGAAATTAATAGAAAGAAATTCTCAGCAAAGAGATAAAAGATATAAAGAATCAAAAGGAAATTAAGAACTGAAAAATACAATGTCCCTTCCCCCCCCCAATTCACTAGATGGGCTAAATAGCAGAATGGCTGTGACAGAGAAAAAAGCCAGTGAGTTTGATGATAGATCCATAGAAATTGTCCAATTTGAACAACAGAAAGAAAAAAGATTGAAAAAAATAAACAGTCTTAGGAACCTATAGAACAATATGAAAAATAAGATTTGGAAAACATATTTGTGGATCAAAGACATTTATAAACATTAAGTCAAACTACTGGTTATATGCAAGGGAAAAGTTTCCCTTTCTTTGAGTAATTGGTATGTTACTGTTTAAAGACAGTGAGAGAAATGTAACATATCACTGCATATTTCCCTTGTCATTTTGGTTACCAGGAAACTGTGAGTTAAATTTCAGGCCCAACGATAACTGTTAGTTTACAACCTTCCATACAGCTTTTTCTTTATTTATTTTCCAGTACGAAAGGCAAGGAAAAAAAAATAAAAGGGATGAAATTGGAAAAGGATAAGCAAAACTGTTGCTATTAGCAGATGAAATGATTGTCTTCATAGAAAACTTACAGAATATAAAAAAATGCTAGAACTGATAAGTGAATTTAGCAACGCTAGTGGCTACAAAGTCAATATACAAAAATCAATTGTATTTCTAAATGTTAGCAATGACCAATGAAAATTTAAAAGAATCATATTTTATAAGAGCATCAGAACAACAGATACCTAGGAATAACTTTAAGGAAAGATGCGAAAGACTTGCACAATAAACACTACAAAATATTGCTGAGGATGATTAAAGCAAATTGAAATGTGCAGTTATACCATGTTCATTTTGATTTTCAAATGTTGAACCAACCTTGCATTCCTTGTATGAAACCCTCATAGCCATGAAGTATTAACCCTTTATTTATTTCTGGATTAGATTTCTTTAAATTTTATTAAATATTTTTGTTTTTATGTTCATGGTTTGTGCTTTGCTTATAAAACACATTTTTTGATATCAAGGTTATGCTAATCTCATAAAATGGTTTGGGAAAATTTCAGTCCTTCTCTGTTTGCCAAAAGAAATTCTGTATGATTGGTACTATTTTATTTGTTCTTTAAATGTTTGTTAAAATTAAACTGAGAAGCTATTTGGAACTGGATTTCTCATTGTGGGAAGAGTTCTAATTATTAATTTAATTCCTTAAATTAAGGGCTATTCACATTATCTGCATCTTCTTGCATCAGTTACACTAATTTACATCTTTCAAGGAATTTGTCCATTTCATCTGATTTATCAACTTTATTGGTGTGAAGTTTTTCATAATATTCCTTTACTATTTTATTTTTCTAATGTGGTATCTCTAGTGATGTCATCTTTCATTCTAGATACTGGTAATTTATGCTTTGTTCTTTTATTTTTGATCAATCTAGTTAAAGGAGTTATAACATTTTTGATATTTTCAGAGAACTAATATTTGTTTACATTTATTTATTATAGTTTTGGTCTATTTCATTGGCTTCTACTCTACTCTTTTTTTTTCATTATTTTACTTATGTTGGTTTAAAATTGCTTTTCTTTGCTTAGCTTCCTAAGAAGAAAGTTCAGATATGTGGTTTTATACTTTCCCCCATTCCTGATAGAAGCATTTAGAGCAATAAGTTTACCTCTAAGCACTGCTTTATTTATATCCCACAAATTTCAAGTGATATATTTTCATTATCATTCAGTTTTAAATATTTTAAAATTTCCTTTAAAATTAACATTTTAAGGGAATTCCCTGGTGGTCCTGTGGTTAGGATGCTGCGCTTCCACTGCACGGGGCCTGGGTTCAATCCCTGGTCAGGGAACTAAGATCCCATAGCCATGCAGCACAGCCAAACAAACAAACAAACAAATTTACATTTTAAGTCAGCATTTAACACAAGATTACATTTCCACTAAGTGCAGAAATTTGACTGTGTCCTCAACCCAACCTTTCTAGCTTTAGGAACTATTACATGGGTATGTAAATTGCAACAACCCTAATGGAATGTAATTTTTCCATATCTATTTCTAGAGCCTTAAAAATATTTAGGTCCTTTCAACTAGTTACCCTACTACCATCCTTTGTAAATAATATGAAAGAGAGAAAAAGCCTTATGCATAAATCCATTCATGCAGTGTGTTACGTACATTATAGAAAACCTGAAACAGTCAGTATATCCAAAAAGGACATGATTATTTTGAATTACAAACTCGAAAAAAGATATATTTGCTCTGCTAAATGAATATTTATCGAGAGTTTATAGTAAGAGAGGAAGATGCATATGTTGTAATATCTAGGGAAAAATCAGGGTATAGAAATATATGTATAGTCTTAACAGCTGAGGAAAGATGTTTACTAAAATGAATTCTTTGACCTATAAGTTATTCAGGAGTGTTTGGCTTAATTTCCAAATATTTGAGGAATTTCTATATATCTTATTACTATTTTCTAGTTTAAGTCCATTGTGGTCAGAGGCCATACTCTGTATGATTTCACTTTTCTAAATTTATAAAGCCATGTTTTATGGCTCAACATACAGTCTACTTCAGTTACACATTAACTTGTAAAGGATGTGTGTTCTGCTGTTGTGTGGGTGCGGCGTTGTGTAAATATCAGTTAGGCTAAGTTAATTGATAATGTTGCTCAGATTTCTTTTTTTACTGATTTTTGTCTATTTTTATTGATTACTGAGAGAGGTGTGTTAAAACATAATATAAATTGGAATCGGTATATTCAATTCTGTCAGTTTTTGCTTCATATATCTTGAAACTCTATTATTGGATATATACATATTCAAAACTGTTATGTCTTTTCCCTGAACTGGCCCCTTTATCATTATAAAATGTCCCTTTTTATCTCTGGTCCTTGTTTTGAGGACTACTTTGTTATCTACAAAGCCACATGATTAGGTTTGCATGTGTAATATTTTCCATCTTTTACTTTGAACTTTTATGCATCTTTACATTTGAAGATATAAGCAACATATAGCTTGATCTTTATTTTTTTTATCTAGTCTGATATCCTCTAACTTTGAATTAGAGTCTTAATCCACTTTATTAATGAGTTATTGACATGATTGGCTTTAAGTCTACCATTTTGCTATTTGTTTTTATTACTTGACTACATTTCAGTATTACATTTTACTTCTTCGATTAGCTTTCTATCTATACCACTTTGTTTTACTTTTTTTTCATGTTTGCTCGAGGGATTACAATATACTTAACACATTACAATCTACCATGAATTAATATTACACCATTTCACCTATTAACTTATGATCATATGCTCCCATTTACCCCATTCCATTCTATGTGCTATTATTGTCACATTTTACTTATATATTATAAATTCATAATACCTTTTTATTATTTTTTCTAAAATTAGTTATAGTTTAAATAAATTAAATTAAAAAGTCTTTTATATTTTACCCACATATTTACATTTCTGTTGCTTTTCATTTCTTTATGTAGATTCGTGTTTCCATCTGATACAGTTTTCTATTAATTTATTAATAGAACTTAATTAATCTATTAATTAAAGGACTTCCTTTAATATTTATTACAGTATAGGTTTGCTTGTGATAATTCTTTCACTTTTTTTTGAAGGGTACTTTTATTGGATATACTATTCTAGGTTGACAGGCTGTCTTATTTTAACATTTTATTTTTTAATATTTATTTATTTATTTTATTTATTTGGCTGTGCCAGGTCTTAGTTGTGGCATATGGGATCTTCATTGCCGTGTATGGGATATGTAGTTGTGACATGTGGGCTCTTAGTTGCGGCCTGCGGGATCTAGTTCCCTGACCAGGGGTTGAACCTGGGCCCCCTGCATTGGGAGTGCAGAGTCTTAACCACTGGACCACCAGGGAAGTTCCTTATTTTAGAGTTTTAAGTGTATCATTCCATTGTCTTCTGGTTTGCACCATTTCTCTTGGGAAGACAGTAGTTGCTTTTATTATTATTCCTTGTAGACAATGTGTGCTTTTCTTTGGCTGCTTTTAGGATTTTCTCTTCATCTCTGGTTTTTACCTAATTTACCCTAATATATGTAGGTGTGGGTTTAAAAAATTTTTTTTTTGACGAGGACCTTTTTTTTTTAAGTCTTTATTGAATACTGCTTCTGTTTTATGTTTTGGTTTTTTGGCTGCGAGGCATGTGGGATCTTAGGTCTCCGACCAGGGATTGAACCCACACCTCCTGCACTGGAAGGCAAAGTCTTAACCACTGGATTGCCAGGGAAGTCCCTAGGTGTGGTTTTCTTTGTCTTTTTCTTACTTGGTTTTGTTGAACTTCTTGTATTGGTTGGTTGATATTTTTCATCAAATTTAGGTAAATTTTAGCCATTATTTCTCCAAATACTTTTTTTTTTTGCCCTATTTTTTCTCTTCTTTACTTGTGGGACACAAATTATGTGTATACTGGCTTGATGTTTTCCCACATGTCACTGAGAGTCTGTTCATTTTTTTTCAACCTTCTTTTTCTCTATTTCAGTTATGACTTCTACTACCCTATCTTCAAGTTCACTTTCTTCTGCAGTGGCAAATTACTTGTAAGCTCATCCAGTGAATTTTTTCTTTCAGTTATTAGATTGTTCAACTCTAGAACTTACAGTTTTTGTTTTTTAAATAGTGTCCCTTTGTTTATGGTGAGGTATGTTCGCTCATTACGTCCATCTTCTAAAAAAGTCCTTAAACATAATAGCTATTTTGAATTGTCTGCTAATTTTAAAATATGTATCATCTCTGGGTCTATATGTGTTGATTTTTTCCCCCCTAGTTTTGGGTTAAATTTTCCTTCTTTATGCATCTAATGTTTTTAGATTATGTGTTGTATATTGTGATTAACAAACCTGTGTTATTTGGGTACCTAAGCTAACTTTGTATTAAGTGCAGGGAAACAGATATTTGAAGATGCATGAACCTAGCGAAGGAATCCAATCTGAAGATGGAGGTTACATTTAGGAGAGTCTTCCAGGAAGAAAGATGCCTGAGTTGAATTTTAAAGTGGGCAATGGCCAATTGCAGGGAAGGACCAGAGGGGCACCAGAAGACAGCATAGCCGAAGCAAGAGAAAGGCACAGAGAATATAAAGTCCACATCATATTCTTTTTCACCTCTGTGCTTTTGGTGACTCGGAATCTAAGGAATTTGGTGCTTCATACCTTTGGGTTTTAGTAATAAGTTTTGTTAGAGCAAGTCTAGATGAGATCTTACTACAGTTGGCTAGAGGCCCAATTGAATGACTGGGAGTATTTAGAAAGGTCTCTAAACTCTGGCTGTTCAAAATTCTTATGTTTTGCAGCACTGTGTGACTTCTGGAATCTCCATTTAGGTCATGTTGCCTGAGCCATGTGCACCTTAGTACATGTTCTGAGAATATACAACTTATTATTTTGCCAAAGACTTAGGGGATCCTTACATACATTTCTGGAACTCCTTCTCTGAGCAGCTTCGTTTTCTATGGTGCCCTGTTCTACAAATCAACCTATTTCATCAGCCCTGATTTCCTATCTATAACTCTTCAGCTTATCAAGGCCTCAGAGTTCTGCTTGGGAACCACCTCCCTACTTTGTTGTCCAGAAACTAACTTCAAGCAGGAATGTGGGGTGCTGATGGCAATCATCACATATATTATTTTTCTCTCAGGGATGACAAGTCATGTGTCTCCTGTTTTCCAACAACTGAAAATAACTTATTCATATATTTTGTCTAGTTTGAGAGTTGTTTACAACAGCAGGGCTAGTCTGGTACCAAGTACTCCCTCATGATTACAAACAGAAGTCTCACTTACTTGTTTTTGATTAAGTTAAACCTATTATTTAAAGTAGCTGGGGATTAACTAAATCCAAGTGCCATTTCTTCTCACAGTCCTTAAAGCAAGTCAAAATCATAGGTAAGCAACTAAAATTTCAAGGGCTAATAAGATCATGGAATATATGTAATTAATGTTACTATACTAATAAATTCTACTGTGAAAACATATATTGGTATTTAAGCTTGAATTTTGACTTAGGCATGATAATTTTTAAAACTCTTTCAGGGCTTCCCTCGTGGCGCAGTGGTTGAGAGTCCGCCTGCCGATGCAGGGGACACGGGTTCGTGCCCCGGTCCGGGAAGATCCCACATGCCGCGGAGCGGCTGGGCCCGTGAGCCCCCGTGAGCCATGGCTGCTGAGCTTGCGCGTCTGGAGCCTGTGCTCCGCAACGGGAGAGGCCACAACAGTGAGAGGCCCGCATACCTCAAAAAAAAAAAAAAAAAACTCTTTCAAGGAAGAATTTTAAAAAGGCGACCCAACAGCTTTCTATAGATTGAATGTTGGAAGTTGTGTGTGTGGTTTTTTTTTTTTTTTTTTTCCATTTGGAAGCATTGATTTCTTCCCTGCATGGGTTCTTATGTAATGCACTGGTTGACGTGGCTGCCTTAGGATGGCAAGTCCATTGCATTTCATATTTTATCATCTCCGAACATCTTGATTCAAGCCTTAGAGTCATTGATTGATTATAGTGTTGTCCTGAACATTGTGATCGGTTGTTTTGTTTTAAAATTTAACCTCTGTGGGTAAAGTGAAGGAGAGAGGTCTATTATTTTTTAGACCCTGCTTCACGTGGTTACTTTGTGACAATTTATTTAGATTCCTAGAATTTGTGATTTGTGCTTCTTTAGGCAAGTGCCAGGAGAAGTTAATCTTTCTTCTTAGTAGGGGCAAAAAGTTTTCAGGAAGCAGAGAACTCTCTCATTTTCCCCAGGTCACACTGGCATGCAGAGTCATTCAGGGTGCACTATGTCACAGAACATGGCTCTGAAGAGTTAACCACATTGTTTGGTTCCCCACCTACCAACCAGTGGAACAAGAGCTGAGCTGAGGATTGCCTGAGCTCAAAGATTATAGAAACAGAAAACTTGTAGGTATCCCCATTCACACTTTCCATAGTTCTACTTTGTCTCTGCCAAAGAGTAGTTTCCTTTGTCCAGAGGCGAGGACTATTTCCTCAGCCTCTCACTAGCCACTCATCTAAGACTGGGTATTTCTTAGGTCTAACATATAGAGCATCTCATATAATCTCAGTTTTTATTCTCTTGTAAAAGGAACTAGGGAGAAATGTGGAAATATATACGTTATAATGATAATATTTATTATACTTTTAAAATCATTCCTAAAATCATTGATTTGCCATACTTGGTCAGGTTTGCTGTTTTCTCTATCTTTCTGAGGCTACTAAAGCTACATTTCTTTAAAGAATAGTTCCCAATTCAGACTTTCTCCCTAGTTAATCTGCTTGAATTACTGATATTTTGGTGTATTTTAATATTGGGACTCAAATGGGCATTTTTTTTCTTTTCAGTTTTCAATGCAATTTAGATTTGTTAAATGGTTGTACAAAGAAATTGTATTATTCATTTAATGTTAAGAATGCTCTTAGATAATGCTCAGAATCTATTGATGTAATATGTTTATTTTATTTGCTTATAGAATTCATTGTTTTCTAATCCACATATGAATAATCCACAAATATGAGAAGCTCATGCCTCCATCTATTTTGTAGTGCCCTTAACTCACTGTCCTGGAATACACTCTTGGGAACAGCTTTGTATGGAAAACAGTGGAATGGGTGGACTAAAGAATTTCTCTAATTTTCCACACCTACGAATATATGATCTATCAGACCCATTTGCCCTTTGGAGATCTCAAAATGACCCAGAATCAGAAGGGGAGTTGAGATTTCCCCGAATTCTCCTGTCCTCATACATTTTCCCTGCTTAATACTGTGAAGGTTTGTTAAGACTCTTGCTTCAGACCAAAGATTATCTAGTCTTTTAAAAAACGTTTCTAACTTGGAATTAGTAGCAATCTTTTTCTTCCCACCTACAAAGAAAGAGAGAAGGAGATTCTTTAATAACAAAATAATAATAACTAAATTTAGTACAAGTCAGAATTTACAGTGGAGTTTCTAATAAAATCCTCACAGCAACCCTGGGAGGCAAGCGTCATTTTTATTAACACCACTGTACAGAGGAGGGGATGGTGGTTTGTAACCATATTATACAAGGATATTATAGAATGTAAAAATGAGGATAGCTTGATAAATGGGTAGAGAGTTTTGAAATTTTGAACATTAAATTTTGTTTTTGATTGAACTAGGAACCAGAAGGGATCTGTGAAGTCCAGCTCAGTAGGCTTATTTTTTATGCATAGAGACTTAGACCCAGGGAGCCAGGAACCTGCCACAGGTCAAAGGACTCCCTGGTCTCAGAGCTGGAACTGGGCGCACTGGCTAAAAGAGCAGCCTCCAGGGCAGAGCTGAATATCTACGTTCCCAACAAGTTGCTTCCTCTTAATCATTTCTCAGCACTTCTGTCCAGACTCAGCATAGGAAGAAAGCCTCGCTTGTTGAGGACACAGTAAGAGCAACTGTATCCTGCCCTGAAGTCACCTTTTCTCTAAGGCATAGGGTCTCTCAAGACCCTCATTAAAATGAAACTCTGTGGGGTAGGAGGGGAAAGACATCTAGGCAATAGGTTCCATGATCCCACTAGCATGAATTAGCTGGTCTAATTGGTTTGCTTTCACCTTGCAGTCTGTCTTCCAAGGTGACAGCTGGCTGGGCTGGCACCTTTTTATTGGGTAAGAAGGGAAACGAAAGGCTAAAGTGCACAGAATTGGAGAAGGTGAACCTAGGTGGGGCACCATGATGGACAGTCCTGGGGAGTTCACTGGGCATTGGCAACTGGTTTTGTCAGGTTGGGAGAACACCAGGCTTCACTCAGTTCTGCACAGGGCCAATTCTATCTGAATCTTTTAATGTGACTCCAGGGATTGATTGATCATTCATTCATTTATCAAACATTCTGGATTTACTTTTTTTTTCAAGGAATTTTTGCTGAGCTTATTATAGTTAGAGGAGATTAATTAATTAAGCCAATGTCACATTATTGTGTTCCAAATATAGAAAGGCATAGTGCTAGACATTGAGAAAACACAAAATTGAAAGTGACATAATTCTTGTCTTCAAAGAGTCTACAGTCTAGTACACAAGTAATGAGATAAAAGGGAGGCAGAGGTAGGTACTCAAGGAAGTATACAGAAAGCATTGTAAAATCCAAGGATGGAGAACTTTTGTGTAGCTGAGGGGGATTAGAGAAGGGTCCATAGAAGAGGTGGCATTTGAACTGGCCCTTGAAGCTTGAGAAGAATGTCACTCCCAAATTCATATCTTTATGCCACATGTCTCCCCTGAGCCCTGACTCATAGGTACAACTGCCCTGTCTAAATCCTCATGCAGATATCAAATAGGCATCTCATACCTGACATGTCTATAATTAGACTTTTGATCTTACCACCCCAAACTGGCTTGTCTCCCAGTTTTACTCATCTCCATTCTTCCAATTGGTCAGGGCTTTTCTCTTCTCCAAAATCTACCTCTTTCATTTTTTGCCAAAGCCACACTTTATGCCTTCAGTAGATGATTGCTGTGTGAGATTTAAATTTTTGATGTGTTACTGAGACTGATAAATAGCTAAAAAAAGACTCAATCTTTAAATTAAAGATCTGATGAAAGATGATGTTTTCTATTTGTAAGACAGTCCACCCAGAGTCTGTCTGATCTGTACCTATGACTTTAAACGTACCTGTATTTTATAGGAATTAACATATTCAAAAGATTTTTGTCACACTTAACCATTACCAAGTGTGATCTCACTGTGCATTTTCGTCTGATTTCACAGCAAGAACATTGACACAGATGTCTTTATTTCTCTTATTCTACAGATGAGGAAACTGAAGGAGAATGAGTGACTTACCTGTCATCTAACAGGTAGTTCATGGAAGAGCCTAGACTCACATAGCCTAGCCCCAAAGCCTACAGGGTGGCTTGGAGCCTCCAGGCAATCAGTGGCTCAGTCTGAGTGAAGGGGCAGTAGTAGATTACGCTGGCGAAGAAGTTTGGGAATTACTTGTGGAGAGCCTTGAATACCACTCAACAGTTAGGACTCTTCTAAAACTGAGATTTCCACAATAGGACCAACTCCTTCCAGGAGTATGCTAGGCAGTCCATTCAGGCACAGCAAAATATTAAAACCTGTATTCAGATTTGTAAACCTCCTCTTTCATATTAATATTTTTGTTAATGTCTTATAATATGGTAGTGTATTTTCAGACAGGAATACACACAAACACATACCTATATCTCAAAATTGTTTTTATTGGTAAGAGTGAAATGATACTCTTTGAGCAAGACAGTATCATGATGACTGCAGTTGCTTGGGAAAATTAATTGTGTCTCCAGAGCTGGGGACTCAAAGCCCCATGCCCAAGGGCTCTTGAGCACCCCAGTCGGTCTGGTTTGTATGGGAAGCCAAAGTGAGACAATACAAGTGAAAGTACCCTAAGGATGTAAAATAAATCAAAAGCATGCCAAAAGATGCAAACAGAATTTGTCTTTAAAACTGCCCAACAGCTGCTGCTAGATTCTTGGAAGTCAAGGTCTGTGTTAAAGGCTTAGAGGAGAAACTTAAAAAGTAAGATGAGCAACTTGGCACTGATGCTATGGAAACTCTTTTCAGATCTGACTGAGAAGATTTTGAATTGTTTATTTACTTGGCATTCCTACTGTCCTAGAATCCTTAGAGCTTTATCTGTGGAAAAATAAAAACAGTTTAGAAAGTAGAGTTGTGTTTTGAAACACCCGAACTAGTTTTTAAGGCATCTTTACCTTTTTATACAGGATAGCATGTATCATTCTGTGGTCCAGCGCTGATAAAACATTAGCAGGAAGGCACGTGGTGAAGGAAATAGCGGGGTGAAGAAATTGACTACCCAAGCATTAATAAGTAGGAGGTTCCATTTGTTCTAAACCCCCTCCAGCTTCAACATTTTTTGTGCCCAGCCATGAAGGCGACATTTTCCTGTTTCTCAGAACTGAGCTGAACCCGTGTTTCAGGAGCTCTGGCTCTGGCTCCTATTCTATGAGGAACAAAGTGGCAAACTTTCTAATTTAGTTAAAATTCCTGTAACTTAAGAACCAGCTCAAAAGGATCTTGATGCAGAACAGTCTCTTTGCCAGAGTGAGGACTCCACTGGCGTGACAACTATTTTTAGGGAGAATGCTGGCAGGCAGCATCCTAATGAAAGGCACAACAGAAGTAGCCTAAATGCCTTCCTGCTCTGTCCAACCTCGACTGGAGGGAAGGCTGCTTTTACAATCACATTTTTCCTGAGTTCAAAGATTTTATGTGTCTCTGCATATTGCGTCTGCTTCAACCACTGCTGAGTTCCATGGAGGGAAAAACAAAGATGCCATTTGTAAACCCATGGCTTAATGGTGGTTGTTGGTTGGTCAGGAATGATCAATTTTGGGCTCAAGGAAAGTTGTATTGAGAGACATCAAATCTGAAGTGTAACTGAAGAAAATACTGGGTAAACCTGTGTCCCTGTAAAGCAGTGAAATTGAACCTTTTCTTGGAGGAAATAATGCATTTATTGTTATGAATGCCTTTGTTGAAGGCAAGAGATTTTTTTGTCAGAACAAAGGAGTCTACTTAAACAACAGGAATATAAACAGGACCTTCTTTGCTGACTGCTGCTGGCTTTAGGATTCTTGTGGTTGGGCTTCTTGTAGGAGAACTTTAGCTGGAAGAGCAGAGGACAGCAGGAGCCCTGAGCAGGGTGGAGGTCAGGAGACCTGGTCTGGTTTGTCTCTGTCAAGAACTGACTCTTGAGTTTGACTTTGAGCCAAAGCTTCTGCTCTCAGGCCTCAGTGGTGCTTCTCATATGAAGTGGTGCTTCCTGAGGCACCCCCAGCTCTAAGAGTATGACTCTGTACCTATCACTTTCCATGCTCCTTTTTTCACGAGCCATGAGAGTAACTTCTTTCCTCCAACAATGGAGCCCTGCTCTGGTCCGGCCCTGTGTTTTCCCAATGGGGTAGGCAGATCAGCACCAAGTACCATCTTCCACCGAGTCTAACTCACCTTTGTTTGTATGCTGCACCATTATGTTACCTACCACTTAGAAAAAACTGCATGACAACTCCACCTATTACACTTTGGCTATCAATTGCAGGATGCATCCTGAGTTCAGAAATGTCAAAAAAAAAAATAATAGTGTGCACCTGAGTTTGATGCAATGTAGTGTAGCGATTAGTAGAACAGGTACTGGGGAAAGCCCCAGAGAGAGGGCCTGGGAAGGGTGTGGTTCAAAGTTTTTCCAAAGGCTTCTGCATCTGTTGAGGGGCAGGATGGCCTTAGAAGCCAGACTGCCTGCCAGAGTTTTCATTCCCAGCTCTGTTGCTTACTGGCTACATGACCTAAGGCAAGTTTCTTCATATCTTTGTAACTCAGTTTGCTCATCTGTAAAATGGGGGATAAGGATAGTAATTGCTTCATGGGACTGTGGTAAGGATTATGTTAATGAGTAGATGTAAAGTATGTGGAACAGAGCCAGGCACTTAGTAAGCACTCCCTGAACGTTCTGATTGATGTGACTCGGTGGTTGATGCCTGACTCCCCCTCCAGGATATGAGCTCTAGGAAAGCTGGGGACAGGCTTGTTTGCCCCCCCCCCATTGTAGTTTCTAGTGCCTGCCAGTACCTGCCATATAGTAAGTGCTCAATAAATATTTGCCAAAATGAATTTGCTGTTTGTTATCTCCTGTTGGACATTAGCCAGTATTCACTGACCTCACAAGGCCCTTTCATGAAATGAGCATGACAGAAACCCATTACAGTTAGTTTCGGTGCAGTTAACTCTTCTGTCCTTTCAAATGATGGGTGTCTTTGTCTTATCAGCCTGTAGACTCTGGCCTACTAATCAGGACAAAAGTAAATGCTAGAAATAAACAAGAAAACCTGCTGTACCCAAAGCTCAACTTTCTCAAGACTCTGCTAATTGGAAGGCAGATGATGTCCTTGAGTGACTTCACAACCCAGATAAGGCTGTCTAAGACAAAGGGACTGTCCCTGCTTTGACAAATGGGACTGACCTTCCAGTCCTGGTAAAACATTTCTGGTTTCAACAAAGTCTGTATCAGGTGGGAGATGATATATGGCTGGACGTTTGTAAATCCACAGGCAGGTGCTAACTGGCTGCCCTGCTATGCTATTAACCCACAATTCACAAGCACCTCCAAGAAAGTAGGGAAGTTGTATTTGCCATCTCTCCTGGATTTTTAGTGAAGTGTCTGTATTAAGAAACACTTCTGAAAAAGAAAGATTCATTAGTCAAAGATTCTAAGAATCTCTATCTGACTTAAGACTCTAATTTAGCTTCAAATAACACTTGTCTAAATACAAGATGAGTCAATTAGTAGAATTGGAGGTATATCAAGTTTTTGGTATGTTTGCATTGGTACTAACCCCAGCAGTCAAGGAAGGTAACTGCAGAAATATTCTTATTCTGTCAGGCTGGAAGTGAAATGGCAACCAAGGAATGAGAATTTCACAGTTAATGTGAGTCCAAGGAAGAAAAGATATCTTCTATTATTTGGTTCTCTGTTTGCAGTTTCAGATAGGAACTTGCTTTCTCATCCATTATCTTTTCCTCTGATCCAACACGTTAGCTTGGTTCTCTTTCTCTGAAGTTAATCCAAATTCCTGTATTTTTTCCAAACTTGCAATTCAATGTCACTCTATTTTCAGATACTTGAACTTTTGAATTCCTAATTGAAATTTTGATTCAATTTTTTAAAATGAGGACCTGGGAGGGCATGATAATTATCTTCAAATAGTTGAAGGTCTGTCATGGGAAAGATGAAAAACATTGTTCTATAAGTATGTAGAACAAGGGACAGATGCTGTAGAGGGAGTTTTTAATTCATTATAAGGATGGATTGTTTGTCAGTCAAGGATGAGCAGAAATGAAATGGGTTATCCCAGGAGATAGTAGTTTCCCACACCAGGATGTTCTCTGGATTTGCTAAGGATTGCAGGTTTGGTAGACATTAATGCTGCTTGCTTTCCAATATCTGACTCTCCTCTCATCCCAGTCACCTAGAAGACTGAAACTCCTGGCCCACTTGTGGTCAGAGTGTGGCCATGTGACTACTGGCTGTTAGGTCCAGACCATAATATTTAATTGCCAGTATGAGACTTTAAGAGTTCTCCTCCCCTGCCAGTGTAATCTAGAAATCACCGACCTAGATGGAGCTTCCATCAACCTGACTCCAAGGGGGGTAACCATGAACAGAGACCCCTTATCATCCTGCCCTGGACCTATAGCAAGAAGGAGAAATAAACATTGTGGTTTTAAGCCACTGTGGCATAACTGAACTCATCCTGAACACGGCTATTGTTCACTTATCCCTGGGCAGCAGTAAGCTCAGGAAGGCAGATTCCTCCCCCAGCCTCAGGGTTGAACTGTGATTGGTCACGGCTAATCATGGCAATTTCATTTCTCTTTTTCAGTGGAATAAACCATCCATGGCTGGCCACGTGACCAAGTTCTGTCTGATGAAACTTAAGGGTGGTCTTGGGTGGGAGAGCCTTTGAAAAAGATTTTCCTTCCTTACAAAAAGAGGGGAAAGAACAAGGAGAGGAATTATTTTCTTCCTGCTTTTGATTGTTTTATGTGAGACGGTGATGGTTGAGGGGGGAAGTCTTATTTCAGACAGAGAGCATGGTAACTTGCGGAATTCATTATCCCAGGAGGCAGCACAGGCTGTGCTCTGTGAAGTGGAATTCCCACTTCCTAAGTCCACGTCTAGCCGATTGATACTTCCACTTGCATGTCTCATGGGCTTCTCAAACTCAGGTTCAAAACCTGTTTCTCCTCCTGAGGTCCCTGTCTCAGCTAAAAGAACCAGAGTCTTCCCTGTTGCCCAAATCAGAAACCTAAGAGTGACTCATTTCTTTCTGTCCCTCATCAAGTCCTTCATATTTCCTGAATGTATCCATTCCTGTCCCTCTCCATTGCTTCTGCAGTAGCTCAGGCCATCAGTACTTCTGCAAATGGCTCTTTACCTAACTTGCTTGCCTCAAACCTAGCTCCCCTCTAGTGTAGGTCCATATGGTAGTCAAAGGGACCCTTCTAAAACAAATTGATCACATAAGCTTAAAACAACTTGAGTGACTTCCTAATGTCCCCTGGATAAGTCTCGAATCCGTGGCCAAGACTTTTCATGGTCTAGCTCAGGCTATATCTATAGCCTCAATTTAGACCACTCCCACTTGTCATTTTTGCTCCATTCTTAACTGCATTATCTACAGGTCACAGATTCCTGCTCTCTTTCTTCCCTGCCCCTTACACATGCTAACTCTTTTCTTAGAACAACCCCTTTCTCTTTTCTCCCCTTTCCCTCACCCAGCTAACTCTCCATCCTCCTTAAGGCCTTCCTTCCTTCTCAGAGAAGCCTTCCTCACTGTCTCAATGCTGGCTTAGCTACCCTTCTCTCAGCAAACATCACACTCTATTTCTACCACCATCTTAGCATTTTTCAGCACTGAGTTATAATTTTCTATTAATCCTCTCTCTCTCCCCCTGGACTGTAGCCCCTTGAGGGTGATGATTGCCCTTTCCATCTTTGGAAAACTGCCTGACCTGTGTTAGGTTCTCCATGAAGGATTCTGTGTGCCATCATTATGTGCCTCTTTGCTAGACAGAAGAAATAGTCCAGGCATGTGGGTTTTTGAGAATACTGTTGTGGTGATGAGCCAGGGATTGGTGGCAGGAGATGGGGATGATGGTGCCAGAGACAACTTGGGTTGGACAAGGCTCTGGGTCTGAACCAGGCAAACAGCGTGTACAGGATGGAGCAGGAAGTCAAAACAAGAGCAGGGATAGAAGCTCAAAAGGCATGATCTGAGCCTGGGAAACCATCCAGCTGGATAGATTCTGGGCAAAAGCCCTGGATGGACAGAACATCCAGCTTGAGGTAGCAAAGGCCTAAAACAGGGACCATCCCTGAGCACAGAGCCAGGGGGAAGCTCGCTTTCTTTAGTACAGAGAGAACTTAGTTGAGCTGAGGGAGATGCAAGGTGGAGCAAAAAAAAAAAAAAAAAAAGGCAACCTGTGTTAAACTGGAGAAATCTGGCTCTGTAACCATGCACATAGCTGTGAACACCCTGACTGTAGGATGTGTTCCCCAAGACCCTTCATGTTGCAGGAGATTAGACCTTGGGTTCTGAGCAGGAGCAGAGCTGTGGTCCTTGGCTCAGCTGCCCTCTGGGAGAAACAACACTAAGAATCCTCAGCACACACAGGATCCTTTGGTGTGAGGCTGTCCCTGGTATCTGCCACAGATGGACAGAAATTGTTAAAATTGGTGGCGGATCCATAAAGAACCACAGATCTGAGTGAAGAGTTGATAAAATAGAAGAATCAAAACTGAACTTTGTTGAAAGAGGAATTTATCAAGTAGTAAGTGTGGAGCAAAAAACCAGAAAGGACCCTTTACCCAAGTCAAAGTTTTCTACAGTCTCACCTTGGAACTTCACGTGAACATCAAGGTGTCATCAGAACTTACTCAGAATTCATCCAAGAGATCCTGCAGGCTTATTTACTGGCCTTTCCTAAGAGTTAAGGTGGCCCAAAGGTTAAGAATCCATGTCTTCCTGCTGAATTCAAGCACCTGGCACTCGAATGAAGAGTTAGAATCTTCTAAGAATTAGAAGGACAACAGAGACATCACTCCCCTTTGTCTCAGTGGGGCCATGGAGACCTTCACAGTCGTGTTTCCAGACTCCTCTATGGCCAGGTCTTTGCCCTCCTCCCTCCAAATGCCAATCACACCAGCTACTCTATGGTCCCATTACTTTATCTTTGTTTTCCTTTTATGGAATGAGAGTTCCCTTGGGTGACCCCCACCCCATTCCCTGGTCCCTTGTCAGTGCTTTCAGGGCATTTGTACTCAGCCCTGTTTTTTCTTTTCAGTAACAGTGAGCCCCTTCACAGGGGCATGAAGATTAAGCAAAACACCATGGTGGGTGTGCACAGATGGGGTATATGCTCTACAAATGCTTGTTGGACATTCGAGCAAGGCAGACTTGCTAACACCACTGAATTTAGAATTAAACCTCATATTCTTTGAGTCTTCCTGTCCCCAGGAGAATTTCTTTACAAATATTACCTAATATTTGTTTCCCTTTGTTTCTGATTTTTTAAAAAGACCTAATATTGATATTTTGTTTCTCAGGTAACACACATAGCTCATATTATTTTCAATTGTCCTTAAGAATAGCATGAAATCTATCATATCCCACACAAAGACTTTATGACAAGTGAGGAAATGTTTACCAATCCATCATTAACAGTGACATGGTCTAGGCTGAGGGAGCCTGCTTGTGAAAACAGAACGGCCAACCTCAATTCACCTGGCCTTCATTGTGTGCCTGCTGGGCCCAGAGCTGCACCTGCAGGAAAGGTTACATTTTCTGGAGAAATGAGCACTAGTCAAAAGACAGTAAGAGGGACTAAATCTGCAAAACAGAAGTTGTCACCTAACACATCACTCAGATTGAAAGAGATCCAAGCGGGAGTATCAGGGCAAAGGCCAGGGAACAACCTCAGGGCAAGAGTGGAAGGGATCACTGCGCTGGGTCAGTGGGCTGCAAGGACTCTAGCTCTTTAATACGAGCACTAATGAAGGGCCATGGCCCCAATAATAATAACAGATATAGCATCAATACTGGATGCTCTGTGTTGTTCTGAGAACATTACACATTTCATCTCTTGTAATCCCTACATTAACCCAATGAGGTTAAGTATTATTATCACACCCATTTTATACATGAAGGGAGCTGAGACACAGAGAAGTCAAAAGTGCATGAAAGTGGCCGAGCTGGGACTTGAACCCAGGCAGTCTGGCTGTAAAGCCTGCTGTGCCCTATTGCCTCTCCACACAGAGGATGAGACTGAAGCCTTTAATACTTAACTTGGTAGTTAATTTTCTGTCCCCATCTCAAGCAGCTCTTTCTCTCCACTTGTAAATATCTATAGTGACATTCATGTTGTTTGAGCACTCACTGGTCTGGTATTTGGGGGGAAATCCCTAGAGGATGTGTGGTAGACGTGGCAAGTTGGTCTGGGAATGAGCTGAGCATAATGGAACTAATTTTCTGAAGTCAGTAGAGCCCACAGGCCAAAACAAAATTGGGACCCAGTGAGTGACGAGCACTTAGGCTCTCCTCACCTCAGGAGTTTCTCTCCTACCCAGGCCTGTCCAGCTGGTGACTTCTGGGGCTCTGTGTTTGGTGAAGCATATATGTGAAAAGACCAGTGTTTCTTTATCTTTTATTCAGGGGGAAGTGCAAGGAAGAGATTGGAAATTAACAAGAGCATGGTCCTTTTGCTGGGGTAGATCAGCCAAAAGAGAGGCCAGACTCCCCTCTGCTCACGTCCCTCTCACACAGTCCTTACTGAGCCTTGGCATTATTGGGGGTACCCTCTCCCTGGGTTTCAGCCTTTCAAAATCCCACCATTTCCCAAGGCCCAACTCCAGGCCGTGCTCCCCTACGATGCCCTGCTGGGCCCCCAGCCCTTCCTGGACCCCCTTAGCATATGTTCTCATTCAAACAGCTCCCAGGAGTAGTTTTACTCATGGTTGTTGCACAAGTCTTCTGCTTTCTACTGGTATGGAAAGTTCTAGAAGATGGAGGCTCTCCTGACTTTAACATGCTCCTTCAGACCCCCCACTATACTGGCCCACTGTCTACTTGTGCATATGTCATTGTAACCCACACATTTCAGCACAGGATTTGTAATCTGTGGATTTGGGAGAAATAAAAAAAGACAAAAGGGAAGCTTGAGAGGAAAAAAGTAGTTTGCTTTGGGAGAAGAGAGATGCTTCCCTAATAAAAGATAAAATGGCCAAATGGGGGTAGGCTTTTGCCCCTGAGATAAGAGGAAAGGTCATTTATTTAAACAGTAAATGGCTAGAAATGCAGAATGGATTTATAGGGCCCCTACAAATCCATAAAAAAGCTTGCACATAGATGCATACATATTAATCCTGAATTGCCTATGAAATTTATCTTTATGAGTAAAGAGAAGAGGGATTGTTGATCCTGTTATGATTTTTACCCCATCTTTCCAAAGAAGACAGGATTAATACCAGGAGAGATAAATCATGATGTGATTTTTGTATACATGCACAAAGCAAACACAATGAATATTTGATTTTCTCCAACTTCTGCAGAGCTAAATCAATTTGAAGAGATAATGGTAGGGGATTAAGTTATTAGAACGTGTGTAACTATAAAGTTTTGAATACAGTTAACTCACAAGTTATTACAATTTCAGTATAACATCTGTTATCATTGAAATAACAGATGTGTTGTGTATTGTGAAACTAAGGGAAAATTGGATATGCACACATTTTTCAAAAGAAACCAGGCTCCTATTAAATTGTTTTTGAAATGCAGCACTGTAAAAATTATTGCAAAGGGTAGAAGGGGTGTCCCCAAAAGGAGGCTATATCACAAATAATGCTATTAATAGAAAGTTGTCTGAAAATATGAGGCAAGCAAAATGTTATATGAACTCCTGCACTTTGCCAAATTACAAAGAAGGGACGTTGTCATACTTAAGGACTTAGAAAACTGTAAAGCTACAAAACAGAAAATAGCAATCCGTAAAAGTGAGCTTGGTGTAAGGAATGATGATCTCCCAGCTCTGCCATCCACACTCAGTGCCTTTACTGCAGTGACTGTAGTACTAACTCCTCACGTACAGTGAGTTATATCCACCGTCCTCTCAGCAGTCATATTTTCTGAACCCAGGGTTGGGACATGTGCTTTAATGAGACCATGTGGATGTGCAGGGATGAGGGAAGAGGAGATTTGACATTGAGATTTTTCTCATAAAATCCAGAATATATGGTCACTTTTCCTGTGTTGCCCAGCAAGTGCTGGCCTTAAAGCAGAGACTCAGAAACTATTTACTCATGGATCTGAATTGCTCCTTGCCCAGTGCCACCCTTGAGGCACCTCTGTGAGTTTTCTGATCACATTATTGTGATTACATTATTAGTAGCATTCAGCTAATATATATATATATATATATATTTTTTTTTTTTTTTTTTTTGCAGTACGCGGGCCTCTCACTGTTGAGGCCTCTCGCGTTGCGGAGCACAGGGTCTGGACACGCAGGCTCAGCAGCCATGGCTCACGGGCCCAGCCGCTCCGCGGCATGTGGGATCCTCCCGGACCAGGGCACAAACCCGTGTCCCCTGCATCGGCAGGCAGACTCCCGACCACTGCGCCACCAGGGAAGCCCTCAGCTAATATTTTGTCTAGAGTCTTGAAATCTGCCACTACATTTTTATTTTCTTTCTCCACCTGTCCACAATTGCGCTTGTCTTTTTTGAAAGGTTAGGGGGAACAACTCCCAATGTATTATTATTTATCAAGTTTCATGGTCAGCAAAGAATATACCAGAAATATGAGGTTGGAGGTTGGGGGAGATCTAATTAAGCTTGACTTGGTCTAGACTTCAATTCTCCTACTGTTGACAGCTTGCTCCTCGGAGAAAGAGCTCCCAGTTGGTCTCCACCACAAAAAGGTTTCTAATAAAATATTCAAGATAGCTGAGGACCTTTAGAATGGGTAATTTTATTCAACATACACTATGATCTTTCTGCTGGTTGTGGGCTCTGGACCAATACCCAAGAGCTTCTCTTGGAGTGCCTGACTATTATGCATTATGTTAGAGTATTCTGTGAAAAGTCAATTTACTCAGACACCATATTTTAACTTGGAGACTAAAATTGTCCCTGAGGTTTACTTTGCTGCCATGATTAAGTTCTTATTGTTCTGCAAATCCTAGATTTATTTTTAACTGCTTCAATGCTGCATTTTTTAAAGACTAACGAATGGTTAAAAAAGAAAGAAAAAGAAATAAACATGCAAAAAAATCTAGGACTCAGGAAGAATGCTCTGATAAAGTGCAGACTTTCATTAAATAATGCCTGTAGTGAGTTTACCTGCCGTTGGCTTTGCCTCTGGTTTCGAGAGCCTGCCTAACTAGGCCTAGGACTTAATGAGGTGGCTCCCTTCAGTGTCTTAGACACTTAGCTCTCAAAAATCTCTGTCTACAAACCAATTTTTCCCATCCATTACAACACGAGCAGGAGAAATTGAATGCGTGGTTTGAAATCCCTGTTAATCAATTGGACTATTCCCCTTGGATTGTGGTTGAAGAGCAAGTTTTCATTATGTCTAATAATTAGCATCATCTTTTTTGAAATTAGCTGAATGAACTGACAGTAATCTGTGGTGGATATGTCATGTGTCTTTCCATTATTAACTTTTTTGGGAGGAGGGAAGAGTGAGTGGGGAAAGAAATGGACGATGGGAATTTTTTTTCTTATCTTGGTGGCATTTAACATGAGCAGGTGCCGGGTGGGGTCTATTTTAGATGATCTAAAAGTGTAATGAGCATGAGCTTTGGAGACATTATCAACAGCTTGAATCCTATTCCTCTAATTTACTTGGTGAGTGAAACTGGACAAGTTACTTACCTCCCTAAGTCCACGCTTCTGCCTCTGTAAAATGGAGATAATAATAATGCTTTCCTTACAAGGTTACTGTAAAGATTAAATGAGAGACTGCACATCGAGCACTGAAGAATTTACTGGCACTTAGTAAATACCCAATACATTGTAGCTACTGTTATTGCAGCTTTATTACTTTAGACAGCTGTCATATTAAACGGGAATTCTTTTTATTCATTAGATATTGATGCCTTCACTTAACCACTATGCTGAAGACTCCTGATGGGGCCGTGAGAGGCATAGAGAGACAGATCTACTGTTCTTGTAGGGGGATCAGATGTGGTCAGAAATGATCCTGGCAGAAGGTGGGAGGTGACAAGTGCCACGGAAGACGAACAGGGCAGTGCCTGGCACACTGGTGCTAATGGGACAAGTCCCTTCACTGAGTGGTGGATGGCAGAAGATTATGGGACATAACTACAGAGTGATTTTGGCTGTGGTTCCTGGCAGCAGAACCCCCAAGCCTAGCTCTGTTTTCGAGGCTGTTATGGAATGAATGTTTATGTAGATTCATATGTTGAAGCCATATACCCCAATGACAATATTTGGAGGTGAGGCCTTTGGGAGGTGATTAGCTTTCGATGAGGTCATGAGAGTGTGGTCCCTCTGATGGCATTAGTGCCCTTGTAAGAGGAAGAGACAAGAGAGCTCCCTCGACCCTGCCATGCAAAGGCACAGCAAGAAGGTGGCTGTCTGCAAGCCAGGATCGGGTTTTCCCCAGGAACCAAATCTGCTGGCACCTCGGCCTTGGACTTTCCAGTCTCTAGAACCACAAGAAATGAATGCCTCTTGTTTAAGCCACCCAGTCTGTGGAATGTAATAACAGTCCAGGCTAAGACAGAGGGCTTCTGTGAGCTCTCTGTTACCCTTTTAACAAATCCCTTTTCTGCTTCAATCAGCCAGAGTCCATCTGCTGCTTGCCACTAAGCAGCTGACCAACGTGCCCCTCAGTGTTGGGATCTGCATTCTCATTCCTCTTCAGCCGACAGTGAGATTACAGCCGACAGTGAGATTACAGGCTGTGAACACACAGCCTGTGTTCCAGTCTTCTCTGCCTGCCTTCTTCTTTTTCATCCTGCTCCAATAGGCTAATTCCTTCGAGGTTCCCTCATTCATCTTCCAGAGTGGGAGAATCTGAATGGCCTAGTTAATTACCACTGGGCACAGTGTTACATCAGACCACCCCAGTGGACTGAAGTCAACCTGGAGATTGGGCCACGCTTGGTCTAATTAGGGGCACAGACATACTTAAGGCAGAGCCTGAGGCATATTCCCTTCGTTTGGGGCACAAAGGGGGCATGTCCCTTGAACAGAGCTGGTGAGCATGATAGGCACCAGGATTGGCTTTTCTAGGACAGTTTTCACCGTATAACATAAAGTGAGGCCCAGTATCCTCACTGGGATGGAACAAATGGGCTGGGTTTATCAGGGAGAGATGCTAACTCCACCTCTTCCTCTACTGTCACTGTATTTCTAATGGCTTTTCCTGACTTCATGCTTTTAGCAGTATTCCCACAAAATATTAGACATTCTGTTATTGCAACATTTTTATATTCTATTTATGTTATTTATCGCTTTTCCCTCTTTTCTGTGGATTCTTTTGTTTTTTGAAAACTTTAAAAATTTTATTTTATTTATTTATTTATTTTTGGCTGCATTGGGTCTTCGTTGCTGCACATGGGCTTTCTCTAGTTGCGGTAAGCGGGGGCTACTCTTCATTGTGGTGTGCGGGCTTCTCGTTGTGGTGGCTTGTTTTGTTGCAGAGCACGGGCTCTGGGTGCGTGGGCTTCAGTAGTTGTGGCACGTGGGCTCAGTAGTTGTGGCTCACGGGCTCTAGAGCACAGGCTCAGTAGTTGTGGCACATGGGCTTAGTTGCTCCACAGCATGTGGGATCTTCCCGGACCAGGGCTTGAACCCGTGTCCCCTGCATTGACAGGTGGATTGTTAACCACTGTGCCACCAGGGAAGCCCTTTTCTGTGGATTCTTTAAGGTCAGGAAGCAGCTTACAAACACAGAGCCTAGAGGTGGATAGAGGTGGATCCATCATGTTCATATTAGAGTGATGATGGATGTTACAGTCAACAAACTCCTAGTTATGATGATTCCAACATGATGGTTGGAAGTCTATTTCCCACTTACATGAGGACCCATGTGGGAGTTCCTGATTAGTGGGTGGCCCTCCTCTAAGCAGGGATCAGGGATCAGGACCATCTATCAAATGGCGTCACTGGCTTCAGCATGTGGCTTCCCAGGGCTCCATGCTTATCTGCCTCAAACTAGAAGGAGCGTTCCACATGCAAAGTTTCATAAGCTAGGCCTGGAAGTGGCATGTGTCACTCTGCTGACATTCCACTTGTTAGAGCCTGTTACATGGCCACCCTTAAATGAAAGAGATCTGGAAATGTAATCTCACTGTTGGCTGAGGAGGAAGAGAAAATGGTTTGGCACGCAACTGGGTAACCTCCTGAGTCTTGAGCTGGGACATGAAGAAAAAGAAGGATCTGAATGGACAGAGATGAGGGGATAGCACCTCAGAGAGCAGTAGGTTTGAGGACTGGAGTCTGGAGAGGACTGGATGTGAGGAGCTCGGCACTGATAATTAACCACTTATCACCAAAGTCCCTGGTCTGAGATTTCAGGAACTCAAATGAAGATGCTGACTCAGGACCCAGAATGCCTGGTTCAGATCTCAGCTCAGATACTTACCAGCTGTGTTATCTGGCATATGCTCTCTGTGCTTCATTTTCTTATCTATGAAATGGGGATAGAAATAGTTTCTACCTCTTAGGCATGTTGTGAAGACTGAATGAGTTAATACCTGTAAAGGATATAGAAGAGTGTTTGGCATATAATAAGGATTCAACAAATGTTACTACCCTCACTCTTTCTATGTATATGAATATGTATTGTACGTGTGTGTAAATTATAACACCATGAGGACATAGATATTGAAATATGGGGTAGGGGAGAGAGAAGGGAGGGTGGTCAAGGGATTTGACTTCAGCTTTGTATTTTGGTCACTAATAATGCCACAACACTCACTCTTATTAATCTTAGTACTTTGGACAGGCAGTGCTTTCTTCTGATTGCCTTTGCTGTCCCACCGATTATCAGTTGGTTCTTTCATGACATTTGGTTATACATTTTGTATTTTGTGTTATGATATAAATCTTTTCTCTCTTCCACCTTTTGTCTGAAATTTGGCTCGTTTGTACAAGGGATATAATGACGCTCATTAGTATTGGTAGGACCCAGCTGCTGCCGGCTTCCTTAGAGCAAAGCCCCACTCATGCCAGCCTTTATTTCAGTGGGGTATGCTGCCCATTAATGCAAGGTCATTGCCAGTTCCTGCTCTCATTTCCGCCTGCCTTTCTGTGCCCCTTCTGGCTTGCCCATCCTATTGCCCAGCAGGCTGCCTTCTGTGGTCAAAGGCCACCTCCCATCCACCTCCTCACTTAGGCCACAAGTTCTTGGGGTGCTGTGGCGCTATCCCCAAGCCAGCAGCTGCCCCAAGCTGACGGCTACCCCCACCAACGGCCAGGAGAAGGTGATGGGTAACGGGGCACTGGCATTTGATGAACTACCTCTCCGCATTCTTGCTTTACAGAGAGGCCCGGTGGAGTGGGTATGCCAAGTTCTCAAAGAAGAAAACATTGTGTTTCCACTCGACTTCACATTCGGAAGTAAACTCGCCAGGCAACTTCTTACATGAGGCTCATGTAACTTTAATGCCTCGTCCTGGCATTGTTTCCTGGCCTGGCCAGTACTGGCCCCTCTGCGTGGCCTCCTGGAGGACAGGATTTGTTCCGTGCCTCGAGGGCATGCCTTCCCAGGTCAGCAGATGGCCTTCTGATGACTGTTTCCAGCTCGTCTTACCTGACCATTCCCTCACTGTATGAACAGCTGTTTCCTTCACTTCAGAGCTGCCCAACCGGATTGGTGATTTTTCTTCTGGCCTTTTGTTTGCACAGAACATAAATCTTTCTCTTTTTCTGACCTGGCCTGCAGTTCCATCCACCTGTGCCCGCCTGGAGCAATATATAACTCTCGCCAGGCTCTGTTTCCTTTGCTCACTTCAGCCTATAAACCAAACTTTCTTCTTCCTTTTACTCCCTCTCTTCTGGGCTGATTCAGCACTATCTTAGCACCTGGGTGCCAGTTAACACTTAACCACAAAAAAAGACATTCTTTTATGGGTCTGACCTGAACTGGAAACTTCTGACAGAAGGGGATATGCAATAGAAATCTCAGTCCCATTGGCCTCCTTTCTGTCTTTTTCTAGTGTCTGAGGAGACTTAATTTACACCAGGTTAGCAGCAACTATGTTAATTGAAAATGAGTTAATTAAATAACTTGGTGCTTTGAGCTGTCAAAATGTAGCCAGTCAGTTGAATCAATCCAGTTAAATGTTTAACAATGATCACAAAAATCAGATATGAATGTAAGAAGAAAGGAAAGGAACCTATGTCCCTAAGAGAGCACTCTGTGGAGTCTAGATTATTACTAGGCAAATGCTACCGACTTTTCTAAGTGCTGCAACTGTGTCAGCGGTGTTTGGTTTGAGACTTTTATTTAGGTTTCCTGGACTAGAGAAGAATCTCTCAGCACATTTTCTTGTTGCCTTCTTTTTTATTGAAGGTGTCAAATGCTCTCAAAACATTGTTTCTCACCTCCAGTTGAAAACCAAGAAAGTGAAGTATTCATGTTGTAGAAACAGGCTGGTCAGAAAGCAGGGTCTAGGTTTTCGTTACAATAAGCTTTGCAGTGAAATGAATGAGATCCTCTGCTGCATTATGATCCAGAATGTGCCTGCCACATACTCATTCATATAACTGTTCATTGGTGGTGACTGGTTGGGAATGCTTAGCTACCTTTCTGTTTCTTCAGGATATTAGCTGGTGAGTTTTAAAGATGGATCGCACACTCTCTTCCTAGTTTTTACTTTGCAGCAGGCCAAGATTTGTTGTGTAATTAAAACCCAAGTATCGGCTCGGCCTGGGCAGAGTGCGTAGGCCCGCGGCGCTCGGTGGGCTGGGGGGCCCTCCCAAGCCGGCCCGCCCCCGCTCCGCTCCCGGCCCACAGACGCCCTTCAGCTGTCGCCGGCGTTCCGGAGCCCAGACGCAGCGTCTGAGTCCCCCGGCATCTTCTGTTCAGTCAGCGGCGTGAGCGTCTCGCCGTGGCGTGTCGTCCGCGCCGCTCGGCCCGTGGTACGCCCGTGCGCTTGCCCGGCCGGCCGACCTGCGGAGCTCCCGCCCATGTCCCCCGGATGGTCCGGGGGGTCCGGGCACCGCCTCAACGGCAGCTCCGCCGGACGCGTGGACTGGACCGCAGCCCGCACCCAGAGCGGACGGCGTCATGAGGCACCTGCCGTACTTCTGCCGCGGCCAGGTGGTGCGGGGCTTCGGTCGCGGCCCCAAGCAGCTGGGCATCCCTACAGCTAACTTTCCTGAACCAGTAGTAGATAATCTTCCAGCTGATGCATCCACTGACATATATTATGGTTGGGCCAGTGTTGGAAGTGGAGACGCCCATAAGATGGTGGTGAGCATAGGATGGAACCCATACCACAAGAATACAAAAAAGCCCATGGAAACTCACATCATGCATACTTTCAAAGAGGAGTTCTATGGGGAAATTTTCAACGTGGCCATCATCGGCTACCTCAGACCAGAAAAGAACTTTGATTCTTTAGAGTCACTTATTTCAGCAATTCAAGGTGATATTGAGGAAGCTAAGAAACGACTAGATTTACCAGAACATTTGAAACTTAAAGAAGACAATTTCTTCCAGGTTCCTAAAAGCAAAATAATGAATGGCCACTGAAGGAAAAGCATCTAATTTATTCATTCACTGTTTTCTAATATTTTACTGCTCATTAACTCTACAGCCTCATCTTGGTTATATTTTAAAAATCAAACATTTTCCTACAGCTGTGAATTAAACAGTACACTGTAGTTACCACATTATGTTCCAGCTGTTCAATTAAACCCATCATGTTACAGTACTAAAAAGGTTCATTTTAAAAATCAAGATTCTTTTTTATGTAATATGTTGATTAAAATGTACCACTAGAAAGGTCTTAAGTGTTTTATAATGGAAATGAAATATATATAAATATGGGTAACAGGCAAGTCACTAGTTTGAGATGAGAACTATAATTCTCATGGTAAAATTCTAGCATGCATGTACCTGTATAGCATGCTCTGCTAATCAGAAGGCTCATAAAAGTAACTATATTAAGCAGAGGTTTGACAGTTTATTACAAACCTAAGGGGAAAAATCCAGACTTCGTATTTTTGATATTTTGTGCATTTATATATTATTATAGATATGAAGACTTGTGAAATTTCATTTTAGTTACTCATTTCCTTTAAGGGCTCAAATCACTGTACTGGGTTCCATTTTTGTTACAGCTGCCTCAGTTCTAATTGGCCTAGACTCTCTCCCTATTATTTTTTTGTTTTTCTTTTAAAACAGTAAAATGAGTGTTTTTCGAATCTCTAGTTCTCATTTTTGTGTTGTATAACACTCCTCTCTTTTTAAGAGTAGATATTCTTCAACATTTTTCTTAACCTTTGTTTCTTGTAAACAATTGTCAGTGTCAGTTCTTCCATTTAGAATATCCAACTTTACATTTACAAAATGTAGAGTTTCCTCTGCGTCTGTATCTCCATCCCATCGCTTCAATATATGAACAGTGATTAAGTGCATATCTCTTGCATTTTAGAAAAAACACTCAAATGTTCATCTGTAGGTTTCCTCAAAGTTTAAACGAACACCTAGCATTTCATTTATATATACCAGTTTCTTAAACAACACAAAATACTTGTTTCTCCCCCTAGGGAAACTATTTAAGAGCCAACTAAACTATGAAATACAAAGTTATTTGTTTTTAATGTGACTGTATGTTCCTGAGCAAATGCAGACTGTTGTAGTTGTTTGTGCACAATGTAATTTAAGGCTAAAGAGTGCTATCTAGAAGATAATTTTAAAGATAACTCATTACAAAACCATTTTCCCCTAATCTGCATAAATGAGAACTGACTTTAACAAAACTGTTTATATAATATTTAGAAGAACATCTAAAGCTAATGTTGGAGAAGGGGGAAGCAGGAATGTTTTGACTTTTTGGTGTATGAATTTATGGCAAACAATGTAGTATGTGTCTTTTTCAGTTCTTCTTTATAGAAATACTTAGAAAATGTAATTTAATGTTAGAAATCCTATACTTGAAAGAAGCCTCAATTATCGGTGGTTCTATGAAACAAAGGTAAAAACAAACGTGGAAAGTGTAAAAACGATTGGTGTTCGAGTAGCTTGCGACCGATTGTGTCCTCATTAGGTGTGAAAAGTCTTTGATACTGTCACCTTACATTTTGTTACATAACTATTGCTCTTGAAAAGCCTACAGTGTGTGGTTTAGGAGTTAGTTAATACTGTCTACATTTTTTAAAGTTTCATATATAAAGTATTTATATATTATAAGAAATGGCAGTAGGGCCATTTTCGATTAGTCAGTGTTTTCAGGCCTTGAAGTAAATCTTGACCACGTGAAAAAAACAAAACAAAAACCTAAGTATCTAAATGAGAGCTTAATTGATAAGGAGTGTATGTAGCATAAGGGATGCCTTCGAGTTGACTTAGGCTAAATTGACAGAGGAGCAAGCATTTGGTTGGAAAATTCTGACAATCCATCCATTTGGAGGTCTCTTTGCCTCAAAGAACTGGCATGTTGAATCCATCCCACTTGAATTAACTGATCATTCCATTTCTTTGGCAGAGCAGAATAACAGTTTATGGCATTTGTATGATGGTTTTTATTTTCCAGTGTGTTTTCACATCTATTATGTCTTTGGATCCTCACCTCATTTTACATGTAGAGAAAGGAGATTCAGAGTGGCTTGGCTAAGGTTCTGGAACTAGGTAGTATCAGATCCAGAATTATGTGCTGGATAATATCATCACTCCTACAACAGTGGAACATTTTCATTTCACATGTACCTTAAAAAGTATACTCTGAACTTTTAAAATATTAACACATAAGGGCAGCCAACCTTAAGCTTATGTAGAACTCCTTACCACCCCCAGCAAAGTTCACATAATCAGGTACACTTTGTGGTACAGTTTTATGGTTTTTGTCTCTAATAACAAACCTCTGGCACTACCAGAGCCTCAAGTGTCATCTGAGTCATCAAATCAAGAGTTCTTTATGCACACTCTAGGAGTTTTGATTCCAAGACCAAGCCCCTGTGGATGAACAACATCTCTTGAACATCTATCATTCATATACGGTACTTATGTTATTTGTCAAGTAAAATAGAACATTCAGTTATTCAGAACAGCAAGTATTTTGTTGTTAGTGGGTAGAAGTATAAAACCTGAGTGGTGACAGGGACAGGAGAGCGATCTAGTTGTGTCTTTTCATTTTAAAATTGAAGAAATCAAGGCCCAGGGAAGTGAAGTGACTCAATCCAGACTTGTACTGTTTAACAGCAGACTTAAGTTCCCTACCTTTCATCCTGGTTCCTGTTCACCATGACTTCATGCCAGCAATGTGAACCTGACATTTTGTCACCCAACCTCATGGAGGGCGATAGAGGCCTTCCCACCGAGACCTCCGTCCCTCTCACAGTGATTGTGTGCACAGATAAAACCACTATATAATTATAGTTTGTTTGAAAGCATGAGACTTAGAGAAACAATTATCAAAATATTAGAATTAATTATAGATGCATCAGTATTCTTCTTGTTCGACTCCTCTGTATTGAGGCATGTTTAATAATTTGTAAATTCACTAGAAGTTAATATCATACACTATTTGCTTTATTGGTAAGGCTCCTGGAACCACAAATATCACACATTTAAAATAATGATAGCAAATATGTAATGAGAACTTCCCTTATACAAGCTTTTTTTCCCCACACATTTAAAATAATGATAGCAAATATGTAATGAGAACTTCCCTTATACAAGCTTTTTTTTTTTTTTTTTTTGACTGTGTTGGGTCTTCACTGGTGCACATGGGCTTTCTCTAGTTGCGGCGAGCAGGGGCTACTCTTCGTTGCGGTGCGCGGGCTTCTCATCTCAGCAGCTTCTCTTGTTGCGCAGCACAGGCTCGCATGCTGGCTTCAGTAGTTGCAGCATGCGGGCTCAGTAGTTGGCAGCACGCAGGCCCTAGGGCGCACAGGCTTCAGTAGTTGCCGCGTGTGGGCTTAGTAGTTTTAGCATGCGGGCTCTAGGGAGCGTGGGCTTCAGTAGTTGTGCTGTGTGGGTTCAGTGTGGCTCATGGGCTCTGCAGCGCAGGCTCAGTAGTTGTGGTGCATGGGCTTAGTTGCTCCGCGGCATGTGGGATCTTCCCGGACCAGGGCTTGAACCTGTGTCCCCTGCATTGGCAGGCGGATTCTTAACCACTGCACCACCAGGGAAGTCCCTATACAAGCATTTTGATTACATTTTCCCGTTTAATTCTGTCGAGTACCCTATGAAGCTGATCCTATTCTGATCTCATTTTGTAGACAAGGAGGCTCCACCCTCTCTAAATGGTGGAGTTTTCATTTGTCAACATGGTCTGACTCCAGAACCTGCATTTTCAAAATTGCTATTTAGGGCTTCCCTGGTGGCGCAGTGGTTGAGAGTCCGCCCGCCGATGCAGGGGACACGGGTTCGTGCCCCGGTCTGGGAAGAGCCCACATGCCGCGGAGCGGCTAGGCCCGTGAGCCATTGCCGCTGAGCCTGCACGTCCGGAGCCTGTGCTCCGCAACAGGAGAGGCCACAACAGTGGGAGGCCCGCATACCGCAAAAACAAACAAACAAAAAAGCAAAATTGCTATTTAGCAAACTCAGTTATATTTCAAAAAGAAGTTCATGAACTCATGCTGTTCGATTTCTCTGATAACTATAAAATGAACTGCAAGTTAAAAATATAATAAATGCCTCAACATTTTCTGCTAAGAACTTCCGGGTTCGGTAACCAGGTAACGCCAGGACAGATGCCCTCCCGAATTAGTTTAAGAGGGCTCTCCAAGGGTGCTGACCACCCACAAACATCTTTTAGAAGGACTCCTGGGTATGAAACTTCTCTACCAAGTTCTGTACTGCTAAAGAAATGTCTAAGCGCACATAAGAAGTCTGTATAAGAACCTCTTTTATAATCTTGAGACTTGTTTTAGAAGATAATGAAGACATACAGTTAAAAAGATAAGCAGTGTGGAAATAATTATTAAACTAGGTCTTAAAGCCCAATTTATGTTTTCATCTGTTTGTTTCTAAGTTAGGAAGAGGGTAGTAAAGTTCTATATTTTTTTTTCCTGCTTTATTCATTCTCTAGGTGTCATCACCCACATTTTACCTGCTCATTGCTGAAGAGTCAGTGGGAACCATCATGGCCCAGACAGGCTGCCCATTTCAGGTGAGAATATTAGAATAATTAGCTTTTGATTTTGAAACAACACCAATTTAATAAGGAAGCACCCACAGAGAGCCGAAGCAACCTCCCCGTGTCCCTTTCACAGCTCCATTTTCCCTGAGCTTACCACCAGCCCTTTCAATAAACATGAGCTTATGAAGAAAAAGCTACATAAAATTTTATACTTCTCAAATTCTGGTTTTCTTTTTAAGTTGCAAACTCAAGGCTGATTGTAGTGCACTCCAACCAAAAGACCTCCTCAGGCAAGAAACATATTATGGGAAGCTATTTATAAGGTTTAAATTATCCATATTAACATACTTAAGATTCACCAGTGCAGTTTCTAGATGCCAGATCCAATCCACAGTGACGCCTCAGCATTCGGGTATATAGTTGACTGCATAGACTTTCTCAAGAGAAAAATGCGGATTGAAAACCACAGGGCTGGAAGACCCCTGGAGGAATTAACTAATCAATCCCCCTGCCTCTGGCAGGACCAAAAGCAAAACCCAGTTAGGTATCAACACAGGCCTGTATGTCTGTTCTGTTTGCAAAACCTGATTGGTTCCATTTTTTTCCATTTTTTAAGTGAAAGCTGTAGGCAAAGTATAACAGAAAAAATTACATAGTATATATAGACACACATGTATACAGCCAACCCTTGATCATGTATACAGCATTTATTGGAATTCTCCTGTATTAAAAAGACAGCATTAGGCCCAGAGATTTAACCCAGTGTAGGTAAAAATATAGTGTATGCTCACAGGAGTTTACAGTTTGGTTAGGAAGACATGACATACATCATGACAGTGCTGGATTGTGTTGACATAAGTAATAGAGACCTAATATGTACCAGCACAGACAATTCTAATCACATTTACTTGGACTTCTAGTTCTTTTATATTTTCATGTCCTGGGAATTCATTCACAGCATTTTGAAATTACAAAAACTTGATTTTAGGGAGGTTGGAGACATCCAATTTTTCTATCCTGAATTCTTGCCCAGAAATGTATCTCTTCTATCTCCATCCCGTTGCTGGAAATTAGTAGTGTCACCAATTGGACTGATGTGAGAGACCCAGGCAAGCAGGACCAACATTTCCTGTAAGGTTTTGGTTCCTGGCATTCCCCTGGGGTAAGGGGAGGATTTTCAACTGCGGGGGAAATGGTTAATGGTCCGTCACTCCTGTCTCTCCTCAAGTGGGATCAGTAGGCTCCTACTTGGGTCAGAAAGCATGGAATTAAACAGAAAGCAGGGTAGAAAAGCTACCTTTCATTAATTCATGCACTCATTCACTGGGCTGTTCTGGGCTAGACTCTGAGGCTACAAAGATACTTGGCTTTTATTTGTGAAGAACTCACCATAGACATATAACCATGATATGATGGCAAAGACCAATCATAGAGGCAGGTACGAGGTGTACTGGGGGAGTCAGGAGGGAGGAGGATTATATGAGCATGAGATCTGCGGGATGTTTCATAAATTATGTAACATTTAAACTGAGTTTTGGAGGATAGCGGATTTCATCAGTTGGAGAAGGTGCAAGAATCTTTCTAGGCAGAAGGAATACTGTATGTGCAAAGTAGTGGCCCTGGAACATGGGGTGGTCAGAGAATGACAACAAGAGGAGGACCTGAGGGGCAGGGGCTGGAACCGCAGTTTGGTGACCACATTCTAAAGGGCCTTTAGAAAGCTTGGTTTGGGAGCTTGGATCTGATCCAGAGAGAAGGATGGGGACAAGGGGTGGGATCAATTAAAGCTCTTAGGCAGGACGGGGACGGGTCTGGGTTCATGCTTTCGGAAGATCATTCCAGCAGCCAGTGTGTGGAGGGAATATTGAGGTGGGAACAGCCCAGAACAGCGAACCTGGCTTGGAGGTCATGGCAGTCGTCCAGGTGAGAGGAGATGAGGGCTGAGCCAAGGTGGAGAGGGAGGGAATGGTCTCAGGAGATGGGTGGCATCATCAGAGATGACAGGATTTAGAGACTGGATCTTGTGGGCAAAGGAGAGAAAAAGCTGGGGAAGTGCTCAGCTTCTCTCCAGATGGATGGAGATAAATGTAATGTGAGAAGAGGGGCAGGTCTGGAAGGGCTGGGTATAGATCCAAGGAGCTTAGTTGTAGACATGTTGTATTTGTGGGACAGGTAGTTGGTGATGTTTATTTAGTTCCATTGAAAATATCAGTGCAAGATTGTAATGCTGAGAAGTGACACAAAGGTGGGACAGGACAATTAAACTTTCCATGGATGATGAATGGGGCTTGTAGTTTTGGGAAATGCTGCCGTTGCTGGGGCAGTCTCCCTGTCTGCGTCCCCAGAGGTGGTTGTGGGATCATTAGTCTAAGCCCCACTGTGGTTCACGTGGGTCATCACTTCTCCAGTTTTTTTTTTTTTTTTAACCAAGATGCCCCTACATCACAGGGGAGACTGGGGTCTGGGGGGCAAGGAGAAATTTTCTTTCAAGTGTCTGTTTAATCTGAAAAATGTATTTAGTGTCTGAATTCTGCCACATAAAATATCCATGTTTGTTTTGTTATAAGTTATGTTTTAAATGATTTATTAGTTAACTTATGCATGTTAGCTGCCCCCCGGCCCCCATACCTGAATCGGTGTACATCCAGGGAGATGCACCATGGTGGGCGTGGGCTGCCATGGCTCGTGACCGCCATGTTCCTTGGTTTGTCAAGCACAGATCTCACCGAGATCTGACCATGACTGTGGTCAGCTCTTCTGTTGAGAAAGAGTCTCCTGGTTCCCACATGCTCTAGTATCAGGTTGTGATATTCCAGAATTCCGAAGCCATACCCTCGGGCAGGGTGTGAGCAGATACCAACTTCATAACAAGAAAAAACTTACAGCTGGTCATTTTTTCTTTCCTTTTCTTCTAAAAAAAAAGATTATACGTATTTGCCCTTTTTTAAAAATTACAAAGATATGACACAGAGGAAAAAACTGTGTAATACATGAGGGCATCAAATATCAAATATATTTCTATTTTCCTCCTAGTACCCGCTCCTCCCCACCCCGACTCCTCAGCTGAATAGCTGGATTGTTTATATTTATTGCCTTGCTACTCAGAGTAAGGACAAGTGACCGGAAGCACCAACCTCACCTGGGAGCTTGTTAGAAAGACAGAGTTTCAGGCACCACCCTGGCCTCCTGAATCAGAATTTGCATTTTAAGATTCCCCAGGTGAATCTTCTGCACATTCAAGTTTGAAGAGTGAGCTTTTTGTGGATCGAGGAGAAGGGAAAGTTTATTTCCTCTCCTTTCACCCAGGAGGGTCTGGATTTTGAATCCCCAAATGCTGTTGCAGGAGGAGCTTAACCTGCTATAGAGCATCATCTCTGCTCTACATGGGATTGGTCTCCCCCTGGGGACTCAAGGAGTCACCAGCCAACCTGGCTGTTGAAAGTCCCCATCCATTCCTTCAGCTCAGATTTTCCGGAAAACATAAACGAAACAAACTAGAAGGAGTAATCCCCAAGTTATGCTTCCTGGTGAACCCCTCGGCTGTTCACACCCATTTGTACAGAATCCAGCTCTCCTGTTGTTATTTGGAAGCCACTGGGAAAGGTGGAAGAGCAGCTTCTTGTGACAAATCACCGAGTCATGGGTACCATCGCCACTGCTGGGGAGCTTGTGGTTGGGTTGCTGGTAGAGGTCTTTCATCGGGGCCTAGTGTGAGGAGATTAAAGCAGAGATGTCGTAGAGAAGATACCTAAGTTCACTACAAAATTTTACAAACTGGACACTGCACTTCTGTGGAGGGAACCGAGTTTGTGTACTGTTGTGCTATTGGCATGGGTGCAGGGCACCTGGGTTGTAAAGATTCGAGTCAGCCCTTCAGGGCTCCGACATGGTGTGGTTGATTCTGCTGATTGCATCGGTGGTAGATCTTGAGATCAGGCACAGTAGTCCACCTTTCTCCTTTGTGTGGCGTGATGGCTACCGCAGAAGCTGAAGTATGCTGGATGATCTAATTGTACAGGGTTAAGCCATGATTACAGCCACCGTGGCTCGTTCCTTTGGAGATGCAGAAGGTGTAATTGAAGGGATCTGGTAGTAGTAAAACATGTATGAAATTGCTCAGAGGATGATGGACACATTTATTGATTCATTCAGCATGTAAATTGAGCACAGAACGGGCCAGACTTTTTCAACGTTTTAAAGCTTGTGCTTTATTTTGATATACCTAAAATGCCTTTCCTTCACTGCCAGGATTATGAGACACTCCTTATTCCCTCCCCCTCACCTCCACCATCTCCATCGAAAATCAGTATCTTCTGTATGTCCTCACCAGGTAAGATAATTTTTTTTTTTGACTTCAGTTTCCATGCTATGAAAATAATGGTGTGGGGCTTCCCTGGTGGCGCAGTGGTTGAGAGTCCTCCTGCCGATGCAGGGGACACGGGTTCATGCCCCGGTCCGGGAGGATCCCACATGCCGTGGAGCGGCTGGGCCCATGAGCCATGGCTGCTGAGCCTGTGCGTCCAGAGCCTGTGCTCCGCAATGGGAGAGGCCACAGCAGTGAGAGGCCCGCGTACCGCAAAAAAAAAAAAAGAAAGAAAATAATGGTGTGTTTTCATTTTTCAGCTATACAAACATAATACTGAATGTGTTTTCTCAAATTACTTATGGTCTTCTGTTCCACCTGGGGGTTTTGATCTACCCACTTAGGGATTCTCTCTCCTCAGAGAGTCACTATGTTAGGAACTGAGTGCAGGTGAACTTCTGAAAATAATTATCTTGTAAAGATCATGCCAGAGATCTCAGAAAAAAACAAGAGGGCAGCTTCTTCCCATAGATAAAGAAGACAAGATAAAGGAGAGGGCAGACACTAACATTTTGGGTTATAATTGGTCTTTCTCAAATATGCTTTCTTCTATATCCCTTCACATATGATTCTGGGAAGGCATTTTGGCTGTTTTTAAGTTATAATTTCAGCCATGCTTGCCAATATCTCAAACTTTAAAAATAAGGAACCAACTTATTTTTCCCATTGGAAGTTAGTTTTAAAAGGCCTGGGAGATGCCCTCTCAGACAATAAAATTACTACTGAAGTGTGAATGATTGATCGAGGTCTTTCTTAAAGTAAATTCTTTTTTTAAAAATTTATTTATTTTATTTTTATTTTATTTATTTTTGGCTGAGTGGGGGCTACTCTTCATTGCGGTGTGTGGGCTTCTCATTGCGGTGGTCTCTCCTGTTGTGGAGCACGGGCTCTAGGCGCACGGGCTTCAGTAGTTGCAGCATGCAGGCTCAGTAGTTGTGGCTCACAGGCTCTAGAGCACAGGCTCAGCAGTTGTGGCGCCCGGGCTTAGCTGCTCTGTGGCATGTGGGATCTTCCTGGACCAGGGCTTGAACCGTGTCCCCTGCATTAGCATGTGGATTCTCAACCACTGCACCACCAGGGAAGCCCTCTTAAAGTAAATTCTAATGTGGGAGGAGGGAAAGAACATGAGAGCTTTGTGTATCTGAAAGAAGAAAATGGAAAAGGCACAGATAGAGACATAGGATGTGGAAGATAGATATGGCTAGGGTAACAGTTACTCTGCAGGAGTTTTAGTGTCTTGATGTCCCTGATATCACCTTTTCATGCATAGGTAGTGAAGGGCCAACATGATGCTTCTACTCAGTATCCCAGTGTAGCATCTGACATACAGCAGATGTTCAATAAATGTTGAATGAATTAATTAATTCTTAAAAATATTACTTGGTATCTTCTCTAACTCTTGTTACCTGTCATAGGGAAATAATACTCAGTGGGCAGATGGCTTGTAACATCCCAGGGGCTTCATCTGATATACAGAGTTCATCTGGGCATCTTAAGAGAACTTTACAGAAAAAGATAATTTTCACAAAATATCTGTAAGACACATAGAACAAATGTCAGAAGCCCAGTGTTAGCTTTGCTACTACTACCCCTGTGAAATTCTCCGTGTCTCAGCTCTTCATCTCTAAAAAAGTAGTAATGAGTATTTCACAGAGTTGTCATGAGGATTGAGATATGTAGGGTATGAGACAAAGGAAAGGCCACTACGTAGATATTAAAAAAATATACAGTTACCACAAAGTTATTCATGATAGGTGTAAAATTAAGTGGGCATCTGAGTTCCCTGCCAGTTTAAATTCCTTTGGAGTAATGATTTTTAGGCCTGTGGGTTCTTGGACAAGTGTTATATTTCAGAAGCGTGGAGTGGTCCTTTATGGAGACATTGCCTCTTTCTCAGCCAGAGTGGAAATGTTGGTTTTTGATCAGCATGCTTAGAAATGTGACTCAAACCAGGGGTGTAACTCAGAGGTACTAGAACCTCTTCAGGGACGATCCTTGGGTTTAAGGCAGATGTTATAACAATGGTTTCAGGAGCCACAGGCTTTTTTAGGGCTTGACCTGGTGGTCCTAAAGCTGAGTATTCAAATATCTATTTGGACCACAAGCTTATTAGAGGCAAAGGATTGTAACTTTTTCTTGGTAGCTGCACAGCTTCTAGCCAAGGCCTTCTAGTAGCCCGTAGATATTTGCCGAGTGAATGAATGATTGCCCAAATGAAGGCCAACCGGAGAAATGAGCTGGAAAGGTTAAGATTGCAGTTAGGGACCTAATGCAGAGAGAGGGGCCTGGTGATAGATGGAGACCAAGTCGCTGGGTCACATACAAAAAGCAGTGCAAAAGGTAGGTCAGAACAAAAGTCACATCCCGGTCATTTCGCACAGAGGTTTTTGGGTTGGTGGTGCCCCAAACTCCACATTCTATAGGACAACTGCAGGTTTTCTTGGAGGGCCTCCCCAAGGCTTGGTCCTGGCCTCAGAGCATTCTGGGTCACTATGGGGAGTTGACTTGAGTCATCTTTGGTGCCAAAGTTTCCTAGTCTGACTTGTGCAACTGCCTGCTTCCTGTGAGAGTGAGGGCAGAAAGCCTTGGATGCCTGGGATCAAGTGTGTGTGAGTCATCTTTGGGCTACAGTCAGTTGTTTCTTTGCATTGGAACTATTGCAGAATGCTTTTGATCATGTCCTTAGTGGTGGTTCTTCTTAAAATCTTTCTCCTCTTAAGATTCATCTGCTGGTCCTGGAAGCAAACTCTCATGACCTGGCCTCACAGGTCTAGGAGAGAGATGTGATGAGAAAAACAATTTCTGTTTCTCTGAAAAACAGCTTGTTTTTCAGAGTTGCTACGTAGGCATTTTACAGTGTGATAACCCTCCTCACACCAAGAGTCTGGACATTTTGATAAGGACTTGAGTTTAGGATTCCTGCCATCAGTCCCTGCTTTGCTTTTCCCAGGGCACCTTTTAAAATAACCACCTAGGGCTTCCCTGGTGGCACAGTGGTTAAGAATCTACCTGCCAATGCAGGGGACACAGGTTCAAGCCCTGGTCCGGGAAGATCCCACATGCCGCAGAGCAACTAAGCCCACGAGCCACAACTACTGAGCCTGCGAGCCACAACTACTGAAGCCCGTGTGCCTAGAGCTCGTGCTCTGCAACAAGAGAAGCCACCGCAACGAGAAGCCCGCGCACTACAAGGAAGAGTAGCCCCCACTCGCCACAACTAGAGAAAGCCCACACGCAGCAACGAAGACTCGATGCAGCCAAAAATAAATAAATTAAATAAATAAATTTAAAAAATAAAATAAAATAACTACCTAGAGTTAAGCCCACGAAAAGTTAGTGACCTCCGCCCCTACCGTCTTATAATAAGTGCTTGGTACCCTGCTCTCTGTCTTCTCCCTCAGGACCTGGGAGGGAGGAAGACTGCCCTTCCCCCCGACTCATTGCAACCCCTGGCTTCTGGAATCTGAAATAATAAGTCTTGTGGCTCTGCTTCCTTTGTGTGGATGTATTGAAACTGTGCCTTCACTCAAAACGACCCCATGGGTTTCACTTCCCCAAAGTGAGAGCTGGATGCTGAGGGAGCTGCCTGCCACCCACGCATGGGTAACTTGTACCCCCTCACTCAGCAGGTCACAAGCTGCATATTCTTAATTCAATACACCTGCTCCAGCTTCTCAACACAAGAGGTGACCCCAGACTCGTAAGCATTTGTTTATTCATCCTTAAGGACTTTATATTATGGAGAATGTGACCCTCTGTGTACTCACCAAATGAATCCAACAATTATCACCTCCTATGTGCTGCCCTCCCTCTACTCTTTGATGTAAATCAAGACAAAATATTTCATAGGCTAGGGGTTCAAAATTATTATCATCACCACCACTGCCGCCACCATTCCCGTCATTATCATCACAGCTTCCTCTGAGAATCTGATAAAAGCTGTATACTTTCTTCACCAGAAAAATGCACCCACATACCTGTACCCCAAAGCCTGCATACTATTACAGGGGGTTCACAAAATGCCTGAAACCCTGCCAAAGGCTCCATATTAAGAAACCCTGCTTTGGGAAATCTTCCAGGACATCAATGGTTCAGATGGAACCCACACCCTTGGGATAATGCCCAGTCCCCCAATGGAGTAAGAAAGAACTGACACACTTGGTCTAAGAACATGCCTCCCTTGGCCTTCTACCTACCTATTCCCATCTTTGGAGGCAAAGAGAAGAGTGCTTAAGAGTGGAGGCATCACGGGCTTCCCTCGTGGCGCAGTGGTTGAGAATCCCCCTGCCGATGCAAGGGACACCGGTTCGTGCCCCGGTCTGGGAAGATCCCACATGCCGTGGAGCGGCTGGGCCTGTGAGCCATGGCCGCTGAGCCTGCACGTCCGAAGTCTGTGCTCCTCAACGGGAGGGACCACAACAGTGAGAGGCCCACGTACCGCAAAAAAAAAAAAAAAAAAAAAAAAAAAAAAAGAATGTGGGCATCTTGAGGAAGCTAGGAAAGATAAGGAAATGTATTCTTCTTTAGGCTTCTAAAAAGGGACCCCATCCTGCTGACATTTGACTTTAGCTCCATGACATTCATTTAGATCTCTGACCTCCAGAACTGCAATGTATAAAATTATGTTGTTTTAAGCCACTAAATTTGTGGCAACTTGTTATAGTAGCCACAGATAACTGACATCCATGCCTATCAAGTCCAGTCCATCTTTCATCCCTACCCTGCCCTGCTATCAGTGACCATATTTCCTACTTTCTGCTTCTTGTGTATATATATATTTAATAAACAAATACATATATGTCTAAAAAAAAAGAAAGAGACCGTGCATTGGGCTGAAGTGGTCAGCTCTGGTCTTTATCCTTGGACCCCCATCAGGCAACAAGACTGTTGATTAACACAAGAACCATGTGATGTTCGGATGCAGAGTGGGGAAGTGTAGGTCCTTGCTAAGATGAGTTGAAGTCCATCCTGATTTGTTACTTTAGACCATATCTGAGGTGTCACATTAGTATAAAGCACAAATTATTATATTCAATGAAGGTGGAAGTAGCTCAAAACCTTTAAAAAGTAATACTTATGAATATGTAAGAAAAAGTTAGTCTGGGTTTATTGAAGTAGCAAATACTTCCAATGAATATTAATGAGGGAGTATGAGACGAAAAGAGATACTGCATTATAATACCAATTCACCAAAATTGAAAAAGGTAAATTTTAACAAAAATGATTAAAATAATTGATGCTAATATAATTTTTATGTGTTCCAAACTTTTAAGGGACAAGAAATTGCTTTGGAATTCAAGGTCAGCAGATTACGTGTTTAAATGCCAGCTCAGCTACAACTCTGCCACTACTAACTTCCACTACGTATTGAAAAAATCTATGTGGGGTGTATTTCGATTTCCTAATTTTGCTCTTTTTAAGAGAGAAAAGTTAAAAGGCGAATCCATCACCAGGCTGGTATTTAAGCTCATAATCAAGATAACCGGCATAACATTTAAGATACAAGCTGCTGAAAATAATTGATTATCTCATGTACAGTCAATCTCATTAACATATGGCAAAGATTACAGCATAAATATGAGAGTCAGCATAAATCCACTCGCTTGAAAGTACTAAAAATTATATTATTAGGTAACCAAGTAGATATCTTCTTAACAAGGCCAGGGAATGATTTCCTCCCACTTTTGCCAGCTACCTTCTCTTCTGCAAACCCCATCTCTTCTAATTCCTCTGCCATGATGATCACTCCTTCTTATTACTAAGTGTTCTCCTTAGCCATTTAGAAAGATAGAGATGGCCATCATTCACTTGGCTATCATTGGCTGGGTCATTATCCCATTGGTCGCTTCGCCAGGGGGATCTGAGCTCACCTTTTGAGATCTTTACTCATTTTCTGTCACTCTCCCGTCTTCAGCTGACTTGATTTGACTGGATTGAGATTAAGCATGCTAACTTCTGACTTGACGGAATATATATATAGAGAGAGAGGGAGAGGAGAGGGAGGGAATGAGTGTGTGTGTGTGTGTACACTCTCTCACAACTTTTTTTTCCCCCTGTATGAGCTTAGACTTGCCTTAAGCAAATAATGCATATCCGGCATTTCTAAGTATGTGAAGTAGAGGGCTTTTCAGGCTATCTTTAGTCTGCCATCTTTCCTAAACTACAAGTTTGACCCAGTCTCTTTCTTTCCCTGCTTGGCCTTGTCCATTGCTGACTCTTTCCTCAGGTTCCACATCATGGTTTCTAGAAGGTTCTAGGCTTCCACATCATGGTACCAACATGTTTCAGAAATTCAGGGTATTGGTATCCAGAAGGAGGGAGAGTGTGCTGGACAGCAAACAACACATGTCCGTTTGACTTTCCTTTTTGCTCTTACCTGGACAGCTGTTTAATGAAATGTGTCCAGGCGCTTGTTATGTCAAAATCTGGGGTCTTGCAATGGTGCAGTCATCAAATGGAGGGCAGGAAAAGGATATGAAATATCTTTAGGTGGAGGCAGATAAAATTGCATCATAATGTTCCTTAGGTGAGGAATAAGTCTATTAAAAGTTATAAAAGCCTAAAAGTCAAGGTAGAATCCAGAGCATTTATAACGTCAGCAATCGATGAGCCTAATACTACCATAAATAATAACAATAACATAGTTGTATAGAAATTTACCTTTTAAAGGACACTGTTACATTAGTTTACATTTAATGGTATATGTAAGGCTGGTATAAATTTCATTACTAGTAGCAGAATCCCCACAAACATACCACATAACCCAGTGATTTGTAGAAGTAACAGCTTGTTCTAAAATTAAAATGTTATTTTACTGTGGAAGTAAATATGTGCTCAAATGATAACACATTAGCTACTCAAAGTTTTATGTGTAAAGATATTTATAATGGCAAAAAATGGAAGCTACATGAATATTGAACAGTAATAGAACAGTTAAATAAATCATGGTGTATCTATGCATTATTAGTAGATGATTTTAAAATGCTGCCCTCAAAGAATGTCTAATGATGGGAAAAGTTCATTACATGTGATAAAAACAATGAAAAAATCTGAACAAACATATTCAGTATGTTTCTAATGTAATTAAAAATAAACGCATAAGGATGAAACATACACACAAGCATAGGAGCAATATTCAAAATATATAACAACTGTTAAGGCAGGTACTAGCCAATCAGAATGGCCACCTTCTCTTCTCAGTTGGTCTGGTCATGCCAGCCAGTGCTTACTGCAGAGTATCTAGTCTCAAAAAAGTAAGTGTTTCAATAATGGAAGCTGATGTTCTTCTTTTTGTCTTAAAAAAAACGTTTCTATACCTTTTTCTGTTTTCTAAATTCTGTACCACAAGGATGTATTGCTCATAGTAAGAATTAATAGAGAAGAATACAATGCCTTACTATTCCTTTTGGAGAAAACTACTTACAGTTTCTCAGAATTTTACAATGCCTTTTACATTCCTCCTTGTTTCTGTGGTCCCTCCCCCACCCTCCAGTGCATTGTCTCCCTCAGTCCATGCAGTTCACAGAAAATACCAGAAATGGGTCAAAAGATGTGCTCTTTGAAATGCCCAATGAAACTAATCAACTAACTAAATCAACACCATAAAAGAGAGAGGTCTATTGTCTTAATGATTATTGGTGTAAAACGATGATGTGACCAATTACGTTTTTGGTGGAGGAGTCATACTGGCTGCTTACCTATTGACGATTAAAACTTTTTTCTCTGTCAACAGAGGAAAATAATTACAACCTTTATTTAACTTTCATTATGCACCAGGCACCATTCTAAGCACTTTCCTTAGATGATATCCTTTCATCCTCACAACCACCCTATCAAGTAGGTGCCATTATTGTCTTCATTTTGTAGATGAGGCTAAGAGAGGTCAAGTAATTTGTGCAAGGTCACACAGCGAGCAGTGGTGGAGTTGAGGTTTGATCCGAGAGCATCTGACGCCATAGCTTGGCTCTTAACCAGTTCAATAACCTGTGCCAGTGTTTCATGTATGAGTGCAAAAGTCAGCTTGACTCCAAAAATAAAAGAGTGCATATATACTATACTTTCATACACACCCATCCCAGAGGAACATAGTTGGTGCTTAATAAATGATACATAATGATACTTATTATTATTGAACCCGTTGGCATTTGAAAATGCCAACAATGCTAATAATGTAGGGCATAGGGCCTCTGATCTGTAGGGCTTGCTTGCTCCCTGTTCTATGCAGTGACAGCTATGATCTTATGCCTCAGTTTTCTTTCCCATTAAATGGAGATAGTAATGATACCCACCTTTCAGGCTGTGTAGTCTAAGCAAGCTAAACATAAAAAGCCCTTAGATCAAAGCCTAGCACAAAGTAAGAACTCAGTAAATGTGAGTTGTTGCTATGTTTTGTTGTAATTTTTACATTTAAGAGACAAAATTTCTGCCTAGGAGGGAGCTACTTAAAGAGGTTTGAACTACTTCATCAGCAAGGCTCCCATGACATAGACAGGCCTGGCACAGATGCTTAGACTATAAAGGTCAACAAAGAACATTCAGTCATTATCTTTTTTTCCAGGCCTAATACTTATTTGCACTGTATGTTCCAGATTCACCCCCTCCGAATAACCTTCTCAAGACCCTGCTTTGCTCTGTAGTTTGATGAAGACTTTCCCTAATAAATTTTGCATACACTGCCCTTATGATGTTGATTTAAGATTAGCTTAGAGTGAATTTCAGCCGGCATGGATTTCAACCGTTGACTGTAAGTTCATTCATAATATGGCTGAAGTGAAGAGAATTTTGTCCAGTGGTTTGATGTTAAGAGACTGTGGGGCTAATGGGGTATTAACTGAGCAGTGAGCACCTAATTAGGAATCACAGAGGGCTTGTGCTGGCAGCCTGGGTAGTGAAGGTATCCAGTGAAGGCTGACTTGTGGGTTTTGGGAAAAGACTAAGCTTGGCCATTTCTGCACTTTTCTTGCAGCCCAGAGGGCCTTGTCCTTCCAAATTTTCTGAGCAAGTGGTAGCTGTTGGGACAGAAATCCTGATTTGTGGCAGTTGAATGGACGGTAAGAGAAAGCTCTTAACCTTCCAGAGGATGAAGAAGACAAGCAGTTGATTTCTGGGGCAGGCAATCTCTAAACGATTGTGCACACCCTGATAATTTGGGGAGCTGCTAACATTTTTGGAAATGGGAATATATTTGAAATTCTAACATACAATTTCTAGCTATTTCCAACCTCCCATATGTGAATCGCCAAAAGTGAATTCTGAGAGCAGTAGTGGGAAAATACTGCCTGGGGATAAAGAAAAGTTACTGCAGGAGTCTGGTTTCTATATTAATTTATTTCACAATAACAGCAAATTCCTTTCCCCAGGGGAGTATTTGACACAGTAATTGCACTAGGGAACAGTCACTGTTTCATTTTCCCTCTTTTTTAAACTTTCTTTGTAAAGCAAAGTATTATAAATCTTCCTGAAAGAGCCACTTAAACAAGATATGTGGGCTGTGAGATATGTGTTTTATGTGTATAGATGTATTTATATAATGAATATTATATATGTATGTTATGTATATTCATTCATTCATTTATTGTTGGATCTCAGAATGACATCATGACTGATCAAAAGAGAAAATTAGAAATACATGAGATTGAGACACTATGAAACACATCTTTACAGATCGGGAGTGAATAAGAGAACACATGCCATCTACATGTTATGGATTCTGAGCAAAAACCATAGGCCTGAGTTCAACTAGCATTGCCATTACCAAATCAAACTTGGGTCTGCTTGCCCACATGCAGTAAAGCCAGTCTACTGACACCAGGCTGTGGTGAAGGAAAGTGCAGCGTTTATTGCAGGTGCCAAGCAAGGAGTCCAGGGCAGCTAGTGCTTAAAAGTCCTGAACTCCCTGAAGGCTTTCAGGGAAAGGTTTATAAGGACAGAGTGAGGGAGGGGGTTTGTACGGTATGTGATCAGCTTGTGGACCTTCTTCTGATTGGTTGGTCGTGAGATAATTGGGAGTCAGCATCATCAACCTTCTGGTTCCAGCAGGTCTGGATCTATATGCTTGTGGGCAGCAGACAGTTAACTTCTTCCACCTGGTGTGGGTTTCAGTGTGCAAAACAGCTCAAAGGATGTGGCTCAGAAGATTAACTCTAGCCCTAGAGGAGGAGCTAAAGGTCCTTGACTTTGTTTAATGGCTAAACTATTATTGTTTTGTCTTACTGGACTGTTTTCCTTTCTTTCTGCATTTTCTGACTTCTCTGATTAAATTTATTCTTTGACTAAAGTTTTTCTACAGACAAAGGCAGGCGGAGGACATGGGGAGGAGTCCTGTTCTGGGAATGCCCCATAGGGTCCTGCTTCGTTACATTGCCTCTGACCAAATGAGAATGAGTTTATTACTTACAATGGTTTTAAAAATGTAAATTGTATTTATAATACAAATTGTAAGCAGTGAATTCCAGTGAATGTGATGGTTTTAATGGTTGATGCATATCCAATTTAAAACACTGTGCTTTGAGATAGAGGGATTTAAGAGGTGTATCATTCTGTATTCTAGCTTCATTTGGGACCAGGCGTCGAATCCTTTGACAATTCAGCAGCCTCCCTGTTCCAAGCACCTTCTCACCCTCCTCTGAGTCTTAGGACTAGCAAACTACCCTTGTAACTTCTGGGAAACCTCTAATTGACTCAGCTGCTCCAAGGTTTGGGGGCTTAATCTGCTGCCCCTCCCAGGACCATTTATAACTGAAAAGACAAGACAAATGAGAAGCATAGACGCGGCTGTTAGAAGGAGGATGGACTTTCAGGCATGAGGAGCATGTATTTCAGGCGCACCTCAATCATTATCATGAACAAAGCCTGCACATAACACACATACACACCATGTTCTGCAAGGAAAACAGAGCCGTTTACCAAAAATAAATAAATAAATAAAAGCATTACAAAAACTTACAAAGTAAGAGAGGGAATCAAAGGCAATGGGAAAATACGAAGAGAAAAATAAGTTGATTCTAAGGAGATTAACATTTCAAACAGATGTTAAATCCTTTATTCTTACTATTATTTTCATTATTACAAAGGTGATATAACACTATAGGAAGTGGGGAAATTGACAAGAATAGTTTCCATAATACTTTCCCCAATACGGAAGTTGCTGTTTTAAAAACTTTTTTGTTTCAACAATCTGATTATATAGACTAAGAAACTCTTATTTAGGAAAATTAACTTGCTCATGATGACACAGCTCATACAGAACTCCTCAAGACCTACAAAGAGGACACCCATCTAAGAAGGCTGATAAATTATATTGGAGTATTCTCTACTGATTTTTAAGTGCCATCAAGTTATGCCAGCCTGTGTCTAATAAAGACTCTATGATCAGTACATTCCATTGGGCTTACTTTAGGAATGACAGCTCTTCCCGGACATCTCTGAAGCTCTAGAACAAACGATAAAAGCAGAACTGGGCCAGACTCCAGGATTCCAGTCTCTAAGCCCAGCCCTTCCCCTACTGCACTCTGCTACTTTGTTGAATTTTTAAGTCTAGAATGGGTCCTGTTAATAGTTTTCTCTGAATGATTTATTCTCTTAGATGAGGATGACAGCTTCTTTTCATGTGAAAATAAATTTAGGTTGGGAAAGAAAAGAAACAGCTCCATGAGGCAGTTGGTATTATGGCCCTTTGATTGTAGATGAGGAAACCACGGCCCAGAATATTGAGTGGAGAGGTTGAGTCAGTCCCTATTACAGGACTATGAACCTCCCAAGCCCGTGCTCTCAAACACTACACCAAGGGTAGAAAACAAGAGAGAGTCACGCTACTGCTCCTCAATTCTTTGTTTTGCCAGATGTTGCTAATTAATCACAATACTCTTTTCTCGAGTCCAAACTCAACCTCAGAATCCTTCACAACACAGGACTCTAGGCAATCACCACCAACCAATAGGAATTGATATAATGTGAAACCTATTGGCCAACCTGGCATGGCGGTATACTTCTTCCCTGAACTAGGCTCATTCAATGGGTAGAGTGCTGAAAGCTTGCCTGTACCGCTTATGTGAGTCTGTGAGCAAGTCCCTTAAACTTTCAGAGCTTCATTCTCCACATTATGGAGTTGAGGGAATAGTACTATCCACTTGATGGATAGGGTTGATGTGAGGCACACAAATGAGAAAATACATGTAAAAGCACTTGGGAAACTGTTCAAATGTAAGGATGATCATAATAATTAGTTTTACACATGAGAAAAACTGGTTTTACTTACAGAATTCATCACCCCTTTAGGTATTTTTTTTAACCTGCTTTTTAAAAAAAAATTTATTTATTTATTTATTTTTGGCTGTGTTGGGTCTTTGTTGTTGCACGTGGGCTTCCGCTAGTGGCGGGGAGCGGGGGCTACTCTTTGTTGCGGTGCACGGGCTTCTCATTGCGGTGGCTTCTCTTGTTGCGGAGCACGGGCTCTAGGCGCACGGGCTTCAGTAGTTGTGGCTCGCAGGCTCTAGAGCACAGGCTCAGTAGCTGTGGCACACGGGCTTAGTTGCTTCGCGGCATGTGGGATCTTCCCGGACCAGGGATCGAACCCGTGTCCCCTGCATTGGCAGGTGGATTCTTAACCATTGCGCCACCAAGGAAGTCCCTTTAACCTGCTTTTTAAAACAAAGCTTAACATACTTTCATTGTTAATTATCTCACTGATAGCCTGGACACACAGAAGGGAGGGGGGAAGGTTGCTAAATTGTGCCGTGAAGTTCTGCTAGTGATTTTTTTTTTTCAGTTTCTCCCTTTCTTACAGCAAGGACATTGCTACCTGCCCTAACACATGAAGTTGCTTTCAACTACTGTGAAGGCAGTCTGGCTTCTAACATGCTTTCCATTTCTTGAGTGGCCTTGACTCCATACCTTCCCCTGCTCACCATCACTGGGAAATTGAGGAGGGGCGTGATTTACAAAGGCATGAGCAAGGTGAAAGTGCCACCAAAAAAAAGTGGCCTACCCCAGGGTTAAAATTGATGGGAACCTGTTCCCACCTGGGCTTGCAGGAGCACAGGAGAGAGTGGTTACTGGAACCTGGAGAGTATGGCCGCTGGAGAAGGCTGCCAGCCAGGAGCTGGAACTTTGGCAGATGAGTGAATGCAGGCTATGGCACTCTGAGACCCAGCAGAAAGCGAACCAGAACTTGGAAGGCAAGGACGCTGTTGGTGTGGCCCATGTGCTCTGTCTTTTGGGCACAGAGAGACGGAGAAGGGGGAGACTGGGGTGCACAGAAGGCACCCAAGGTGGCAGGCATTCAGGAAGACAAGTAGAGTGGTATTTGGAGGAATGAGATTTATTTGGGGGTATGGCAGAAGATCAAGAGGAGAGGGGGAACAGGACATGTGATCCATAGGTCTTGTTTTAAAGATTTATTTTATTCAAGTATAGTTGATTTACAATGTTGTGTTAATTTCTGCTGTACAGCAAAGTTGAGAAGAGTATCCTCATATTTTGGAGAGGTGCCAGACTGAATCAGTCTCCTGGAGGTGACATAGAGACCCAATATGAAGCTTTGAAATCAACCATGCATTCTCCTAGGCTCTCTGAGCTCCCTTTTGAAGCAAGTGAAATTGCCAGAAAGCTAAATATCTGTACTGAACTTCCTTAGTTCCTAAGGGAAACATCTTCCTAGGGCAGTGGCTTAATGCTCTATCCTCAATATTTTTAAAAGAAATACATAACTGAGATATAACACTGTACAAGTTTAAGGTATACAATGTGTTGATTTGATACACTTATATATTGTGAAATTATTACCACCATACATCAGCTAACACCTCAGTCACCTCACATAATTACCATTTCTTTCTTATGATGAGAACATTTAAGATCTACTCTCTTAGCAACTTGCAAGTATACAATACAGTATTGTCAACTATAGCCATCCTACTGTACAGTACGTTCTCAGAACTTCATCTTATAACTGAAAGTTCATACCCTTTGACTAACATCTCCTCATTTCCCCCACCTGCCAGCTCCTGATACTACCATTCTACTCTCTGTTTTTATGAGTTAGTTGTTTTTTTTTTTTTTTTTTTGCGGTATGCGGGCCTCTCACTGTTGTGGCCTCTCCCGTTGCGGAGCACAGGCTCCGGATGCGCAGGCTCAGCGGCCATGGCTCACGGGCCCAGCCGCTCCGCGGCATATGGGATCCTCCCGGACCGGGGCACGAACCCGTATCCCCTGCATCGGCAGGCGGACTCTCAACCACTGCGCCACCAGGGAGGCCCGTGAGTTAGTTTTTTTAGATTACACATGTACTTGAGAACATACAGTGTTTGACTTTCTTTGTCTGACTTATTTCACTTAGCAGAAAGACCTTAAGGTCCATCCATGTTGTCTCAAATGGCAGTATTTCCTTCTTTCTCATGGCTGAAAAATATTCCATTGTATATTCATACCATATCTTCCTTATCCATTCATCTATTGATGGACACTTAGGTTGTTTCCATACCTTGGCTATTGTGAATCATGCTGCAGTAAACATGAAAGTGCAGATGTCTCTTTGAGATCTTGTTTTTATTTCCTTTGGATATACACCCAGAAGTGAGATTGCTGGATCATGTGACAGTTTTATTTTTAATTTTTTGAGGAACCTCCATACTGTTTTCCATAGCGGCTGTACCAATTAACAATCCACCCACAGTGCACAAGGGTTCCCTTTTCTCCACATCCTTGCCAATGCTTGTTATCTCTTGTCTTTTTGATGATAGCTATTCTAACAGGTATGAGGTGATATCTCATTGTGGTTTTAATTTGCATTTCCCTGGTGATTAGTGATGTTGGGCATTTTTCATATACCTGTTGGCCATTTGTATGTCTTCTTTGGAAATATATCTATTCATTTCCTCTGTCCATTTTTTGGTCAGATTGATTTTTTTTTATTGCTGTTGAATTGTATGAGTTCTGTATATATTTTGGATATTAACCCCTTACAAGATACATGATTTGCAAATATTTTCTCCCATCCCATATGTTGCCTTTTCAATTTGTTGATTGTTTCTTTTTTTGTGCAGGACCTTTTTAGTTTGATGTGGTTCCACAATTAATTTTTGCTTTTGTTGCTTGTGCTTTTGGTGTCATATCCAAAAAGTCATTGCCAATACCCATGTCAAGGGTCTTCCACCTGTGTTTTCTTTGAGGCATTTCATTGTTTCAGGTCTTATGTTTGTCTTTAATCCATTTCAAGTAAATTTTTTGAGTGGTGCAAGATAGAGGTCTAATTTCATACTTATGCATGTGGGTATCCAGTTTTCCCAACACCATTTAGTGAAAAGGCTGTCCTTTTCCCATTGAGGATTCGTGGCTCCATTGTCAAATATTAGTTGACCACACATGTGAAGGTTTATTTCTGGCTCTCTATTCTGTTCCATTGCTCTATGTGTCTCTTTTTATGCCAGTGCCATACTGTTTTGATTACTATAGCTTTGTAGTATAGTTTGAAATCAGGAAGTGTGATTTTCCAGCTTCGTTCTCTCTCAGGATTGCTTTGGCTATTCAGGGTCTTTTGTGGTTCCATATGAATTTAGGATTGTTTTTCTGCATCTGTTGGGATAATCATATGATTTTTTCCTTTATTATATTAATTTAGGGTTTCACATTTATTGATTTGCATATGTTGACACATCCTTGCATTCCTGGAATAAATCCCACTTGATCATGGTGTATGATCCTTTTAATGTACTGTTAAATTCAGTTTGCTAGTATTTTGTTGAGAATTTTTTTTAACATCTTTATTGGAGTATAATGGTGTGTTAGTTTCTGCTTTATAACAAAGTGGATCAGTTATACATATATATATGTTCCCATATCTCTTCCCTCTTGCGTCTCCCTCCCTCCCACCCTCCCTATCCCACCCCTCTAGGTGGTCACAAACCACCTAGCTGATCTCCCTGTGCTATGTGGCTGCTTCCCACTAGCTATCTATTTTACATTTGGTAGTGCATATGTGTCCATGCCACTCTATCACTTTGTCACAGCTTACCCTTCCCCCTCCCCATATCCTCAAGTCGATGCTCTAGTAGGTCTGTGTCATTATTCCTGTCTTACCCCTAGGTTCTTCATGACCTTTTTTTTTTTCCTTAGATTCCATATATATGTGTTAGCATACGGTATTTGTTTTTCTCTTTCTGACTTACTTCACTCTGTATGACAGACTCTAGGTCCATCCACCTCACTACAAATAACTCAATTTCATTTCTTTTCTTGGCTGAGTAATATTCCATTGTATATATGTGCCACATCTTCTTTATCCTTTCATCTTCTGATGGACACTTAGGTTGCTTCCATCTCCTGGCTATTGTAAATAGAGCTGCAGTGAACATTTTGGTACATGACTCTTTTTGAATTATGGTTTTCTCAGGATATATGCCCAGTAGTAGGATTGCTGGGTCGTATGGTAGTTCTATTTGTAGTTTTTTAAGGAACCTCCATACTGTTCTCCATAGTGGCTGTATCAATTTACATTCCCACCAGCAGCGCAAGAGTGTTCCCTTTTCTCCACACCCTCCCCAGCATTTATTGTTTCTAGATTTTTTGATGATGGCCATTCTGACTGGTGTGAGATGATATCTCATTGTAGTTTTGATTTGCATTTCTCTAATGAGTAATGATGTTGAGCATTCTTTCATGTTTTTGTTGGCAATCTGTATATCTTCTTTGGAGAAATGTCTATTTAAGCCTGTAGTTTTCTCTTCTTGCAGTGTCCTTACCTGGCTTTGATATCAGGGTAATATTGGCCTTGTAAAATGAGTTTGGAAGTGTTCCCTTTTCTTCAGTTTTTGGGAGGAGTTTGAGGATAACTGGTGTTAATTATTTGGGTGTTTGGTAGAATTCACCAGTGAATCCATCTGGTCCTAGCATTTTCTTTGTTGGGAGGTTTTTGATTACTGCTGCAATCTCCTTACATGTTATTGGTGTGTTCACATGTTTTATTTTTTTTCATGAATCAGTCTTGGTAGGTTGGATGTCTCCAGGAATTTATCCATTTTTTTCTAGGTAATTCAATTTGTTGGCATATAAATGTTCATAGTATTCTCTAATGATCCTTTTTATTTCTGTGGTATTAATTGTAATGTCTCCTCTTTCATTTATGATTTTGTTTATTTGAGTGCCTGTTTATCTTTTCAAAAACTAGCTCTTAGTGCTATTAATCTTATCTATTGTTTCTCTTGTCTCTGTTTCATTTATTTCTGCTCTGATCTTTGTTACTTCCTTCCTTCTGATAACTTTGGGCTTAGTTTCTACCTTTCTTTTTAGTTTCTTGAGCATAATATTGGCTATTATATTTATAAGATATTTTATGTAAGCCTCTTGGTAACCACAAAGCAAAAGCCTACAGTAGATTCACACAAGATAAAGGGAAGGGAATCAAAACATACCACTGTGGAAAATCATCAGTTCAAAGAGGAAGGCAGCAAAAGAGGAAGAAAGGAAGAAGGGAACTACAAAATAGCCAGAAAAAAATTAATAAGATGGCATTAATAAGCCCTTACTGGGCTTCCCTGGTGGCGCAGTGGTTGAGAGTCTGCCTGCCGATGCAGGGGACACGGGTTCATGCCCCGGTCTGGGAAGATCCCACATGCTGCAGAGCGGCTGGGCCCATGAGCCATGGCTGCTGAGCCTGCGCTTCTGGAGCCTGTGCTCCGCAATGGGAGAGGCCACAACAGTGAGAGGCCCACCTATCGCAAAAAAAAAAAAAAAAAAAAAAAAAGTCCTAACTTATCAGTAACTGCTATAAATGTAACTGGATTAAATTCTCCAGTTAAAAGGGATAGAGTGGCTGGATGGAAAAAAGCAACAACAGGATCCAATTATATGCTGCCTACAAGAGATTTACTTTAGCTTTAAGGGCACACATAGGCTCAAAGTGAAGGGATAGGAAAAGATATTCCATTTTAAGTGAAACTAAAAGAGAGCAGGAATAGCTATACTTTTATTAGACAAAACAGACTTTAAGCTAGAAATGGTAATAAGAGTCAAAAAGGTCATTATATAATGATTCATCAAGAAGCTGTGACAATCGTAAATATAGATGTACCCAACATTGGAGCACCTAACTGTATTAAGCAAATACTAACAGATCTGAAGGGAGAAATGGACAATACAATAATAGTAGGGCCCTTCAGTATCCCACTTTCAACAATGGATAGATCATCCAGACAGAAAGTCAACAAGGAAACTTGTTCCTTGTTGAACAGGGTTCTATTGTTCAACAAGGGAAACTTGTTCCCTGTTGAAACAGGGTTCGATTGGGTTTGAATAGAACATTTCTTCCAACAGCAGCAGAATACACATTTTTCTCAAGTGTACATGGAACATTCTCTAGGATCGATCATAATGATAGGCGACAAAACAAGCCTTAGAAAATTTCAAAAGACTGAAATCATACCAAGTATCTTTTCCGCCCACAATAGTATGGAACCAGAAATCAGTAACATAAGGAAAGCTGGAAAATTCACAAATATGTGGGAATTATACAACATAGTCTTGAACAACCCATGGGTCAAAGAAGAACTCAAAATGGAAATTTAAAAATATCTTGAAACAAACAAAAATGGAAAGACAAACCAAAACCTATGGGCTGAAGCTAAAGCAGATCTAAAATGGAAATTTTATAGTGATAAATGCCTACATAAAGAAAAAAGAAAGATCTCAAAATGTCCTCAGTGTTTTAACAAGGTTTGAGCTTTTTGATAAGTCACTCCAAGAACATTTCTTACCTTAAGTTTCTTCCTGATATAATGATGATCATTGTGTTGTTCAAAGAGTGTACCAAGAGTTCTTGAAAAATCAGTATTTATCATGTGTGATCGCTAAACCACTTGCATCAAAATTACCAGGAATGGGTATTGAAAATGTGGATTCCTAGGCCCTGGTCAAGACCAACTGAGTCAGAATTGCAGCAGTATCTCAGGAAGCTGTTTTACAGAGGCTTACAGAGGTCATTCCTAGGGACCCTACATTTTGAGAACCACAGTTTTAGAGTTTTGCACCAGAGCAAACAGTGTTCCTGTAGACCTAAGTGATTGTGATTATCTCATATGATTTTGAACTCTATGGTTTTATGGTTCAAGCATCTCTTTTCTTTTCTTACTTAGCTGTAACCCTTTTATCCTTGTTTTGTTTAAGTGTATATGTAAGTCACCTTCAACATTTTTAGAAGTTGACAGGGTATGGATAATTAAAGAATAAAGTTAGAGTATTATAAAATAATAGTCCCCCCCCGCGCCCTGCTGTTGTTGACTTATATATATTTGTTTCAGACCATGCAGGGTTTTTTTTGTTGTTGTTGTTGTTTTTGCGGTACGCGGGCCTCTCACTGTTGTGGCCCCTCCCGTTGCGGAGCACAGGCTCCAGACGTGCAGGCTCAGGGGCCATGGCTCACGGGCCTAGCCGCTGCACGGCATGTGGGATCTTCCCGGACCGGGGCACGAACCCATGTCCCCTGCATCGGCAGGCGGACTCTCAACCACTGCGCCACAGGGAAGCCCGTTGCAGTTTTTTTTTTTTTAAGTGAATTTTTACTTTTGGATAAAGTTGTTTGAAACTTGCACCTTTCACTTAAAAGCTCACATTCTGACTCATCCATTTCCAAACTACAGTGTGACCCCAGGCCTGCATTCCCAGCATCCACAGCAATTACACTTATATTTAAAAAGGTGTTTCATTTCCTAGGTATCTTTCTCAAGGTCTGCAGGGGGACCAGCTCTGAGTACAGAAGGCAAGGGTCATGGGGGAAGAGTTCCCAGAGAGGCTGTGTGTTGTCACCACAGGTCTAGCACCCTGGCGTTCTTTATACCAAACACATTTCTCAGGGGCTCTTGCAAAGTAAAAATGCAGTGAAGATAGTCATCTATCCTTAGGATCTGCCAAACTTGGTTTCAAGTCCTGGCTTGGTCCCTTACTGCTGTATAACTAACTCTGGATGTAATTCTTAACCTCTTAAGCTTTGGTTTCAGAGATTTCAATGGAGGAAATAATAGCGTTTAGTGACAGATTGGATAAAGCAGGTGAAGATGAAGAATGAAGTCAGGATGATGCTGAGACTGTTTTTTTGGAGGTCAGAAAAAAAGGGTTATTCCAATGAGCACTCTCTGGGGACCTTAATATGTTTGGGCACAACAAATTAATGGGGCAGATTCCAATTTTAGCATCCTCAGAACCCTTGTCAAATTGTCATCTAGTTTCCCTTTACAGCTGTCCACTGACCTGTCATAGTAGGGATCACTAATGCAGTTGTTAGCAAACTGCAGCCAGTGGGCCAAGACTAGCCCACATCCCATTTTTGTAAATAAAGTTTTATTGGAGCACAGTCTTATCCATTCATCATTGATTCATGCGTTATCTATGGTTGCTGTCATGCTGCAACAGCAGAGTTAAATTGTTGCAACAGAGACCAAGTGGCCCACAGAGCCTAAAATATTTACTATCGAGTCCTTTACGGAAAATGTTTGCTGACTCTTGCTCCAAGACAAGGTTTTCTTGCCCCACCTGTCTCTCCCCTCAGGACCTTTGGAGGAGATTGGCTGATCTGAGACATTCTTTTGATGAAGTTGTTGCTGGTGTCAGCCCTCGTCTATAGTGTTCTCTTTTTAGCATCAGCCTTTAAAAGCCATGTCCTAAGAAGGAAGCAATGTAGAAACTGAAGGCAGAATCAATAGGGTGCATTTTGGATTGTGGAAATTTTCCCTTCACTCGAGTCATACTGCATTGACAAAACACCTACAGAGACTGAACATACTTCTGCAATTGGTAGAACTGAAAACAGCTTTTGCTCACAGACCTCCTTCCTGGTCAGTAGGATCAGCATTCTCAAATTAGAAGGAAGGCAGAGATAGAGGTAAGAATTGGGTGGGGGGGGGTGTCCAGTATGACAATTCAGGGGCCACTGCTTTTCCCTTGGGCCTATTATGTATCTTATCTCTGCAATGAAGACTTGAACATCTTGGGGGTGCAGGCAAGTCCTTTAAGGCTAATGAAAGTTGAGGGATAAAAGCGGAGTCCTGTTGCTGCTTAGGCCAAATATTAACCAGATCTGATGGATGGGCTGCCTTGGAGGACCCCCTCCACCCCCTCCAGTTTACTGTGGAGACCCAGTGACAGAGAGCTTTGGTGTCTCCTGAGGTTGACTCCCCACTCCAGATCCCAGCCTCCTCTGCCTGGGCAGGACACCTCCCAACCCTTCACAGTTAGTTAGCTGTGACTAACCCTCACAGCTAAGTCAGTGTTTCCTCCCCCTGTGCCTGCTTTCCACACTTCCCCTCCTTGCGCCACACCGTTCCTTCTGTTCTTGCCCCCCTTCATCTCCCTTCATCTTTGGTGGGCAAACCGCCATTCCTCCTTCAAACTCAATTTAACATCTCCTCTGCTGTGAATTTTTGCCTGGCTCTGCCACATGGAATCTCTTCTCTCTGTGACCCCAGAATATTCTCCTACTCTGTTGTAGCCTCACTCAGATGGTGTATTTTCAGTTTTATCTCTTGCTCCCTTTGATAGTGCATGAGGACTACATCTTTTTCAGTTTTGTATCCCAGTTTCTAGCACAGTATCTGGCACACAGAGAGCACCAGTAAATGCAAAGCGATAAAGCTTCAAGGTTATGATATGAGCAGGAGCGAATTACTTAACCTGTTTAAGCCTCAGACATAGGATTGCCGTGAGGATTAAATGAACTGATTAGGTATGGTGCTTAGCAGGGTGCCTGATACACACACTAAAGTCTCAGTGTCAGCTGCTGCTGTTACTAATAATACCCTCCAATTCTTTAATTATCTAATATAATAAACAAAAGTACTGATGATAACAACACAGTGACTGAATAACTTGATGGGTGAATGCTTGCTTCATGCTCTTGCGTTCCCTTGATGGGGCCGTTGACAACGACCAGCGTGCTACCTAAATGGAAAAGCTGTCCTTAGTAGTGAGGGACCTGGCTTTTTCCAAAGCTTCTCCCCACTTGGGCGAAGTTTGGCGTCTCTGAACTTTTCTTCAATCAGGTCAAGCGATTCTGTGCAGGGGGGAACCAACACCAAAGGCCAAGGAATGGGCTCCAACACCCCAACTCATTAATATCATCAGCATCCTAACAAATGGGAGGCTGGAGAGCCAGACTGAGCAGCCACTTGGTCACATGGCGGGGGTCTGCCCTGGGGCCCTGTGCACATTGAGTGGACGGGCACAAGTGCCATCCATATTTCTCTACACAGCTCCGGCCCCCACCTCCCATGTCAGCCTGCTGAGCGGGCTTGGCTGAGGTTCTCGTGCTTCCCAGAGAAGATTTATTCCTCAAGACTGACCTACATGGATGTATGTATCTAAGTTCACAAAAGCTTGAGTTTGATGGCAAGCAACAAAAGGTCAGAGGAAAAGCAGGCAAGGCGTTTAAATCAAAATGATGAAACTGGGTAATTTCATTAGCAACAGTTGTATTTACTGGAAGTCACAGATGGCGCAGTTTAGCTCATAGCCAAGTTTTTAGGACAAAATAAGAATGAAGAAAGAAATATTTCAAGGGAGAGGTGGTTAAAAATTAAATAGGCACCAGATGGCTCAAGATTGTCCTTCCTATAAATTTGGTGAAGGAAGGCATGCTGAATCCAAAGGCTTTCTGAATGGGATTAGAGCTTGGAAAGGGGATTTAAGAATATATAAATAAGGCTTTGAAAAGAGAGAGAGATCAAGCATGGAATTACATGGAGTGGAGGTGACAATTATATAAATCATCTTACATTTTATTTATTTATTTATTTAGCATTTATTGAGAACCTACTGTGTGCCAGGTCCTATTTTTAATGTCTGCTATGATGCAAAGGAAGGTTGTATTTTCCTAGAAAGCTCCTTGCCCAGGCTAAGAGAGGGAAAACATGGCTTTGAAATGCATTTGGTTATGGAGACACACTTGTTTGTCCTCTGGTGCATTCAGTGAGAAGTACTGGATGATTTCCCATCTCTCAGAGAGGAAAATCTAAACTCTTTACCATGCATGGAGCCCTTCGTGAGCTAGTTTACTTGTCTGTGCTTGGAGTTCTCAAAGCTGCTATGTATCAGACTGTCCGAGGGACCTGCGTTTCAACAAGCAACTCGGTTCATGCTATTGCATGCTAAGGGTTGGGAAATGCTCTTCTAGACCATTCTCTTACCTGTCCTCATCATACCTTCCGTTGTGTTCCCTGAACTCCCAAGTCTCATGCTCTTACACCTTTGCACATGGTGTCACCTAAAGCACTTCTCCCATTTTGTCCTCATGTTCACCCCCCAGGTCTCAGCTTAAGAAAGAAATCTCTGGAAACACCTTTCTTGCTACCAGGGGCCAGACCATGTAGAGCCACTGTAAGGATTTTGACTGTTACTCTGAGTGGATTGGGGGTCTTTGCAAGGTTTTGAACAGAGGAGAAACAAGATGTGATGTGTGTTTAGCAGGCTCATTCTGAGAGTTTCAGTTCTAGTAATAATAAACTGTCTTTTATTGGACTAACCTCCCTGCTGGTATAAACTATGGACACTATATGAAACGCTTGTTTGAAGGCACTGGAAAGCAATGAATAACAGGCAGAAGCTGGAAGGGACATGACATTTGAAATACGGGAACAGTATTGGATGGGGCTCCCATCTTAAGTCTTTTCTCCTGAGGGCACTTTTCAGTCTATGCATTGCCGGTGGAGGAGCTCAAGGGGAAAGCCACTCACTCACTATCAGGGCTGCCAGAGCAACTGGTAATTGAGGCAGGATATATTGAAAAGTGAAGACCATCAAAGCTGCATACAAACTTCCCTTCATTCCTGGGCCGCCCCCTGAATCGTGCATATACAAGATGAGATTTCAGGAGTGCAGAAGGAAAATGACAGTAGCTCACTGTAAGAGCTCAGCAGAAATTTCTGCCTTCTGGAGGGAGGCTGCGTTGGGAGTTGAAAACTGCTGAGGCTTGGAGGGGCCGGGTAAACCCCTTGGGATTGCCATTAAAATCCCAGAAAGACCACATGCTACAGTAAAGACCACATTTTAGGACTAAGGTGCTGAAAAAGACCTGCTCTAACAAAGCCTAAATCTAAGCTTCCACAGTTCAAGGTGATCCACTGGTAATTTAAATATCTTCAGGGACAAAACTCAGCACTCTTCAGAGTAAGCTCTACGATGTATCGTTCAAAATGTCTGTATACATTTAAATGATAGAATTCCCTAGGTAGAAGAGGTTGGGAATGTATGCATTTTAAGATTTTATATCCTTTGCCCATTTCTTTGATTTCTTATCTATTGAAAAGAAATCTCTAGCCTTAAATCATTTCATACTATGTAATAACTTACTGTATATACTTTCGATCATCAGGGTTTAAAGATCCAATACCCAGTGATGCTTCCAGTGTTATTGTCTGGTGTAGTGGGAAGCTGTCTACTTAACTTTGGGTCACAGTCCACATTTTCTCTGTAACTTTAGTTCTGTTTCCCTTTATACTCTCAGACATTACCTTAATTCTTGATAATTTCATTATAGACCTATGTGATGTTTACAGTATTTTGGCCTCCTGATTCCTTGAGCTCCTGTCGCTAATGATTCTGTCCCACCCTATTCAGCCGCTCACTTTCAGGGCAAAATCCCAGACCTTGTCGTTATTAGTGACTGCCGTGCTTCCAACCATCACAAATGCAAACATCCGTTGCTCTGACTTTCTCTCTTTCTATCTTACATCCTTTCCTACACCAGCTCCAACCTTCCTTCACCTGTTAGTCATGATCCACCTACATTAGGTCTCTCTCTAACTTTCCAGAAGGCTTCTCTCTCCTTACCATTTCAGTTCTTTTGCATACCCCTACCTCTCTTACCCATCTCCCACTTCTGCATTCAGGCTTGATTCACCACAAACCTGATAAAATCCAACGATTTGTCTCCTACAGTCCTGTGCCTTTGCAGCTGGACAAAAACACAAAACCAGAGCTGAGGACTTCAAAAGAGTCCTCTGTGATGTTTTCTCTCCCACCCTCTGAGATAGCTATTGCTACTCCAGCCTTTCTCCTCAAAGCCCCCAGCTCTCTTCCTCATTCTTCCTTTCATACTTTGCATCTTATTACACTGATAAAAAATTAAAGATAGAAGGAATCAGCAAAGGACTTCCCTAGACTCACCGACACATCTCCCCGCCTTCCATTCTGTGCTTATTTACTCTCCTGGTGATCTGGACAGAAAGCCCATAAGTCACATCCCTACCCTGGGGCACTACTTTTTTTTTTTTTTGCCATATGCGGGCCTCTCACTGTTGTGGCCTCTCCCGTTGCGGAGCACAGGCTCCGGACGCGCAGGCTCAGCGACCATGGCTCACGGGCCCAGCCGCTCCGCGGCATATGGGATCTTCCCGGACCGGGGCATGAACCCGTGTCCCCTGCATCGGCAGGCGGACTCTCAACCGCTGCGCCACCAGGGAAGCCCGGGCACTACTTCTTGAGCCTACTGCTCCAGTGCTTCTTTTGTTTCTCCGAACGTCAGCTGTTTCCCTCTCCACTTGATCATTCCCAGTAGCATACAGATCTACCTTAAAAATAAAAAGTCTGTTTCCACTTTTCCCTTTAACTGCTGCCATGTCACAGCCACGCTTTTCAAAACGCCATGTCTGGTTGCTGCCCAGTGTATCTCTTGATCTCCATCATCTTTGCAGCAGTCTCAGAATTGTGTATCGGGTTACTTATTACATTGTCTTTTTATTTCTTCTTTAAGCAGCATTATATTTCAGTGCAGTTATGGGTAATCATGATTTTCTTCCTTTTACTTATTCTTTCTAAATTTTCTATGATGAATATGCAATACTTTGGTCAAAGTGGGAAACAATAAAATTATATAAAAAGAAACACCATATTTTGTGAATAACTTACAATCAGTTTTTATAGCAAAAATTGGCAGTGGGTTGTAGTGGAATGGGCATTGGGACTGGGGCCAGTTCTACTCCTGACTTGCTCCTGAGAAGCCACTTAAATTCTCTGAATTTTAGGTTCCTCAGCTATGAAGGGGAGAAACTGCCATTTTCCCAACCTTCCTTTCAACAAGGATTTTAAAAGAAAAATGCATGTGAATGTGCTTTGGGGGCTATACCAGTATAGGCTGTTATCCCTCCTTCCCCTGACATTAGTTGTGAGCTACATGGACATCTTCCTTTTGCTAATGAGGAAATGGGGGTAATAAGATGGAGCTGGTTTAAAGCCACATCAAAGGTGAGCACTAACAAGATCAGCTTTTCATGCTTCTTGGCCAGGTTCTTCTCTGTGTCCTGAGTTCTTCATCTATCCCATATCCAAAATATACAATATGGAGCCTTCTCCTCTCCATCAAAGATGACTGTAAGGGCTGGCTGGTAAGGAAGAGTTCTGTGAAGGCATCTTAGACCACCGGATGCTATGGAAATATTGACTGAAGGCTGTTGAAGGCATTTGGGTTTTTAATGTCTGTTAGACCACATGGGACCTTCACAGAGATCGGCCTAATAGCTTTGTTGTACGCCAAAGTTGTGATCTGGGATTTCTAGCACCCAGGCATGCTTGGGTGCTGGCACTCTGACTCATGTGTATGCAGAACGTGGAGTGTGTGTGTCAGTTGTTTTATTCTTACTCTGTTCTTTATTTCCTTCCTTTTCTTCTCCTGACTTGGCTTGGATTTCTAACAAGTAGGGAGGGGAAACCTCACTGATACCTCAGAGGGAATAGCTTTGGTGCATCCCCAGGCATGACGCATTCCCCACGTTGACTGTCTGCTGGGTGAAGAAGTACTTCCTTTCCTTTTGTTGTAGGAAAAATATGGGGCACGAGAGGATGGTCACGTCCCAGGACTCGGGTGTAGTCGTTCGGACTGGCCGCCAAGTGAGGGTCCTTGACTTTGTGCAGGAAAGAATTCAAGAGCAGGCCATCTTCACTGTAAAGTGAAGGCAGGTTTATTTAGAGAGATACACATTCCATAGACAGAGTGCGGGCTGTCTCAGAAGGTGGGAGAAGCAGCCCCAGGGCCTGGGGTCGTCTTGGAAAGTGACAGCGGCCCTGGGCTGTGGGGGTGGTTAGATTTTATGGGCTGGGTAATTTCATAGGCTAACGAGTGGGAGGAATATTCTATCTTGGAGAAAGGGGTGGGAATTTCCAGGAATTGGGGCACCATCCACTTTTTTTTTTTAATAAATTTATTTTATTTTTTAATTTATTTTTGGCTGCATTGGGTCTTTGTTGCTGCGTGTGGGCTTTCTCTAGTTGTGGCGAGCAGGGGCTACTCTTCGTTGAGGTGCGCAAGCTTCTCATTGCGGTGGCTTCTCTTGTTGAGGAGCACAGGCTCTAGGCTTGCGGGCTTCAGTAGTTGTGGCACGTGGGCTCAGTAGTTGTGACTCACAGGCTTGAGCACAGGCTCAGTAGTTTTGGCGCATGGGCTTAGTTGCACCGCGGCATGTGGGACCTTCCCGGACCAGGGCTCGAACCCGTGTCCCCTGCATTGGCAGGTGGATTCCTAACCATTGCGCCACCCGGGAAGCCCTTTTTTTTTTTTTTAATACATACACTTTTTAAAGATTTATTATTTATTTATTTATTTCATTTATTTTTGGCTGCATTGGGTCTTATTTGCAGTGCGTGGGCTTCTCCCTAGTTGTGGCCTGAGGGTTTTCTCTTCTCTAGTTTTGGTGCACAGGTTCCAGAGTGCGTGAGCTCTGTAGTTTGCAGCATGAGGGCTCTAGTTGAGGTGCACAAGCTCAGTAGTGTGCCATGTGGGCTTAGTTGCCCTGGGCATGTGGGATCTTAGTTCCCTGATCAGGGATTGAACCTGAGTCCTCTGCATTGTAAGGCGGATTCTTTACCGCTTGACCATCGGGGAAGTCGCACCATCCACTTTTTGACCTTTTATGGTTGGCCTCAGAACTGTCATGGCGCCTGTGGGTGTGTCATATAGCTAATGTATTACAGTGGGCATATAATGAGGCTCAGGATCTATTGGAAATCAAATCTTCTGCCATCTTGGGCCTGGTAGGTTCTAACCAGTTTTTATGATATCCTATTCTTCTTAATGGTTGTGTCATTTTTTTAATGGTTGTGCCCTGCCCCCTTCCTTCCTGTCTCACTTTCACTTGTCCTTGAATTCAGCCCTGGATCTCCTAGTCCAAGATTTGATGAAAGAACCACTATTTTCACTGGAGCAAGCAATTCTCAAGACACTGAACTTGTAAATGAATTCCTTCCCTGCCCAGTCCTCTATGGTTTGACTCGTAGGTTCCCACTTCCCAGGAATATGTTGATCTCTGTGTTTTCCCCCAATTGCCATCCCCATTCTTCACAAAGAAGGGCATGACATTTACTGGATGTCCACTTTGTACCAGGAATATTTATGTACATTGCTCCATTAAATATCAAGACATCTTTTTAAGGTACATAATAACCCAGTTACCTGAAACTCTTTGACCTTACTGTGTAGAGATGTATAGATAAATTGAAGCTCAAAAAGCTAAGAAGCCACGGGATTGGGAATTGAAGTGAACTCTCTGTAATTCCAGAGCAGAGCTCTTTCTACCATCCCAAGTGGTTTTTCCAAGGCTTTCCTCTCTAAAGTCTTCCTAACAAGCCCATTAAATGGGTTTCTACCCATTAAAATGAAGGGAACAGTTTGATCCCATGCTTCCTCAGCCTTCATCTTTCCCTACTGAAGAGCACATATATTTTTAATTTTGTCCTCAAGTGTGCTGGGATGCTGACCAAACCCCTCCAGACAGGGACACCTGGAGCTGCTTCATGCTCAACAGAGGAGTTTCCTGGGGTAGGAGAAGGACTCCACCCAAAAGGCTTAGAAATGACATGTTGGTTTTCTTGATAATTGGATTGTTAGGGTTTTCAGGGAAAGAATCTGAATCCAGGGACGCACAATCTAAATGTAAATGAATGTTTGCATGGGTATTTGGAAGGACTCTGGGGTTGGAATACTGATGTGGTGGTGCTTGGTAAGGTGCAGGGAGCTGACTTTGGAGCCCAGCAGTGGGGAATTACCCCTACTCCTCCTGTTCCCATCTTGAGAGAGAGAGAAATGGATCTACTCTGGCTTAAGGGCCTCACGGAGCCCGTTTAAGCCTTGTTGTCAATTAGTCAGTGAAAACACAATAATGGAAAAACACTTACTGAGCTATAAAAGGAGCTGCAGAAATGGTCCCAGCCTCCCAGTAGTTACAGTCCAAGCAGAATGCCCTTAGGGAGCCTGTCTTATCATCCAGTGTGAATGTCTTCTTTGTCCTTGACCTTCCTGCTGCACTTCACATTACAGATGGCTGCTCTTCCTCATCTGCTTAGATCTCAGGGAGCCCAGGACTCAAGACCTGAGCTTTTGCTCTTGGCTCTGTTTCCTCTCCCCTAGACAGCTCGTTTGTCCTCTTCACTCTGATGGCTCCCCTCTACTGTTGACTCTTCCCCAAGCTTGGACTCCTAGGTAAACAGCATCCTCCCACCCAAGTGCTCAGATCCTATCCTTAAGAACGACCTTGTTGGGACTTCTCTGGTGGCGCAGTGGTTAAGAACCTGCATGCCATGCAAGGGATTTGGGTTCGAGCCCTGGTCCGGGAAGATCCCACACGCCGTGGAGCAACTAAGCCCGTGTGCCACAACTACTGAGCCTGTGCTCTAGAGCCCGCGAGCCACAACTACTGAGCCTGTGTGCCTAGAGCTGGTGCTCTGCAACAAAGAGAATCCACCACAATGAGAAGCCCGTGCACTGCAACAAAGAATAGCCCCCACTCACCGCAACTAGAGAAAGTCCATGCACAGCAATGAAGACCAAACACAGCCAATAAATAAATAAATAAATTTATATATATAAAAAAAAAGAATGACAATGTCTCCTTGCAGGTAGAAAGATGTCTAATACTACTGTATGCCCTGTAGGGCAGAGCCCATCGTAGATGCTGAAAAACTGTTTTTTAGTCCTTGCACACAAAACCCAACAGAACATTCATCTTTCAACAGATACGTAATAAGCGTGGACATAATGAGTGGTTCTAAGATTAACACATTAAAACAGATAATATATGGAATCACATGATCCCTCCTCCACCCTACCCTCTACCAGGCTAAAAGGTATGAGAAGACAACAGTAGGTTTTTCTTAGGTGGGGAGTAAGTATATGATTCAGAACACTGTTTGTTTTCTCAATTCAGTTAATTCAATTAAAAGCTATTTATTGAGACTCTACTATGTTCCAGGCTGGCCGTGAGCTAGGTGCTAAGATGTGACTATAACCGCCTCTGCTCTCTGGGGATCACAGTCTAGAAGGAGAGACAGGTATAGAAAGGTGACAATGCGGTGTGACCAGGGATTAACTCTATGTGAGAAGATGCGGCTTCCAGGAGGCAAGGTAGATGATCAGAAAAGCATTCTAAGAAAAGGAAGTATCTGAGTTTTTTGGGGGTTTTGTTTTTGTTTTTTAATAAAGGCTGAATGGAAATGGGCTAGGCAAGAATAAGGAAGGGGCATGCCTGGCAAAGAGTGCTGTATGGACAAAGCTAGGAATGAGCAAAGGCAAGTGGGTTGGGGATCTGAGTGGCTTCTCACCAGAGCAAGACACAAGTACAGGGGGAATGACAAGATATGGGGGCAAAGGGAGGAAATTGGCCCAGAGGGTCCCTTAAAGTCTTGTTCTTTTCTTGCAGCCATGCATAACAAGTGAGAGTTGCAGCAGAAGAGAGGTGTGGCCCTGAGCTACTATAAAAGAGACAGGAGCGGAGCTGTAGGCCAGAGACCAGCTAGGAGCCTACTGAAACAGTCCAGGAGGGAAATAATGAAGGGTTAGAGATGAGAGAGATGTGACACATGCATTTTTCCTGCAAAAATGAGGATGAAAAAGATTCATCCTGTTCCTCCAACTCTCTATTGCAAGGAACAGTGTTTGATGCATTTTAGGCTCTTAATAAATGTGTAAGTGAATGAATAACCCCAAAGAGTTATCTAAGTCCTACTGTTAAAATTAAAAAACAAAACCAAAAATAAAAACAGGAGCTGGGTCTGGAAAGCATGGGTGGAACAATGTCAGCCAACAATAATCTAACAAGACATTGGTCAGTTGTAAAAAACGAGACGACCACTCCTCGCCGGGTCTGTGGGTCTGTCCAGCAGTCGAGCTCTCTTTGTGGACCCTGCCCCGTGACTGGGAGGGACCTGGCAAGCCTGGCATGGGGTGCAGATGAGGACACGGTGGGGCAGCTGCCCGCTGGCATCCTCTGCACTACCCTCCTCCCCCCACCCAGCGTGGGAAGTAAAGATCAAACCGAGACAGAGGGAGGCACAGAGGCAGGAGCTGGCAGAGTGATGGGAAGCACATGAACCAGGCCCAAGAGCCGTGTGGCTGACAGGGTCTTTGTGCTCTGGCCGGGTGTCAGGCCTGAGCCTCTGAGGTGGGAGAGCTGAGTTCAGGACCTGGGTCCGCCAGAGACCTCTCAGCCCCTCGTAATATCAAGCAGCGAGAGCTCTCCCAGAGATCTCCGTCTCAACTCTAAGACCCAGCTCCACTCAATGACCAGCAAGCTCCAATGCTGGACACCCCATGCCAAACAACTAGTAAGACAGGAACACAACCCCACCCATTAGCAGAGAGGCTGCCTAAAATCATACTAAGTTCACAGACACCCCAAAACCCACTACCAGACGTGGTCCTGCCCACCAGAAAGACAAGATCCAGCCTCATCCCCCAGAACACAGGCACCAGTCCCCTATACCAGGAAGCCTACATAACCCACTAAACCAACCTTACCCACTAGGGGCAGACACCAAAACAATGGGAACTATGAACCTACAGCCTGTGAAAAGGAGACCCCAAACACAGTAAGTTAAGCAAAATGGGAAGACAGAGAAATACACAGCAGATGAAGGAGCAAGGTAAAAACCCACCAGACCAAACAAATGAAGAGGAAATAGGCAGTCTACCTGAAAAAGAATTCAGAATAATGATAGTAGAGATGATCCAAAATCTTGGAAATAGAATGGAGACAATATAAGAAACGTTTAACAAGGACCTAGAAGAACTAAAGAGCAAACAAACAATGATGAACAACACAATAAATGAAATTAAAACTTCTCTAGATGAAATCAATAGCAGAATAACTGAGGCGGAAGAACGGATAAGTGACCTGGAAGATAAAATAGTGGAAATAACTACAGCAGAGCAGAATAAAGAAAAAAGAATGAAAAGAATTGAGGACAGTCTCAGAGACCTCTGGGACAACATTAAATGCACCAACATTCGAATTACAGAAGTCCCAGAGGAGAGGAGAAAAAGAAAGGGACTGAAAAAATATTTGAAGAGATTATAGTTGAAAACTTCCCTAATATGGGAAAGGAAATAGTCAATCAAGTCCAGGAAGTGCAGAGAGTCCCATACAGGATAAATCCAAGGAGAAACATGCCAAGACACATATTAATCGAACTATCAAAAATTAAATACAAAGAAAAAATATTAAAAGCAGCAAGGGAAAAGCAACAAATAACATACAAGGGAATCCCCATAAGGTTAACAGCTGATCTTTCAGCAGAAACTCTGCAAGCCAGAAGCGTGTGGCAGGGCATATTTAAAGTGATGAAAGGGAATAACCTACAACCGAGATTACTTTACCCAGCAGGGATCTCATTCAGATTTGACAGAGAAATTAAAACCTTTACAGACAAGCAAAAGCTAAGAGAATTCAGCACCACCAAACCAACTTTACAACAAATGCTAGACTTACAATAACAAACACAAAACAATTAAGAAAATGGTAATAGGAACATACATATAGATAACTATAATGTAAATGGATTAAATGCTCCAACCAAAAGATATAGACTGGCTGAATGGATACAAAAACAAGGCCCGTACATATGCTGTCTACAAGAGACCCACTTCAGATCTAGGGACACATACAGACTGAACATGAGGGGATGGAAAAAGATATTCCGTGCAAATGGAAATCAAAAGAAATCTGGAGTAGCAATTCTCATATCAGACAAAATAAACTTTAAAATAAAGACTATAACAAGAGAAAAAGAAGGACACTACATAATGATCAAGGGATCAATCCAAGAAGAAGATATAACAATTGTAAATATTTATGCTCCCAACATAGGAGCACCTCAGTACATAAGGCAAATGCTAACAGCCATAAAAGGGGAAATCAACAGTAACACAATCATAGTAGGGGACTTTAACACCCCACTTTCACTAATGGACAGATCATCCAAAATGAAAGTAAATAAGGAAACACAAACTTTAAATGACAGATTAAACAGGATGAACTTCATTGATATTTATAGGACATTCCATCCAACAACAACAGAATATACTTTCTTCTCAAGTGCTCATGGAACATTCTCCAGTATAGATCATATCCTGGGTCACAAATCAAGCCTTGGTAAATTTAAGAAAATTGAAATCGTATCAAATATCTCTTCTGACCATAATGCTATAAGACTAGATATCAATTACAGGAAGAAAACTATAAAAAAATACAAACACATGGAGGCTAAACAATACACCACTAAATAACCAAGAGGTCACTGAAGAAATCAAAGAGGAAATAAAAAAATACCTAGAAACAAATGACAATAAAAACATGATGATCCAAAACCTATGGGATGCAGCAAAAGCAATTCTAAGAGGGAAGTTTATAGCAATACAACCCTACCTCAAGAAACAAGAAAAATCTCACATAAACAACCTAACCTTACACCTAAAGCTACTAGAGAAAAAAGAACAAAAAAAAACCCCAAAGTTAACAGAAGGAAAGGAATCGTAAAGATCACATCAGAAATAAATGAAAAATGAAATGATAGCAAAGATCAATAAAACTAAAAGCTGGTTCTTTGAGAAGATAAAATTGATAAACCATTAGCCAGACTCATCAAGAAAAAAAGGGAAGAAACTCAAATCAATAGAATTAGAAATGAAAAAGGAGAAGTAACAACTGACACTGCAGAAATACAAAGGATCATGAGAGATTACTACAAGCAACTCTATGCCAATAAAATGGACAATCTGGAAGAAATGGACAAATTCTTAGAAAAGCACAACCTTCCTAGACTGAACCAGGAAGATAGAAAATATAAACAGATCAGTCACAAGCACTGAAATTGAAACTGTGATTAAAAACCTTCCAACAGGGCCTCCCTGGTGGCGCAGTGGTTGAGAGTCCGCCTGCCGATGCAGGGGATACGGGTTCGTGCCCCGGTCTGGGAGGATCCCATATGCCGCGGAGTGGCTGGGCCCGTGAGCCATGGCCGCTGAGCCTGTGCGTCCGGAGCCTGTGCTCCGCAACGGGAGAAGGCCACAGCAGTGAGAGGCCCGCGTACAGCAAAAAAAAAAAAACAAAAACAAAAAAACAAAAAACAAAAAAAAACCTTCCAACAAACAAAAGCCCAGGACCAGATGACTTCACAGGTGAATTCTATCAAACATTTAGAGAAGAGCTAACACCTATCCTTCTCAAACTCTTCCAAAATAAAGCAGAGGGAGAAACACTCCCCAACTCATTCTATGAGATCACCATCACCCTGATACCAAAACCAGACAAAGATGTCACAAAAGAAAACTACAGGCCAATATCACTGATGAACATAGATGCAAAAATCCTCAACAAAATACTAGCAAACAGAATCCAACAGCCGATTAAAAGGATCATACAACATGATCAAGTGGAGTTTTTCCCAGGAATACAAGGATTCTTCAATATACGCAAATCAATCAATGTGATAAACCATATTAACAAATTGAAGGAGTAAAACCATATGATAATCTCAATAGATGCAGAAAAAGGTTTTGACAAAATTCAACACCCATTTATGATAAAAACCCTCCAGAAATTAGGCATAGAGGGAACTTACCTCAACATAATAAATGCCATATGTGACAAACGCACAGCCAACATCATTCTCAATGGTGAAAAACTGAAACCATTTCCACTGAGATCAGGAACAAGACAAGGTTGCCCACTCTCACCACTGTTATTCAACAATAGTTTTGGAAGTTTTAGCCACAGCAATCAGACAACAAAAAGAAACAAAAGGAATCCAAATCGGAAAGGAAGTAAAACTGTCACTGTAGATGACATGATAATATACATAGAGAATCCTAAAGATGCTACCAGAAAACTACTAGAGCTAATCATTGAATTTGGTAAAGTAGCAGGATACAAAATTAATGCACAGAAATCTCTTGCATTCCTATACACTAATGATGAAAAATCTGAAAGAGAAAGTATGGAAACACTCCCACTTACCATTGCAACAAAAAGAATAAAATACCTAGGAATAAGCCTACCTAAGGAGACAGAAGACCTGTATGCAGAAAACTATATGACACTGATGAAAGAAATTAAAGATGATACAAACAGATGGAGAGATATACCATGTTCTTGGATTGGAAGAATCAAGACTTGTGAAAATGACTATACTACCCAAAGCGATCTACAGATTCAATGCAATCCCTATCAAACTGCCAATGGCATTTTTCACAGAACTAGAACAAAAAATTTCACAATTTGTACAGAGACACAAAAGACCCCGAATAGCCAAAGCAATCTTGAGAAGGAAAAACGGAGCTGGGGGAATCAGGCTCCTGGACTTCAGACTATACTACAAAACTGCAGTAATCAAGACAGTATGGTACTGGCACAGAAACAGAAATATAGATCAATGGAACAGGATAAACCAATGAGATAAACCCATGAGATAAACCCATGCACCTATTGTTACCTTATCTTTGATATAGGAGGCAAGAATATACAATGGAGAAAAGACAGCCTCTTCAATAAGTGGTGCTGGGGAAACTGGACAGCTACATGTAAAAGAATGAAATTAGAACACTCCCTAACACCATCCACAAAAATAAGCTCAAAATGGATTAAAGACCTAAATGTAAGGCCAGACACTATAAAGCTCTTAGAGGAAAACATAGGCAGAATGCTCTGACATAAATCACAGCAAGATCCTTTTTTGACCCACCTCCTAGAGAAATGGAAATAAAAACAAAAATAAAGAAATGGGGCCTAATGAAATTTAAAAGCTTTTTCACTGCAAAGGAAACCTTAAACAAGATGAAATGACACCCCTCAGAATGGGAGAATATATTTGCAAATGAAGCAACTGACAAAGGATTAATCTCCAAAATATACAAGCAGCTCATGCAGCTCAATATCAAAAGAAAACAACCCAATCCAAAAATGGGCAGAAGACCTAAATAGACATTTCTCCAGAGAAGATATACAGATTGCCATCAAACACATGAAAGGATGCTCAACATCACTAATCATTAGAGAAATGCAGATCAAAACTACAATGAGGTATCACCTCACACCAGTCAGAATGGCCATCATCACAAAGTGTACAAACAGTAAATGCTGGAGAGGGTGTGGAGAAAAGGCAACCCTCTTGCACTGTTGGTGGGAATGTAAATTGATACAGCCACTATGGAGAACAGTATGGAGGTTCCTTAAAAAACTACAAATAGAACTACCATATGACACAGCAATCCCACTACTGGGCATATACCCTGAGAAAACCATAATTCAAAAAAGTCATGTACCACAATGTTCATTGCAGCACTATTTACAATAGCCAGGATGTGGAAGCAACCTAAGTGTCCATCGACAGATGAATGGATAAAGAAGGTGTGGCACATATATACAATGGAATATTACTCAGTAATAAAGAGAAACGAAATTGAGTTATTTGTAGTGAGGTGGATTAACCTAGAGTCTGTCTTACAGAGTGAAGTAAGTCAGACAGAGAAAAACAAATACCGTATGCTAATTCATATATATGGAATCTAAAAAAAAAAGTGGTTCTGAAGAACCTAGGGGCAGGACAGGAATAAAGATGCAGATGGAGAGAATGGACTTGAGGACACGGGAAGGGGGAAGGGTAAGCTGGGACGAAGTGAGAGAGTGACATGGACATATATACACTACCAAATGTAAAACAGATAGCTAGTGTGAAGCAGCTGCATAGCACAGGGAGATCAGCTTGGTGCTTTGTGACCACCTAGAGAGGTGGGATAGGGAGGGTGGGAGGGAGACGCAAGAGGGAGGGGATATGGGGATATATGTATACGTATAGCTGATTCGCTTTCTTATACAGCAGAAATTAACACACCATTGTAAAGCAGTTATACTCCAATAAAGATGTTAAAAAAAAACCCAAAACACTAAAGGACCTGGCACCAGACACAGTTTGATTAACTGAGACCCAACTGGATTATTTAGAGTAAAATATGTGGCCTTGAATGATGCAGTTAAATTGTCCAATATCTCATTTTCTTATCTATCTTTATGATGGAGGTGATGATATTTTCCTCACAGATGTGTTGTGAAGATCAAGAGAGAAAATGTATGTCAAAATATTTTGCAACCTATAAGGGCTGTAAAATGTTAAGAGTTCATTAAGGATGACTCCGGTTAGTGAATTGGATGCTAACCAACAGGGCTGATTTTGGAAAGTCAGCCAGATGCCATAAAGCTTTCTCCATGTCCAGCCCTGGCTGGTCCCTGTGGAGAGACCGGAGCCATTAAAGCCACAGTTCTTGAAATGCTGCCCTCTCCCTTCTGTATTTTGGTGCTCCTTTTTCTGTTTTGGCTTTTCTTCTTACACCTGCCCTATGCTGCCCTTACCTGGTACCCACTTCATAGGCAGCACCCAGGATGATGTCACCTCTTTTCCTGCTCAAACACTAACCCCCTCTAGGTAAGCAGGTGTGGCTGTGAGCCCCTTGGATGCAGCAGGCCACTGGAAAGGTAATGGAGTGCTAGTGGAGAGGTGGCAGGGTCCCAGTGGCGGAGTGTGGCCTGGCATGGGAGTTAGTGAAAGGCAGTTGTACTTAGGGTTCTGTTTTGCATAAGCGTACTGAGGTAGAACGGTGTGTGTGAGTGCGTCTGAGAGCAGAGGGCAGTACTCAATACCTGTGCCATCGTGGTAGAGCAGATGAAACCAGCTGAAGGTTGGACAGTACTTGGGTTTACAAAGCCCTTTCATTGCTGTTCCATTGCGTAGTGCTGACAGTATCTGGGTGAGGTGGGGCTGTTACTTTTATTTGTCCAAAGAAACTGAAGAGCTTACAGTGACTCACCCAAGCTTCCCTAGCTGGTGTCTGGAAGGTGCAAGCCCAGAAAGAGCTCTCTGACTCCACGTATTTTCTTTCTTTGCTGCCTTTGGCAGATGAACATGAATGTGGTGCTGGTTTTTGTAGCAAGCTGCATTTGGTAGGAATGTTTCAAGAAAATTTTAAAAAGATAACATTCTTTCTGACACAAAGTAATAGGTGCTTTGTAGAAACTGTAAACACACCAAGAAGTCTAAAGAAAGAGCTACAAATCAGCCAGCATCTCACCATTCAGAGATAAACGCTGTTAACATTTACTGCATTTTTTCGATCTTTCTTCTGTGCTTATATATAGCTGAGATTGCAATTTATATGCAGTTACGTATCCTACTTTTCCACTGAACATTCTATCACAAGCCTTTTCCCATATCATTAAAAACCCTTATAACTGTGATTTTTATTGGCTTCACAATATTCCTTTGTATGTACGAACCCTAATTGACATAAGCATTCCCTTTTCTTTGGCTGTTTAGGTTAGGGAGGAATTTCTTGTTGATTCATTCCTCGGGTCCCATTGACACCAAAGCAGCATCTCAGCTGACGCCATTTCAGAAGTCTGACTAATCTCAGAGATTCTCAGTCTTTTAGGTTGAAACAATTTGTCTCTAAATAAGCCAATGACTTATTTATTTAACGCACAATAAACACATCCTTCAACCAGAGTATAACGTTTGAACTGGATGGGAGAGGTGACACAGAAGTCCCTATTCTTGAAGAGTTTGCATTATTATAAGCCTTAGAAAACTAAAGTGCATGAAACAAGTAATTTAAACAGATGCTCCTTGCCGGGCTGTGATGCTCATGGCCATGCTTCTCAAGGGATGGGTTGGCAGACGCAGAGCCGCCTGGTCAAAAGAGCGGCGGCTCTCTGCTGTCTCTGACACTTACCTTCAGAAGCAGGACGGGACCTCACAGGTTTGCTCCCAGGAGTGAGTCCCATGCTCAGTGGTTCACTTGGTGGACAAGGCCTGGCAGCTTCTATGAAGTGTGTGTTTGCTGAATAGTTTGGGTATGAATGTCAGTTACAGCAACTAACATATATTGAGTGTTTTCTGGGTCTAAGCACCCTATGAAGTGCTACTCAAGAACTCTTTATCCTCCTTATACCAGAAGGCAGTGTAGTACAGGGGTCAAAGACCCAACAGGGAGGGGCAAGCTGTTTGCTAACTGTGTAAGTTTAGATGAATAATTTAACCTATTTGTGTTTCTATGTCCTTAACTGTAGAATGGAGATAGAAAAATGTCTATCTCGTAGGGTGATTAAGAGGATTAGCTTAGTTAAGACAGGTCAAGCACTTAGCCTAGTGACTGACACAGAGTAAGCATGCAACAAAGGTGAACTGTTATTACATAAACCTCCCAAGAAACTTCCCAGTAGCTCCTATTTCATTTCTATTTTATGAAGCCTGAAATTGAGGCACAGAGAGGCCAGGTGCCTCGCCCAGGGTCACACAGACAGAATAAGAATCCCTAAGACTGGACTCCAGAGACTGTACTCAAATTACTATGCTATATTGCCCAGAGGGAGTTTTCCAGAGCCCTGAACACCAAAGCAGAGCACACTAACTTTTGTATGTGGTGAGATCTTCAAAGAAGCAAGCAGAGCCTGAAAAGGAAAGGGAAGACTAGAGATGTTTGTGTGTCAGGGTCCCAGACAATAATAGAAAGAATTCTTGCAAATGCCAGAAGTCAGGGAAGCCAGCTATAGTGTTTTGGTCCTTAGAAGGGGAGAGGGTTGGGAAATTTCTGTCTGCAGCAAAGTGGCCCATGGGATGCTGGCTACTGTACTGATGATGTAACAGGTGCAGATGATTCAAATTTGATGAAATAAAGCACTGTCCCTTCACTGGGTAGACCCTGTATGGGGCACTGGCCTAGGCAGAAAGAGTTGGAGGCAACTTGATTTTGTTTCAGTCTTTGACTCTTTTTTTCTCCAGTCAAGTTGAAGTCTCCTTGTACCCCCCTTCTCACTTCCATTCTCTTCCCTTCCTCTCCACTCACAGGAATTTGGTGTGATGTCTATTTATCTATTTACTTCTGTATAACACAAATGACATCATGCCAACCTTAGGGTTCTCAGCTTGCTGTTTTCACTCATTTTTGTGTTATCACGATCTATCTATGTTGATACAGATAGCTCAGTCTATTCATTTTAAGAGCGATATAGTAGTTCATTATATGAGTATTTTATAATGTGTCCATTTCCCTACTGATAGACGTTTCTTTTTTGTGGATATTGGCTATTTCAAGTAATATTGCGGTGAGCATTTTTATGCCATTCTCCTTGTAAAAATGTGTGAGGATTTCTGGTTTTGGTATCAAGTTATCATATAAAATGAACAGCGTAATTTTTCATTTTTTACCCCAGTTACTTGAAAGTGTTTAGATATATAAGGATTACATGTGAGGATTTTTTTGAGGGTTTAATAAAATATGTAAACTATTCAGATTGGTTTTCTTTTTAAGGAGAATGGAGGTATGGTAATATTGGAAGATGGTTGACTAGGAATGGAATTATTGAACTAGATAGGCAATTGCTAAATTGCTCTCTGAAGTAATTACATCAATTTATACTTCTGCCAGTGTTGTATGATAGTTACTGTTTCCCCACATTCCTCCAACATTTGGTATTTTTTAAGTTGTCTGATCATATCTTGTAGTTTTGAATGTGCAAGTAACTTATTATTAGGGACATTACGTTTCCCCCTATGGTGAACTGCTTGCCCGTATATTTGACCATTTTGCTAGTGGTATATTTGTCTTCTTCTTAATGATTTTCAGAATTCTTTACATGGCCTGCATTCAGATCCATATAGCTAGCTTTACCTATTATTTCAAAATATAGTCTATATTTTATTATATAATAATTATAAAAGTTTGGGGTCTTTTTACATATAGGCATTTAATTTATCTGGGGTTTATTTTTGTGTAGAGTGTGATCCAAGGATTCAATTTACCTTTTGTCATGTGGAAAACCAGTTACTGAGTTGCAGTTCAGTTTATTTAATGGTTATTTGTTTATTCAGTTATTCTAATTTTTTCTTGGGTGTGTGTGTGTGTATGTGTGTGTATGTGTGTGAAAACACACAAATCTATTTGTATAACCGTATCTATATCTCTCTATTATCTATCCATAATTTCCTATGTCATCTAATTTTTTGAATTTATAAGAATTTAATTCTTTCATAGGATACTCTTATGTAGGTACAGTTTATCACTTTTTCTTTCTTTTTTCATTGGGTGGCCTTGCTTGAGGGTTTTTTCCCCCTCACTGGTCTTTCAAAAACCAGCTTTTAGTTTTATAGATTGTTAATATATTTTTTCTATGAATTTTTATTCCTATCTTTTAAATTTATTCTCTTTTACTTTCTTTGATTTTATTTTTTTTTAATTTTTTTATTATTATTATTTATTTTTATTAGTTTCTGCTTTATAACAAAGTGAATCAGTCATACATATACATCTGTTCCCACATCCCTTCCCTCATGATTTTAATCTGTTTTTCCTTTTCCTACTTCTTGAATTGAATGTTTAACTCATTTATTTTCAATATTTAATACATGAATTTAAGACTATAAACTTTTCTGTAATTCTCTCCTGTCATCGACTAGCATAAATTTGATATATAGTGCTTTCCTTGTCATTCAGTTCCAAATATTTCATAACCTCCATTCTATAATTTTTTCTTTAACTCATTGGTTACCTAGAAGTATGATTTTTACTTTCTAAATTTATGCCTTTTATCTTTTTCTGCTTTATTTTTGTTATAATTACTTTCAAGTCATATTGTGAATGCTTAATGACATAGACTCCATAGGATTTCTGGAAACAACCTCTGTGACCTAGTGGGTGATCAACTTATGATGTTCCATGTAAGTGAAAAGAATGTGCATTCTCCATTTGGGTTACAGGGCTCTGTTTAATTAAATCTGGATTGGCATTAGGGCTGTTCAAATCTATCTATTTGCTAATTTTTGGTTTGCTTGATCTCTTACTAACTGATGTATGAAGAAAATTCCCACTTGCTGTCGATTTGTCAACTTATGAGTGTAACTCTGTCACTTTTTGCTTTACATGAGAAGAGACTGTTGGGCACGCACAAATTCATGATTGTTACATCTCATTGGTGGGTTTTCCCTTTTATGATTATAGTTTTCCCTCTTTGTGGCAGGTGTAGCTTGTGCTCTGCATCCTTGCTGTTAGCTTGGGGCCATCTGACTAGTTTTGGAGATCATCTTGGAGGCCATATGTTCCAGATGATCATAGCTACAGTATGAAGGCAGGCCTCTTCACTGATGTCAGACTTTATATATTAAGCCATTGGGATTTTAGGAGTTAGTCAGTCATAGCAGCTAGGGTCAATTATCCTAAAATACACTCTTATTTTCATGCTTTTTCCCATAAATTCTATTACCCATTTTGCTAATATACTCCTACTATATACAATTTTAAATTCCTTTTTTGTTCAAAATTTATCAATTCCTTTACATTCAACTTCTGTGTTCAACCTTGCTTTGAATGTGTATTCTTTAGGGACTTCCCTGGCAGTCCAGTGGTTAAGACTCCACACTTCGGCTGCAAGGGGCATGGGTTTGATCCTTGGTTGGGGAACTAGATCCCACAGTGAGGCCAAGAATTTTTTTTTAAATGTGTATTTTTTAAAACAGAGTATTTCTGGGTTAAAATTCATTTAGGTGTCTCTGTTTTGTTTAACTTAGTGAATTTAATTTTATTTGTTGTGTTTACTGATATCTTTGGTCTTATTTCTACCATCTTATTTTGTTTTGTACTTAACAAGCTATTTCTTTGCTTCTATTTTCCCCCTTTCTTGTTTTCTGTTGGAGTGCTTAAATTTTCTGTTTTTTCTTCGTTTTTGTTTTTTAATGGTACTCCTACAATTTTAATATGCAATCTTTTAAATATATATCTATTTCTTAATTTTCATTTTGTAATAATTTCAGACTTACAGAAGGTTGCAAAAATAGTACGAATAATTCCAGCATATCCTTCTTCATCCTCAAACAATCACAGTAAAATTATCAAAACTAGGAAATTAACATTGGTACAGTACTAATCACTAGTCTGTAAACTGTATTCACATTTTTTCAATTGTTCCCAAATTATACTTTTCCAGGACCGGGATCCAATCCAGGATTCAGTCCAGGATCCAATCTAGGATTCAGTCCAGGATCACTCACTGCATTTAGTTGTCATAACTTCTTTATCTCCTCCAATCTGGGATAGTTCCTCACTTTTCTTTATCTTTCATGACCTTTACATTTTGTAGAGTACTAGCCAAATACGTTTTGCAGAATGATCTTCACTTTGGGTTTGTCTGACGTTTCTTCATAATTAAATTCAGGTTATTTATTTTTGGCAAGAATACCACAAACACGATGTTGTGCTTTCTTTAGTACTGTGTGATACTAATTTGTTTTGTTGCTGGTGATGTTAACTTTGATCACTTGGTTATGGGGATGTCTGTCGGGTTTTTCTACTGTAAAGTTACCATATTTCCTTTTGCAATTGAGAAATATCTTGTAAGGGGATATTTTGTAACATGCAGCTATCCCGATTCTCATCATAAAATTACTCATTAATTTTAACATCCGTTGATGATTCTTGCCTACCACTCTTACTATTAACAGTGTTGGCAAATGGTGATTTTTCTAGTTCATCATTTCTTTTACATTTATTAATTGAAATATACTATAAGGAAGAGCTGTCCCTATTCTGTATTTATTCAATATTTTTATTCCTATCACTGTATACTCACTTTTATTCTTATGGGTCATAATCTTTTACTATCATCATTTATGTTATTGTTCAAAATGTCTCAGGTTTGCCATTGGGAGTTTCCTCAAGTTGGCTTCTGTGCTTTTTGACATGCCCCCATCATTTTTTGAGCACTTGTTTACTTTTGGCACCATAAGATATTCTAGGCTCACTTTATGCTGTCCCCGCCCTAGCCCTGAAATCTGCTATTTCTCCAAGGAGTTCTCGTTCCTTTTGTTGGAAATCAGATTCTGAAACCAAAATCTGGTTGCTAGGTGTGCTCTTTGCTACTGTGGTGTCATTGCTTTTAGGTCCTTTTAGTAGACAAAATTAGAAAATCATTTCATATCAGTTCATAGAATCTTCCTCTTTCTAGCTTATAGTTGTGCAGTATTCCATTGTGTGGATGTACCATAGTTCAACTACTCTCTTATATGTGGGTATTTAGACTGTTTCCAGTATTTTGCAATGACAAACAGTGCTGCCATGAACAACCTCATGCCATATGTATTTTTGTATTGTTGGAGGTGTATCTTCAGGGTAAATTCCTAAAAGTGGAAATGCTCCATCAAAAGGCAAATGCATATATAATTTGTTAGATATTGACAACTCATAGAGAGTTGTAGTAATTTCCAGTTTCCATTTTCACAACTTTATTTGAGAGCTGTTACTTCCTCTTCCACCACAGATTTTTTTTCAGTAGAATGTGTAGTTTTAGAAAATTTCACTAATCTGATAAGAAAAGGGATCTCATTTTAATTTGTATTTATCAAATTATGAGTGAGTTTATATCTTTTTTATGTTTGGTGCTGTATTTATATCATTCTTTTGGTAAATTATCTGCTCATGTCTTCTTTCCATTTTTCTATTCGGGTTTTGGTACTTTATCCCTCAATTTTTATGAGTTGTTTATATGTTAGTAATATTAACCCTTTGTGTTATCTTCTGCAAGTATTTCCTCCCAGTTTGTCAGTTGTCTTTTGACTTTGCTTTTGTTTTTTTTCTTTTTTATCAATAACTTAAAATATTTTAAAAATAAATGTTTATTTATGGAAACATTTATCAGCATTTTCTCTTGTTACCTTTGGATTTTGGGTCACAGTTAGAAGGCCTTTCCCTATACTGATGTTAAAGAGAAATTCACCTATATCTTCTTTTAGTATTTGTATGGTTCCACTCATACCTTCCATTTTATTTTTATCCAGTGTTTATTTTCCTTGATTTTTTCTCTCTCTTATTATTATTTCTATGATAAGCAGTCAAACCTTATTTAGAATTATCCACAAGTTTGCCAGTGTCTTTGCTTATCATTACTTTTTGAAGTCCTGTTTTTCATTTTAGGTTCCCTTTCTTCCTTAAGTGTACTCTTAGTAGGTATTTCAAAAAAAGATCTGTGTATGGTAAACTCTTTCATTCTTTATCTACAAATGCCATTGTTTAGCATTCATTCTTTTTTTAAAATTAAATTAAATTTATTTATTTTTATACCACAGGTTCTTATTAGTTATCTATTTTATACATATTAGTGTATATATGTCAATCCCAATCTCCTAATTCATCCCACCACCACCACCACCACCACCACCACCACCCCCCACTTTCCCCCCTTGGTGTCCATATGTTTGTTCTCTGCATCTGTGTCTCTATTTCTGCCTTGCAAACCGGTTCATCTGTACCATTTTTCTAGATTCCACATATATGCGTTAATATACGATATTTGTTTTTCTTTTTCTGACTTACTTCACTCTGTATGACATCCATCCACGTCTCTACAATTGACCCAATTTTGTTCCTTTTTATGGCTGAGTAATATTCCATTGTGTATATGTACCACATCTTCTTTATCCATTCGTCTGTCGATGGGCATTTAGGTTGCTTCCATGACCTGGCTATTGTAAATAGTGCTGCAATGAACATTGGGGTGCATGTGTCTTTTTGAATTATGGTTTTCTCTGGGTATATGCCCAGTAATGGGATAGCTGGGTCATATGGTAATTCTATTTTTAGTTCTTTAAGGAACCTCCATACTGTTCTCCATAGTGGCTGTATCAATTTACATTCCCATCAGCAGTGCAAGAGGGTTCCCTTTTCTCCACACCCTCTCCAGCATTTGTTGCTTGTAGATTTTCTGATGATGCCCATTCTAACTGGTGTGAGGTGATACCTCACTGTAGTTTTGATTTGCATTTCTCTAATAATTAATGATGTTGAGCAGCTTTTCATGTGCCTCTTGGCCATCTGTATGTCTTCTTTGGAGAAGTGTCTATTTAGGTCTTCTGCCCATTTTTTTGATTGGGTTGTTTGTTTTTTTAATATTGAGCTTCAGGAGCTGTTTATATATTTTGGAGATTGCACTGATTCATTTGCAAATATTTTCTCCCATTCTCAGGGTTGTCTTTTCATCTTGTTTATAGTTTCCTTTGCTGTGCTGAAGCTTTTAAGTTCCATTAGGGCCCTAGCATTCATTCTTGAATGGTGGGTGGTTTAACTGGATAGCATATTCCATTGTCTTCCAGCATCTGCTGTTGTTGGTAGAAGTCTTCAGTCAGCCTAATTGTTATTGCTTGTTAACTTCTCTTTTTGTCTCTGATGGCTTTTAAAGTTGTCTTTTTATTTATAATGTACTGTTTTATTACAGTGTGTATAAGTGTGTATTTGCTTTAATTTATTCTGCTCATGATTTTTTATATTTCCACAATATGAGGACTCCTGTCCTCTTTTCTGGAAAATTCTTGAGTATTATCTCTTCGAATATTTACTCTTTTTCATCCTTTTTGTTTCCATGTTCTGGAACACATAATGTGTAAGTTGGAAATTACTATACCTTTCATGTGTCTTAACTCTTTTTCATATTTTCTGTCTCTCTGTGTTGCATTCTGAACAGTTTCCTTATATCTATTTTTATATTTCACTTAATCTCTCAGTGGTTCTGTCTAGTTTTCTATTCAACTCTTCCACTGAATTTTTTTTCACGGACTATATTTTTATTTCTAGATTTTCTATTTGATTCTCTTTCAAATCTTTTCTTTTTCATACTGCCCTATTTTTGCCATATAATTTCTGTTCCTGCTGTTAACTTTTGAGCCAGGGGCAGATCAAGGATTTGTGGAACCCAAAGCTTATACCTTTGGAAGGCCCCTCTTTAAGAAAAAGAGTAAACAATTACAAATACAAAATTGAGTATACTAGGTAATATTTGTTTGGAATGATAAAAGAAACCACAAAATATTATAGATTTCAAAAAGCTGCCAAATACCACAAATATCACAAAAAGTCCAGAAAAGTAAAATACTTTTATTAATTAACTGCCTGATACAGCTCTATCCTTGATTTTATATCCTATAACAAGTTTATAATATTTTTTAAAGAGAGAACAGAAAGATAACTCAGTCTTTTCTCTAGTATATTTGATCAGAATTTAACTTTTATTATTTGTGGTTTATAAAAGTTAGTTTCAGTTTCACACATAGCTTTTGGCAATATCATGCATTTTAAGAAACTCTGTCAAATTTGGGGAAAACTCGATCTAATTTCTTTCATATATTATCTGTAAGACTTGAAAGAATTTTTTACATATGAGCCTCTGGCTCTATACATTTCAATTTTTTTTTTCTTTTCTACATATTCGTGGTGCAGGGTACTCTAGGACAAGCTTATAGTAGGATACAATCTCTGGTCCCATACCTTCATGTCACTACATGGAAATAACTATGAAACACATAAATATGTCCCACAAACTCCAAACTAAATACATTTTCAACTCTAGTCCAACTCCAAAAATGCCCATTGTCATTCTCGTATCTTCAGATAAGAAGTGTGAATGAGGCAGAATGGAAAGAGACAGTGGTCTTAACTAATTAACGTTAAAATATCTTTTGTAAATTTTATAACAACATGAGGCCGTGTGAGTACATTTCCAGGGTCCCTCCCAGGGCTTTGCAATGGGTCTGTGCCTGTGAGAGGCCCAGAAGCATTAGCTTCATTAACTTTACAGTGAATCTGCCTCTGCTTTGAATATCTAATCATAATTATTTTAAAGCCTATTTTAAATTGCCTTTTTGTTTATAGGCACAATGGTTGCATTAGATAACTCTTTCCATAGTGTTGTTTTAGCTTGCTTTATCTGTAATCTTGGATTAGGAAGTCAACTTATGTGGGGTTTGCTTTCTGTGGGAGTCTCATAGGCCAATGGTGACTTGGTGGTTGCCTTTGCCAGGGCTCCTTGGTCCCAATTCATATTTATGTTAATTTCTGTTAAGGTTGGAGGTCACACAATATGCAATATGAAAGTCATGAATTTAGACTCCACATATTTATATGGCACAGATGGGGGTCCCAACTTCTTGCATGTGGCTCATTTTAGTTGTTTTTTGCTCACCACAGTGAATTTGTTTTGTCACCCCCTTTCTCTTTAGTTTTGTCACCTACCTTGATTTTGAGCTCCATTATGTACTCAACATTCTTGTCTTAAATTTTATCTGACATATCCATATACTTGGAAATGGAGGATGATCATTTGAGTAAATCTAGTCAGATCAGCTTCAACTCATTCATTCAACACTGTATTTCTGACATGGGTCTGACACTTTCTAGAGTACTAGCTATTCATCTGTATGTAATTCAAACTCCCTGCCCTTGCGGAGTTTACTTTCTTGTAAGTTGAAATAAACTCTTTTGTGCTAGGGACTCTTTTTCTTCCCCTGCAGAAAGGGAAAAGGGGCCTAGTTTCCTTCTCTTCCCTTCCCTGAATGTATCTGAGGTTACAAACATGCTTTAGCAGCTCTGTGACTATAAGTATTCTCTCAGCATTTGAGGATATTTAAAGTAAAATCTAGGCCTCCCCTATTATGTGCCCAGACCTTTCTACCACTGTGGACCCCTCGTATTTAGGATTTGTCTATCATATGCACTGCAATAATAATTAAGCACCCCCAACTTCTTTTTGCATTCCCCACAACAGAATTCTTTAATTATTTGAAAATAATTTTCCTTTTTTTTTTCCAGAAGAATTCACCCTTTTTGGTGTATAGTTCTAAGAGATTTGACAAACTATACAGTTATGCAACCACCACACAATCATGATACAAAATAGTTTCATCACCTCCAAATATTCTCTTACCTTCCTTTGTAGTCAAACCATCCTCTTCTCCCACAGCCTTTGGCAACCACTGATCTGTTCTCTATCCCTTTAGTTTTATCTTTTCAAGAATATTGTGTAAATGGAATCATACAGGATATAGCCTTTTGTGTCCGGTTTCTTTCACTCAATGTCATGTATTTGAGATTCATCCACATTGTTGTGTGTGTCAGTAGTTTGTTCTCTTTCTCCCATTAAAAAAAAAAATTGTCTTACTCAGAACTTCTTGTTTGTAAAAGCTAATTATGGTCAATGAGAATTGATTGATATATGATAGTTCTTTTTGCTAAAATACCATCAAAGAATTATATCCAATATGTACCACATTATAGATTTTTAGGAAAAAAAGAAACAACTGTAATACTTCTGATTTAAAAACTATTAAAATGAGAACAAACATGCTGCTTGGAGTTCAGGAAATACTGTAATCCCGGGCCAAGCCAAAAGAATATGGTGATGTTTTCATAAATGTGGGAAACCTGAAAAGTGGTACACGTAAGATTTAAAAATCTGCTTTAAAATAATGAAACTAGCAGGTGCTTAACAAATATTTGTTGCATATGTTGAAGGATGGAAGGATGGAGCCTCACTGAACCTTAGGGGCTTCCTGAAGCATGGAGACTCCCAAGTTGGTGATTATTTGCCCAAAAGACCATCTGCCTTCGATCCCAAACCTGCCAGCTGCTGCCTGCAATTCTCCCTGGTGTTGTGGTAGTAAGGGCTTTGGCATGTTCTCAGCCTTGTGGGCTTGGGAGGCAACACAAAAGAGCAGCCAGGTAGCACACTGCCGTCATTGTCTCATAGCCTTCCCGAAGCTTCTTTGGGGTCTCCCTGCCAGGCACACACCTGCTCCAGCTTGCCTAGTCACATGTCCCGTTGAGCAGTGAGTTCCCTTATGTGAGGCGGCCACGCACCTGTTTTCTTTAGTCAAACAAGTAAATATGTTCATGGCAGGAGCCAAATTTCACCTTCAGATGCGTGCTCAGTGCCCCCATTGCAGATGACAGCTGCACCTCCGGGGCAGGGCTGGGCCCCTGTGGCTGACAGGGGTGGTCTCTTCCCACACCTGTGTGCTCCATGCTCAAGCCAAAATGATATAAAACACGTATTAAATATAATCACTGCTTCAAAGTAGCTGACTGCCATTTTGGAGGCAGTGTGCCATATTGGAGAAAGTTCTTGTTGCATGGTTGCTGAGGGATTCGCACATCCTGGTCCTTTTAGGCAGGAGGTATAGGTCTATAGAATTTCAGTGTTGGAAAGACCCTAAAGATCATACAGTCAAGCGAACCAGGTACCACAGTTGCTTGGACAGCTCTCTCCCCCTGCTGCATCACATGAGACAGCTGATGTCACATCAACAGTTGGGTCTCTCCTAAGCATTTCCAGATATCCTAGCTCAGCAGCATCAGTGAGCTAGGCTTTTAGCTATGAGCAACTCTGGATGCACTAACTGGGAACAAGGGAGAGAAGCCCTGGTATTGTCTGGTGATTTTTAAAGCTTGATTATGGCCAACTTCCTGATGGACAAAGATTTGATTTAAAATTCCAGTACTTTTCTTTGATTCTTATGGGCAAATGTTGCAAACATAAGAAAGATATTGTTAGTTTCATTTTTTTTCACTTTTGTTTTTATATAGGACTAAGGTTTATTAGACTTGTTAGACTCCTACAATGTCAATTACTAAGGGTTACTAAAATTTGGTATCCCAAACTGAAACTGCTAGTTTACCAAAAGTTTGAGTCAGGACTCTTTTCCGTACAAATATAGACCGTTTGGGTGTTCCTTGAACATGCCAAGCTCATTTCCACCCCAGGATCTTTGCCCTTATTGAAGACTTTTGGACTATGACTATAAAAAGTATCCAGTTTTTATTAGGGCAAAATCTGTTTCTGGTTGTCTCTTCCTCCTTGGCTAAATTTTTCCCACTGATGCCAATAGCATGTACCCTTGGCAGAAGAAGAAAGAGACAGGGATTGCTGAAACCTACCTCGCCTCCCAAGTGCCTGGGATGTGTTATGTGATTTTGCCCTGGGTGAGCTTTAACATTTTTCTAACATTAATTTTGGACTTTGACCTTCACTGGGATAGGCTAGGTCAGAATTCAGTAATATAAAAATTTTGATTGTATGCCCTTTGTAAACATCATGTAAATGGCTGTATACACAGATTGAGTGTTCCAGAGTTTACTGAACCTTCTCCTACTTTGAGATGTTTAGATTAAAATTGTTTTCTATAATCTCTATAGACCTGTAAAATAGGAAATACACTTATCCATCACCAAGAGGTGACCACATTTGCTGGCGTTTGTTCAGAGCATAGAGTATCCCTTGGAATTAAGACAGTTGAAACCTACAGTTCGAAAAGAGCCCATCCATGTTTTAGTTTAGAGATCTTAGCTAAGGAGCTGGATAAACAGTGATCAAAAACACAAGTGGTATTCAACAAAAGAAATTCATAATATAGTTTAAGTATGTACTGAATCTTCTATTAAAATATCTTGGCTTATTAAATGTCATATTTAAGGGTGCTTTCCAAATACAGTTTTAATAATGATCATAAGTGTACTGCAGGGTAGTTTGTGTGCCCATTAAAAGAGAGAAATATGCTTACACTGTGTGGTCATAAAACCTGTAAACTGCCATTTAGTAAGTGGCTAAGAAGTGAATTGCCACAGAAACCCAGACTTGCAGCAGCTGCAAGTAAAGGAAAGAAGTTTCTAAATGCTGACACCGGTCATGAAACTGATATTTTATTTAGATGTCCTTGCAGCACAGAGCTCTCGGAAATCATGTTTATAGTCTTCGTGCAATAGAAATACAAGCAATAGTGTATATTTTGGCAGGTAGTGCCCGATTTAGTTGTAATAATTCACGCACTGCTCCAGGGCTTCCATGTTGCTCCAGGCAAAAACCTGTATTATAAATTATAGCACACAAAGCTGAATTTGACCTACCAGTTGATGCATAATAAACCGACTTAATTCTGAATATTAACTACACATTGTGGCCTAAAGGTTTTATGCTCTCTAAATGTAGCAATAAATTATACAAAAATCTTCCTCTTGGGTGAAGTCTAAATATAAATAAATCCCCAATCTTCATACTATGCCACAAGACTAGTTACTATAGATACCAGAGAGAATATATTAATCTTAAATATTATTGCCAAATAAAATAACTTTAGAATATCACTAAATATCTGAACTAATTATAGAAACTTTGGGGACGAGTTTCAGAACTTTAATAAAGCACTTTCCCATTTGCCGCATTTCTTTAGTGGTAAGTTGAAAGATTCACCTTGCTTCTGTGATCAACATGAGTAAAATATTCACTTTAAAAAATTCATCCCAATCCCAAGCACAGGGTTTGGTCCATATAAGTGCTCAGAAAATACCTGTCAATAAATGAATGTGTTAGGAATGTTTTGAAACATCACATCATCTGGTCAAAACAGTCTTGGGTTTGAAAAATGTGTATTTCTAGATTTAGCTATTTTGTTCTACAAATGACTTCCTGTGTGATACTGAGCTGATCACATAGCTTCTCTGAGCTTCTTTACTTGCTTGTAAAAGGGAGATTAAGGCGCGGTGGGGGGGAAGACCCATTCCTATCTCACAGGATTGTGACTTGTGAAAAGTTGAGACCAATGTCTGTGAAGTATTTTGAAATTATTTTCTCTAGCAAAGATGTTTTATCCAGACAAGAAATGCTCAACCCTAGCAGAAATGGTGCACTGTCTTTGCCATGCTTGTATCATGTGACACCACCCCTCCCTGGCCACAGTTGACTGAACCTGGGGTAGACAGTCAGATCTTCACTTTTGAGAATTTGAACTGAGAGATCCAGACACCGAGAGTTAGTTCATAAATGTCCCTAACCTGGAAGTTCCTTCCCCGGGGCCTGGTTCTGTTTCCTGGCCCCAGTTTCCATGAGCTATCTTTGCATCCTAATAATAAACCTCCCTTTCTTTGAGTTATGTTGTATGGGATTCTATTTCTGGAAACCGAACAATTCGAAGACAATTTTTTATGAGTCCCTTCACTCATTTCTTGAGCACCTACCATAATTGACTCAGGAATTTTTGATTTAGTAGTGGGCGGATAAAACATAAAACTAACTGTAATATGAGTCAAAAATGCCAATGCGTATAAAAATATGAGTAGTGTTTTAAATTAAATAGCAGAGAGAAATAATATCTACCCAAGGTTAGGAAAGTCCTGATAGACCTGGGGCCTTATATGCATCCCTTCTTTTTTATGAACACCGCCTCCACCGTGGTACACACTCCCCATTCTGTCCTCTGTGGACTGTAAAAATAGCTTCCTAACTGCTGTCTTTGTCTTCAGGCTGCCCTCCATACTGGTACCAGAGTTATCAGGTAACATCAAACATATAATATCAGACATTGATCCTAAAATGAGCCTTAAAAGACCCCATGCCTGTGGGTTAAGGTCCAAACTCCTACCCTGGCATACCCAACACACTAGGTCCCAGAAATTCCTCTCCAGACTCTTGCCCTACTCCTGCTTCACGCACTCTGGGTTCCAACCACCTTGAAGCTGTCCTTGTTTTTGATCATGTTTTGCACTTGCCTCTGTGCCTTGGCCTGCACCATTCTCGCTCGCATCTTTACCTGGAAATCCACTGGTCCTCCTCATAGCCCCAGCTGAGATTCCACCACCTCTCTGAGCCTTCCATGATCCCTTTTCAATAGCAGAATTAATATTTAAAGAGTCTGTCTACACAATGCATTATACGTACCAGCACAGTGTATTATAGTTAATTGTTTATGTCTGTCTTTTTTTCCCTGAAGTAGTAAGTAGAGGGCAGGGCAGGGGCTTCTCATCTTTGCATCTCCAGTGAGCATTCAGAAGGAGCTTATGGAAGGGGCTCAGAGAAATGATGGTTTAATTGGATGGGGATGAGATTTGAATTGGTCCTGGAACAATGGCTTCAATTTTGAAAGGTGGATGTGGGATAGAGGCTTTAAGGACCAGGGAACAGGAGCCTGATCACGAAGGGAGCAGGAAAGTTCCGAGCAGATTCAGGGAGAGCGTGTCATCCAGCTTCGCTGGAACAAAAGGGAGAGATAACGAAGGAAAAGGAAGAAGATAATGTTGGAAAAATCAGTTGGGATCCTGTCATGGAGAATTTTAATTTTTAAAATGTGAGCTTAATTTCATAGGCACCAGGGAGCCCTGTCCATTGAGTATAATGGTGATGTGATCAAAACTGCCTTTTAAGGAGATGAAACTCGGGGGGGTGCAGAGGGTGGACTGGAACGGAGATCCTGGATTACTCTCATCGTGCTCCCAGGGAGGAGGGCCAGGCACGATCCCCCATGGTTTTCATCTGCTTATTATTTCTTTATATTTTACTGTTCTCTTTTTAGACAAATTAAAAAAAAGAGAGAGAGAGAGAGAAGAGAGAGTCATCTACCATGGCAGTCTCCTTTTCCTTCATCTCAGGGGTAGCAAGGATTTGGGGGGCTTTAAAGCATCTGATAGACATGAACAAGGGCATATCATCCCCATCCAGATGATCGCCCTTTTATTTTTAGTAACGCTGGAGAGATGGAAATGGTTTGATATGGAGGCACGCTTGACCTGTTCTATTTTTGCCATGCTTTCAGGCAGCTTAACAAGAGCACTGGGTCCCTGCTTCAACAAGGGAATTGGAAGGTTTCACTTTCTCTCAGTGGCACTGGTTTCCCTTCTGGTTCCCCAAACTCAGCAAAATTCAGGAACCATGACCTCCAAGTCTCAGCTGACTTGTTCCACAAATATCACTTCTTCTTTGAAGCCTTCTTAGATTCATTACCATCCCCCAAGCCTGAAGTAACCCCCCCACCACCACCTCTATGGTATTTCCGTTTTCTCCCTGAAATCATGATTATCTGTAAAATGACTCTATGTGCCTACCAGCCTGAAATCTCCTTGGGGGCAGAATCAGGCCTTATTCATCCTTAATACCCCTCTCCCTCATTTGGTTTCATCAGTGTCCATGTGTCTGCACATAGCAGGTTCCAATACTTTACATTTGAATAGCACTGAATATTTTGCTCTTTTTTTCTTTTGAATTCTCTATATATCAGAAAAAGAAGGCTTTACCATCTTCACTTCCATTTTGCAAGTGAGAAAATCAGGTATTTGAATGATATACCTAAGTTTGCATAAAATAGCAGAGACCAAAATTCATTTTTTTCCTTCTAAATTCATCCATACTCTTTCTACTACCCTCCTACCTCATGCTGCCTGATGAATGAGTGGATTTGAATTTTAGTTAGGATTTTTTTTGAATTACACAGAATTCTAGTGAGGAAGGAACCTGTGGAGATGCCATCACACTGTCCCCAGCGTCCTGGGGAGGCACACATGACAGCCAGGGGGGTGGGAGAGTTCCTTGATCCGCCCGAAATATTTAAAATTCAGCCATTAATCATAACAGCTGCTTTCTGGCTTCAAGTGATCAGCAACTAATGATGTCGACATTCTGAGTTTTAGAAATTCCTATTAATTGTTCTTAAAAAAAGGGCAAGGATGAATAATCCTGACTTCATTTGTGAGAAAGGAATCAATATCTCTCTCTCTTAGTTGCCCTCACTTTCCTTCTTTTCTCCTCAAAATCTTTTGATCTAAAGTGCAGTTATTTTCTGGGCCCTGTTTTTCTCTGGGTCTGACTTTTGGCCGTTAGAATCAAAAGGGAGGGGTGGGCCCCATGATAACAGGTACTCCTGGAGAAGTCCCCACAAGCTGGCTGAGCTTTAGAACATAGCCAGCAAGGGAGACAGGCAGAGCTCCAGGCTAAAGAGGGGAAACACCCAACCCATACTTATGGTGATAGATTTCTTTCACATCAGGAAGACAGTGTAGCTTTAATGTATGAGTACATAAACATGTATGTATGTGTGTATGTACAAATATGTGTGGGTGTCTGTATCTATCTAGATATCATCTATATATACTCACCCTTTGCCATGCCTATGTAGGGGAATAGAATTTCCCACCCAAAATATATCTCTTTGGCATATTAATTATTTTAAGCTGGTTATTATTTATTTATTTATTTATTTAATTTATGGCTGCATTGGGTCTTCGTTGCTGAGCATGGGCTTTCTCTAGTTGTGGCGAGTGGGGGCTACTCTTCATTGCAGTGTGCAGGCTTCTCATTGCGGTGGCTTCTCTTGTTGTGGAGCACGGACTCTAGGTGCGCAGGCTTCAGTAGTTGTGGCGCACGGGCTCTAGAGCACAGGCTCAGCAGTTGTGGCACACGGGCTTAGTTGCTCCATGGCATGTGGGATCTTCCCGGACCAGGGCTCGAACCCATATCCCCATGGGACATTGGCAGGCGGATTCTCAACCACTGAGCCACCAGGGAAGCCCAAGCTGGTTATTTTCTAAGAAACAGCAGATGTGGGAAAAACTCTGAACACCAAGTAGGAGTTACCCTCTTGTAAGAAAAATTTACATTTACCAGAGAAATCTCCATTTGTGAGGGTGTCTCACAGATGTACCAGGAAGAGGAGGATGACCAAATCTCTAGAAACTTATCAGTGGAGAAAGCACTGACTTCAATCCACATAATAACCTTACCCTCGTTTACTGTGCTTTTCCTGGTCACCACCCATAACTAAGTCTCTCCAGCTTTAACATCCTCTTGTGTCTTTAGCTGAAGATGGTATTTAAGGTGAGGGTTTCAGCCATTTTGGCGAGTTACTCAATTTTCCTGAGTCTCTCCCATGTACACACGTTATTAAACTTCTGTTTGATTTTCTCCTATTAATCTCTCAGTGTCAATTTAATTCTTAGACCAGCCTGAAGAACCCTGGGGGTAAAGGAAAATGTCTTCCTCCCTGACACCTACTTAGTACAAAAGCTCTTGGGTTTTTTCATAGTTCCTTTTAGTTTTTGCTCATAAATTCACTGAATTTGGTATGCAAACTTGGAGGTTTTCAAAATGGGTTCATTCTCATCTTAATCTGCTGTGCAAGGTAATCAGTCCATCTTCAATAAATCACTAATGATTTCAGAAAGACTGAACCATTCATGTGGACAGAATTCAACTGCTAATAAGTGAAGAGTTTAATTTTCTATCTGATGGGAACATTTCTAAAATGTTTTTAGTCATTTGTGTTTAGATGTTTTGTATGAACCTGTGTATTAGTTTGCTATGGCTGCTGTAACAAAGTACCACAAACTGAGTGGCTTAACAGAAATTTATTGTCTCCCAGCTCTGCAGGCCAGAAGTCTAAGATCAAGATGCCAGCGTGGCTGTGCTCCCTGCTAGGAAAAGCTCTTTTCCAGGCCCCTCTCCTAGCTTCTGGCAGTTCCTTGGCTTGTGACAGCATAACCCCAGTTTTCACATGGCATTCTCCCTGTATGCATGTCTGTGTCCACAATTCCCCTTTTGATAAGAACACCAGTCATGTTGGATTAGAGTACCACTCTACACCACTATGACCTCATCTTAACTGATTACATCTGTAACACCCTATTTCCAAATCAGGTTACATTCTGAGCTACAGGGAATTAGGACTTCAACAAGTGAATTTCTAGGGGACACAGTTGAATGCACAGCAGTCTTCCCTCTGGTCCCCCCAAATTTATGTCCTTCTTATATGCAAAATACAGTCACCACAGTCCAGTGTCTCCAAAAGATAACTAATTCCAGCATCAGCTCTTAAGTCCCAAATCTCATCCGAGTACCATCTAAATCAGGTGTGGGTGATACTCAGGGTATGATTTTATCCTGAGGCAAAATTCCTCTTTATTTGCGAACCTGTGAAAACAGACAAGTTATCTGCTTGCAAAATTCAACAGTGGGACAGGCGCAAGATAAATAATCCATTCCAAAAGGGAGAAATCAGAAGGAAAAGGCAAGCAAATCTGAAATCTAGCAGGGTAAATTCCACTGGATGTTTTGGCTTGCAAATAACCCTCCTTGGCCGGATGCTCTGTCCTCTGGACCCACCCAGGCAGCAACCTCACCTCCTCAGCCCCGAGCAGCAGCTCTGTCCTATGGAATGGAAGAAGTAGCTTTTCTCTCTGGAACGAAGGAGGTGGCCCTACCCTCAGAGTCATTTTTCCCTTTTCTTGAAGGATAACACGTTTGCAGGCAAACAGTTCTATCACCCATTTCCTTTCTGTAGAATCCCAAAAGTCTGACAGCTTTCCTTCATTTTTGTCCTGACTCTGTACCCTTCAGTCCAAGCTGGCAGCATTTCTGCTGCGGTGGTTGTTGGATCCCCGAATCACATGACTGTTCTCTGTAGCAAAATGTTATCTGGCCACACCCCTGGTGCTCTCTCCAGAGCACACGTTGCCATTTTTTTTTTTTTTTGCATTATGCATAGTTTGAGAATTTTCCAGATCTTTTAAGTTCCGGTTTCTTTTTGCTTAGCAGCTCCTTCTTCAGTTTATCTCTCTCCTCTCACCTTTTACGATAAGCAGCAGGGAGAAATCAGTCCATATCATCAACACTTGACTTAGAGATCTCCTCCTCAAAATATCCAAATTTATTACATCCAAGTTCTACTTGCCACAAACAGTAGAACACAATTAAGCCAAGTTTTCTGCCACTTTATAACAAGGATTCCCTTTCCTAATTACATCTGCAATGACCCTATTTCCAAATAAGGTCACATTCTGAGGTACTGGGTGTTAGGACTTTAACGTATGAATTTCGAGGGGACACAATTAAACCCATAGCAACCTGTTAAATTTGCAGTATTCTAGAAGAATCCAACTACCCCCTCACTCAAGTTCCAAATTGCATTTTTGATGCAGGTATCCTCATATGACAGGATAGCTACCAGAGATATCAGCGGTTAAGCCAGTCAATTTTTGTGGAATCAAATTCAAGGCAGCATGACTTGCCTGAGACAAGGTCTCAGCTCCATGTCCTGGCCCAGCTACATTGGCAAGCATTAAACAATAATAGCCACCCATGTCATGTTTCTACAATATATGAAAGACTATCCTAGAGTCCTTATAGATATTATATAATCTTAGAAAAACACTTCAAGGTACTATTTGTAGTACCCATTTTACAGATTAGAAAACTAAGGCTTACATAGTTTAATAGACTTGCACATGTTCACAGCTTATAGAGATCCATGCCTTGCAGTGTTTCAGAAACTTGTCATGATTGAGTCAGTCTGGAACCCTCTGTAGACCTGGTATTTGACCTGCCTTGGCTGACTCATCAACACCCCTGTCAGGACGCTGGGTCCAGATACCCAGGAATCTTCCCCTTTAAAAACAATTCACATGCATTCTAATATCTTTGCTTGAGTAGATGATAAAGTTGGAGGTACAGCTCATATTTTATCTATGCCAAAGGCCAAAATTTGGAGAGAGTGTGTTGTGTTTGTGAATGTCATCCATCTCATGTGACATAGAACAATAAATTTGATAACTGCACGTTAGGTCAATTTCAAAAGATTATGGCAAACTCTAGTCACACATCTGGACTTCTCAGTGATTCACAATGAATCTCCTATTCCACAAATTCCTCTCAACATGCTTTGAGTCTATTTATAAATGGCCTCTACCACCTCCAGGGCTAGTAAGTCCCCTAAGTTTCCTACCTGCTGTGTAAAGTTATATTTCCTTTCAATTGTTCCCAAATGGCTTTCTTCCAATTTGGAGGCTGCTCCCTAGTCCTCATGTGTAGGGTTAGCTGAACAAGGCCATGTACAACTTCTCACTTCCCTTCATCATTATCTTCAGAGACTTTGATTAGATTGTTTCTGAGCCCTGGTCTTTTCAGACAGAGGAAGCTGTATTGTTTGAAACCTTTCCTAACACTGCAGAGCCTGCCTCCCCTTGATCATCCTGGCTTTCCATCACTCCAGGTCTGCTCTGGCTGTTAAATCTCCAGAAGTGTGGCACTCAGGGCAGCAAGGGGCCTCCCAGGCAGGACCTCCACCCACACCGCTTGCCAGTGATAATGAAATCTCTTGACCCCATCTTTCTTGTTCTCATTCCCCTGAAGATTCCTTCCACCAGGTGTGTTCCTTGGAGAATTCTAAAGCAGCAGACATCCCACAAAAAGGGAAGCAAATTTCCTCTGGGGTCACGTCATGTGCTGTCATTCCAACCGTCTGATTTTAGATTCTGAAGTTCTGAAAGCCCCCAAAGAGTGGAATCCCCTGCCGAGAGGCTGCACAGCTAGCCAGGGAGAGTCTCTTGAAGCGGGCTTTATTTCAAGTGTGAGGACCTGGTTTATTAGAAGCAGTAGGGGGAAAAACCCACACCTGAGACTTCTCACATGCTTGTGAAATTCAGATATGAGAAGAAACATTGTTGGGATCAATCAGAATCAGCTGGCCACCTGGCTGTAGGGAGATGGCAAGGAGGGAATGGGGAAACTTTGAAAATTCTGCCTTGAATAGAGTGCCCTGGCTCCCTGGGGTTGGACAAGGATGAATGAGATCTGCTTTGGCTTGTGCTGACATCCAGTCCCTGGAGTGAATGGCGTTTGCTACAGGAGGTAGGGGATTCTGTTCTTCTTTTTCAATAGAGTCTTTGTGGTGCCGGGTTTAGAATCTCTCAACCTTGCCGTTCCCGCTCTCTTTGAAGGATGGCTTGTCAACACTGGGTGCTGGGTAAACCTTGAAAAGGTAATCTTGTGCTTGGCCCAATGCTGATTTAAAATTAGGTTGTCCTCCATATTTGCAACTGAAGATCAACTCGAAGACTTGGCTTAACTAAGAGTAGGCCAATGGGAAAGAAAAGTAACCATATTAGTGATACCTCTGCCTTTTAGGGAACATTCACTGAAGAGTGCTTTTTTTTTTTTTTTTTTTTTTTTTTTGCTGTACGCGGGCCTCTCACTGCTGTGGCCTCTCCCGTTGCGGAGCACAGGCTCCGGACACACAGGCTCCGCGGCCATGGCTCGCGGGCCCAGCCGCTCCGCGGCATGTGGGACCTTCCGGGATCGGGGCACGAACCCGTGTCCCCTGCATCGGCAGGCGGACCCTCAACCACTGCGCCACCAGGGAAGCCCGAAGAGTGCTTTTTACCCAAAGTGAACCTGTTTTATGTTCAAGCACTTATAGGTAGAGAAACCCAAATGGGGAGATGAGGGAGGCAGGGGTAGAGAGGAAAAACCATGGATGTACTGAAATGAGCAGACTTTCAGGCCCGCAAAATGCAATCACTTCCAGTGGGCTGTGTGATCTCAGAAAGGCCATTAACCTCTCTGGGATAATGGCATCTATTGCACAGTTTGGCTTGAGAAATAATTGTTATAATGTCTATAATGTGGTTAACACAATGTGCAGCACATGGCAGGTACACAATAGATGTTCTTTTTCATTTCCAGAGGCACTGCCTCAGGTCCTTCTGCAAGGGAAAAGCTTGCCAGTATATAATCATGCACTATCTCCTTGTTTAATTTCCTTTTTGTATATGCTATGGAAAAAGATATATGAACCAATAGCAACATAGCAGCGTGTTCCAAGGGGGTTAGTTATGACTGTAGAGGGTGGGTGGAGGGGACAGTCCCTTTTTCCTTCCTCAGGAGGGCACAGATAAGAAGTGAGCAGGCTATCATTTGAGGAGCCATGAAAGCTCTGTGATGGAGGTCTTCACTGAGGACGGGTTGAAGAAAAATGGCCTCACTTCATAGTAGAATAATAGTTAATAATAGAGCAAGTATTGGAACCGAATGTAGTGGTTGCATGGTGTTTACTTATATAGGAAGTGATTACATGTATTTTTTGGTTTTTGACAAGTGGAAACCTGCTCTGGGATAAAGAACTAGAGGAAATGGCAAGACGTGAAAACATGGATAGAAGTTGCAGTGCTCAAAAGGACTCAGTTACTTGAGAACAAAAGAAGAGTGTCTTGTGGGGGGTGAAACAGAACCCAACCACCTAAGATGGCCCTGGTCTATTGGCCGTGGGCAGCCTTGCCTTCTCTACCCATCATGCTATTCTGAACTCTGTCATCTTCGGGGACATCTGCCCAAATGCTATCCTTTTCTCTCCCACATTGTCCTCCTTTCCAACACCTCAGGCTAACTTAGAAGATCCCTCCTCGGGGCCCCCACTTTATCCCTTTATGTGCTTTTTAAAAAATGTGTTTCATGAGTTACTCTGTTGATCTTAGGGGATCGACTTTAGGAAAAAGAATACAAAATTAGGCATAAAATTATTAATTTAGAATAAGCAAAGAAATCATACCAAATTACAAATGTTAAAAAGCTGACATATACCACAAGTGTACCAAACTGGAGAAATCGCTCACTGTTTTTAATCAGTGAATCAACTGATAAATCTCTTTATTTGTACACTTTTTGTTTCACACTCTTTGATCACTTTTTCCCATGACAGTGTTTTGGAATATTGTCTATAGCGAAAACAGAAAGATAATTCACTCTTTTCTTTATCATAGTTGATTGAAATTGGTTTTTATTATTCATGATTTAGAATAATTTCATTCAGCTTCACAACTTGGTAATTTCATGTAAATTCTTAGGATTTTTGTCAAGTTTGGGAAAAAATCAAGCTTTTTTCCTATGAGAACTGTAAGATTTCAGAGCATTTCCTTTTTTTGTTGTTTTTGTTGTTCATTGACTAACCTTCAATGCTCTTTGAATTGATTTTGTTAGGAATGTACCTGGAATCTAGAATGGCTAGCAATAACTTAATTTTACTTGGGAGTTATCATATTCTACATAAATACATTCCACTAAACTCAAAATGTTTCCCCAATTCAACTTCCCGAAAGCTGCATCCACCCTGATGCTCAAGACCACTATAATGGCCCCTGACTCTGAAGGGGAAAGATAATGGAGGGTAAATTGGATTGGTAAGAGACAGCAGTAGACCAATTGAAGGTAAGTTACCTTTTGCAAATTTTATACAAACTTTGCAGGTCATAATCATATGACCTTAACCTTCACTAGTATGGCTAATCTGCCTCCACCTATTTGGCTCTGGACCTGCCCCCACTGGCACTTAGTGGAAGGTCAGGCAGATGAACGAAGGGTACTCCAGGCCCTGTATACAGGCCCCACTAATGCCTTCCTTTCTCTCTCCCTCCATCCAGTTCCTACCCTGCCTATCAGGTCCAGCTCACATGTCACCTCCTCCACCATGACCACCTGGTCCTGTGTTGTCCCCATCAACTTCCCACCTGCCACTGCCATATTCCCACTGAGGCGATCATCAACCTGGGGGCAAGGGCACCTAGTGCAGCTTTGGCACTTGAAGCAGGCACTCAGCAAATCATTCTTGGTAGACAGATTTGAAAATCCATCTGTTTTCTGTGGTTAACTAATTGGTGACTGCCATCCTGACCTGGACCACTCACTGGAACCAGATGTTTTTCCAAGTTATTTTAAGGATTGCTTTATAAATGGAATTTTGACTCCTTTTTCCAAAGATAAAGGAAAGCCTGCTGGGTTATTGCTCTCTGCCTACAGAATGTACAGAAGAGAAAAGCCTTTCATAGATGACTGATTTCTAAAACAGATGTGCCAAGTTCCTTGGGCTAAAAACTCTTTAGTTGGAAATGAACCAGGGCATTTTTAATATGAGTTTTTAGAACATGTACTTTGAGCAATGCTAATAATGATCAGTGTGATGGTGACTTGGTTTAAGTGTTCCAAGGATCGAGAGTGCTAATAAAACTGCCCAGAGGAACATGAGATCACCTGATAGAGGAGAACTAATGAAGGACTCACTGCACAAAGGTGTCTCTTGTCAGAGAGGAAGTATTTGTGCATGGTCTCATCCAACGATGCACTTGACAAGGACAGAAATAGAAAACCATTTGTGGCCACCTGGCAGACATGTTCCTGGTGCCTTGGTTTATTATTCCTACCATTGTGCTTCCTTCTTTCCTAAAAATCTTTTTCCCCCCCTCTTTGCCTTTTCAGTGGGCTTCAGCACCTTTTGTGAGTTTTCATCAGCACATTTCATTCTTTACTGAACAATGAAAAGATCAGGGAGGGAGAAGGGAGAGAACGAGTCTATTACTAATTGTGATGGGGAAGTCAGAGAGAATTGTGCTGGCTTCCCTGTTGTTCACCCAAATCATGCTGTTAATTTTCCTTGACACATACATGAGGGAGATGAGGGTTTAAACAAAGAACCGTGAGCATCGGGAACCTCCAGTGTGGTAGGATGACAATTATTATTTATTTACCTACTGTGTGCCAGGCTCTGTGCTTTGCACCAAGGCCAGAGGAGAAAGACGAATCCTCTGTCCGCAGGGAGCTCAAAAGCTCTCTAGCCTGACGTTTGTCATCCTTACAGCACAGCAATGGCGATCCTTGACTGGACACCTTCTGTGTGTTGAGAACTGTGAGAGGTCCGGCAAACTAAGACGCCTGTACCCAAGGAGGTCAGGTCAGGCACTGTGTGGTAATGGCAGAGAGCAGTCAGGCCTTACGTCCCTGGGAACAGAGGGAGAAATCAGTGTGAGCTGCAAAGGAGAGAAAGGGCAGAAGTGGAACACGGGGCTTTACTTACGAAGGTTAGTTTACAGCAGCCCTGGGAGGTGACTGTATGAGCCGTTCTGCCTCCGAGAGGTTGGCTCTTCTTCTCAGTGTCCTGTAGCTGGACACAGAGCTCCTCGAAAGTTGGGCAGGTCTTTTTCATCTGTGTATCTTCAAAACATCTTGGCACAGGGTAAACCCTGAATCAGTCCTTGGGAATGAAAGGAGTACCTAGAAGTTCTGGAAGCAGGTTTCAAACTCAGATCTCTCTGATTCCAGAGTCTGTGGTCTTCCCTCTGTTCCGTGGTGGGTGCTGCTGACAGGATGGAGAAGCCCAGATGAGTAAAGAGCTTAGAGAAACAGACTTAAGTCCATTGTTGAATATCTTGAGTTTCAGTGACAGTGGAATTCCTAAAGGTCCCTGGGAGACGTGGGTCTGATGCTGAGGAGTGAGGTCAGGGCTGAAGGACAGACTCTAGAACCACAGGGAGTGGGTAAAAGAGCTGAGATGGTTGGAGACGGAGCAGGAGAGAGGCCTGGGTGTGGGGAAAGTGACCTTCATAGCATCATTTGGATGGTCCAGGTTGGGTGGGCCATGGAGGTCCTTCAGTGAACCAACTCATTTTGCAGGTGAGGAGGTTAAGTGCATGTGCAGCTGATGGCTGAGCTCATGCTAGAACCCTGGCTCTGAGCTTCTTGAACCTGCCTGTCTTGTGAATTGCTCGTGGTTACCCATGAGCAAATATTTAATGGGTCCACTGTCACTGGCATCCATCCTTGCTTTGTATTTCCATTTTTTAAAAGTGATTAAGGGCAACTTGACAAGGATTAGAACCTAAGAAAGGGCCTTGTGGTTGTGTGTGTGTGTGTGTGTGTGTAGGTGGGGGGCAGGTCATTTGGTCATTGGTCTCTAAAAAAATGAAACTTGTCATCACCTGACAATGGAGATCTTATAGTGTCCGGCATTTAGCATGACTCTCCATTTGATTTTACACGAATATTGCAAGGATCTGATGGAATGATGCAATAAAGAATATCCTGTGTACAAATTTGATAAGCTCTTAACAGTATGGTGCCTGACAGCCTCTCACTTAAGGAGAAGACATTCTGTCAATCAGCATGAAGCATGCTAAAGTCTCCGCTTCCATAAAGTTCTTTATGCCTGCAAAGCAGCTTTCTTCTCTCCGACACTAAGTGTCTTTAACATAATATGCCAACTGTGGCAATTGGAAGCATAACGAACAGTAAGTTGCTTTCTTACTCTCGAGAACTTGTTATTCCCCTGACACCAGCAAGACTCTTCTTCCGAGTGACGATGCATTAGCACTTTTTTCCATCCTCCATCCTCTGCTCTCTACCCTACTTGGAGGGCAGGATGGAAGCAAACAACCGTTGATCAGGCTCTTGCCCTAAGCTGGGCACTGTGTCAGATGATCTCTGTTCACCCTCTTAATCCTCCAACAGTCTTGGAAGGGTGGTGAGTGAGGGGCATGATAGTGTCCCCATGGTAGAGATCAGGAAGCTGTTATGGACTGAACCATGTCCTCCCTAAATCCATATGTGTAAGCCCTAACCCCCGATGGGTCTGTATTTGGAGGTAGGGGCTTTAAAGAGGTCATTAAGGTTAATGAAGTCATAAGGGTGGGGCCCTCATCCAATAGGATTGGTGTCCTTATATAAAAGAGGGACACCAGGCTTTCACATGCACAGAGAAAAAGTCACATGAAGACACAGAAAGAAGGTACCATCTGTAAGCCAAGGAGATAAGCCTCAGGAGAAACCAGACCTGCCGACACCTTGATCTCAGACTTCTAGTGTCCAGAGCTGTGAGGAAATAAGTTTCTGTTGTTTAAGCCCAGTATGTGGTATTTTGTTTTGGCAGCTCTGGCCAAACTAATAACCTGAGGCTCAGGGAAATGAAATAAATTGCCCAGAAATGGCTATTTCCCCAATACTGAGAATCAGGATAAGCCCCCTGGGGCAGAGGTTGGGGCTTAGGAGTTGTGAGTTTACATCCAGGCTGTGTCGCTGATGTGCTGTGTGATATAGGGAGAGTCACTGCATGTCTCTGGACCTGTTTCTTCATCTACTGAGAATAAAACAAGTGAACAGTTGAGCTCTGGCATCCCTTCAAAGTCTGAAATTCTGTTTCTTGACAGTTTCTTCTAAGCCTTATTTCCTCATTTGTAAAAGGGGATAAAAAGATCCTAAATAGTTGGAGGAATATAAAGAGAATCTAATGAGTTAAATGGAAGGATTTTAAAAGAAGGAAGGACTGGGCTTCCCTGGTGGCGCAGTGGTTGAGAGTCTGCCTGCCGATGCAGGGGACATGGGTTTGTGCCCTGGTCCGGGAAGATCCCATCCCACATGCCGCGGAGCGGCTGGGCCCGTGAGCCATGGCCACTGAGCCTGCGCGTCCGGAGCCTGTGCTCTGCAATGGGAGAGGCCACAACAGTGAGAGGCCCACGTACCAAAAAAAAAAAAAAAAAAAAAAAGAAGGAAGGACTAAGCGTGTGTAAGATGATGTAACCTGCAGACATGCCCAGGCTCGAGTCTCAGTGGGCTCCTTCCTAGCCAAGAGGTCTCAGATAAATGCTCTCACTGTTTCTAAACTTCCATTAGCTCATCTACAAAATGGGCGGAACAATGCTCCTTAACTTAAAGGCTTGCAGTGAAAAACAAATGAGATGCTCCCTGGAACTTGTTCATCACAGAGCAGAGCCCATCACATTCTCCATGTTGTGCCGTGGTAATCATTGTTATTATTAAAGTCCTGGAATGGTGGGCTTGTCTGCGGTGAGCCCTGCCGGCTCTTGTCCAAGCATAGCATTTAGGATGAGCAGGCTTGGGCTTCAGTTCTCCAGCACACACAGGCCACGTGAGCCTAGGTGAGGCGCTTCGCCTCTGGGATCTTCGAGGTCCTGACAATTCTGAGGGTTAGGTGAGTGCCTCCTGTACAGATGATTAGCTGAGATAAGGCTTTGACGGTGCTTTGTCAATTATAAAGCTGCCTGTAACCATGAAGAAGTGCTGCTGTGAGCAAGGATCATTTCCTCTCTTTTCTCCCCGTACCAGGTACTGCCAAGAAGCTTGCACAGAGATGCCTGAAAGATGAGGCGAGTAGAAGGGATGGAAGACAAGTGCTTACTATAGTTACAGTGGCAAACAGATGTGTCATACTCAAGCAGAATTAATGATAAACTTTGAGGGTGGTGGAACACATTCCAAAGTTGTTCCCTCCCCAGTCAATGCAAAAGAGTGTCTCAAGGCAGGAAAGTGCTGACCAGACAAACACTGCGAAGTACCTCTAGCTGGTCCAGATAGAGCCGGGACATCGTGTTAAACAAACACACTTCCTAGTAGTTGCCGACAAGGCTCTTGGTGAGAAAGGGGAGGATCATCTGCTTTTCTCCTGTCTGGTTCATAGAAGCTAGATTTAAGGAATTTTGAGGTTAGGCCTGTGGTTCCTGGTTGTGGCCCATTTGGAATATCATAGGGTCAGGTATATCATAGGATGAGGTCTATGAGGACTTCCCATGGCCAATGGAGAAGGTGGAGTCAGAGCCTCCTAGGACCAGGGACTTGGGAGCCAGCAGTAGCCCTCTTGATTGATGGGGTCCACCTACCTTCTCCTCCTTCCTTCTCATGGAAGCAGGGGTTATGGTGATGGGTTAATGGATGAGTACCAGCAGTATGAGGAATGGGATGTTATGGAAATTGGGGGCATAGACATGCTTTTTGAAGTCTTTCTCTCTGAGTCAGATTGGTTCAGGATACCTGGCTCTCACTGCATATAGAACACCATGAGGCCAGTGAAATTTCCTGAGATTCTACTATTCAGTAGTTCCTGTCTTAATTTCAATTAAGAGTTTTCCAAATGTCTTTGAACAAAACTCATATTAAGAAGCATATTTTACACAATGATGCAGTTCATACATGTGTGTGGCATGTGTGTATATATATATATATATATATATACACACACATTTTTTTTCCCACAAATTATTAATTACCTATACTTAGCGCAATGTACAATTGATTCTTGAGCAACATGGGTATTGGTGCACTGACCCTCCACACCATCAAAAATCTGTATCCCTCCATATCCACGGTTGGGCATGCCCAGATTCAACCAACTGTGGATCATGTAGTACTGTAGTATTTACTGTTTTTAAAAAATCAATGTATAAGTGGATCTATGCAGTTCAAATCCACGTTGTGATATTTTCTATTCTATTCTGTTTTTTTTTTTTAATGTTGGTCAAGACTGACTGAATTGAAGTCATGATGTACAAATAGGTTGTAACTGTCAGTTTGGAACCACCAGAATATTCCATGGCATCCTGTGAGCAGTCACTTAGCTGTACCTTTATGACTTGTGTACCTCTGGGGCAGGATGTCAGTATGGGAAGATCTTGGGCCATGGAGTTAGACCTGGGCCAAGCAGATCCCAGACTGGTTTAAGCCCCTGTTTCCTCATAATGTCTAACTTTCGCAGAGGAATTGTAGGGTTTGGTGATCACATGTTTGTGAAAATATCTAACTTACCCTGGCCCAAAGTAGGACCTCAATAAACATTAACCCCCTTCTCATTTTTAAGCAAGTTGAGATCCATAGTCTCTGACAATATTGGCAGTTTCTTAGAACATCTGGTCCTGCTATGTCTGTGAGCTAGTCTTTGATGAGAAACAAAAGTTTGCTTGTCTATCCTGATTGCTTTGAGGGGCTTCTTTGGGATTGAATTTCAGTAATCTCAGTGTTGCAGAGGTGCCTGTGTATTGTTAGCACTCAGTGAATTTGGTGGTTAGGGACGTTGCAGTGTAGAAAGATGAAACGTTTAGCCTCCGTTAGATGCCTTTTCTGAGTAAGAAAGCGCTCCGCACACAAATCAAGGTGATACGGGTGTCCAAACATTGCATGTTATGAAAGGGATGCCTTTAATATGAACCCACACAAGAGCAAACTTACCAACAGCTGAGCCAATACAAATACTGCAGTACCTGGTGAGCAATTAGGTGAGATGCATCTGAGCGCTCCTTACTTGATTTCAGATTTTTGTGGCCCATGTTCGCCTTCCCACGACACATCCTTGCTCACAACCTGGACCCAGTATAACCTAGTTATCACGGCCTGCCTGGGTCCTAGACATATCATAGAAGGGTCTTGGCTGGAGCTAATAGTATATTGGAGGAAAGGGTAGTTTGTTTTCTGTTCTTTGTCATTTTACAACTCACTAGCACTTGCTAGTCTACCGTAGAACCCATTCACTTTGCTGCTGGTGCTCTCAGACCCCCATTCTGTCTAGATGCTCCGCTGTCACTTCATGCTAGCCACAGGAGATGGAGAGTTAAAGCAAGACTTTCCTCCCCATCACTCACTGTCCCAAGTGTGGACCCACGCTTCCCCACAGCATATCAAGACTCTTGTGTTTAACACACTTGACTGAGGACTGGAGTTTTCCAGGGGGATGAGGACAGAGAACTCAACCAGATGGCCCTGCCCCTGAAGCCCATCACTGCTCATGCACCGTCACAGGAAGCCCCTCCTTGACCCGCCATTAAGCCCTGCCTCCCTCCATGATATTAAGGGCCCACTGTTTTCATTCATTCAGATAAGAATCCTTGTTTCCATTTTCTCTTACTTAAATTCTGCCTCTCTCTGGTACTCCCTCTACCTGATATCCCAGTAAACCCTAAACTCAATTTATAATGCAATAGCTTCTCCCAAAAGGACCTGCTTTATCATGCAGATTAGTTCTGTTCTTCTTGGTTCTTCAGTCCCTCCCCTTTGCAAAAAAACCACTGCAGGCCCATAACCTTAAAAAACATTGTCTTCACTCCTGAGGTATATGGTGTTTCACTCCTAGAATTTGGAAATGCTTACAGACAGCATTTTGTTCTGGTCCACTATGATTAGGATGATTATTAGCTGATGCCCTTTGAGTGGGATACCTTTAACAGCTCCCTTGTCCACCCCTGAAGTTACCTCCTGGGTCTCACACTGTTTCTGATGCCAAATCTTATTTCTCTATTTCCAGGTGGCCAGCTTCTGGAGTGATAGGAACTAAAGAGGAATGGACTTTGTTCTCCATAAGAAAGGACTGGGTCATGGTCACAGTTAGGGAGAGAGGGTATCTGAGCAAGACTGTGGCAACCAGAGGCTAGTTTCCATGGAGGAGTACTGAGGATCAAATATAATCTTGCCCTAAGTGACACCCTTCTGGCACTAGGTAATAACAGTTCCTGGATCCCCTGTCAGGGAATATCCAAGGAGTAGAGATGTCTGGCATATGTGGAGGACAATTAGATACATTAATATGTTGTTAGGAGGTGATGGGAACAAATATTCAAACCAGGGACTTGGCTCTTATCAGTAGGTCTCTTGGTGCGTTAGGAGAGAAATTACCTTTCCACCTGAGATGCGCAGCGTGTGTTCAGACCTGTGAGTCTGGTTTTGGAGTCACAAATGGAGATGAGCTGAAGCTGACAGAGGTGACAGCTTCTCACACGTGGAAAACAGAATAATAACAAAATTCCGTTTGTGAAGGAGGGCTGGAAATTACGTTTTCAATTCTAATGCAAGGCAGGGGCCAAGATGAACAGATTCAAATTGGAATTTGCTGGGGCTCACTATTTAAGTGACAAAGGAAATAACGGTTGATGAAGTTGCCTCTAGGGGATCTGGGATTCTTTCTGCTATTCAAAAAAATGAGATTTCACATAGAGGCTATTAATTACTCCCAGCCATTTGATAAATGCAGCATAAACTGGTTCAACACTATCAAACACCATATTGCCCATAATGCTCTGGATGGCATAGTTGTAAATACAGATTTTTGATACTCAGGGAGGAATATCTGCTGATAATGGGCATAGTTGGCTTGTTTTTATTTTTGTTTTAATGAATGGTGTGATGGAGCTCTGAATATAAAAGAATAAATGTATTCTTTACATTGTTTTGGAAAATTACTATCAAGACAAAACTGCTTTTATTATTTTTTGGCTGTGCCGCATGGCATGCAGGATCTTAGTTCCCCCACCAGGGACTGAACCCATGCTCCCTACAGTGGAAGCGCAGAGTCTTTAACCACTGGACCGCCAGGGAAGTCCCAAGACAAAACTGGTTTTAAATGGGGGTAGGAGACCAAATCTTGAGTCCTAGCCTCTAAGAAGTATCGAATGTTTACAAAACAACTCTGTTCTAAAACTCAAGTTACTTTTGATCTCAATTAATTGTAAGAGTTTCTAAGAGCTTGGGCTCTGGAATCAGAGGTAAATTAACATGAGCCCATATTCTAGCTTGGTTTCCAGTTCTTGCTTAGTTGACTAGTTAACATGGGTTACTGGCTTCCACGCCCGAGAAATCAACCCTAGGTTAAACCTTAGAATAGATTTACCTTGTACATTGGGATCACCTATCAAGTGATGCTGAAATTTCTGATTTGGAGAAGCAAGCATCTAACAAGCTAATTCTTTATTAAATAAAACCTATAAATTATAGACAAAAATACCAAAAACAACTTCTTGAGGGATTTGGAGACTGAAACGAAGTAGGCAGATTTTGGAGGTGACTTGAAACTTGAAGCAAGCAACTCCCATAGAGTAATTTCCATGGCTCAGTGGCAGCTGAAACTGACACAGAGCCCTCTGAATTTTTGGACAGAGGAACTAGGGGAAAGGGCCCATGTCGACCAGGGATGCCAGGGTGTGAGGGAGGAAATCCTGGAAAGGAAAGAGCTAGAGAAGAGGAACTGCAAATTCTGTATTTAAACTCAGCCCAAGTTTCTGGCTAATCCCTAAATTATGAATGCATGGGACAAGCTGGAAGCATCATGCAGCTAGGGCTTAAAAAACTGAACTGCGGTCTGAACTCTCCCCAACCCAGGTGTGACAGTTTGTAGTCTGAGTCTAACCAAGTGAATTGTCTACCAAAATAAAAATGTCAACACTCTTTGAGGAAATAGAATATAATCCAGAGTCTGTACAGCTTAGTGTTTACAATGTCTAGGATACAATACAAAATTACTCAACCTATTAAGAGCCAGGAAAATGTGACCTAGTCTCATGTGAAGAAACAATTAACAGATGCCAACCCGTATGTGTTAGTTCTCTTGGGCGGCTGTAATAAATGACCACAAACTGGGCGGCCTAAACCAACAGAAATTTATTCTCTCACAGTTGTGAAGGTCAGAAGTTTGAAATCAATGTGTCAACAGAGTTGTTACCTTTTGGAGGCTCTGGGGAAGAATATTTTCCATGGCTTTTCTTAGCTTTTGGTTGTTGACATTCCTTGCTGTTCCTTGGTTTGGGGCTGCATGTGTCCAGTCTCTGCCTCTGTCTTCACATAGCCCTCCATGTCTCTACGTGTCACACCCCCCTGTCCTTTCTTATGTAAGGACCCATGGTATTTTATACCTAAAATTTTATATCCATTCATATTAGCATGGAAATGCAAACACATCACAAAAGTATTTGCAGGTCTACAAGACCGCAAAGAGCCACACTGAAAATACTTTTGAAGGAAGCGGTCATATAAATGGAGAAACAGGTCTAGTAGATGCTGAAAGAAATATGTAAAGTGAGGGTGATTAAAAATTTTGGCAAAGATTGGGTACTTTTTGTCTCTGAAGTTAAAAGAAAGGGAAAGAGAAAGTATATGCTTGAGAACACAGAATTAAAATTCTACAGAGTATCAGGAGGAAAGTTTGGAGTGGAGTATGTGGGTAGGTAGAGACACCAAGGGATGGGAGAGCAGGGTAATATTTTGTGTTGCCAGGGGGAAGCTGTAGGTATTGATATTTAAAAAGAAGGCAGAGGGCTTCCCTGGTGGCGCAGTGGTTGAGAGTCCGCCTGCCGGTGCAGGGGACACGGGTTCGTGCCCCGGTCCCAGAAGATCCCACATGCCGCGGAGCGGCTGGGCCCGTGAGCCATGGCCGCTGAGCCTGCGTGTCCGGAGCCTGTGCCCCGCAACGGGAGAGGCCACAACAGTGAGAGGCCCGCGTACCGCAAAAAAAAAAAAAAAAAAAAAAAAAAAAGAAGGCAGAGTCTTCCCTGGTCTGGGAAGATCCCACATGCAGCAGAGCAACTAAGCCCATGCGCCAGAACTACTGAGCCTGTGCTCTAGAGCCCGCGAGCTACAACTACGGAGCCCGCGTGCCACAACTACTGAAGCCCATGCACCTGGAGCCTGTGCTCCACCACAAGAGAAGCCACCACAATAAGAAGCCCATTCACCACAACAAAGAGTAGCCCCGACTTGCCGCAACTAGAGAAAGCCTGCATGCAGCAACGAAGACCCAACGCGGCCATAAATAAATAGATAGATAGATAGATAGATAGATAGATAGATAAGTAAGTAAATAAGTAAATAAATAAGTAGATTTTTAAAAAGAGAGAAATTAGAAAATGTTCATTAAATTGAAATTAGAAACTAAAGTTGTAGCAACAAATTCTCATATATAAACACTCATTTTGAATAGAAGTTGTCTAAATCTTCAAATTAAAAGACAGAGATTGTCAGATGAGATTAAAAATCTAGTTTCATATTTTTTATAGGAGGCTAAATCATAATGAAAATAGAAAATTTTAAATAAAAGCATGAGAAAAGATATATCAGGTAAATATTTACCAAAAGAGGATTGATATAATTATTTTAGTGGCAGAAAAAGTAGGTTTTAAATATAAACCTTAGGACTTGAAAAGGTCACTAGATAATGATAAAAGGTTTGATTCATCAAAAAGATACAACAATTCTGAATGTGTATGTAATTAATAAAATAGCCCTAAAATATGTAAAGCAAAACCTGATAAAACTATAGGGATAAATGGATAAATCCCTCATCACAGTGGGTAATTTCAACTCACCTCTTTTGTTTGTTGACAGGTCAAACAGAAAAAAAAGGTTAGCAAAGATGCAGATAGTTTGAACAACAAATCTAATAGGGCTCATCTAATGAAGATGTATGAAATTCTGGAGCCAAAAATTAAAGAAAGCTCATGTTTATTATAGTATTTATTTATTAGGTATTTAAGATATTTAAAACTGGAGAGCAGTTTTTGAATTTTTTTTTTACTGTGTTACTTATATTAAAAAACTGTACTTTTTTTTTTTTTTTTTTTTTTGCGGTACGCGGGCCTCTCACTGCTGCGGCCTCTCCCGTTGCGGAGCACAGGCTCCAGACGCTCAGGCTCAGCGGCCATGGCTCACAGGCCTATCTGCTCCGTGGCATGTAGGATCCTCCCGGACCGGGGCACGAACCCGTGTCCCCTGCATTGGCAGGCGGACTCCCAACCACTGCGCCACCAGGGAAGCCCCTGTACATGTTTTCTGAGTGTTCTACTCCTGTATTGTTTTTATCTCGCTGTGTAACAAATTACCTTAAGTGTAGTGGTTAAAACAACACAAAAATTTCTGTAGGTCAGAAGTCCAGCATGGTTTGGCTGGATTTTCTTCTTAGGGTCTCAGCATGCTAAACTCAAGGTATCCACCAGGGCTCAGTTCTCATCTGGGGCTAACAGTCCTTTCCCAACTCACTGGTCATTGGCAGAATTCAGTTCTTTCTTATTGTAGAAGTGAGGTCCCCATTTCCTGGCTGTGTGTCAGCTGGTGTCTGCTCTCTGCTCTTAGGGCCTTCTCATATGACCCCCTACATCTTCAAGCCAGCTCTGATTTATGCAGTCTTTCTCATGCTTCCAATCTCTCTGACTTCCTCTTATACCCTCCTCTTCTGCCACCTGAGAAAGTTCTCTCCTTTTAAGGCCTCACGTGATTAAATTAGACCTATCTGGATAATTTCTCTATTTTAGGGTCAGCTGTGCCATGTAGTAGAACTAAATTATGGGAGTGATATGTCGTTAAATTCACAGGTACCAGAGATTAGATAGTGGAATCTTGAGGGTCATGCCTAAAAATTCTGCTTACCGTAACCCCTCACCCATTGTTTTACCCTTGAGTCCTGTTACTTTGTGTGTGTGTGTGTGCGCACGAAATTCCATGACACAGTGCTTTTGTAGGAACACATAATCTGTACCATAAGAGCAGTGACTGTATTTCATAATTTCCCATGCAATCAGAGCTTTAACCTGTAGGTATGAGTTACTTCATTTTCAGACATATGGGAGTTTTTGTAAATATATCATTTTGTAATTTACATCTGTATTGTCACAGAAACAGACTGTAAAATATTAATTCTTTGGAATTTATGAAAGCTTCCTTTGAAGCCAGTACATAGGTAATTTTTATGAAAGTTCTGTTTTTTCTCAAAATGAATTTCTTTTCTCCATTTGATGTAAATTTTTATTAATCATGTTATTAAACTTTTTTACATTTTAGTTCAATGTCTACATCATCTATCAGTTTCTGAGAGAAGTATGTTAAAATCTTCAACTACAACTGATTTATTATTCCCATAGTATTGTTATTTCAAGGCTATGTTTTAGGTGTGTGTAGGTCATTATGTATTCCTTTTTTCATTAATTTGTTCAACTTGCTTGAAGAAAACTAAATCAATTATTGGCAGAGCTATTAGATGATCACTCTTGCACTGACAACTTTCAACATTTTTCAGAAAAACATTAAAGATTTTATTGGGAAATAGACTGTTAGTACCAAGCCTCCTAACAATTTAAATTAAAATTACAATATTTTGGAATTAAGGTGTGTCCTAATTTCTATTTTTTAGAGACTGAGAATAGGTTATTCCTTTATTGACATGCATAAAATATATCACATTTTGTTTTGCTGCCATTATATATTCAGCACCAATTCTTTAGCCACCACAAGTGCAGAGCAGAAAGTGTATCATGAATGTCAGATCTCGAGCACTAGAGGACTTAAACAAGATGGCAGTGATTTCAGCATCATAGCAAAGTTAGATTGAAGTATTGGCCCCATTAGGCACAAACTCCATATTGAAACATTCTGAGTTTTGGCTACCTGTTCTCTTGCAACTACGTTTTCTAAAAACAGTGACTATCCAAAGCTGCAAACACCGAAGTGGTTGTGGGTGCGTGTGTACATTAGTAGAAGGAAATAAACAAAAAAACAAAAATTTAAAAGAAGAATTTATATAGGGTAGCTGCCAGAATAGAAAATAAAAGAGGACCAGTTATTTAATGTTGATCCTTCCTACAATGCAGGTTACCCTGACAGTAAAGTTGTATCATTGCTTGCCATACTTCTGATCCAACCAGAAATATTTTGTGATTTTTCTTCATTTTATATTTTTATGCAGTCTCTGATACTGGAGGGTCATATGGGTTTGAATCATACAGCAGTGAAAAAAAATGGACAAAAGAACCTTTGAAATAGTTATGGCAGACTACATTGATAATAAGGTATCTAGACACATATTGCCCTTACTGTTAACAAATGGTTGATAAATCATTTTAAATGTAACCTTTAGTGGGTTCAATGCAACCTTAGGCTGGTCTGTAAGAAAATAAGTTTTCAAAAGGCAAGCGCTACTTGAATTGGGCTATTTGGTCCCATAATTGTGGCTTGCCAATAAAACTTATCATTCCTGACTAGATCTACAGAGCATTGTGCTGGAGGGCCACAAGCCAAAGAGCTCAGTCTCAGTGTCTTGGTTTTTCTTTTATCAGTCTGGCTCTGCACCCTTTTATGTGGGCACAAGATTCTGATCAAAATACTTGATTTTCTAGGGTGCCTTTTAACTAAATGGGCAGTAAGTTGGACAGGGAGGGCCGGGCTGGAGGCCAGTCAAAGCATGGGTGAGAGAGGGCAGTGAAAATAAATGGGTAGTAGGAATCTATGGATTTATAGAAGCAAAGAGAACCAGAGAAAACCATCCATTATATGTTCTTGATTTGTTGTCCATTTTTATCTGCAGGTACTATCACTTCATGTTTCTTACGACAATTTCTAGCTTTAAATCCTGTGTTGTATTTTGACTTAACCCCATTTGTTGGACATGAGGGAAAGAAAGTGGAGGTGGACCTTGGGCTGTAGGGGGAATATATTGTCTTACAGGGGAGAGGGCTCTGCAACATGGGCAAGTGATGGGAAGCACCGGCCCTCACTGGGGAGGAGCTGGACACTTCTGGACACTTCTGCAGCCAAAGGGTTCAGGGGAATCCAGGGATCAAATTATGTTAGAGCATCAACCCCGTTGATTCCATCATATACTTCAGGGTCCCACTGACCTTGCCATAGTAGACCTGCCTATGTTGAGAACTGAACCTTCTCTGGAGCTCTGCTCTCTCGTGAGTAAGTCCTGGTCTTAGTCCTGATCCTCAGTTTTACCTTTTCATCCCCCAAGGAAGCCCTAGGCTTTTCACACTTAGGGTTTTTTTTTGTTTTTTTTTTTGTGGTACGCGGGCCTCTCACTGTTGTGGCCTCTCCCGTTGCGGAGCACATGGCTCACGGGCCCAGCCGCTCTGCGGCATGTGGGATCTTCCCGGACCGGGGTACGAACCCATGTCCCCTGCATCGGCAGGCGGACCCTCCACCACTGCGCCACCAGGGAAGCCCTCACACTTAGCTTTGAATTGATGACTCATCACCCTCAGCACTTCGTTACCTTTCTCTAAAGCCTCACGTGTCCCCAAGAAACAGCCATCCAATTCTATTGTCCTTAAAATTCCCGTTTTCCCTCTCTCTCCTAAATATCTGACCTATTGCATTCCTTCGGCTGATATACCATCTCAGTTCATCACTTGCAAGCATTTTATTTTTTTAAATTTTTTTAGGTACGCGGGCCTCTCACTGTTGTGGCCTCTCCCGTTGCGGAGCACAGGCTCCGGACGCGCAGGCTCAGCGGCCATGGCTCACGGGCCCAGCCGCTCCGCGGCATGTGGGATCTTCCCGGACCGGGGCACGATCCTGTGTCCCCTGCATCGGCAGGCGGACTCTTAACCACTGCGCCACCAGGGAAGCCCGCAAGCATTTTAACAGTTGTACTGCAAGCTTGTGTTAGGTGCAAACCAGGCTCCACCTACCACTGGCAGTGGTGCCCATAATCTGGCTCCATCTTAATGCTGCTGTCTTGGACCATTCCTAGCATTAACTGTTCTAAGTTGAGATCCCCTGAAAGCAGGCTCTGAGACTGAGATCAGTGTGTAGGGATTTTCTCAGGGAATCCTCTGAGGAATAACACCTGTGGGGAAGGGTAGTCGGCAAGCTGGAATAGAGGGAGAGTTGAGGTTACAGTGCAGTCTCAACAGAGGCCTCAGCTGACCATGCAAGAGCTTGGAGGCTGGGATGGCCTTTCAGCATTGTCCTCAGCTGGAGCTAGGGAGCTGGGCCTTTATGTCTCTGCAGTGACCAGATATTGGGTATAGGTTGCTCTGGGAATGGGGTGTGACCTTGAGTGACCTTTTTTCCTTCAGCTGAGGGCAATTCCTGGAGAACATTGAGAGCTGAGGGCACTTGGAGCAGCTGCATGAAGGGTGACCTGAGTGACACATTTGTGCTCCAGGGAAGAAACTAGAGTTCTTATTAGTTTATGATCTTGTTACCTGTTTCTCTATCTCCTAGAGTTGATATGAGGCTTAAAGATTATGTATGTAAAGTGCCTGGCATAGTTGGTGTTCAATATATTATTATTATTTATAGTTTATTATTTATTTATTTATATATTAATATTTGTATTTATATCCTGATAGTAATTTGTCATATCTAAGTTTTTGAGAGTTATAATTATTCATATTTTCCATGTTGCCACTTAATCCTCATAACCATGACTTTGAATGGTGTTTAATATTTAATTCTAGTAGATTTGTCATAATTTATTACATTATTTTTTACTTTGTATATAGTTTTATCTTTTTGCAGTTATAATACTGAGTTGGACATCTTCATGCACCAGTTTTTTCCTAGGCTTCAGATTATTTTCTTAGGTCATATTCCCAGCAATGGAAATACTGGATCAAAAACATTTTGACAGCTTTTGATCAAGACCAAATTACTTTACAAATACATTGTAATACTTTTACTGCCACTAGCAATATAAAGAAATAAACTTTCCTGGAGCTTTGCTAATAATTGGTGTTGCTATTTTAAAAAATTGTTATTTTTATGGGTGAATAACAGTAACTGGTTTTAATTTCTATTTCTGATTACCGATAAATTGCATATTTTTATAAAGTTTATTTACTAGTAGTAGCATGTCCTCTTATATGGATTATCTGCTCAAGTTCTTTACATATTTATTGGGGTATTATTAGGGCTTTATAATAAGCAATTTTATGGACTTGTTATATAATAAAATTATTCATCCTGTGCTTTATTCAACATGTTAGTCTGTTATTTGCCTTTCCTTTACACTATGTTTTAGATATATAATATTTTAGATTTTTAGGTAATGATTTGGTTGATAGTTTACTTGTAATTAATCCATCCTTTTATAACTTAGTATATCATAACATATTAAGGAGTCTCAGTTTTATCCTTGTAATTTTTCTAAATTTTTTTAGCCAATTAATTAATCCAGAATTTACCTTGCCCCATGGTATGACATAAAAATATGAACAATTAACCAGTTACCACAACATTATGTTATTGGTAAAACTTAGAAAGGGTAGGGTGGGGTAGGGAGTAGAAAAGATAAAAGGGATTAGGAAGATAAAGCTCAGCCTTGGTAAGGAGCAAAGCTGAAAGAAGTAGAGTTACTCTGGGGGAAATGAAGGTAGGTAAATCCACGTTGAAAAAAGGATGTTGGAGAAAGACGTAGCCAAGTTGTGTGAAAGTTCCCACTTAGTGAAGTCCAAATAAGAAAGCTTCCCTGTCCTCCATATCCAAGGTGTGCTATTTCACTGGAGCCATAAATGCAACCACAGTGAAGGCCAACATGTTGTTGAGAAATCCTTCTTTCTCTGTTGATTGGTAATCTTATATTAAACTCTAATTACTCTCTATTCTGTGCTCTGATCAAGCCATTTATTTTTGCATCAGTACCAGATTGTTTTAATTATTGATGTTTTACTGTATGTTCTGGATTTGGAAGGGCTTCTTTCACCCCCATATTACTTTTGAATATACTTTAAAAATATTTTTTCTTGATTATTCTTCCAAATTAGCTTTGCAATAATTTTATCCAGTTTAAGAAAAAAAAAAACCCCTATTGGGATTTTTATTGAAATTGCTTTAAAGCAATACTTTAATTGAAAAGAATTGACATCCTTAAAATATTGAAACTTTTCATAGAAGAACATGCTGAGTCTTCCCATTAGTCAAGTTTTACTTTATATTTCTCAGTAAAATAGTCTAGGCTGTTACCCCCACCGTTCCCAATCTAGGTCACACATACTTCCCATTAAGATTCCATCTTCATATTTTATATTTTTTGTTCTATTGGGAATGGTTTTTTTTTCTCATGAAATATTCTATATCTTTGTCTAGCAGTTTTATTGATTCTTAAAAATTGATTCAACTATTTTTTCAATGGATTTCTGAAAATAGTAATAATTTTCCTGTTTCCTTTCTAATATGTATACTCTTTTCCTATTTCCATCTTTTTACTGGTTAGAACTTCACTGTGGATATATTTGTTTTGTGCCTGATTTTACTAGTATTGTCTATAGTGGTATCAGCTTTAAGAGTAGTGTTCGCTGGTTTAAAACAAATGTTAATATATTGAGTGAGAGATGCTTCTATTTGCACTATTAGAAGATGTTTTATAAATAGTAGGTGTTGAATTTTACTTACTGTCTTTTTATCTTTTTATGATAAGGTTGTCTCATTTTTCTTACTTGGCATATTGTTGAAATTATTATAATTTCTAGTACTGATCTGTCCATGCTTTCCAGAAATTATCCCTATTTGATTATAATGGTCAGGTCTTTAAAGTAGTTATTGAATTTTATTTACTATTATAGTTGAGATTTTTATATATTTATTTATAAATAATATTGATCTATAAATTTTTATCCTGTATACCTTGGTTTTGTGTCACTTTTATGTTTCCTTGGAATTGTATACCTTCTAATATTATTTTATGTTCATGAAAATTTTTAGAAATTTGTAATGGTCTTTTTTTTCTTTCATTTTCTTAGAATTTTTTTCTTTTTCTTTTTTTTATAAAGTGTATATATGTCAATCCCAATCTCCCAGTTCATCACACCACCACGCCGCTGCCACTTTTTTTAGAAGTTTTTAAAAAATCACCAGTAAGAGAAACTCATGCCAGAAATTTTTGAAGGAAGCTGGGACGAAGTGAGGGAGTGGCATGGACATATATACACTACCAAATGTAAAATAGATAGCTAGTGGGAAGCAGCCACATAGCACAGGGAGATCAGCTTGGTGCTTCGTGACCACCTAGAGGGGTGGGATAGGGAGAGTGGGAGGGAGATGCAAGAGAGAGGGGATATGGGGATATATGTATATATATAGCTGATTCACTTTGTTATACAGCAGAAGTTAACACAACATTGTAAAGCAATTATACTCCAGTAAAGATGTTAAAAAAATGAAAAAAAATTATCTTTTATTATTCTAGTCAGATTTTATCTCACATCAATTTTAGTGATTTTTTTCAGAATGTTACCAATATCATTGATGTTTTCAAATATAACAGTATTCTTTCATTCTTATAATCTATATATCTGTTGCTAATAGTTCCTTTCATTAAAAAAAAAGTTTATTGGCCTTTCTCCCTCAATTCGTATGTCATAGATTTTGTTCATAGTTTTTAAAAAAATACCCAGATACTGGTTTTATTTAGTAATTCTACTGTCCAAAGATAAAAGCTACATGCACACACAAATTATTAGGAAACGGACAGTACAATTATTAAATGAAATTACTAATCTGACCCAGTTTTTCTCTTTCTGTGGTAGATTATCATTTTCTTCCAATCTGGAAAACAAAAGATTTCCTCTTTATCGTTGGAGTTTATATTCCCCATGGTTATACCTAGGTCAATTCTTTCAACAATAATCTTGCTTTCAACAGTCAGCTCTTTTCAGTATGAATAGTCAAGCCTTCCTTGGGAAAATGTTCTTCTATTCATTTTAAGCCTTATGGCTTCTTCTTAAAAGTTAGCCTTTATTTTTCCCAAAGTTTTACATGCACATTATTTAAAAAATCAAGTAATCCCACAAGGCCTGCTGTGAAGAACATCCCTTTCCCTACCAGCCAATCCCCCTTCCTGCAATTTTCTATGTTCCAGAGGCATCTACTTTCAAATCTTATTTTTTTAATCTCCTTTTTTTAAAAAAATAACATGCTTATTTTATTATGTCTTGAGTTTGAGTTGTTGGTGTCATCTGTTGCATTCCCATTTTATCACTTCCCCTCCACATTTCTACCACACATGCTTACTTCTTGGTCCCCATTCTCCCAATTTGGTCCTCTAATTTTTTTACATTTCCCCCCTATTTTCTATCTCTTTGTCTTTTTCCTCTGTATTTTGGGAGATTTCCTCAACTTTATCTTTCATTCTTTACTGTATTTTTAGTGGGGTTCTAGTATTGCTAAATGCATGTGTTCACACTTTCTTCTTTAATCAGAAATCTGATTATTGCTAGTTTTCTGTCCTTAACTTCTGGCATAAAAGAATTAGATCTACTGCATCCATCGTCCTTGCTTCTTATATGTTCTCTTAGCATTTACATTTTTGCTTTTCATTATGCAAGAATGTCATGAGTCAGTCTTTTAAATTATTTCCTCCTTCTTTTTTTAGTGTCTTTCTTGTTCTCCACTGCCTTTGCTCAGTTCTTTTTAAAAATACGGTGATTTAAAACATTCTACAATAACTCTTCTATATTTTCCAGTTGCTCCATTTGCTCTTGTTTCACTGAATATATAAATACGTATATTCAAGAAGCATGATATATTATTTCCTGAATTCCTTCTGTTTCAATGGAAGCTATTGGCCTCAAATGTTTCAGCTTGGTTCTCCTCTTTCAAGTTTTTGGTCTCTTCACTTATCCCATAAATTTTTAATCTTCTGATTTTATGAGTGAAAGTTTTTATAAGTGAAAGTCTCATATTTTGAGATCAATCAGAATTGACAGCTGGTGAGGATTTCATCAAGAAGTGTGGTGTTTAAGCTGCGTGTGTGTATCTGTGTGTGTGAAATGAACTGTGATTCCATTTTCCCTTGTGGGGTTCTCTACAGAGCAGTCTATTTAATCTCATCATTCACTTCCTCAGAATTTTAGGAGGGTTTCTCAGATTTGTTCTCTGCTTCATTAATCAAAAGGTGGTTACTATTTGGCTACTGCCATTTTATTTTGGAGTAGTCTTTTTGATTCAATAAAAGCCATGTCCAATGGTATCTTATTGAAAACATGAAGCAATTGTTTTTCCTAAAATTGGTATGGTTTTGGAGCAAATCCATTTCAGAGAAAGAATTTTACTCTGAAGGTGCAGGAATTAGCTCTCATTACCTTGTGTCGGATATTTTCACAGACTTCACTTGATTTTATTCTTTTTCTGTTACTATGTTCGTGAGTTAGGAGAAATGTTGACCTGGTAGTGGTGAAGAGTCAGGAAGTGAGAATTGCCATCAATTCCTTTGTGTTCTGCCTGAACACTGTGCATTCCGTCCTTCAGGTCGACCACCACAGTTCCTGTCTTGTAGAAAGAATTGTGTGCCCACCTCCAAGTTCTTCCAGTCCTCCAAGCCAGGGTTGTCCAGTAGAACTTTCTAAGGTGATGCTATCTGCTCTGTCCACTAGAGTAGCCATTTGCCACATGTGGTTATTAAGCACCTGAAATGTGGTTAATGTGACTGAGGACCTGAATCTTAAATTTCATTTAATTTTAATTAATTTCAGTTTGAATTTGAATAGGCACATGTAGCTAGTGGCCACCATACTGGACAGCAGAGCTCTTGGCACCTCAAAGCATTCAGGTTGAGGAGAGGATAGAATATCCCCTGCAAAAGTAATTGTAAATCTAGATGAGAAGGAAGATGTCAGCCAGCAGCTCATGATCTTCTGAAACCCTTGGTCCACAGAAGCAGAAGGAAGCTTCAGGTGAGACTGAGCGGTCTTTTGGGTTGAGAAAATGCAGATTCAATCAAAGAATAGTCGAACTTTCAGCATAGGAAAAGTACAGGTTCTTAGGTATAGAGGCCCAAATGTTCATCTGAGTTGGAGAAAATAGATACCTGGGACTCAAAGCTACCTGTGATGGGCTGATTCTTAATTTTTGACCCATCTTTCATAAATTCTCACTGGCATATCATTGTTTCTCGCTTCTCATTGTGGTTACACATGTCTCAAGGTTTAACAGAGAGTTTGAGTATTTGGGAGAGAGGTTTCCTGGTATTTTCACTACTTAGCCATCTTCCCAGAATCCTCCTGGTTTTATTTTCAAATTTGGAAAAAGAGCTAAGTGATCAGTCAGGCAGCACATTGATTAATTTGATCCTTTGGGAAGTGGGAGCTTGTAAAAGGCATTTGTTTGAGCTCTCCACTTAATCTTGACAGCACCTTGCCATCTGACACTCAATTTAATGTTAAATTTGGGGGAGAAAGTAGAAAAGGAGGGGTGTGGGTGTCACTTGTCATCAATTCAAAGACAGGGTCACCTCTGTCCTTGCCTGCTGGGGTGCTCCCTGTCGCATTCAGAGTCTGCAGTCTCTGGTCACTTTACCCTGAAACTCATTTCAGCAAAACAGCTTCCCACTGTGCTTCACCCTAAGCAGATTCCTTTTAAGTGAGAAAGATGAGGTTCATGATTACATCCTCAAAACTCCATCCATTTGGCACCGTGACCGGGTTTCCAAACAGCCTACAGGCTTCGTGTCAATGAGCTCTGTGAGACCGGTAGCACCCCAAGATGGCCTTATTTGCTTTCTGCTTTAAGCAGAAAAATTGGATTGAGAAAGCTTTTCCTAATCTGGATCTCTGCAATATATAATAAACTTCTTACATCTGTCACCATCAGCATTCTCCTTGCCATCTTTACTTTTATGTTTCAAAGAGAGGAGAGACAGGGGTGCCCTTTCTTTCTCCTCATTATTCAAGTTCTGTCTTGGGACAGCTAGCCCTGAAGATTAGTGACATCTTCCTGGCTGGGATGATGGGAGACCGGAACAAATTTAGGATTGCCCTCTATACGAGCCACATTCTGTCCTTATGAACTCTTAGGAGCAATTCTTGATCTGGAAGCCTCTAAGTGTTTTGAAACTTTCCAGATGGTAAAATAAAAGTTAAGCCTAAAGCTCTCTGAACATCCTCTTTGTTGATAACGTTGATTATATCCTAGAGATAATGTTTTCCAAGTAGGGATGGAAGCCCACTTGCACCAGAATCATCTTCTGTACTAGTTAAAATACAGACTCCCAGACCCATGCCAGTCCCGACTGAATCAGAATCTCTAGGGTCAGGGTACATCTGCATTTTAACACATCCCCAGGTGATTTCTATGCTTTGTGAGAGCCAGTATGAAAGGAGTAATATTACCAAATAGTTCATTCAGTAGTCACTCTTAGAGGTGGGGGAAGTCAGACAGTAATCTTCTCATTAACAGAGAAGTGATCCAGTGGAGAGTCAAGTGTGAAATACAGGAACAAAGGAGGCACAAATTTAAATCTTATGACATTATTTGCCTGCTGTGGGCCAATAAGGAATAAACCTAGTCTCCCTGGCTTGATTTCCTTGTTTGCAAAGATCGTAATGCTTGCTGCACAGGCTTGATGAATGTGAATATTAGTCACCTGGCATGTAGTGAGCCGTTGGTAAACATTTTCTACTATGATTTCTCAGTGGATGCTATGTTTTTAAAAGATTTTTGTACAAAACAACTTTATTTTGTGAAGCAGTAATTTATTTATTCTTCAAAGACATGTACACCTGCCAATTAAGGGTTACGATGAGCTCGAGTTCTCCCATTGATGTCATTCCTGCCAGTTGCAAAGGAGCTTGGTGTCTCTGCCTAACATTATCCTTTAGCTTTTTGAAATATTCAAGTACTCCTGTATCCCCATGACTTGTCACTTCCTACTGGTACCTAAAACTCTGGTTGGCAGCTGCAAAACTTTGGGCTCATGTTTAGCTCATGGGGGCCAATTATCTCCCATGTCCCATAATCGGGAGGACAATTCAAGAGGATTTAATTCAAGACTGCATGGTTCCAACACCAGGCTCACTCTCTGTTAGGGCTGTCAAATGAGCATTACTCATCCTTCTTCCCCGAAGGACTTTCTGGTGATTTGGGGGCCTATTTTTCCCTTCAGAAATGTCTTTCCTCATCCTTAACAGATTAATGCTCGGAGTTGGAGTCACCTGCAGGGATGGAGCATCTGGGGACCTGGCCCCTACTTTATGGAGAAGTCTGGACTAGCAGGGGGCATGTCCAGATGGGTGCTCCTATGGTCCAGGCTTCCTTAGAGGTGCCTGAGAAAGTGGGGGGCCTAGTAGATAAGATCTGCACTTCATAGCTGTCTTTAACCACAGCATCTCTGCATGGAATCCATTTCATATTTTAGTATCCATGTATAAATTTGTTTGAGAAAACAGTGTCATTGTAAACACTGAACAACAGTGTTTGAAAATTACTGATGTAGTCCAACAAATTAAAGCTTGAATTATGGCTGAGCCAACCTAAGTTCTATCAGGGAGATTAAATGCCTAAACTAAGGACTGATAATCAGTTGGATTAAATCAATTTCAACAGACATGTAGCAAGTGCTTACTGTGTGGCTGAGTAAGGATGGGGGACCAAGAAACGTGGTCTCTGACCTCAAAGGCTACAATATCTGGTAAGGGAGCACAAGAGAGGGAGATAATTAACATCAATGCATGCAAATGTGCTGAAATAAAAATGTTATGGGAACCCAGATGTGGATAAAAATGGTGCTAGGTAACAATGTGTGCTAACTCTGGATTAGGCACTGTGCTTGATTCCCTATCTATCTATCTATCTATCTATCTATCTATCTATCTATCTATCTTTGTGAAATAGGCATCATTTCCCCCATTTTCCAGAGAAGGAAACCAAGATTTAGAGATTTAGAGAGGTGTCTCTTGCCCAAGTTCACATAATTAGTGGGTGGCAGAAGTTGGGATTCCCACGGAGGTGGTCTACCTTCAGAGCTCACATCCTTATCGACTAGAGAAATCTAAGAACAGCTCAACAGGAGGTAGTTTTTGAACTGGGCCCAAAATGATAAGGATTTTTTAACGGGTGATGGGAGAGGACTGTGGATGGGGAAAACTTTCCAGGCAGAGTGCTCGGTACAGACACAGTCTTGGAAGCCTGTTAAAACGATGAAAATGCAATGTGGAACCACATTTTGAAATACTTTTGTAATTGCTTTGTAACCATTAGGCAATGATTGGATGGGAGGCTGTGTGGCATGTTGTTTAAGGGGGTTGAATCAGTATCTGCCACTTCCCAGCTATGTGACACCAGGCAAGTTACTTAATCTCTCTGTGCCTCATTTTCCTCAACTCTAAAATGGGGGCATAGCTACCTCACAATGATATCATGAGGATTAAATAGGGTAATGTACATGGGCATTTAGTGTAGTGTCTTTCACATGGTAGGGATTCAATAAATGGTAGCTAATTATTTTGATTCACTCCCAACCTTATGGCTAATAAGACAAGCTAATAGTTTTGAGCACTCATATGTGTTTGTTAGACATTGCAGCAAACACTGGACATTCATTATTTAATCTTTGCAACAACAGCTCTGTGAGGTAGTACTATTATCTCCCCAGTTTAGAGAGGATGAAACTGAGGATTCCAGTGTTGATTTCAGTGTCTGATTCCAGAGCTCTTAACTACTATGTTTCACTTTCTCCTTCCACACTACACTGCTTGGAAGTTTCATCAAGATTTGATGTAGGTAGGAGGTTGGTACCATGGGTCACGGGTGACTAAGTGGGCTTTGTAACAACCTCTTCAAATGATATGAAGGAAATGATAGCTAAATCCTTCAAGGGCCTATAATGTCTTGCTGCAGGTCTCTGGTTTTACTTTATGCATCCTCTTTTACCAGCCATTCCATGGATATATTTATTTTTTCCACATCTTTATGAAAGGCTGTATAAATTGACTTTTGGTGCATAACAAGCTACCCCAGTATTTAGCGACTTAAAACCACAATTATTTATTTAGCTTATGGTTCTATGGGTTGGAAAGTTGGCCTGGACCTCGCTAGGTGATTCCTCTTTAGGTCTTGGCTGGGCTAACTCTTACGTTTGAAGCCAGCTGCTGGATCTTCTGGGGCTAGTTGGTCTGATACATTGTTCAGCTGAGAGGACTCACTTGCAGTCCTTCACTCTCTCGTTTTCTAGGGTTCTAGCCTGGGCTTGTTCTTATGGGGGTGGAAGAGCTCTAAGAACTACAAGAAAGAGGACAAACTCTAATGTGCAATCACTTTTTAAGTCTATGCATTTTTCATGTTTGCTCTTTGTCTCAGGGGCTAAAGCAAGTCACATGACCAAGCCCAGAGTCAATGTGGGAGGAGACAGGGCATGTGAAAAATTTGAGTGCATTACTGCAACAGTGTTTTGCAAATCCAGCCATGTGCCAATACAGGCTTGGAAGGATCCTGGAGGAGGGCATCTCCCGTAGCGGGGACTATGTATCCAGCTTGCTTGGGAACAGTTAGACATCCTCTTGGTGTGACTGTGGTACCAGATGGTACCAGGAGGTGACATGACACATCAGGGACCACATACTCCAAAGTTGTCTCCTTAACATCCTCTATGCATAGCCCTTGAATCTGAAGGAGGCACTTGTCAGAGAGAGCATTCTAGTAGCTGGTGAGGACTAAGCTATGGAATGACTGGTTTATTTTTATCTTCCACCTTTACTGTGCCCCCAGGCTGGCATGGCCTGGAGAAATAGCTGTTACATCCATTAGAATTTATGCAGCCCTTAGAATTTCTTGGCAAAGGCATCTGCAGCTTTCTCTAATCACTATCATTCCAAAGGGCCACTAAGTTGATCTTGCTTATCCTTGAAATCAGATCATGCTGGTATCATCACACAAACTCTCTGGGGTGATAAGCTTTAGGCTTGAACATTCAATCTAGTTGCCTTATCAGTGGTTTTTGTAGTTTAATTTTTAATCAACTTTCATGAAGAAAGAAAATGCTCTAAGGTATCTGAGCACCTGGTATCTGATATCAAGTTGGACACACATAATGTTACAACCCATTACTGAATGCTGGTCATCCTGGGAAACTACAATATAGAGTCTGGTGAAAATAATTTTTTTAAGTGCTTTATTTTCTCCTGTTAATTTCAATATGAAAGGTGGTATAATAATAAAATCCACTTAAAAAAGGAAAATTCCTTATCTCATTGTAAATATCTTAAGAAATATCATGGTAATACTTTCGTACCCTGAAACTTGAGGCTCAGAGAAAAAGATTCCAAGGGAATGAGATGATTATTCCCATCAGGGCTCAGCCTTGCTTACCACTGCTGCTGCTATGTGTAATCGAGTTCTGGATTTTGGCCTCCTGCAACTTCAGTTTTGATTCCACTGGCCTTGTATGGAGAGGCTGCTTTCATGTGTGTGGTTTTCTTACAGTTTCCACAGATACTTTTCATTGAGGTCTTAAAGATGCCAGGATTAAATTTCCATAGGGATATTTTGTGGACATTAGACCCTCAGCTCAGTTCATTCCAATAAGCATTTGTGGAGCTCCTTCTACGTCAGGGCCTGTGCCTGGCTGTGTATACACACAGCTCTGACCCCCAGGAACTTAGAATCTGGGGAAGTTTAGTGAAAGAGGCAGGCCTGTGGGCAAAAGAATATCATATGATAAAGATAAGTACCAAGAAGAAGTACCTAGAAGAGAGAGATTGTTCTTCGTGGGGTGAAGGGCAGGAGAGCAGAGAGGGGATGCTTCAGGGATGTTTTGGAAGATGAACATTGAAGGACATTCCACCTGCCTTGTTGAAAACTGAGAACTAAAAAGCTTGAATGGACCACTGTATCTGGAGAAATGGTGGACTAGATAGTTTGTAAACTACTTAAATCTGCTTGGCAAAATATCTAAACTATCTAAATATGCTGAACAAAATGAATATGTCTTCATTTTTAAATAAAAGAACGAGCATACAGTAGAGTAGGGAACTTCTCCGAGGTTAAGAATGGAACAGGAGCAGCAGTCCAAAGAGATGAGGGCTGAGGTTGCTGCCTACTTTATTGCCAACTACCAGTAAATTCCAGAGGTGACCTGGAGCTCTGGCTGCTAGTATCCGTGCCTATGTGTTAGGGAGGTAGGCAGAAAGGCCTATATGGGAGGAAGACCAGTTGGGGACTCCTGAGTGAATCTGGAACTGATGAAGAGCAACATCCTCAGGGAAAAGGTGAATTAGTAAAAATATCCACTTCATGGAGGCAGACAGCAAGGCAGAACCTTGACTGATTCAGACCGGCTATTGATGGCTGGAGAACGTGGCAATGCACCAGGTTTTACATGAATTTGGAGCCTGAATTCACAGTATTTGCATGGTCTGAATAACCACAAGCTGAGAATTTTAATTTAAAGCTGACCTGGCAGGCAGGAGCACAAATCTCTGGAGGAATCCACATTCAGTCCATGCTGTAAAGAATTTCTATAGGCTGAGTCCCAATGAACATGATCTCCTAATCAGAAATCACAAAACATATAAGGAGACAAAGCATCACGAGTAGAGTCAACAGCAATGACCTCACATATTTAACATGAAACAAAAGAGGAAAAGAAAAATAGGAGTAAGGAGCAAGAGACTATCAAAGACAACCTGACATGAGATATTTGAGAAAGTTCTAAATGGAATGTCTGGAAATTTAAAAAATAATAATTAAAATCAAAAATTCAATGAAATAGTAGCCCTAAACTGAAAAATGCAGAAATCCATCAATAGCAGAAGGGATAAATAAACTGCGGTATATTCATACAATGGAATGTTACAATGCAATGGAAGGAACGAACTGCTAATGCAACAACATGGATAAACCTCATGGTCTTACTAAGAAGCAAAAGAAGCCAGATACAGAGTATACATGCTATATGACTCTATGTATAGGAAGTTCAAAACCACAAAACAAAGCTAATCCATGATTGCTGTGGTCAGAATAGTGGCTGACTCAGTAGGAGGGTATTGATTGAGAAGGAGCAGGCTGAGTGCTGGGAATGTTCTATATCTTGATATGGGTGATGGGTACCTGAGTGTGTGCACCTGGAAAAGGTCATCAGGCTCTACACATAAAATGTGTGTTTTCACTGTGAATATGAGTTACACCTCAATATAAAAGCATAAAAACCTCAGTGGTCCTATCTTCCAGGTTCTTTGATGCCACCCACAGCCAGATTTGACACACCAAAGAGAAAATCAGTGATCTGGAACTTAAGAAACATATACAAAATTCAGCACAGAAAGGCAAAGGCTCAAAAATGACAGACCCTAAGAGACATGGAGACTAGAGTGAGGTCTCTGCAGAGCTCTGGAAGATATAACGGATGAACAGTTTCTGAGAAAGACAAATCTTTGGTTCAGAATGTCTTCTGAGCTCCATGCAGGATAAATAAAAGAAATCCACACCTAAACACATCACAGTAAAACTGTAGGCCAAAGACAAAGAGGAGATCCCAAAAAAAGCCAGGATGAAAATACAGATTGTCTACTTAGAACAGTGGGTTAGACTGAGCAAGTTAGCCGTGTTGCAAGGCAGTGGATGAAGGGATGTACCATCGATGCCTGGAAAAGAAAGTAATTCTCAGTCTAGAATTATGAAAGGAAGGAATGAGGGCAAAAGAATACTTTTTAAAAAATAAGATCAACAAAGCAAAATTGAAAAAGAGATTTTAGTACCAATAGACTCTTACTTACGGATTTTCTAAATCAGCGCTCTCCAACCCTTTTGGCACCAGGGACCGGTTTCATGGAAGACAATTTTTCCACGGATGGGGGGTGGGAGGAATGGGTCAGGCGGTAATGCAAGCGAGGGGGAGCGAGGGGGAGCGAGGGGGAGCGATGGGGAGCGGCAGATGAAGCTTCACCGCCGCTCACCTCCTGCTGTTCAGGCCAGTTCCTAACAGGCCCCAGCCCCGGGGTTGCAGACCCCTGTTCTAAGTGATGTACTCTTGAAAGAAGAAAAACGAATACAGAAGGACCATCTGAGATGCAAGAAGGAACAAGGAGCAAAGGAAATGTTAACTATCAAGGTATATATACAAAATAGGAGCTATTTGATAGCATCTCTCTCTCTCCATATACATATATATATGTATACATATAACACTATATATAGAGTACATACTTCTCCATCCTCCCTTCCCTCCTACCTCTCTTTCTCTATATATATAAAAGGAAGAACTAGAGTGTTGTTCAGGGTAGAAGATTTACCCCAAAAACAGAGCTTAACAACTAAAATTAGTTGAACTGAGGCTGAATCATCCTTCCCCTAATTCTACCTGTTTCAAGGTCATTGCACATTGTGAGCTGGGAGTTTGTTCGATTGCATGGAATTCCTAGAATTGCCACTGAACCACTGACCTTGTTAGATGAATCAATTCTGCCATTTCTGATCATTGTCAATGTTCCCCTCCATGATACTTGTTAAAAATAGCAAGTAAAAATGCAAGTAAAGCCTAGAGATTAATTAAAAACAGATTTTATTTGTTTACATAATGAGGAAATTATTTGCAACATCAGCCCTAATAAACTTGGATTTGTTTGACAAATGTGATGATTTGTTTCAGGCTAAATATGTATCCTTTGTAAATTCTTTTGGTATGGATGGAGGGAGGGGACCTTTAAGGAGCAAATGACACTAACACCTGCCCTTTAGAGTGCTAAGTGCTATAAAAACATGAGATTGAGAATGTAATCCCTGATAGGTGAGTACAGCACCCTGTAGAGGGAGAGACAGTGGTTGCTGGTAGTCTCAGCTGATCATTCACGAGTCCCTTTTCTTGCCATTCTGCTATCACTCTTGCAATAACAGACTGCTGGTTTAAAACCTTGACCTCAATTTTCTAGTTCTTTCAGGACCCCACCGAGACCTTTCATCTTAAACATTCCTTTAGTGGCCTTTAATTCCTTAGTGAATATTTTACCTAATAAAACTTTCATCATTTCCGCCTTCAAAAGACAGCTTGGATCTCACGTTCTCTGTAAATTCTGCCCTGAATGCCCTGGCAGGATTAACCATACCACCCTCCACGTCACCCTGCTACTCACATTTCTGTATGGCAATTATTTGTTTGTAAGTCGAGAACTCGGGGATGGCAGAGACTGTGAGCTTCTCTTTTCTCCATCCCCAGATCGGGCAGATTGTTACATTGACATGGAATTATTTTCATTTGAACAGAAATGGGGTTTGTCTGAAGCTGCAGCTGGTGACAAGGATGATGAAGCGTTATGTTTCTTTATGTCTTTAAGAGCAGTTCCACTGACCTTGTCTTGTTGCACCTGCCCTCATTAGGGAGTTAGAGCAAATATTCAAACCCTCCTTTGATAGATAAAACGTCCAAGAAGAGAAAGTTTAAATGGCTCACACAGGTCCTGCCGTTCGTGCAGAGGGGCAGCCAATGGAGAGGATGGCAGATGGGAAATAAATAATAAGGAATAAGGTTTCTACTCCTCAGAGAAATCACTTCATTAATTTTCTCCACATTTAAATCCAGCCCCGCCTTCTCAGTCGTTTTCTTCATGGAATCAGAGAAGCAGCCTTTTGATGGAAGGAAGACACACCACAGAGATGCTGAATGTGTGCTGACCCTCACGTGGGGACCATTTTCCTGAAGAAGCAGCACTAATCATAATCATAATGCTTGCTTGAACTTGGCACTTTTCTTCTCTTCAGCATAGTCTGACATGACCCGCTGGTGCCTTCAGCGTGGCAGTGGGGCTGCTGAACAGAGAACAGGCTGGGGACAGCGAAGTGTATTATTGTGGAGAAATTCTCGAAGCTCTCAGGGCTGTGAATGGCTTTGGTGAATAAGCCGACCTGGAACAGTTCAGTAGGTGGGGAGGTCAGTAGGAAGATGTTACATTGTTTCTCTAGAAGACCTCTCAGGGGCTGTGTTGTGTTCAAGAGGCTGGGCAGAAAGACCCGTAAGAAGACCACGCCAAACCTTTATCCTTAAGCATACAAAACCCTACATGTCAGGGCCCCCAGGAATGTTGGGACATCTAGTTTCATAGAAGATTAGAAGCATGATAAAAATGAGTAATTCTTTGCCTTCTTTCTCCATAAACAATGTCACACACAAATATGAGGATTCTCAGGCATCGGTTTTCTTAGGTGTGAATGTAACACGTTCCTGCAGCGATCTCTGTCATGGAATAATGCCATGTTTCTCCTTTGCAAGAAAAGGAGAAACTGTGAGAATTTAGGAGCCTCGAAGGGAGCTCTTCTTCAATATATTTTTTTCTGGCAACTAATAGGATAGATTCCCATAGCACAGACCTCCCTGACCTCAACCAGGTATCATTTTCTTTTTTCTCCCAGGTTTATGGAGCTATAATTGACATACAACATTGTGTAAGTTTAAGGTGTATAATGTGTTGATTTGATACACATATATTGAATTAGGTGCTGTTGTGGCCTTTTGTCTTTCAGCTATACTCAAGAGTTGTGTTAGAACTGGAAAGTAGAATCCAGGTGGTGGGGGAATATGCTTCAGGAGGGCATCATCCTTAGGGTTCCTGACCTTCACTGTACATAAAATATCGATGCCATCTTCCATGCCTCTTCTGACTGATCTGGAGTGGGGCCTTTTTGAAGCCCCCATGGTGCAGCCAGTGTAGAAACCTTTGGACTGTCCTCCTGGTGAGGGGTTCTAAACCATCCCCATCACCCTGGGGGCACGTGAGCACACTCCATAAGTCAGACAATATTAAGCTGATTGAAGGAAGGACCATCACATCTGCCCACAAGCTCTTACCTCCGCGCTCCCTCTGGCTGAGTGGACAGGTATACAGGCTTCTGCCCTAATCAGGAGCAGGCGACAGACTCCCAAGGGAGCTGTTTACCCAGAATTGGTGTTTGGTGCCTCGGCCAGCTGCCTGGCCCTGCCCTCTGGTTCTCTCACCTACTACTTGACTTTTAACTGGTACTTGACTGCCTCCTTGGCCTTGTCTCAAATCCCTATTCTGGATGTGCTTCTAGATTACTCTCTTGACTCCAGATTACCCACAAAGAAGCAGTAAAAAGAGGGAAGCAAAGCAGGAAGACTTTCTGTATTGAGCACCTATATGGTGCTGGGTGATAGGAAAAGAGATGATGCTGACCAGTGCCTGTCCTCTGGGCACTCACAGCCTGATTAGCGGAGACAGGCATGACCACAAGGGTGCCATGAAGTGTTTCGGGGGCCGTGGTAGTCTGTACAGTTGGGTCAGTGCTGGCAGAAAGAAGGGGGAGGTCAGTTATGTAGTGGGGACGGCGACAGAGAGAAAAGGTGTTAAGGCTTCCTGTAGGAGGCGGCTGCCCAACTGAGAGGGTAGAGGAAAGGGGATGGAGGGAGGTGAAGAACAAGGCAGCCTGGCATGCTCACGCTCACGACGACACTTGTGCAGACCTTCTGCATTCCTGGGGTGTGGAGGTTGAGGGGGGCAGTAGGAGATGAGGCAGGAAAGATGGTCAGGGACCGGGTCGTGGGGGCCTGGTGGGCCAGGCTAGGAAGTATGGACCAAAACAGGGGGACGGCCCCAGGGGTAGGGCTGGCCTCCAGGGGGCGTTGGAGTTCAAGTCATGGTGTCCGAAGGGCGTGGCGTTCTTGGGCTTGATTTGGGCTGCACTGGTATCAGAGGGCCACAGAATGTCCTGATGGTGGTGGGGTTTGAAGCTAGGTGTTGGTGGTCTGCCCATTTGGAGTAGGACCTTAGGCTATGGTTGTAGGGACAAAAAGTAGGGTTCACAAGAGGGCTGGCCAAAACAAGGCCAAATGTCAGAGTCGCTGGAAAATGGGCAGGGGTTCATGGAAGGAGTAGCCCAGCTGTGAGGACTGGGCCAATACAGCTGGAGTAGGGGAAGTGTGGCATAAGAGGCTCACATATGGAGACGGAGCCTACGCAGCAGAATCATCCCAGATCCCTCCTTCCAGTGGAGCGGAGACCTCTAAACTGCTCCCTCATCAGCTTAGGCTTGCTTGCAAATTCAGTGGAGGCTGGGACTTGGGAAGACAGAGGCTGTTGTAGAGATTTCAAAGTGAAAAGTGTTCAAGTTTGAATGAAGGAGGCCTCTCTTTTGTTCCTGGATAACGCCAAAGTTTCTGCTCTGGGACCTTCACAGGTATTTCCTCTGCCTGGAGCACTCCCCTAGCTCTGATTTCAGCCAAGAGCTGCCAGAGGCCTGCAGGCCAGTCCATGGTGCTGAAATCTCAGCATGAATATGGGAAACCTCCCCACCCTCTGCTGAACCCCAGCACAGAGATCTCTCCCAAGGGCTCTGCCTGCCCCAGCAGAAACTGGGACAGGGCATCCGCTCCAAGGTTTTCTCACTTCCTCAAGACTAATCCTCTGGATATGGGCAGGCCTCACTTCCTTCGTGAAAGGAAATTCCAGCTCCCCAGGGAACCACCTGTACCCCTCTCCTATTACCTAAATAATCACTTTGAAGACTTCCAAGGGCTATATTTTCAGAATGGGTTATAAGAAATTTCTGATTATCTCATTTGCCCTGTGTCTACAGAGAGAGGTGTTTTTTTTTTTTTTTTTTTTTTCTCATTTACCAAATATGTATATCTCGGGACATTTAGTACTAATTTTAAGGAACCACTAATGGGGTTCTCTTCCCCTGGTTATCTGGGACGCTGAAAGATGTTAAATTAATTGTTCCTGCACTATGGTGAAGAAATGATTTAAATAAAACTCCCCTGCCCACCAAGACTCTCCTGGACCCTCAGCCATAGCCTGGGATCCTCTCCCCAGTCTAAGGCTACCATATTGTCACCGACCTGACCACGAAGAGTCTGAGCTGATGGGCAGCACAGGAGTCCCCAGGGCACGAGTGACATCCTTGTGTTGATTTCACTCTCTCCTTCCTAACATTAGGTGGGTGGTGCTGCAGAGGCTGGGATGTGGGCTTGACAACTCCAGAGGTCCCAGGGAAAGGCAAGCCGCTTCAGGAGGACACAGGGTGTAGGCCTCACCCTTCCTAATGTCCCCCAAGACTAGCAAGGGCAATGCCTATTGTTATTGCTCTGAAAAAGGGAATTGGATCGATCTGCTGAATGAGGGATAGCACCACCTCCGGGGTCAGGCAGGGTTCAAAGTGCGGGAACTCTTCTGAAGTGAGGCTATCTGCGGTACGGTGTCTGGCAGGATGGGAGCCAAAGGAGTGTCAGAGACCTGGTGTCGGATTAAGTGAACCCAGCCTCAGGATTAGCTGAACTTGTTAGAAGGGCTGGCTGCTCTTCCATCTGTGCCCCCAGGAGCTGCTTTATCTCCTTAAACTCAAATGGAAGCTGAAAGTGAGGGCAGCCAGTGGACCTGGGGGATGCTTGGCTTAGGGAGGGGGCTTAGCTCTAGTTTTCTCTATCCCTCTCTCCTCCTGGACACCATATCATCTTATTCCCTCAGACACAGTTTGCTAAGAAAGCCAAAGAAGGGAATTAACATGAAAAAGAGAATTGTAAGTATTCTGCTGGGTTCTTTATATACATGATCTATAAAAAACTTACAAAAGAATCCATTTTCTTATTTCCAGATAGGCAAACAGAGACTTGGATCTGAAGTCATCCAATCTGGGACACTTCTAAGAGCAAAAGGTGAGGGGGCACAAAAAGTACTTCCAATTACACATATGTATATATTTTAACCTATTTATTTTACCTATTTATTATTGTATTTTTAGAAAATAGTTCTACTCAAAAGCTCTTATTAAGAATACAGTTCTTTCTTTTTTTAAAAAAATCAACAGATATAAGCCAGGACTATCTCTGGCAAGTGGAGTTGTGTGGTTACCCCGATATTAAGTGACTTTTCCAAGGCCACACAGCTAGTAAGTGATGAAGCCAGGTTTCAAAGCCAATCTCTTCCCAGGATTTCATGCTGGTTAATTCTGGGGGAGAAGAATTTGCCAGAGATCCACTAAGTGTTCCAGGAGTTTACTGCCAGGCTCAAGCCTGGCTCTCTTTCCACTTGGGAGCTGGATTTGTCTGTCAGGCCATTTCCTCCCACTTCAGCTCTTCTAGTATGGCTCCCCTGTTGCTGTGTTTGGGCTGAGGCCACTCCCTATGTTTTCTCACTGCTGGTGCTCCCTGACAGCTGTGTGTTGATTGGCTTGACTGCAGATCCTCCCCCCACTTGACTCCCGGCTGTTTGTTGTTACTAGGTCCTGCGGTCTCCCCCTCTGTTTCTTGACCCTTTACATGGCTCCCCCGGGTTCTGGCTGCTGGGTCTGCCACCAGCCCTCAAGCTCAACTCTGGGCCCCTGGGCGTGGCTTCCTCCCTGCATTGCTTTGCCTGCTTCGGCCCCTCCTGGTCCATAAATTCATCCCTGGCTATGGTCCCTGCACCCCGCCTCCACACCCACATTCACAGCTCCACAGTCTGTGAGATTTAATCAACTAGTTCATTGAGCAATCCAGGTGTATACCCACATGATTTGAAGTGATTTAACTTAATGAAGATGATCACGTGGCCCAGGTTTTCTGGGGCAGCCCTAATTTTAAATATTATGTTTCTTCGTCCTCACAAAAACTGAATACTGAAAATGCCAATATTTTGGCATATGGACAACTTCTTCTAGATTGCCTCAGGCAACTAGAAAAAAAAAAAAGGCATAAATCCCTATTCAGACAATGTGCCCTACCTTTGGCTCAGGACATACAGGCCTCTGTTAAATCTTTATTTTTGTCAGCATGGGTGAGTCTAAGAGAGAACAGCTTTTTTGTTTGTTTTCAAAAATCTCATCGGTATCTGTGTCCTGTTTGTGCTTCTACTTTCTGTAAAAAGTACTTGATTGTCTTCAGTGAATGGCCAACATGTTTCTTGCTGAGTCGCACTGCAGTTTCTGTGGTCTGTGTATCTCCAGACAGCAACTAATGCCCTGTTGGCTGTGACAACCTAAGTGAGGTGGATGTCTTCCCAGTGAGATTTGGAAGTTGTGTCTCCCTGCCCTGTAAGCCCCCAGGGAAATCGTGCTCCTAGCAAATGCCTGTCCTTGGCTTCTATCCTTGGTGAGATCATGCAGAGACCTCAGGACCTCAGAGCAACCCCAGCCCTAGGCTCCCATGCCACGTCCATCCTGGCCTAGTCTGGTCCTGGTGCTTCTCTCACAGATGGCCTCCCAGGCTGGGTCCCCACCACTGAGGAGAGGAAATATCCTGAGGAGGAAGAGCATTTCAAGGGGGCACAGAGAAGTGGTACCTGCCATGCGTTCTGAGGACCACTAGTTCCCTGAGATGCTTCCAGAAGGGCTCTGTGACCAGTAGACTTCACAAGGCTCAGGGTGCCCACTGGTATATGAGGTCTCTGAGAAGTTCTGTGATAAAGTCACTGGCTTCTCAACATATGTATCACAGGACACGTTTTTCATATAACAACCTTTAATAGCTTAAAGAATAAGATAAAACAAAAGAGCAGGGGGGTTGGAGTCAGAAGGCCTTGCCTGGGTTCAGGTTCAGAATCCTCACATTCACCTTTGTCTCCTTGGGTAGGTTACTTAGCCATGGTTTCCTCATCAGTAACATGAAGGTAATGACAAATGACCTCACACAGGATTTTTGTGAGTGTTAAAACATGCTGGATATGAAAGCACTTGGCATACGTGTGAGATATTTATGAAAGGAGAGACTTTGTTTAGGTGCAAAAATTTACTCTGCTGGTATGAGTGAATCACCTCGTGATGAAGAATAATCATGTCGATACTGACAGGCTCAGAAGCTGCCCTTCTCTGTTCGTGACTCTTCAGGGTGTGCCAGGACCAGCATATTTGGAATGAAATTTCAGGAGTCTGTGACAGTTAAATAATGGAGGGTGCTTTTGAATTTATGTGTACTTTTAAGAAAATATTTAAGAATCTTGCAGCAAAATACAGGATGAATGAGAGGGGAGAGGCTTAAGGTTTGGCTCCATCCCTCTACCTACAGAGTAAAGCCATGAGTTAGAAAGTTGCTAAAGATGCAGCTGGAGGGCCTGGGTGGGCCAACAGTCTGGGGACAGAGACGCTGGGATGGGACTGAGACCCATTCCAAGGAGGTGTTGATGGGACCAGATGCTCTCTAAGGCAGGGGTCCCCAACCCCCGGACCGTGGACTGGTACCAGTCTGTGGCCTGTTAGGAACTGGGCCGCACAGCAGCATGTGAGCAGCAGGCGGGGGGCGAGCGAGTGAAACTTCATCTGCAGCTCCCCGTCTCTCCCCATCGTTCCCCATCGCTTGCATTACCGTCTGAACCATCCCCCACTCTGTGGAAAAATTGTCTTCCACGAAACTGGTCCCTGGTGCCAATGAGTTGGAGACCGATGCTCTAAGGGATCTATATATGTGGCTTGAGAGGTTTGCTTTATAAACTTGGCTCCTTTTCATGTACACATAAGAATTAACTCCTGCGTATTCCAAATAACTTTAAATATCTTGGGGTTTTGTTTTCTTTATGCATTATATGAAGAGTTCTTAACTTGGATACCATAGACTATTAGGAGTGACACAGGGCCAATGGCTATGCTTTAAGGGTCCAGAAATTCCCTGAAATTAGAAACAAAATTTTGTGTGCACATGCCTATTTGCATTTTTATAGGGAAGAAAGTTCTAAACCACAAAGTGGTCTTTTGGTCTCTGCGGGTTATATAAATCACATTCAGGATAAACTCTCTGGCCAGCAGAGTTCACTCTACAAGTAACAATTGGACAGCGGCTTGGGCACTCCTGTGAACCTCCTGGGCTTCAGTGACCGGTGTGAGGCACTTGGCTGTACTGCTTCATCAGCAAGACTTTGATTTTGCTTGGTCCTCCAGCTCTAGGGAGCTGTACTTCTCTGTGATTCTTCCTTCCTCTTTGGCACACAAAGTCCTTGAAACCTGCTGTGGATGCCGCTGTAAATCCTGGGTCACCTGGGGGCGGTTGACATGACTTTCACAATTACACAAACGGAGCAAGCGATGTGAACATGAGATAACTCAAGTCCCTCGCATTTCAGCAGGCATTTATTGGACATTTGCTGGTGCCGTGCTCTGTGCTAGGACCTAGGTGTCGGGAGGTGATAGAAGATAAAAAAGGATGTCAAACAGCCCCTAACTTTCAGGAGCTTCCTGTCCAGTGGACTAAGGCAAATGAACATCTCATTATAATATAAGCAATAAAAAGGAAATGACAGAGAATTGTGGCCCTTATATTGTTTGAGCTGTACTCTAACAGTAATGCTCTACAAGACTGAGCCTGCCCTGGTGTTCTTAGGTCTCTTGATTTATTCATCTAACAAATACTGATTGTGTGCCTATCATGTGTCAGGCATTGTACAAGGTACTAGGGATCCACTGGCAAGCAAACACAGACAGGGTTCATGGCTAGCTTGTAGAGTGACGTTAATTAAGTCAGGTATCACACATATATGCAGAAATGTAAAATTACAACTGAGATATGAGCTCTAAGAATGAGAAACGTGATGCTGTAAGAGAGGTCAAAGTCAAGGTAGATTTGACCTTGTCAGAGAGATCTCTGAAGCCTTCTCTAAGGAAACAACACCTGATTAAAAAAAAAAAACAAAATGGGAGTTAACTAGATGAAAAAGGTAAAGACAGGTAGGGAACTCAGACACCAGGAATAGCACGTACAAAGGCCCAGTGGCAGGGAATAGCCTGGTGCCTATTAGTATATAAAAGAAAGTTCAGTGAGACTGGAAGCCAGAGAGTGAAGTGCACTGTGCAAAATGAGGCTGGCCCAGTACATGGGGAGCTTTGTAAGGCAGGTTGGTTTGTGGTCTTTATCCTAAGTTCAGTATCAAGTTGTTGAGGTGTTTCAAGCAGGAACATGACAAGCCATTTTGATTAGGCAGATTAGGGAAGATTTTACCCAGTAGGTAGCTTTGGAGCTGACTTTTGGGGAATGAGTTGGAGCTCAATTGTTAAAGAAGAGGAAAGACCTTTATGGGAACAGAGAAGATGAAAAACAAGGCAGAGTGGAAGTTGACCCAGTGCCTTGGGGGTGGTAAGCTGTAGTTATGAGGGAAGCTTCATGGCCTTGGAGGAATGATTGGAAAAGTTAAGTGAAGCCAAACCATGAAGAGCTGAGATGTTTGCTCTGCTGGAGCATTTAGGCTTTATTGATGGGAAGTCAGAGTTTTTAAGGAAGGGTGTAGCCTGATGTTACCTGCATGTTGAGTCCTGAGAATTCCATTAGAAGCTACCCAATCATTTCTAGCCTCTAGTTTCTGTCTCTAGTTTTACAGGTGACGATTTTGACCAAAGATTGCCATTTGGCTAATCAGAATACTTACATCGTTGGAGTAGAAACTGTCACTCAATTCCATTTGTGACATGGGCTGTCTTTGGTTGTCACTTTCTATTGGGGTTGGTCACCTTGATTCCCATTGAACTGAAGAACTGAAATAGTACCCTAATCCACTAGAGGCACTGAGATCTGGAAGTTCTCCTCCTGCTCTGCCATCATTTATGGATGAGGCTGCACTAGGGAAGTTTCCTGAGTGAGGTAATGGGAGCTAAACTTTATTAAGCATCAAGAGAATCTGTTTTGTGTGATAGCAGCATTTTGAGAATTCTGGTCCACTGAAACAATTTGGAACTTTTAAGCTCCCACCTTGTGGAGAAACTGTAAATGTCTTCTTATGTTTGGCAATGGTTTAGCCTGAGAATGCACCTAGAAGATACCAAATGCTCGAGCCACTGCAGAAGAAAATAACTCTTCTGTGAAGGGAATGGGAGGACCCATTTGTTAAGCATAAATTGTAGATTGGAATAAAGGTTAGAAATAAGCCATGAAAATAAAGCAAAAATATATACATGCTCAGTATTTCTTCCTATGACGTGCTCTTTTTTTTCAGCTTAAAAAAATTCTTATCACTTTATTATTTTTTTTAATTAGGGTATAGTTGTTTTACAATGTTGTGTTAGTTTCTACTGCACAGCGAAGTGGAGTTCCCAGTGCTATACAGAAGGTTCTCATTAGTTATCTATTTTATACATATTAGTGTATATATGTCAATCCCAATCTCACAAATCATCCCACCCACCCCCCTCTTTCCCCCCTTGGTGTCCATACGTTTGTTCTGTACATCTGTGTCTCTATTTCTGCCTTGCAAACCGGTTCATCTGTACCATTTTTCTAGATTCCACAGATATGCGTTAATATATGATATTTGTTTCTTTCTGACTTACTTCACTCTGTATGACAGTCTCTAGGTCCATCCACATCTCTACAAATGACCCAGTTTTGTTCCTTTTTATGGCTGGGTAATATTCCATTGTACATATGTACCACATCTTCTTTATCCATTCGTCTGTCAATGGACATTTAGGTTGCTTCCATGACCTGGCTATTGTAAATTGTGCTGCAGGGAATATTGGGGTGCATGTGTCTTTTTAAATTATGGTTTTCTCTGGGTATATGCCCAGTAGTGGGATTGCTGGGTCATATGGTAATTCTATTTTTAGTCTTTTAAGGGACCTCCATACTGTTTTCCATAGTGGCTGTATCAATTTACATTCCTACCAACAGTGCAAGAGGCTTCCCTTTTCTCCACACCCTCTCCAGCATTTATCATTTGTAGATTTTCTGATGATGCCCATTCTAACCAGTGTGAGGTGATACCTCATTGTAGTTTTGATTTGCACTTCTGTAATAATTAGTGATGTTGAGCATCTTTTCACATGCCTCTTGGCCATCTGTTTGTCTTCTTTGGAGAAATGTCTATTTAGGTCTTCTGTGCATTTTTTGATTGGGTTGTTTGTTTTTTTGATATTGAGCTGCATGAGCTGTTTATATATTGTGGAGATTAATCCTTTGTCCATTGATTTGTTTGCAAATATCTTCTCCCATTCTGAGGGTTGTCTTTTCGCTATGACATGTTTTGAAGATGAAGTATGAGTAGACAGGGAAATGCCCTAAGTATTGTTTTGAGATATTTGAGATTTTATCTATATGTGTAATACTACTTTAAAAAATTATGTGTATTGTTTGAGAGTTGAGGAAGATTTTTCCCTTTGAGGTGTCTAAAGAAGAGAAGGAATGAGGATGGGAAGTAGCTTTTATTGAGTATCTGATAGATACAGGGCATCCCACCTACAGTATATGACCTATCCTCATGACAGCCCTGCAAATAAAGCTGTATTACTCGTTTTGTAGATGAGGTGAGGACATGCAGCTTGTAAGTGGCAGGGCTAAAATTTGAATTTAGGTCTGACTGTCTCCAAGTACTGTGCCTTTTGCCTTATTCCAATCTTACAAATGAAAACCTGGAAACAGAGAGATTTCATTGCTTAGATGATAGTGCTGGCTCTCACGTCTGGTTGTCTGATCCTATGGCCTCTGGAGAAAATGGGGTGAGGTCCAAATAATCATCATTATCATAACTAATGTGCATTGAGCACTATTCTAAACTCTTCACAGGTTTTATCTCATTTAATTCTCACAACAACCCTATGAGGTAGGGACTTGTATTATTCCTACTGCATAGAAGAGGAAACTGAGGCAGAGAGCTGAAATAATGGACCCATGCTCACATAGACAGGAAATGTTAAGCCTGTGACTCTAACTGGGGCAGTCTGAGTCTAAAACCTGTGGTGATAGCCACCTTGCCACACAGCGGAACTTCCCACAACTTACCCCAAGAAGCTCTTGAAAAAAGCCCTGTTCCTACTGAGACTGATGCTCTGTTTTCTCACCGACACAGCTCACTGGTCCAGTGTTTCCTTTTATTTCCATTTTGTCCTGTGTATAAAGATGCTGCTTAAACATGTCATTAAGCAGCAGGCTGTGGGAAATGCCCTGAATGTGTTCTCCTTGACCAGCCACTAATTCAGGGCGTTTTGTTCTAAGCATCGTGGAAGGATTTCACTAAGCTTAATTTATAGGGCCATAAGCCGTAAAACACAGTTCCTTTTTGGATAAGTTTCATTTACTGACTTGCAGGATAGATGACTCATAAATAAATTGTTCCTATTCCTTGTCAATTGCTGTCCCTATCTTTGGGAATGCATGGTTGCCTTAAATATCTGCAAAGAAAAGAAATTGGATTCTGTGTTAGTGACACTGCTGGTTCTCTCTCTCTGACATATTCTGAATATTTTACCCTTTTTTTTCCCAGCCTGGGAATCTTTATAGTCCTAATATTCCTTGTATGGTGCTTTATGCAAAATGATGTTATTAATATTAAAATGATAAATATTGTGACTGTTGAAATGATATGTTTTGATCACACTTTAACTGAGGCAAAAACACTTTTTTGTGATCCTTTCAAATGTTGTTATAACCTTATATTCACATGCCTACACAGATATGGGTCATCTGGGCTGATATTTAAAAAGATGAAACCCAGCTAATTCACACACAATAGTCTTTGATATAAATTACAAGGGGACAACAATTTTCTGCCTCTGATGAATGTGTGGTAGGTATGTTTCAAAAGAAATTTTCATCTTTCCTTTTCACTGGGACATGAAGCAAGTCTTAAATGGATTTTTGGACATTGGCTCACCCAGCTGAATTTCTGTGTTAACGTGGCCTTAACTTGTCAGACAGAGGCTCCTTCCAACCTCAGGAGACAGAGCTGTACCCAGTGGCTGTGGCACCACCACTATCTGACAAAATAAAATGAGGTTAGGACAGGGGACCAGGGGCCCAGTTGCTAACACCAGCTTAGTTAGGAAGATCCACTGAGTGACTTGCGCAGCTTCCTTCCCCCTGAGCCTCAGTTTCCGCATCTACACACTAAAGGGCTTGAATTAGTTGCTAAAGACCCTTCTGGTACTAAACATTCCGTGATTCTATGGCTCTTGATAAGGGCCATGGGTGAAATCCACAAAAGCTTTCTTCCTGAATGCTTAATGTAGAATTAATACTTTTTCAGTTACTGTCTTCTCTAGTTTTTCCTTGGAGCAAGAAAAGGAGATAGGAATTTATGGGACTTTCTACCCCTGAAAATACGAATAATATATTTATTATATTATTAAAATATAATAATATAAGAAAACCCATTTCTTATTCTGTGCTTATAGGTACCTGTAGAGAGGTAGGTCCTTTGCTCTTTCTAACCTTTAACTTACAAGGAAGTTATTAATTGTCCCATTTTACAGATGAGGAAACCAAAGTTCAGAGAGGTGAAATCACTGGCCCAAACTCACACAGCTACCAAGTGGCTTAGCAGAGAGTAGAAGCCTGGTGTGTGGGACTCCAAGCCTGAGCTTTGCTACTGTCTCTACAACCAGCCCCACCTTGACACTCGTGGGCTGGGGCAAGGGCACAAATGGAGGCCCACATATCATAAGTCTAGGTATTTAAAAGTTATACTTCATGTTGACCATGAGGACCTTCTTTACATGGTGGGCAGATGTGGCATTGCCAGACTCTACCCCCCAGAGTCAAGGTCACTACCAGGGTTCCCTGCCCTCTGACCCAACTCACCTGCTTTCCACAGCTTTCCTTCAGATGCTGTGTGAACTGGGAGACTGGGTGTTCCACAGATGCACGTAACCACAGCTTCTGACTATTGGCCAGCTTTTATTTAGCTTCTTTACTAGTTTCCTAGGGCTGCTGTAAGAAATTACTACAGGATACATGGCCTAAAATAATAGGAGTTTATTCCCGCACAGTTGTATTGTCCAGAAGTGTGAAATCAAGGTGTCAGCAGGGCCGCGTTCCCTCTGAAGGCTCTAGGGGAGAATCCTCCCTTGCCTCCTCCAGTTTCTGTGGCTTCAGCATTCCTTGGCTTGGGGCTGCTCATCTCCAACTTCTGCCTCTGTCTCCACGTGGCCTTTTCCCCTTATGTTGGGGTCACAAATCTCCCTCTGCCTTTCTCTTCACTGGATTTAGGGCCCAAGTCTAGGATGATCTCATCTCAAGATCCTTAACTAAATTACATCAGTGAAGACCTTTTTCCAAATAAGGTCACATTTACAGGTTCTGGGGGTTAAGACATAGATGAATCTTTTGGGGGCCACCATTCAACCTGTTTCAGACCTGGATGCCACCATCTGGGCTCAGCCAGAACTGAGGAGAGCATTCAATGAGCGAAGGCATAGATGCAGGCAAAAGGGACATAGGGAAGAACCACATGGGGTAGAAAAGGAGCAGGAGACAGATGCAGCAAGGAGGGGATCTGCACCGTTGGCACATCAGGGGCCGGGACCGTGGGATAAAAGCCCACACCAGACTCCAGCTGTCAACAGCCAATATATATGGAGTTTTTACTCTGTGAGGTTGTACAGAGAAGTCAAGATATTTGAGCCAATGGTGGGACCCAGAGTTTGCCGACTAGCGACAGGAATTACCAAGGGGAAAGAGCCCAGGATGTGAAGCATGTTGAAACCCAGGTGACACCACCATGGTGAAAGCTGGTAGGAAACTAGGATGGAGTTGGATGGTGACTGGAGAAATGGTTTCAAGTCCAAAATTTTCTCAGCAAAGGATAGAACAATGAGCACTCAGCAAGACAGGCTAGGATTGGAATTCATCATTGTCCTTGGTAAATAATATCGTTAGTAGTGTTAATAGGTACCATCCATGGAAAGCTTATTGTATATGAGGAGGCTCTGTGCTAAACATTTTTACTGGCATTGTCCTATTTAATTCTCACAACGGCCCTGTGAGGTAGGCACTATTCTTTTTTTTTTAAAATAGTTTATTTATTTATTTATTTATTTATTTTTTGCGGTACATGGGCCTCTCACTGTTGTGGCCTCTCCCGTTGCGGAGCACAGGCTCCGGACGCGCAGGCTCAGCGGCCATGGCCCACGGGCCCAGCCGCTCCGCAGCACGTGGGATCCTCCCGGACCGGGGCACGAACCCATGTTCCCCGCATCGGCAGGCGGACTCTCAACAACTGCGCCACCAGGGAAGCCCAGGCACTATTCTTTAAAGGAGAATTTGAGACTCAGAGAGATTCAGGAACTTTCCTTTATTTCACAGCCCATGAGAGGCTGGTATTCACATCCTGGGCAGTATGAGTTCAGCATCTCTCCCTCAGTCCCTGCCTGAGGATATGGGTGCAGATCTGCCCATATCTGGCAGGGCCCAGCTGGTGCCTGGGGACTGCAGGGGACACAGAGCCAGCCCCTGGGAGAGGGGAGACATCAAGAATTAGGGCCTCGGTCAGAGAGCTGGGGTTCAGGGTAGAGCCTCAAGCTGGGAATGAGTCAGGGAAGCCAGCTGGACCCTTGGGCAAGGATCGAGGCTGAGAGCAGTCTCGCGGACCAGGCTCACACCAGAGATGTCAGGGGCTGTCACGGACCTCACAGCTTATAACTTGCACATGGAATAGTGGGGGCAGTAAGACAGGCTTCTTGCAAGGAAGTAGCCTGATGATGGGGCATGCAGAGACCATCTCTTTTAGGAGTTTCCTAAAGTAGGGAGTGAGCTCTTTCAGTTGTTTTTGCTTCAAACTCAGATCAGCTCAAGAGCAGGTCAGAGGCATGAGAATGGTCTGGGGGTGAGGGGTAATAGCGCACCCAGCTCTGAGGACCTAAAGAAGGCTGAGGAAATGAGGCAGCAGCTGAAAGGCACAAGGACGTCTTCATCTATGTGCCTGTGCTTGTGTGTTCATCAACACTGGGAGGGAGGGCTTCCCTGGTGGCGCAGTGGTTGAGAGTCCGCCTGCTGATACTGGGGACACGGGTTTGTGCCCCGGTCCGGGAGGATCCCACATGCCGCAGAGTGGCTGGGCCCGTGAGCCATGGCCGCTGAGCCTGCGCGTCTGGAGCCTGTGCTCCACAACGGGAGAGGCCACAACAGTGAGAGGCCCATGTACCGCAAAAAAAACACAAACAAACACACACACACAAAAAAAACAAAACACTAGGAGGGAGATGGGGGCGTGGCTCTCTTTTTGTTAACTCAGGTAGAGGCAGGGGACTCTCACCGCAATTTCTCCCAAGTTTCCCTCTGGTCTCTAGAGCCTACCATCTTGGAGTCTCTCTACTTCTCCTATAAAAAGTTAAAGCCTATGCAAGTCCTCAAAAGAAAATTTCTCAAAATGAACTTATTAGCACTTTAGTCGTATAAATAAGTATTTTAATTTTTGTGGCGCACATTAAAGTTGGTGGATGGGAGACTGTCAGAATTCTTAATCGTCATGAAATATGCTCTTAATAATCAGTCTTATTAAATCTAAATGAAATGCCTGTATGAGGCCCTATTTTAGTATTTTCTGAACTCACTGCAGCTTTTTCATCTCAAACAGCAAGCAGAGTCATTCTAAATCATCATCAAATTAACTATTTATGCTCCCTTTCGCCAACATTCCTTCCTCCCCCGTTCTGCCTCTCCACCACCCTCTCCACCACCCTCTCCACAAATCTCATGTTTTACGGATAAATAATCAGCTCTTGCAGCTTGGCAGAGGACACCCTTGGAGCACTGGAAGGGAGAGAGCCAGTCACAGGGCAGGACAATCCCCTGAAGCTCCAGGAAGTCCAGGGGAAGCATCTCCTGGGAGGATGCTACCCTGAATGAGAGGCCCTGGGCATCAGCAGGTGGAGAGCATCCCCCAGAGCGCAGCCTCTTCCAAGAGAGACGTCTGATTTGCTTCCTCAGTCAGCTTCTCTTGGCAGAAGGCCAGTGACAAGGTAACGCCTCATCTCAATTTCCTTCAGATGTGATTTGGAAGAAAGTAGCCGACCAGCTTTTCAAGACCTTATCTTTTTTTGTTGTTGCTTTTTGGAGGCTGAGTGGAAAATTTTCAATGCAGAAATCGGAGTTGGCCAAAAGCATAGTGGCAGATACAATGCAATGTCATTTTCAAGTCTGAACAAGATTATAAAAGTGTCACCCATGACTTTCTAAGGAGCAGGATAGCTCAGAGGTGACATCTTCTAAGTGGGGACAAATTCTCCCCTTTCCTTACTTTGAGAAAATGAGTTGGACTTGTACTAGAAGACAAGGGAAGGGATAATGAAGTAGTGTGTCGTGGGAGTATACGGGGTGATTTCTTTTCTTTTTTTTTTTTTTTTTGCGGTATGTGGGCCTCTCACTGTTGTGGCCTCTCCCGTTGCGGAGCACAGGCTCCGGATGCGCAGGCTCAGCGGCCATGGCTCACGGGCCCAGCCGCTCCGCGGCACGTGGGATCCTCCCAGACCGGGGCATGAACCCGTATCCCCTGCATCGGCAGGCGGACTCTCAACCACTGCGCCACCAGGGAGGCCCCCGGGGTGATTTCTTATCCTAAGGTAACTTGTGCCACTGGAGACCCTACCCGAGAGTCTGAAGCTGTCATATGAGCTCGGGCAGGGAGATGGAAGCCGTCTGCCCAGCTTAAGTCTTTGGTGCCTTTACTCCCCTCCATTTATCAGAACAGCCTGGGCCTGAAGCCCTCCCCTTTCTTCAGTCCTTCTGTCATTTGTTGTTACCCTCTCCCTCCTCCAGGCGGGGGCAGCTGAAGGTGGACCTTTGATCAGGGCTGTCAGTTTTAGGTTCAGAGGTGGCAAATGGTGTAGGGGCAGCCAAATGTGAAGAAGCCTTTACGCTTTTCGAGGGAAACATCGATTTGGCAACAAGCACTATGAACACTGAAGTTCCTCGTCTACTTCCCTATCTTAAAAATGGGGTATTCTCCCCAGTAGTGGGGAGTGGGAGGGAAGTAGAGAAACTCTGAATACCACCATCCCTCCTCCGTCCCTCACAGGTAAGTACACTAAGGCCAGGGGTGGTGCGGCCATTTCCAAAGTGACACGGTTGTGTTAGCACAGAGTCCAGATCATTCTTCACAGCTCCTGGTTCTGAACCTAGTACATGACCTATGGGAACCTGATATTCCTCTTATTCTTCCTCTGTTCAGCCTTCCCTAATCCCTTCTCAACACATCTGGGTTCTCTTTTGGCATCTGAGCCACAGAGGCATCTTGGAATTTGGAAGAGTCTTCCGCTGTGGTGTCTGATCTGGGCTTGAATCTTACATCCACCACTCACTGATGAGCGATCTTGGTCAAGCTAGATAACTTTTCCAGGTCCCAGTTGTCTCATCTTATTTAAAATGAAGATAATAATAATGTCTCCCTCCCAGGATTACATGAGAAAATGCATGTGAATTTCCTGACCCATGGTAGGCATTCAGTAAATGCTACTTCCTTCTTTTCTTCCATGACAACAAATGTAATCAATTAAGGGACAAGATTCTGGATTGTGTTTGGCATCTTTTAGATGCTGCCGTTACACAAACAAAGATGTTTGAACCTGGACTTGGCACTACTCTTTTGTAAACTGAAGTTGTCATTAAGCTGAAAGGAGCACAGTATGTCAAGTTCAGCTATTTTTATGCCAGGGAGAAATACGCTTGTCATTTAAGGACACAGACCCTCATCATAAGGAGTTGAGAAGGAATGTTCCCAAGAGCTCACATGAGGCAAACCAGGGCCTTTGCATGAGTTCACCTTGTGCCTTGGGAATGTGATGGCTTCTGTTTTTCTCTGACCTGGCTCAGATGAGCCAGAGGCCCATAGCACAGCTGAAGCACACGTCCTGAGGTCCTTGCAGGTGGCCAGCTACCAGAACGTACCTGAGTCCTCATTCATCTCAGCCTTATACTGGGGTGCCACTCCAGCTGTCTGGGCAACCTTGTAGTTTAAGTCTCTTCCTATCATTCATGTATTCGTCAAACATTTATACGTGTTCCTTTTAATGTTAAGCCCCGGGGATGCAACAATGATTGTTAGAGCATCAGACAACCAAAATATTGACAGAATAATATTGCCTTTAAGTGATAGAAAGCTACATTGAAATATGTATAATTACCAAGCAACTAACGAAAACCACCGCACGTCAGCAAATATAAGAATGTCAGCAAATGGCTTTGCTGTCAGAATTGGCCATTTAGAAGGAAGAACTAGGTTTTGCTGAAATCACCTGTGCAGTGATGGAAAAAGAATTGGATTGCAACCCAGGGTAGCTAGGTCTAAATCCTCCCTTTTGGTTCTGGTTAAGTTACTTAGCTTGTTTGAGCCCCAGTTCCCTCCTGTATAATCCTGGAGCCGTAAACACTTTCCTTATGGTTTTGTTAAGAAGATTAAAGTTAGAGAAGTTCATGAAAACATGAGGTACAGGGCCTGATACCAACAAGTGCTCAGTGAGCAGAGGCTGAAACCGAGTGTGGAGAGGCTGCGGAGGGGGTCAGAAGCTTCAAACAAATCTCTCATCAGATAAGGTTCAGGCAGCATGACTTAGAACAGATGGCTCTTTAATTATCCAAATGAAATTGGATGAAAAATCCACCCTGGAGATTTTTAGGTGAATTTAGATCCTGGATCTATGCTTCAGTATTTTAGCTCCTTTATTTGACCACCCACTGTGTAGAGTTGTTTTCCTTTTAATTTATCCAACATTTGCTTCTTTCAAACTCCAAGGGGAACCTTTTGTTCTTGTGGACCTTAATTCTCTATTGATACAAGGAGTCAAGAAGACTATGGGCAGAAGAAGTGAATCGCTGTGAAGCTTCACGTCAGTATATGCCTCAAGTATCTTCTTCTGGGGCCAATTTAAAGTACAAACCAATTTGTCCTCAACTTCCTCAATTTTCCTACTGCCCTTAGCCCTATTCCTGTCCCACAAAGCATCCTGCTACTGATTTCAGTTGATATCAGGAAGTCAGGAGGTCATAGGCTGGGAAAATGACAGCGAGTTACTGTCAGAGCCCGGCAGCGTCCCCCATCTTCTGGCTCCTGGCCCAGGGCTCTTCTTCCTTTAGTCACTTAGGTACCCTTTGGTGTTCAGGTGCCCAGGTCTGGCATTTCCTCTTACCTGAACTCTCAGGAAGAGCACACCTCCACATCAGCCTCCCCACCTTGCATTACCCCTCATCTGTCTTGGAGAAATAACTTTATTCACTGCCATCTGGAAAGGCACCCCTCCCCCAAATTTATTCTGCAAAATAGGATCAGTGCATCCCCACGGAGTAGACTTAACAGAACCTAGGATTATTTTACTCCCCCATCCCCGCCCCTCCATTGTCATTGATACTGGCATTCTTAAAAAACCCAATCACATAGCAATTACATAGCAATTTATGCTTTTTAAGTCATTTTTTACATACATTGTTCTGGTGCTCACAAAGCATTATGCAGCAAGTGTGGCATTATTACCCTTTCTTAACAGATGTGGTAAAAGCACAGATGTATGCAGTGACTCCCCTCAGCTCACACAGCAAGGCCAAGGTGGAGCAGAATCTAGCACCCAGGTCCCTGACTTCTGGCCAGGATTCCAGGCCACACCTCTCTCAAGGCACCCGTACTCTTTAGGGAAACTCAGGCACCAGCTCTTGGCATAGCTCTTTGCAATTCCTCTCCAGCTTCTCCACCACCCCTGTGCACACTTGCAGGCCTCTTTCTTCCAGGAATGATTACGCAGAAAATGGGAGCTGACAATGATAGATGGACTTTTCCATTTTCTGCTAACGCGGCCATGAAGTCAGAGCCCATTTTAATGAATGTCCATTAAGGTCAAATTTGGAAAGCAGGTATTAAGAGTCATTGCTGCTAATTACGCCCTGAGAGCTCTATTTGTATTTTCAAATTGGATAAAAAGGTTAGTAAAATGGAACGTTTCAGCACAGGCTGGCTCCTGGTTTGCTCTCCAAGTTTTCGGAAACGATCAGCTGCCCAAACTTGCTGAGAAGTAATGTTCTGTCTTGTTCCCGCTCCTGCCTCACAGGTGAGCTAGCGCCATGAGGAGTGGCTGCCTCCTGAATCCTGTCAGTTTCTGGCAGATCCGATTACATCTGGGACCCTTAAGAGTACTTGAAGGGAAAGGCGCTGGTCTATTTTAATCCTGCTCCTTCTAGAAACTAGAAACTGTAAGGAGAGTCTTCCTGCTGACAGGTGGCTCCATAAAAGTCGTCCATCTGCTGCTAATTATGGCAGAGACAAAATTCACACAGCCGAGTTTTCAGTTTATTTGCTAAAGATCTCCAAAGGTGTAACTGTCTTCCCAGATCACAAGGCCATTCACAGCATAACATCTATAGAGCCTGTTAATTATTTAAATAATTTAAAACCCAGGGCGGCAGGGAGCATTTAACAGAAGTCGGGCTGGGTGAGGGCTGGGTGGATGTTCTGTGGCGGCAGAGGGAGTCTGTTCTCACAGCTTACAGAGTCTGCACTCACAGGGTTTTGTTCTTCTCCTTCTTTCCGAGGGAAACTCAGAGAGGGGCCGAATTAGGCAGAATCAGCCCTATTTCAATCTTGATTTGTTTTGATTCCCAAACTCCAGTTCACCCCGGTCTCCGGATTGTAGTCTTATCTAAAATGTGTACAGTGTTCCAACTACCTCACCCAGAAGGCTGCTGTAATCTTGGAATAGGATAACTTATTAGAAAGTTCAATGTACAGAGTAATATAATATGTAAAGATTTTCAGGCCCATTAAATAAGTAGAAATGATTAAGTCGGATAGATCAGATGATGAAATAATTTAACAATAGAAGAACAGATATTTTTTCCTTTCCTGTAGTTTTCTTTCCTTTCTTCCATGCAGACAGAAGTAGAATTCAAAAGTTGCTCCCTTATCTGTGACATATATATATATATATATATATATATATATATATATATATATATATGCTTTTTTTTTTTAACTAATTCCACAGTAATAGGTTTACATTGTATTTTAGTCATTGGTTTGTGGATCTATCTCCCTTCACTGGATTGGGAGTGCTTTGAGGATGGGAACAATGTCTTACCCTGTTTATTCATATTCATGCTCCTAGTGCCTAGCAGAGCCTGATACATAGTAGATGTTCAACATATGTTAAATTGAAGAGCCTAGACATTAAGCAAATGAAACAAATGTGATTTTACTTTATGATGAAGTTATGTTCAACATTAACCTTAATAACTGGCACTGAATCTGTCAAATTCAATCATTTTTGACATATTTGATGATTTTGTGCAAGTACTAGAAATTCTGTAAAATCCATTTCAAAAAGACATATAGCTCCAAGTTGGGTGTGATGAGCTGGAACCCTCCTGATCTGTTCTCTAGATTCTGTCCTTGGCCTTTATGCTTCACTCTACATCAGAGACTGGTTTTCAGGTATAAAGTGAAGGTAGGATAGGGTTAATCAGGTGACTTAGGTTACATTGAATATTCTCTGATAGCTTTAACTGGGAAGCCAGAAACTGGTTCCTAGTCTAATAATTTGCAGAATATGCAGAAAGTGCATGAATAAAATGGAGTAATTCTACATGAAAATGGTAGCAGAGTGAGACAATGGTGAGGTCAGAGGATGAGTCTACCTCATCGGGCAAAAGCTGTGCCAGGTCACCCCTGACTCTATCTGGCTCAATTGTTGCATTGTATTTGGATGTCCTTTAACCTAAACAATATTTTTGGAATACAGTTCATATGGTTTTCCATGTATTCTCGTTCCCATGGAGGGTAGGTTGGGAAAATAATTTCTTTTATGACATCATAAAAATGATGTCAACCCAGATAACAATGAAAAAGTCTTTAAAAGGGCTACAAAGGGACCAGCTGACTAATGAAAAGATTTTTATTCCAAAATGTCCTATTAGATAAACCTGGTTGCATTAGCTGTTGATTTTATTTTTAAAATGTTTTATTCTGCCTCTTCTCTTTGCATACTGTCTACTTCTGGTTGCTCAATGCTCCTCTATTCTTGGAAATGTTACATGTACGCAGAGGCTGCAAAGCAGGCACTAGTTTGGGATCGGCCTCCTTGTACCCTGACATTGTTGGGGATCTCAGTTTTGAACTCAGTTACCTCACTCGCCTTGACTTTTAGCACCTCCTGTTCTGATCTCACCAGCTTCTTGCCTCATGACCCCCATCCCTTGAAGCTGAGCTTCACTTGACTTTGCTTCTCTGGCTTTGGTCCTTGGCTTCTTTTCTTGACCTCTCCCTCTAGTTATGCAGCCTGAGAGCCTGCTGGGCAACCTCTTCCTGCCTCTGTAGTCACTGAAAGCAGTACTTCTCTCCTGGTCCTTCTGGCCCCATGAGTAAGACGTGGGCAGAACATGAGGTAGGCGAGCCTCATGTGATTCTTCCTCCAATCTCTCCCACCTTCCAGTCTTTCCCATTCTCCATTGTACTCTTTCATAACTCCATTGCAGGATTTTCCAAAATCTGATTGTGTTTCAAGGCCTTACATATTTGATTGTAAGAGATATTGTTCTAGCTTTTTCTTCCCCCTTTCCCTATAGTTATTTATAAGACTTGAGGAAAATAAAAAAGGGGTTCCTACTTTTAAAAAGGTTGCAGAATATTTGATTCATAATCTGCATATCATGGACTAATAGTGATTATATATTGTTATATGATATTCCTTGTTTATTGATACTGTCTCCCTAACTGGATGATCAGTTACTTCCTTAGGTGACTCCTTCTCTCTTGTATCTCTCAAGTGTAGCACAGTCCCCACGCATACTGTAGGACTAGGAAGTGTTAAAGTCACCATCATCTATCCGTTAACTCCTGCTTGAGTGCTATTGCTACCACCAAACAGCTGCTGAGAATCATTCCCTTCTCTGACCTCATTACTTTAAGATGAGATCCTTTTGGAAACCAAAGGCAATGAGGTTGCACTTTTGTTTTTCAAGAGGAGTTATTGGTGAGAGTATACCAATGCCTTAATATGGTATAATGATGGCTTATGAAGCCTAATAACTATTTTTGGGTGATTTTCTATTTGAGCAAAGATTGTTTCTGTGATAAAGTGAAGTATATGTGTGTACAAAAAGGGATTTTTTTGGTAAATTTTTTAACACTCCAATGTGTGGCTTGATGTTTTGAGAAAATACCTCCATTGTGACTACTCTGTGGAGCTATTGCCAAGGTACATTTTGCTTTGCTAGTGTAGAAATGGCCTTTCTGTGACCAATAAGTATTTCTTGGCAATCCTGAATCAAAATGTTCTTGCCAGAACCTAATTTGGGGAATTGTATTTTTTCTCACTAATTAACTCCATTGTTTCAATTAGGAAAGAACTTTTCCTTCCAGCCCAGAACACTGTCTCTGTAGAGGAAGATGGCTTTGAAATGTTTTCACGATGAAGGTGAGGATTTTTACTGAACTCACACAGCCTCCTTTGTAACCAGAGTTTCGAGATGGCTGACTCTGTTTTTGAGCATCAGTATGTTGGAATTAAAGAGTTATATACAATTGAAAGTGATATCCAAAAAGTCCAGAAGAAGCGAAAAGGATTTGTATTATCTTCATCTTATGGATGAAGTCTCACTGAGGTCAAGTATGTTGTCCAGGCTCATTATGGTTAGAAAGTAGGAAAAATCAAGATTAGTACATAGGTCTCTTCTCTCCTTATCCAGGCAGAATAGTTCTAACTAGCTCAAGTGGAGCTCACATCCTTGAAACTGATCTCCTTTGAAGTTTGGTAACTAGCCAAGTTAATCAGTCACAAATTCTAAAACTCATAGCAGCTACTTCACCTCCCTGGTGCATAACTGAAGAGACACTTTGAACATATAGAACATAGTCAGCAGTCTGTGATCTTTGGCTAGGAAATCTAAAATTACTTCCTCTCTATTAATACAAATTATGATAATTAACATTGGTGATTTATTTAACTGCTTTCTATATGCATTAAGCTTTGGAACAATAGCTATAAATATTTTGGTGATTTGTGATAGTAAATTAACTGCAGTGCTGACTTAAGAATGATTTAGAGCCTTTTTGATCTATCGGCTCATTTCCCCAAATGACTTTGCTCCCTTGGGCCAGAAAAAAAATGTCACTATTGATACCTTCACCTTTGACAGATGCTCTTCTGTTGATCTGTCATCCCTATATTGAAGATTTTAACGTTCAAGAACAATGGTAGAACGTGAAAGATGTGAGTTTGACCTTTCTGAAGAGGCTCTGGGAGCTAATGGCAGAAGGGATATTATCAAGCCACGCTTTTCTGTTCTCATAAGATTTCCTGTCTCACTTCACCCACGAATATTAACTGAGCATAAGACACGGGATCTAGGGTCAGACACATCCTGCTCAAAATATGCTCTAACAGCAGCTTCAAGATTGTCAGTATTGACACCAAAAGGGTAGGAAAATAAACCAAAAAAAATTGTATAGAGCCTCATAATATATTGTTCAACTGTTAATTTATAGGTTATCATCTCAGTTAATATCTCATCTTGATTCAGTAATTTTCCTATGTTAAGTCCTGCCTGTATGAAAAAGAATATACTTTTATCTATTTCTTCTGAATCTACACTTGTGAAAACGTCATGTACTGTTGTTTATTCTGGTGTTGCTGGTTTAATTAGCTGGGGGGTGGGGGTATGCTGGAAGAAGAGTAGCTGATGCTCCAGCCACTGGTAAAGGTGGTCATCATGAGAACACGACATACATGATATTTTCTCCTATTTTTCCAAAGTTACTAGTCTTGGGGTTCAGGGTTTGTCAGAGAACTGGAGCAAATGTTTCCTTCTCCTTGTTGTGATTCCTTGTCACCAGCATCCAACTATCACAACTGATACCGAAATCCTTGTTCTTACTCAGCATTTTCTTCCTAATGGTGGCTAGTATTGTGCTGATTTTAAGTAGCTGTGCCTTGATCAGTATCTTTTGGAAACAATGATTTTTAAACCCACTGTTTAGTTTACAGCCTTTTTCTTATGTATTTGTAGAAGAGGATCTTCCCATTTAAGATTTATAGATTAAGTGCTATTTAAAAGACTGGACTATGTTGTAAGAACTTGGCGGTTAAGAATAGTTTCATTCATGATTTTATACCTCATGGTGCCTAAAATAGTATTTAAAACATAGGAGATATACAATCAAAATTCTCTAAATTAAACTGAACAAAAGTAATGACTATGGCCTTCAGTGGTCATCAACACATTATCTAATGAGAGATGAAGAAATTGGTTTTAGAAAAGAAGCTGACACATGGTAGTAAGAGATGAAGTCATATATGGCTTCAGTGGATAATTTATTTCATTCATTTAACAGTCATTTACTGCATTCCTATTATGTTGCAGGCACTGTGTTAAGTTGAAAGAAACTAAAAAAATTCTTTATTGAAGTATAATCTACATACAGTAAAATGTATAAATCTTAAGTGTACAGCTAGATAAACTTTTTATATTTACACATCCAGGTACCCACCACACAGATCAAGTTACAGAATATTTTTACCCCTCCAGAAAGTTCCCTCATGCCCCTTTCCTGTTAATTACAATTGCTACAGAACCAACCATATTCTAACTTCTACCAGCATATATTGGTTTTCTGTTCATGAACTTTATATAAAAAGAATCATATGGTGCATACTTTTTTGTGTCTGCCTTATTTTGCTTAACATACTGTTTTTCAGATTAATCCACTTTGTTGCATGTATCGGTAGTTTTTCTTTTTTAGTTAATTGATTTATTGTATTCCCATAATTACTTTTTGACATTCCTTAAAATGGCACTGGGAAAGCTCTGGGAGATGGTCATGGCTATGATGTACTTTTTAAAAATCTCCCTAGAGCCACCATTAAAAAAAAAAAAAAAAGAGTAACTAGGATAGCAAAACCAAAAGCCATAAAACTAAGTGAAAAGGTATCCCCACAAATGCCAAATATTGATCAATATCAACTGGACCAGCATGGTAAGGAGAAAGTAGACAGGAAAAAAGAGGGGCTTCTTATGAACTGACTGAGAATTCCCAAGCTAACAACCGATGCTCACCAGAAAGCTCAGCAAGCTAATCCAAGGAGAGCAGCCAAAACTGGAAAAGAAGTTAGCAGAGTAGAATTCATGGGTAAAGCTTGTGTTGCCAGAGCAATCTAGGACCTATGTGCTTTTGATACTGACCATCCAAGTCCTCCTTACAAGGTGATTCCCCCAGGGAGGAGAAACTTCTGTGAGTAGCATTCAAATTGGTTAGGTTAGGGACAACAGGAGCAAAGAAAAGAAGAAAAAAGTAGGGAAGGGGAGCATAGTCAGCACATCTCAGGAAGTATCAGGGCAAATGATTTTGAGCGCTTAACAAAAATAACAGAAAAGGGAGCTGTAGAGCTATGACTCTAAGAATGCTATCCTGGTTCATCTTCTCCTTCTAGCACAGAAAAGGTTATTTCACTTAAAACAAGAAACAGAAAAGGATTGTGGGCAAATCTCATACAAATTATTGTAAGAAAAAAACCCTATCCCACACAAATTATTATAAAGACCCAATAAACATCCCTATAGACAATCAAGGAAAGCAGAAAAGCATGTCCACAATATAGATGAAAATTATAAAGTAATATTTCAAAGTAGATGTAAGAAAATAATAGAAGCTATGAAAGAACAACAAAAATATGAATTAGAGAAATTCAGAAATTATATGAATGGAAAAAAGAGAAAAGGTAGTTTGAAAAAAATCTAGGACTTCCTTGGTGGTGCAGTGGTTAGGGATCCACCTGCCAATGCAGGGGACATGGGTTCGAGCCCTGGTCCAGGAAGATCCCACATGCCATGGAGCAACTAAGCCTGTGCACCACAACTACTGAGCCTGCACTCTAGAGCCTGCGAGCCACAACTACTGGAGCCCACGCGCCTAGAGCCTGAGCTCGACAACAAGAGAAGCCACCACAATGAGAAGCCCGCACACCACAATGAAGAGTAGCCCCTGGTTGCCACAGCTAGAGAAAGACCACGTGCAGCAACAAAGACCCAACACAGCCAAAAATAAAATAAATAAATTTTTTAAAAAGAAAAAAGATCCATCTAAACTGAGAAAATAATTAAAAATAAAATATTAGAAATGAGGACTTGATGAGAAGGAACACAAGAGTGAATAAACACCACAGAAAATTCCTTAGGAGAAATAGAAGATGGAAAAGAGATAAAAAACTGTTTAACTCAAAAAGAAATTGACAAATAAAATAGATTAGAGCAGAAGTGATACAGAAGATAGGCAGTGAAGACCCAATACGTGTATAAAAGAAGTTCCCCCAAAAGAAACCAAAGCATGGAACAGAATTAATATTAAAAACTCTAATTCAAACAAACTTTCTTGATATAAAAGGTAAATAAAAAATATACACTAAAAATGTTTTTTTTTTCCTGCCAAAATCAATCCAATGTGGCCAAACGGGCTTAAAAATGGAAAGAAAAGGCTTCTCTGAGCATCCACACCATGATATTGAATCATTCACAAGAGAGGGTAAAAAATCAGATTGTCTTAAGTCTTTTCAAAAGCAATACTTTACTATGTGAAGACAAGGGAGAAATATATTTAGGATACTCAATGACATAAACAGTGAGCCAAGGAGTTTATACCCAGCCAAACTGATCTTCAAGTATAAAGACTGTAGCAACATGTGACATACATACTAGAATTCAGGGAACAGCTAAGGAATCTACCAAATGACTGAAGAGACACTGTCATAAGGATTGATGTCTAACAGTGGTATCAGAATGTGTGAAGATGAAATTACACATATGTACCTCTGCATTTCTTCTGAAAACAAAAGGCTGGAGTACAAAAGAAACTTTCAAGCAAATCTGAAACATAAGGTCAAGTATAGTTGAGGATAAACTGACATGTTCAACTAGTTCAGGTACTTCAGTATCAGAGACAAATTTATCATGGCTGAATCTCTCTTAAGGTAACCATTGGTTGTGTAAGATGAAGCTCCAAGTGCCACGATGGAGGAGTAGCCATAAGTCAGTATCAACAAATCGTTGGCTACAGTTGGCTTTTATAAGGACCCATTCACAAAACCCCTGCAGAGAATTCCCAGAAGATTTGTACCAATAGGCTATACCCAGAGACATCCTCTGCCAACAACCACCTTAGGCAAACTTTCCCTTAGGTAACTATTTCTGGAAGTGGATATTAGCCTGTTCTGAAAAAAAAAAAGAAAAGAAATCATTCTGTATAATCCTGAAGAGTAAGGTCATTTGTACCCTGAAGTTGAGACCCCAAACCAGTGGTGCTGTCACATTGTTTTGGGCACAGGTGACACATTTCAGGCATTGTATAGAGAACTGTGAGGAGTTTCTGAGCTTGGAACTTGCTACACAAGGTCCTACCTGTAATCTGAACACCGGGAGCATGCACATAACATTTTGAATTGTGCTGCTTTGGCTTCGCTTTTAAAAAAGCCACACTCTTCCATTGCAACAATATTTCCAATGTGTTAAGCACATCTGACTTGGAGCCACACCCTGGAACTGAATTGAATTGAAGGGCTGCCTCAAGCAATGTCTTCTAGTTTTTGTCTACATTATGCCCTATACATCCCATTTCTACAGGAATGACAGTTTGGGGCATTTGGAAAAGTTACAGTGCCTTGTTGCATGTCCTTGGTCCCCAAATCCAAGGATTGTTGTTGTTGCCAGATTGTATTGCTCGCGGAAAGATAGGACACAGTCTTTGAAACTAATGGACTAAATTTTGCTGAATAATGTTTTCCTTGCTTTATTTACCCCCAATAAAAATAATTTTGAGATACTCTAAAAATAATTGTATTGCATACAACTTTTCTTTTGGAACTGAACTGAAATAACCATGTCAAAAGCCAACAAACAGATGGTAAACTTTCTGTTTCTGCTGACTTGGGCTAGATTTTTCTTAAAGCAGAAGAGGGGTTTCATGCCCTAAGATCTCAATGCCTTCCAGTCCCCTTTTAACTATAACAGATTCGGGTCATTCATTGAAGACCCGCATTTATTTCCAACCCACATAATCTCAGTGTTATCTCAGTGTTTAATTATTGTAAATGATTGACATCAGAAATGCTGAAACATGAACCTAAAATTATGGAAAACTCTTAACTTCTGGTGTTAATGAGCCCAGCATCATTTCTGATTATTTTTCTCAGACATTGTTTCTGTTTCAAGGTATGGGGCCCTATAAGGACCTAGTGTTTGTTTTTTTTATTTTTACTTTTTCTGGATGATTTCAGAACCATGTACTGCTTATAAAGAAGCGGAAGGTCTGTCAGGTCAGTATACTTGTGGCTTCAGTTTTCATGGTTCTTGGCAGACCAGAGGTAGTTCATGACTTCCTCTCTGATTTCTCCTTTCCTCCCTTGTGTTGTCTTTTTCTCTCAGGGGTACAGCCCCTTCTCTAGACTCTACCTCTGTGACTCAACGACACTGACCAGACACTCATTCTATTAGGTGTTTGCTAGACACACTTACTTTTCTAACTTAATCCTTGTAGTGACTGATTTGTATATGGTGGGACTATGGATGCCTCCTTTTTATTTTGAAGATGAGGAAGACTGAAGTTTTAAGGTGGGAACTTGCCTAGGGCCACAGAAAGTAAGTTGCAGACTCAAGACTTGTGTAAGAAGGCTTTGAAACCATAATATCTGATTGTGGCTTCTGAAAGCAACATTGATAAGCACATTACACATTCATTCTCACAACTACCTACTTGTTTTCACTCCCTCACCCCCCACCCACTGGTAGAACTTCATTGTTCATTGTTCCTCTTCACAGCCTCAATCCTATCTGTCTTTAAAACTCGGATACTAGCTTAGTCTCTGCCATAAGCCTTTCCATCTCCTCTTATTTCTCTCTCTCCCTCTGCCTTTTTTTTTATAATAACTTTTCCTTCAGCCCCAGTCTCATGACCTCACCCTCAACCATCCTCTGGTTTGAGGGAGGGGGAGAGAATGTGATACTTGCTGGTTGGCTGGACTTGCCCAGGTCCTAGGAATGCCCCTTGTCTGTGTCCACACCTCCAGTCCAAGCCCAGCAGACCCCAGAAAGAATGGCCCGGATGCCAATGGGAGTTCCCGTTATAACATCAGAGTCCCAGCTTTCCAGAACTGGATGAAACTGGGCAGGAACAGCCCCCTGCACCCCAGACCTCAGACCCCCAAAGTTTGCTTCTTTGTGGGAAGTGCTCTCTGCCTCCTGTCTCCAAGTGCTGTGCTCTAAAAAGTCAGAGGGGTTGCAAGAAGCCCTACTTAACCCGTACAGGCCGCTTGTCTCGGCACCATTTCCCAGACCTTGGTTATTTTTACTCTCTCTGAGCTTCTTCCCATTCTTCAGGTGCTGGGCGAGGTGGCGTTCATTTGGCTTTGCTTCTGACACAAGATAAACGAGCTTGGGGCCCTGGGCGATTCACTCTGGCTGCCAGGGGGTTCCAAAATAGCAAACTATTTTTCATAACAGCAACGTGATATGAAGGGAGATGCAGCAGGTGCACTCAGATTTCCCATCGCCGTCTGGGGCGCGTGGCAGAGGGAGAGGATTCATTAAAGTTTGCACTTGTGTCCGGGAAGAAGAAGCACCCCCTCTCACAGTGGCCATTTCCCTTTGGCTAGGTCAAGGTCTCACCTCCTGAAGGCAAATCTTGTCCTTGGCCAAGGTGGAAGTGCAGTAAAGCAGCAGCCTGGGCACCCCCATAGAGTTCCGTGCCTTTTTTCTTTCGTTGTAGAAAGATAAGGTTACGGATGTGAACATCTACTGAGTTTTTTTTTTTTAAAAAAACATGATCTTGTGTGTTAAGCAAAAGAGCAAGATTTCTTAAAAGTTTCAAATATTTGACATTTTAGTTCATTAAATGTACGGTCATTTCAGAAAGTTTAAAGGGTAAACTTCTTTTCTGTTCTCACTGTTTCCAAAGATGTAAAGGTGAAAGATCAAACTGATATTGCCTCTGTGAGTTTCTGTCTCATGCTCTTGACTCATTAGAAAAAAGCTTCTGCTTTCACAGCACTAATCGTTATTAAAAAGTTGGTCCCCAGCCCTACATCTGATACTTTCCCCTTATCCCCCATCATGAATTATGCACATGTTTTTAGGGTGGAAATTATAATAAAGCAAAGAGGATTTTCATTTCTATTTGCATGTACTGTGAGTTTCTTTTTGATGTTTCTCCCCTCATCAAGTTAATAGATCTTCCTGGTTGGAAATGAACTAAAAATAAAATTGAAGTATATGTTAGAATAATAATAATATGAGCTTTTCAAATTCGGAGTGAGACTAGGGGACTTTTTTTTTTTGGTACAAATGTCCAGAATTAAGGCCAGAGTATGAGGGAGCAAATCTTATAAGCACTAGCTACATGCTAGTGAGCTGTAATTGAGTGCGTAAAACACTGCATTCTGTCTTATAATACATCTTAATTTAAACATTTCTTTTCCCAAGGGACCACAGGGTATGTGGTACATGAATAAATAAATGCCATGACTTATTTTGGAGGCTCCAATTATAATACAATTATATGCATTGCAAATTTTCATATGCTACTTTTAGTTTCTAGGGTTTTTTTAAAAATTATTAAACTGAATTGCACAAAGAGATAAACCTCAACCCAACCAGAAAAATGGAGCCAGAGAGGTTAGTGAAACTAGATAGCAGAATCCCCTCCATTGTGAGCTTGACCCCATTAGAGAAATAGTGATTACATTTTACATGAAGTTATACTAATTACTGGCCTAGCTCAGTCAGGCCTAGGAAGACCGGGCAGAGAAACAGAAATTTGTGACTCTCTTATTGTCATGTCTTGCTGGATCTTAGAGACCATTTCTCTTCTCAAATCAGCAGTAGCTCCTGATCCTACCAGAAGAAAATAATACATTTTTCCTTCTTAAGGACGGCATTTTCTTTCCTTGGGTCACTAAGATCCATTTGCTAAATAACTCTTGAAATCTAAAAAATTGCCTCAGAGTGGCCAGAAGAGGTGAATTCAACCTTGCAAATAGTTCTCTAAAACCATCACCCTCCTAAAAAGCCTTTTTTCTTTATACAGTGTAAGTTCTAGCCACACAGGGTAATTTGCTAGCTTCTGGTCTCCCTTTCCTAACCGTCTCTGACTCTATGTCTCTCTCTCTCTCTTTCATTTCTCTTTATTAAAAAAACATAAGAGATGCAGGATAGTGGAGAGGTTAAGAGCACTGGCTTGCAATCATATAGACCAGGGTTTGAGTCCTGTATTTTCTACTCCCTACTTATTTACCAGCTGTGTGACCCTGGGCAAGCTACTTAACCTCTCTGTGCCTCAGTTTTCTCACATCTAAAAAGGTGATCATAATAGTTCCTATCTCATTGAGCTGTTGTTAGGATTGAATGAGCAAATAAAGTACTCAGCCGAGTGTCCACATGATCCCAATAGATATTATCCATTATCATATCAAAAGCATCTTACTTTTGAGTAAGATATAAATCCAAAACTGAGTAAATCCATTCAGTTAGTGATCTCCCATACCGATCTAATTAAAAAATCGAAAACAATTACATATTTGGATTAATTAACCTAATTGGGGGCTGAATAGTCTCTTTCATTTTGTCATGTCCAGGAAAACAGACATACCCTCCTCTCCACATACCCCAGACTCATGCACACTCAGTTTCCTGCCTTCACGTGTATGGCCACACTCTCCTCCACCAGACCAGATGAAAAGGGAATTGAGGACAAAACAGAGTTTGAGGTTGATTTATTTTTTTGTCTACAGGGACACGTTGACTTATTTTCTCTCTCAATATTTAGGGTCCTGATGATTCCTCTCTAGCTGGAAAGCTCAAGCTCTGGGCTCACGAGCCCCCCAGGAGACTGATTACTGTAAATCACCATTGACCTCCTATCCACTAAAACCCAGAGGTCAGAACTTTAAAGACACTGTAAAGAGTTTACATTGGTGCATTTAATCTTCAGCTTTAACGTAACCTGATAGTGCTGTGTGGGACAGATAATCGTGCCTAACAGGGCTGGTGGAGCAAGATAGGGGGCCAGCATCCTAAGGCCAGTGGGAGAGGCAGAGACTTGTGAATGAAGGTCATGGACAAGGATGGCACTCCAGCCACTCTGGCCAGTAGGTGGGGCCACAGCCCATCTCCACCAGCCAGGTGGAGCCCCCTGGATGCTTTGTGCTGCCTTTGATTTTCCTTTTTCCTTTGGAACTTGATTTTTCCTCCCTCTCTCCCTTTTCATTGCTGTCAAAGTTATTTTATGTTTCCATGCAGGGTTTTTTTTTCCCTTCTCTTTTTTCATGCCCATTCTATTCATTTCACAGATATTTGAGTGCCTACTATGTGCCAAGCACTGGTCCAGACACTGTCAGTAGAGGATTGACTAAGGCTCACAGGGTCTCTGTGTGTTGGATGCTGATATTTAGAGATGTAAGCCAGTGCTTCTCAAACATGAATGTGCATAAAAATCATCTGAGCATCTTGTGAAAATGCAGATTCTGATTCAGGAAGTCTAGGTGGGGCTAGAGAGCCTGCATTTCTAATAAGATCCTGGGTGATGCTGATGCTCCTGGTCCAAAGCCTATACTTTGCATAGCAAGAATGCAAAGCCCTTCTGCTCCCCCTCCTTCCCTACGCGGCTGGCTGATCGTCCTCATTTATGTTAGTGGAGTTTCGCAATGTCACAGACTTGACCTTTCCTGTGAGGCTGTCAGTTGCGTTCTATGACCCTGACTTAGGCTAGCGTTCACTCAAATATCCAAGAAGCACAAGGAAGAAACGGTTGGGAGGGTATGGTTAGATGAGCCCACAGCTTTCCATCCCAGCCAAGTCCCATGCCGTATGGTGAGCAGGACCGCTGAGACGCATCATACACACAGGACACGGCTCCTGCTTCTGGATGATAATAGCACGTTAAGCACATCACATGATACAGCCTTTCTCTGGTAAGGGGGGTGCCATTTACTAATTTGCTGCTCTTACATGACTAATTTAACTCTAGTTACTACTCGGTCATTAGGGAGTCACTTATTCGCAAAGCAGAATCAGGCTAAATAAATAATAGGAAGCTGGGAAAAGAGGCAGGTGAAAGTAGAAAGTGGAAGTTAGCTTTTAATGCAGGCTAGAGATTTGCTGGTGTTTAATGCAGATCCCCTTTTAGAGCATAAATGCAGGCTCTTCCTCTGTCTTTAAGTCCCCGTGACCCTAAATGAATAGAATCCTGTAGCAGAGAGCAGCTACCTTCTCTTCTAATAAGGATCACATCCCAATAGAACGTAAGTTTCCAATTACTATGCAAAAACAATGGCAGAATTACTTAAAAATGTACAGCCCCCTAAGGGCTCTCGATGCTGTAGTCCATGTGAATCTATCATTTGCATGCAACTATTGTGGGGAACAACTGAATCCTCCATCACAGGCTATTTAATCAAGCGAGAAGCCCCTAAATTTCTTTGCAAAGATTCAAGAGTTCTGGAGCTAAATATGAAGTTGGTAATATATTCTGGCTGTCTGCATGCAGCCTTCCTTGTTTCATTCTGAATGGCATGGTGTTTGCGTTGACATTTAGATGATGGGTCATCTTGGATTTCTCCTATTCACAGCTGAAACTTTAGTGGCATCTCCCATTAGTAATCACTGTGCTTTTTTTCCCTAGTGACTGAGCTGTTTACAAACCAAGAAGAGGAAAAATTATATATTTGGGTACAGACTGTAGAAGAAAAATAAACTAACAGCACAGTAGGAAAGGTGCCTAGGGTTACTTTCTGTGGATAACTGACGATCAGGTGGAAGTAAAGGACTCAGAGGAGGTGTTTCCCCCACCCTTACCCACCAGCTCTATTGTCAGACCTGTTATTTGAAAGTTAGATGAAAATAGCCCGCAAAGACAGACTCCAGCATCAACCACAGCCACTAATGCAACACGATTTGAGGGAAGCAGAAAGAGTTCTTTCTACAAACATCTACTTTTCTGATCTATCAAGGTGCCTGGAATATTCCCTTGCTTTTATCTATCTGTCTATCTATCTATCATCTAATCATCTATCTACATATCCATCATCCATCTATCTAACCATCCATCTCCTTGAAGTTCCTGTTGAGATACAAATGGGTTTTCTGGATGGAGCTCCCATCCTAATGCATTGGCAATCACAGACATTTTGGCATCATTTAGTCATCAGCTTCAGCAATCTGTATCAGGCCTCTGAGGGACCAGTGGGTCTAGAGACCAGGGGGCGCAGGCCAGAGGCAAGGCTTTCAGAACCATGGAGGCCCCAAGCATGGAGAACATAATGGTCCATTGCCTCCAGTATGCAGTGCAAACCAAAGACAGTTTTATTTTACAAAATTAGGGTAAAAAAGTCAAACTCAGTTTTGGTTTTTCCTATGATGGCAAAATATATTTATGTCACTGTCCCTGTTTTGTGAGTGTTCTAATTGGTGCTTGGTTTGTCCATCTAACTTGGTCGGTTCTGGGAGCCTGAAAAGTCTGAGAAGAGTCAAGGCATGGGGTGGAAGTGTGGCAGAGTCATGGGAATGGAAGGGGAGAGAAGGGAGGAAAGTGTTTCTCCATGAAATGTGCCTACCTGGCAATTCTGCTAAGATTAGCCTGTGCAGTTTTTCTTTCAGAGATGAAAAGAAGCCATCCTCCTTTTCCTTTTTAATCCTTCAAATCATTTTCTATTACTGTCTCTGCTACATAACATTCCCCCCTCAGCTCTGAGGCTGAACCAGCAGAGCCCTTGTCACTCCACTGATGAATTGAAACACTTCTTTGGGCTCATTTGGCTGGAGGTGCACCTCCTTGCACCCTCTCTGAAACTAGAAAATTACATGGACTTGAACTTGAGTCTTCTGACATTTTCCCACTGTACTCCACCTATGGGCCCCACTCATATGTCCTGAGTTGGAGAAACGCAGGAACTTCAAAGGTCAACCTGGTTCTCTTTGTGAGAACTCTCAGATACAACCACAGACCATCTGCCACCTTCATTGGGCAAGACACTTCAACCCAACATAGAGCAGCTTGGGAGATGTGTGCCATGGACTTGGGAGAAGAGCCAGGATGATATTGATGGGAACTGGAAAGAAGAAGTTAGTAATGAGAAGAGTTTGTAATTTCTTTTAGACTATTATATAAAGATAATGGGGATGACAGCCTGTTCAGACAAGACATTCTGAGAAGCTGGCTTATAGTCCAGGCCTTACAGAACCATGGCCACACATTTATTCCTAGAATCTTCCTGGAGAGAAAGAAACTGCAAATGACAGCTGACTTGCAGAACCTTTCATCACAAACCCAGAGTCCCTAAAAATACCTGAACGGTGCTTATTGCTCTCAGACATTGTTTCAAGCAGTTTGCAAATATTAACTCATTGAATGATTGTAACAAGTCTCTGAAGTAGGCATTAGATTACTCTTATTTTCAGATAAGGAGATTAATGCAAAGAGAGGTAAAGATTTGTAGAGATTATAAGATTTCTCTTCCTCCTATCAGAATTCTCCAGAATTTTGCTTAAAGCTTAGAGGTAGCATAAGCACTGCAGTGTATGTCTCTAAACAGTCACTGTTGTTATTGGTAGATTGCTATATAGCAGGCTCTGTGCTAAATGCTTTATACAAAGATCTCATGAGGTTTATACTGTACCACTCCACCACTACTTTTCTTTTTAACAGATTGGAGACAGAGAATAGGGAAGCTAAATAATTGATAGAGGGTCACACTCTTTTTTTAAATTAATTAATTAATTTATTTGTTTTTGGCTGCGCTGGGTCTTCGTTGCTGCATGCGGGCTTTCTCTAGTTGCGGCAAGCGGGGGCTACTCTTCGATGCAGTGTGTGTGCTTCTCATTGCGGTGGCTTCTCTTTGTTGCCAAGCACAGGCTGTAGGTGCGCAGGCTTCAGTAGTTGTGGCATGCGGGCTCAGTAGTTGTGGCTCGCTGGCTCTAGAGTACAGGCTCAGTAGTAGCACGGGCTTAGTTGCTCCGCGGCATGTGGGATCTTCCCAGACCAGGGCTTGAACCCGTGTCCCCTGCACTGGCAGGCGGATTCTTAACCACTGCGCCACCAGGGAAGTCCCAGGTCACAGTCTTAATAAGTGGCTGGGCTCAGACTGGAACCCAGGACTGTTGGCTTCTAAAAGCCATCCTTTTAGCCACAACAATAAACTGTTTCTCAATCTCTGTATGGATTAAAGCTACCAAGGTTGTTCTATGAATCTGTAAGCATATTCCAGATTTTAAGTGTCAGAAATGGAGTTCCGATGCCTCAGAAGGTACCTGGGCAATGTCCTGATTGCACCTCTCATAGTGGAATCCTCGGCAGTTTCAGAGAAGGAGAGTAGGGACTGTGAGGAGTCCAGCACCATGATTGTCAATGAATTTCAATTCAATTCATCAATAATTATTTGTCACTGATGACAAACCTCTATCTTATTACATATTTCAGCATTATGAAAGGAAGGAGTGTGTTATGTTTGCTTTCAGGAAACTCACAATTTTATTACACTGACAAGGTGTTTACATAACGTATTTGACAGTATATATTAAGTGCGGAAGAGAATGCAAGCAAAATTTGACTACCTAAAGTTTTAGCATTCTTGGTGTCACAAATGTGTGGGCCAGAAAAGATCCAGAAGTCACAGGTTCCTTTTTCTGAGCAGAATCCTTCACCTTCTACCTCTCTCTACTCCCACCTTCCACTTTGTACCCTAGCTCCTCATGAGGTACTTGTTAGTCTTCAGCATCAAAACCAAGGGATCAGTCCCTTGATCCCCCTCCTGGAACCACTTTCCTTCCCTTCTGGCCAAAACCCAGTGGTCACCTACTCCTTCCTTTCATAGAATTCTTTCTTCCCTATTGTCTCCCACTACCAGTGATATCATATACCACCATTCCTCCTTGACAACTTCCAACTTGAGGAACCTGTATTGCTTGCCTTTTCATCTCCCATGTCTAGAGAAAGTCATGAAAACAGTGGTAATATGGTCCACTCACTAGCTGGTCTCTATTACCCTAGCTGGTCTCTGGCTCCATAAATTTATTGTCAACTACCTGCTGCATTCTCCATAGTGGCTGAACCAACCATTGTCCAGGCTTCTCAGACTCCTATGCCTATTTCCATTCCTTGCACCTGGAGAAGATTAAGTCCCATCATCTTTACTGCTCAAGGCTCTACAACTTGAGAGCTTTCAATCTACCCCCTTTTAACCAGAGGATCTTCAAGTATTTTCGCTCACCATCTTGGTCTCACTCCTGTGTCTGCAGAAGAAACAGCTTCATCTTTGCAGAATTCAAAGTCTTCAAAATAAGGAAACTTCATGGCTAGTATGAAGTATGTTTTTGGAGAAGATAGTTCTACTATACATTCTTTCTTGCTCTTTCTTCTGCCCCTCTGGCTGTCTTCCCTCAGCCTAAAATATGCTTAGGCCTCCCTTTTTTGAAACAAAAATAAATACAAAACCCTTTATTTCTCATATCAAGCTATGGCCAGTTTTCTTTAGAAAAGAAGTCAAAACACATTTCCTTACCAACTTCTAACTCCTCAAGTGACTGCATTTGGTGGCTTCCTAATGTTCAAACCTTTAGCTTTATCTCAGTCCTCACCTTGCTTGACCACTGATGGGTGTTTTTTTTAAAGAAAACATGTCTCTTGGAAGGCAAGTTCTTCTGAATCAGCCTGGCACTTGGGGTCCACGCACTGTCCCCACCATACCTTTCCAACAACTTCTACTAACACTTCTTCCCACCCACCCTATTATCCAGTGCAGCTAGAGTCCTCACTAGACCCTAAGTGGACCCCCAGTGCTTGACCACCCCTGTCTCTTTCCTCAACTGAACCTTTAATTTGGAATTCACTTCTTCCTCTTCTACCTTCATCAGAAAAAATCCTATCCATCCTTCAGTGCCCAAGTCAAACACTACCTGTTCTAGGTAGCTCTCTGTGATTTCCCCCAACGAGATCTCTTTGCCTTCTTCCACCCTGCTCTTGTTCAGTGTCCATACCTCTATTGTGGAACTTTGCACATTCTGCCTTTTAGATATTTTTCTTTCCCTCCGAGAGAGTAACTTAGAGAGTATCTAGGCTGACAGAAGGTGTCTAATTTGTTATCATTGATTAGTAAAGCACCTGGAATACAGCCAGTGCTCAATAGAATCTTGGTGCATGAATGGTTGAGGATTGTTGATGGTGAGAAAAGAAGAAATAAGGGCTGGCAGGCACAGCCAGGTCGTTTCATGGAGGTACTCTGGGTATTATGTACTCTTTTGGTGTTACAGGAATTATGGTGTACTTTACTCCATTCTGGTCACAAGTATCCCATAAAGCCTACTGTATCTTGAGTGTTTGTGTTTACTGTGCTGCAGACATTGGGCAAGCACTTCTGATGCATTATTCTGCTTATTCTCACAATAACCTAGGTGAGCACTATGATTATCCCTCTGGTTTAGATTAAAACTTAACTTATAAAATGAGCCTTATAGTGCTCTGTGCGCCAGAGGTCACACAGCTGAGAATGGGCTGAGTTGGGACTCACGCTCAGGTTGATCGGGGCTAAAGCCTAATCTCTTAATGGTCATATTATGCTTTTTTCCACACTAACATTAAATTTTTAGATTTTTTTCAGATTTAAAATGATTCATAAAATCCACATTTAGTCTCAATAATTTTAGTCTAAAACTTATGTTCAAATTCCAGTCCCTGACTTTATTCTTGATTCTCTTCCTCTTTGGGCTATGGAGGCCCTATCATTCTTGCCACACCCATGACTTTCTCTGTTATTACCCTAAAAAAGAAGGCTGATGTTTTCATTAAAGTCATACAGAATTTCATATTCTTCCTGAAAAGCTGTTGATCTCACCTTCAAAATTCATCCATGTTCTCCTTGGTCATGGTGAAGTCACATGTTATGTTATTGACCTGGTGCAGGGGTAGCTTTGTCCCCTTCCTTGGAGGGGATAAATTCACACAAGATAGGTTATAATCCTTTAGAAATAATTACCATCCAGAGCACTATAATCTCCAATGTATACGTTCATTGATAGGAAGGAAAAAAATTCTGCCTTCACAAGGTTATTTCATTTCTACCTGTATTGTGGAGTGAAAACCATTGCCCATTTTGTAATGGCAGTCTAGACTTGACTAGATTATAGAACAGAAAACTCTTGAACAAACAGGGATAGTAGCTGAATTTATACTGTCTGCCATTTAGTAATTACTCAGCAATTTCTAAGTACAAGATGACATGTGTCCTCATAGGCTGTACAGTGTATTTGGTATCTTTGTCTTTGAGGCAGCATCTCTATGGCCAGGTATTAAACCCCATGCTTTCTCCAAGCTAATATGGAAACAGGAAGGGGTACTCTCAGAGAACGGTCAAGTAGAATGAAAATGTTATCTTTCTAACTTACTTAAAAGATTTAGCTCATTAGGGGCTTCCCATAGTCCCACAATGTTCAAGCATGGTGGAACCTCTTTTAGGGTTTGTTATATCCCCCCAGTCTTCGGTACTGGAAAGTTTCACTTAAGAGCAAGTGTGCTTTTAATATTTTATAACCAAGAAAACAATTTGGTGATTTTAATCTAGCAATCTAATTTCCTATAATTATTTACTAGCAATAACACTAAGGAGTGTTAAGGCAAGCAATACAGGTTCCTCAAGTTGGAAGTTGTCAAGGAGGAATGGTGGTATATGATATATCCATCAAATGGATATTGGGTAAATTAGGGGAAAAAGGAGTGAAACATTCTAAGATCCTCAGAGCTTCCTCAGAACATGGAATTGTATGTATCATCATTTGTAGAACTAAAGCTATCTAGCCACAATGCTGATTCTAGTAACTAGAAATCTCCAGGAGGAACCCCTTTAAGTATATATACATTCCTTCCTCCATCTCTCATTTGATCAATTATCAGGTATCTTTTAAGAAACTACTTGATGTCAAGACTGTGACATGGACATATATACACTACCAAATGTAAAATAGATAGCTAGTGGGAAGCAGCCACATAGCACAGGGAGATCAGCTTGGTGCTTTGTGACCACCTAGAGGGGTGGGATAGGGAGGGTGGAGGGAGACGCGAGAGGGAGGAGATATGGGGATATATGTATACATATAGCTGATTCACTTTGCTATAAAGCAGAAACTAACACGCCATTGTGAAGCAGTTATACTCCAATAAAGATGTTAAAAAAAAGAGATTGTATTACATGACTTAGATTGGCTGGCAGTGCAGGGTAAGATGATTCTGTACTCTTAACAAATTTACTACTTAGTCCTGGCGATAAGATATAAACACAGCTAATGATATGTGTGTTATGAGTCTAACCAAGACATAGTTTTATTGGAACACATCACACTCTCGTTTACTTACTGCCTTTGACTGCTCTTGCATAGCACCACAGAGTTGAGTAGTTGTGACAGAAACCATATGGCCCACAGAGCCTAAAATATTTGCTATCTTATCCTTAATAGAAAAAAAATGTGCTGACCTCCGGTCTGGACTTCACTGAGGAAGGCTTTATAATGAGGCCTAAAAGTAAAGGTAAAAGTACAGATTTCAGCTTGGCCTTATAGAGTGTCAAGAGGACTGGGTTCCAACTACTAGATTTAAGACTTTGGGCAAATTTGGCTTAGACTGTTTTAGCTTTGAAATCACAAGGAAATTTTTAACGTATGTATGTACTGGGCAGGAACTCAAAGTGAGCATTTACTATACCAAAAGAGGGGTCAATATTTGTGACCATCACCATAAAATAGCTTTATGCAGTAAATAGGCCATATGATGAGAGGATGAGGCAAAGGCAGAGCTTAGCATTTTTTAATGGTAGGTATGTGGGATTTTAGTTTAAAAACAACTTCTCAATGAACTGGTAAGCTGAGAGTATTTTTTACACAGAAAAATATTTTCCACACATCCTAACAATTCAATAGTATTGGTGATTAAATAATATCAATGGAGAAGTCAGATTGAGATGGGGAAGTTATCTTTGTTCTGATAAAAGCAAAACACCCCCACTATTCCTTTGAAGAAGGAAATTCTCTAATTTTATATGTGCCTCCTCCTTTGATTTGAAGGTTCTTTTAAAAACCTTTCTAACAGCTGTACTGTATGACCCTTGGAACACATCATTTATCTGGGGAATAACATTCATTTTAATATCATTTCACCAAGGAAGCAAGACTTAAACCCACATTTTCTGATCCACTTAGTTGATAATATTCTTCTAAAAAAATTTCTGGCTGGTGAAAGGAAGATAATTTAATTTAAAGAGATTAGGTATATTGCTTGAAATGCAAGTCCCCCAGAATTTGACAGCAGAACAAGACCAGTGAACAGAAAAATCATCTTGCCTCCTTGCTAATACGTGCGTCAGGGAATTTATAAGTTCGGCCGTCAGTCTTTGCTCCATGGAGTAATGTCAATGTCGTTGATTCTTAAAATCTGACATTCATTAGAAGCACCCAGTGTGGATATGTAGCAGGATTTTTGACAAATCAGCCAAGTGTCACCATTCTGTAAAGGATTATAGAGTGATGCTGCTTGGCTTTGAGCTCTTTCTTTTGTCTGAATGGATCTTGTCTTCATAGAGCACATGAAAGGTTGGGTTTCATTTTCATTCCAAATGGGATGATTTCACTTTTTCTTTTCCATCAAATTAGGGGGAACTTGGGAGACATAAGGGGAAGCTAACATTTATTATTCATTTACTATGATCTAGGTACTGTGTAGGTTCTATTTTTCTTTCTTTCTATCTATCTAACAACATAAAAATATTATGTACATATGTGTGTGTATATCACAATAACCTATGAGTTACCTGTTATAATTCATCCCCATTTAACAGATAGAGAAACTGAGGCTGAAAGAGGCCCAGTGATTTGCTCAAGTAACAGAGCTTCAGTGAAGAGGAAATCTGTAAACTTGGTAGAAAATTTATCAGTGACCAACAAGTGCCATACAGAATTCCATTGGTCAGGCTGGTCTGCCTACTTCTACCTTTGTAGGGGAACTAGAAATCTACTAATGCTGGTTGGCTTTTCAAACTTCATGCTCTCCTCAAAAGCCTTGTGCAAAAACAACAGTATTTATTAGTTTGAAAACAAGCACACGTCTGCCCCTGCCCCCAGTTGTGTTGTTAGATTGGAAACAATGCCACCTGTGGCTCTCTGTACCCTCCCCTCTCATTACAGCCCATCCTTGGAACACAATCATTTTCTGTGTTATCCAAAGGTGTCATTACAGGGTATCTGGTATATAGTTAGTACAGTGTCAGCATATTCGGTTTGAATACCCTCACCCCCATCCCCAGAGGATATAACTAGGCCATAAGAATTCCTTTGGGGCTACTATATTGGGTAGGGACATAGTTGTGTGTCTGGGGGAACTGTTTTCAGTGGCTTATTATCTATAGCTTTAGGTCAAATTTGAATAAGTTCTCTCTTCAATTCCAGGAAAACAATAGCTCCACAATTTGTGGTGGAAAAGTAAAGTGGATTTGCATGAAGGCTTTGGGGACGTTAAGACAAGCTATGGGATGAAAAGCTGGAGTTAAAATGTTTTATTTAAATTGGAAGTTTTAAAATGAATATTGTTGAGGCAGAAGTGCATGTTCTAGTTAGTATTTTATGCTGGAACTTAATCTTCTAGGAAATAGCTTAATGGGAAGCCTGAGGTTTGCACATAATATTTCAGGGTCCTGAACATTTTACACAGTAATGTCCATGTTTTCTCTGCAGCATCACCTTTGAATAAACTATGTCTTTTTTCCCAGCTTCATATATTTTTCAATTGAAGAATAGAAAGGGCTATCTTCAGAGTATTTCTTTAAGGTAGAGAATTATAGATTTTTAACCATGAGAATAACTACAGCTTATTGTTAGCTAATGTAAAAACTACTGTTTATTAAGCAGAGGCTAAGAGCATGGACAATGGAATCAGAATGCCTGAGCAATTTGGATCTCACAAACTCCACAACTAATGAGCCACGCAATCTTGGGCAGATTACATGACCTCTTTGTGTGTCTGTTTCCTCCTCTGTAAAATTAGGATAAGAGCACTTACCTCATAGGGTTGTTAGGAGCATTAAATGAGTGAATTCATGTGTTAGGGAGGAAAACCTTTTCCTCTACCCTTTTATGTTCTGAAACCAGGACCTGTGAATTAAATTAACAAAAGACAGATTAACAGGAGAAAGGCACACATAATTATTAATATTTACATGCACAAAGTTTCACAAAAAAGAAATGAAAGAAAAAAGTGTTTAGACTTGGGGGCTTATAGACCATTTTTACAAACGAGGGGAGGTTGGGCTTCAGGGGATGATACATCATGGGGAGGTGAAATAAATGGGGAAATATGGGGGAGCTAATGGAAGATACGGGTTATTTTAGTAGGCTCTGTGTATGCAAACTCATCTCTGTGACGACTCTTCATCTCCAGTGATAAGAGTCATTCTCCTCTTCCTGGTACAGGGAGGTGGGGAAAACACCTTCACAAAGAAAAATGTATGCCTTGATTTTGGACAGATAAGTAGAGGGCAGAGAACTCTTTCTGCATCTGCTGATTCTCAATTGCCTTCAGCTCAAAATAATCATTATGCCAAAGTGGCAATATTTGGGGGTGGCATATCCTGATCCCCTTCACATGTCAAGCATTTAGAACAGTGCCGAGCACAAAGTAAAGGCTATATGCATTATAATTCTTACTATATTAATTGTAGCACTGTTAAAAACATCAATTCTGATCCTCACAACAACCACGAAAGGTAAATTAACCTCCATTTTACAGATGAGAGAACCAAAGGTCAGAGAGTTGACTTAACTTTCCCAAGGCCAAACAGATCATAAATCACAGAGTTAGGAAACTAGCTGTGAGAGCTGGCACTTTGAATGTGTACAGGAGAGACAGGAACAGGAAACTGTCCCTGAGTCTTAGGACTTTTCCAGGCTGGGCTGGGAGGATTTTCTGAAGCAGTGCTTACTGCTTCTTTAACTGAGCAGACCTTTAATATCCCCTTGCAACAGTCCAGGACTTGGAGGGGCTCTCCAATCCCTGGAGAAACAGTTTAATACTAAGAAAAGAATAAAATTTGCATAAGTTCCTTAGTTACAAACAGTCATCAAGTGTCAGTTGCATGCCAGGAGCTCCTGGGAGACGGAGATGCTAAGAATTCTCCAGCACTCTGAGGCCCTCAGGGAAAGCCTGTTTACTCAGGGCACCCCAGACACAAGTGCGGAATCCAACAGTGCTCCCCCTTCCCTCATTCCCTCCTCTCCTGCAATACACAGCCCCTGAGGGGGAGTCGTACAAAGGGATACTCAAAACAGAGTGGCTTCCCTGGAAGCCATTTCCCTAGAAGAAGCTTCCTGGAGGGCGGCATTTCCTTAGGGGACTCTGAAGGATGAGACAAATATGAATGGCAGGGAAGGCATCTTTTACTTCTCCCGGCTCCTCAACCGCAATAACTTTGTCTTAGTCACCTGGGTTATCCTCTACCCCTCGGAAGTTGGTTAAGTCTAAATCACACCACCTATCACGCAAACCCCACCCGACCCCCTGGTCACAGTGCAGCACTTCCTGGCTCCAGGGAATACCACAGGTAATGGGGAAAGGCTTTGGTCCAAAGGCTGCGCGGAAGAGGGACCGCCCCAGGCTGCACTGGGGCAGTGAACTGCGCATGCGCGGTCCCAAATCTCTCGCCTTCAGAAGCCCCAAGCGCCCGGGCAGCGGAGGCTTCTGGAGCGGGACCCCGGGGCCCGTATCTGATGCCTGCCAAGGTCCAAGGCCGCCACAACTCGCTCGCACTGTTCCATTGTACATCCTCGGGGCCGGCAGTTCCTCTCAGCAGCTGCAGGCATCTAAAATTTATTCCCGGTGACCCTCACTGCCTGCCCCTCGAGCTTATCTCCTGAAGAGCAGCCTCAGGTAAGTACTCTCTCTCTCAGCACCTTAAGCACTTGGGGAGCTGGGCCCGTCACGCAGTCCCCTCCGTCATGAAATATTCTCTCTTCTACAAAACACCAAGGAGGACACCTGTGGGCCGCGGCCTGGGCCGGGTGGGTGGACTACGGGGTTTCCCAGGAAGGCAAACAGGGAGCAGGAGGAGCCCGAAGGGTGTGCTGTGTGGTGATAGGCTGGGATGCACCGAGCCTCAGGGGCTACTTAGAGAACGGTGGAATCAGGCAGCCCTGACCGCTCCTTTGAGCGGGAGCCAAATCTCGCGGTATCTCGGGCTTTCCATGGTGTCGAAGGGGAGTGCGGGGTGAGAAATGCCTAGGGGAACTTAAAACGGATTGAATTGAACCATGCCCCAAAGATGAAATCTGGTAAATGATGGGCAGACTTTTGCAAGGAGGTGAAGGAGTCGAGACAGGGGTAGAGAGAGATTGAAGATAGGGGTATGTGTGCAGGGGGAGGGTGTATTAAAGGCAGGGGGTCGTGAGTCCGTAGCCCGGCTCACTAAGTAGGTGGACCAACCATCAGTCCCTCTGTATTGTTGAGAGGGTGACAGAAGGCACCTCAGGGGGTTCACAGGCTAGTTGGGGACTCAGGATGACTAGGGTCCAGCAAGGATCCCTAACAATGCAGACCGTAGTAGTTCAGAAGAGACCCGTGCTTCCTGGGAACTGAGGTTGGCAGGGAGGGTCTGGGAAGGAGAGAGGGCTCGGTGCGGGTGATTAGAATAGCTACATGACGAGGAAAATGTCATCTTAAAAGAGTGTCTGATAATTTAACAGCCTCGATGTGTGTTCAGTGAGGTAGACCCTGACCGGAATAGAAATTTACTAATAATAGCTAACATTTATTGACCGCCTAGGTCAGGCGGTATGCCAAGCACTCTGCATGGACTGTGGCGCTTGGGTCAGGCTAGAAATACTTACTGAGTGCTTACTGTGTGTCAGGCATTGTTTTAGGCATTGGGGATTCAGCAGTGAACAAAAACCTAAGTCCCTGCCCTCATGGAGCTTTTGTAGTTATTCTTCCTGACAGTCCTATAATATGGTTAATAATGTCCTCATTTTACAAAGGAAGCAGCTGAGGTACAGTACAGAGAGATTCAGTAATTTGTCCAAGATTACATGCGTATTTATCAGTGCATTAACTTATTAATGTAGTAAATGCCGAGTTTTTCCTATATAAAGGAGACTGGGATAGGTGCTGAGGCTAAGGAGATGCATGAGCTATATTTTACACTCTGAATGTGCTTACAGGTGGGTAGGGTTAGATGAGTAGGCAAGCAACATTTATAGGTCCATATAGCATATTCAGGGTTTGAGGAGATAAGGAGCAATGAACTTTGCCATTGGGGTGGGGAAGGCTTCCTTTAAGAGAAATAAAAGGATGAATAGGAACTTACCAGATAGACAAGTGCCTTGGAAGGCAAGAGGCATTTTGGACAAGGGAAATAGTATGTTCCAAAAAGTATGGAGGCAAAGGGGGTAGGAAGGAAGCTAACCTTTGTGGTTTATGTGTTTTGTACTAGTGCTTCACATACTTTTAAAATTAAATATTAAATACATGGAAATAATATTAATTATATACGTATATAAAAATTTAAAACAGCTTTATACCTAACCACACAGCTTAAGAAATAAAACACAGCTTTTTAAAAATTAGCCTCTCAAGTAAGCTAAGCAAGGTTAAAAAGCTTGTCCAGAGTCACAGATGGTAGGTGGTAGAGCCAGGGTGGCTGCCTACCTAGTTCGGTCTCATAGCTGTGTGTGTCACACCTCCTCCTGCAGGTGGTTGGGCACTTAGACAATGATGGGAGGTGCTGCCCAGAAGCTTTCAGTGCACCAGTGAGGAGGGAGGAAGGAGAAAAGTGTCTCTTTTCACTGTCATCATCTGAGCAGGGACCCTGATTGGGCAGAAACAGACAAAAGGACATGGGGGAAAAATACAGCAGTTTCAACTAGCAATAAATCCTCACAGGAACAAAGTAATCCAGAGTGCTGGGCCTGGGACGGAATGTAACTGGGCTGGCTGTATTTCTGCTTTCATGAGGATGTCAGAGTGGGCCTCTAGAAAAGAGACTTTGACCTGATTCCTGAATGGTCATAAGGCATCAGTGATGTGAAGACCTAGGCAAAAAGTGTTTCAGGCTGAGCAAACAGTGAGTGCAAAGGCCCTGAGGTGGGTTCAGTTGAGACTTGGAGAAGGCCAAATTTTTAGACCATGAGCCTTAGCCCCAGGCTGATTCACCTTTCTACATTGTACTTAAATTACATGTGTAGTAAAAATAGAAATGTTGCATGAGTTAAAAACTGGCCAAGTGTTAAAATTAGTACTCCAAGACAAATATCACTATTGTTGAATGAACCTCTAGGAGATAAGAATGAATCTGATATATTATCTAAAAATTAATCATTATGACACTTTTCTAGTTTTGTTGAGATATAATTGACATATCACATTGTATTATTCTAAGGTGTACCACATAATAATTTGATATATGTGTGTATTGTGAAATGATTACCACAGTAAGTTTAATTAACATCAGTCACTTCACATAATTACAATTCTTTTTTTATGATGAGAACTTTTAAGATCTACTCATTTAGTAACTTTCAAATATACAATACAGATTGTTAACTATAGTCACCATGCTGTGCATTTCACCTCCAGAACTTATTTATCTTATAACTGGAAGTTTGTACATTTTGCCCTCTACCAACCCCTGCCTCTGGTAAGAGCTGTCTGTTCTCTGTTTTCATAAGTTTTTTTATTTTTAGATTCTACATATAAGTGGGATCATACAGCATATGTCTTTCTCTGTCTGACTTATTTCATTATCATAATGCCCTCAAGGTCTATCCACGTTGTTATAAAGGCAAGATTTCCTTCTCTGTTACGGCCGAATAATATTCCATTATGTGTATACATACCACAACTTCTTTATCTATTTATCCATCAATGGATACTTATGTTGCTTCCATGTCTTGGCTATTATAAATAGCCTTGCAGTGAACGTGAGGTGGCAGATATCTTTTCAAGACAATGATTTTGTTTCCTTTGGGTGTAGATATGGAAGTGGAATTGCTGGATCATATGGTAGATCTATTTTTAATTTTTTGAGGAACGCCTATACTGTTTGCCGTAGTGGCTGCACCAATTTACATTCCCACCAACAATGCACAGAGGTTCTCTTTTCTCCACATCCTCGCCAGCACTTGTTATTTTGTGTCCTTTTGACAATAGCCATTCCAGCATGTGTGAGTGATATCTCACTGCAGTTGGATTTGCATTTTCCTGATGATTAGTGATATTGAGCATCTTTTCATGTACCTCTTGGCCATTTAGATTGTCTTCTTTGGAAGAGTGTCTGTTCAGTTCCTCTGCCCATTTTTTAATCAAATTGTTTGTTCTTTTGCTATTGAGTTGTATGTATTCTTTATGTATTTTGGATATTAACCCCTTATCAGATATCTAATTTGCAAATGTTTTCTTCTATTCTGTAGGTGGCCTTTTCATTTTGTTGATGGTTTCCTTTGCTGTGCAATGACAATTTTATTATTAAAATTTTAGTAGTCAAATATTAAAGGTTTGTCATTATAGTGCAGGAGCTTCTAGTACTACATAGAGACTCACTTTAAACTGTCATATTTAATAACATCACTAGACTCATGTACACAGCAGAATGTAGTTCAGAATAAAAGGTTTTCAGTAGCATGTGTTCTGGAAGGAACTTTGTTTTTAGGACACATCTAAAAAGCTTTTATTTTAAATAATGAAAATGCTATGTACTTACTAGTATACAGTATAGCATAATTTTAACAAGCTTTTTGTTTAAAAGTTCAGCTTCTACAGGAGGATAAAAATATAAGGATTGTCTTCCTAAAATAGTCTTATCGAGTCAGTTGTTTTGTTGAAGTTTGGTGAGAGTAAAATCTGTTTGGGTTCCTCATTTGTGTCTAATGATTTCCTCTTTTCTTCATATTCTTTTTATTTTTTACTTTGTCTGAACCAAAGATAATTTATTGTGAAGGTTATTATACAAGATTTTGGAGCTTTTCCTCCTCATGAAATTTTGCTATGGTGAATTTGACATTCTGTTTTTAATTTGTCCTCACAAAATGTGAAGAATTCCCAAATAAGACTTTTTCTTAAAGACTCTTGGCCTAAATGGAATTAAGTAATGACAATTTAAATACATTTCTTAAAGGTTTTTTAATATAATGGATGCTAATACACCAAACAATTCTACAAGGATGAGAAATATGATACAATTGAATCTCTATTATTCCACCTTGCATTGTTATTTAAATTTCTATTTTTAAATACTTTGTTGGCTCAAAAAGGATGTACATTAGCTAACATTTTCTCTTAGCATTTATTTGTCAACTTATTTTTCTATTTATTTAACCATTTGAAAGCTGAAATTGTTTTTGTTACCAAAAAAAACAAACTTTGTACACCATTAATTGTTATAGCATTTTACTCTTGCAATAATAAATATGCATCAAGCACTAACTGACTAATAATATTCAACTTATAAACCGCATGAGGAGATTTTTCTTAATACAACTAGAATGCTTTCCTGTGTTTGAAAATAACAATAAAATCAAATGACACACCTCATTCATATTGCTGACATTATTAAAATGTAATAATAAATAATGGTTATGGTCATATGATCATTGATCATGCATAAGTTCAGGGAAGCCAGAAATGACTGTGAAGTAGGCATTTGGTTATTTGGACTTTTGAAAGCTGAAGCTGAAATCAGATTTATGGCCATTTCCAAAACTGAGGCTGTTCAATGTACTCCTCACTTAGTGTAGGTCCTCCTCATCTTTTTTTGGTTTTTGTTTTTTTATTGAAGTATAACATATAATGAAAGTACTCAAATCATGTCATTGTTTGGTTAATTTTCACAAGGTAAATGTACCTAAGCAACCAGCATCCAGAACAAGAAACAAACCAGTAATAGCATCTCAGAAGCCCCCTTTATGCCCCCTTCCAGGGACTACCACCACCAGGGGAAGCAATTATCCTGCCTTTAGCACCATAAATGCTCTAATTGACCTTGAACTTTATGTCAAGGGAATCACATATATATGCTCTTTTGTATCTGCCTTCTTTAGTTCAACATTACCTCTGTGAGATTTATCTATATTGTTGTATGTAGTTGTAGGTCATTCATTGTTATTGTTGTGTAGTATTCCCTTGTGGGATATATCACAATTTATCCGTTTTGCTGTAGATGGGCACTGAGCAACTTCCTAGGCCTTTAACTTTTGTCAAAGGTTTATTTTAAAATGAAAAAAAAAAAAGTGGTCCAAATGCAGTTTCTGTACTCGTTATAAAACTATCATTGAGGACCTTGTCCATTCTACCATTCAGTAGCCTCTATGTCACATCCCCATCTTACGTATTTCTTTCAGAGTTTAGTGTCAGCAAAACCTTTGTCTCCCTTGAGGAATCAGTATGCTCCTTACTTTCTTTTAAGAAGTGTGCTTATTCAACCTAAGTGTCCATCGACAGATGAATGGATAAAGAAGATGTGGCACATATATACAATGGAATATTAGCCATAAAAAGAAACAAAATTGAATTATGTGCAGTGAGGTGGATGGACCTAGAGTCTGTCATACAGAGTGAAGTAAGTCAGAAAGAGAAAAACAGATACCGTATGCTTACACATATATATGGAATCTAAAAAAAAAAAAATGGTTTTGGGGCTTCCCTGGTGGTGCAGTGGTTGAGAGTCCGCCTGCCGATGCAGGGGACACGGGTTCGTGCCCCTGTCCGGGAGGATCGCACATGCCGCGGAGTGGCTGGGCCCGTGAGCCATGGCTGCTGAGCCTGCACATCCAGAGCCTGTGCTCTGCAACGGGAGAGGCCACAACAGTGAGAGGCCCGTGTACCGCCAAAAAAAAAAAAAAAAAAAAATGGTTCTGAAGAACCTAGGGGCAGGACAAGAATAAAGACGCAGGTGTAGAGAATGGACTTGAGGACATGGGGAGGGGGAAGGGTAAGCTGGGACGAAGTGAGAGAGTGACATGGACATATATACACTACCAAATGTAAAACAGATAGCTAGTGGGAAGCAGCCACATAGCACAGCGAAATCAGCTCGGTGCTTTGTGACCACCTAGAGGGGTGGGATAGGGATGGTGGGAGGGAGATGCAAGAGGGAGGAGATATGGGGATATATGTATATGTATAGCTGATTCACTTTGTTATACAGCAGAAACTAACGCACCATTGTAAAGCAATTATAGTCCAATAAAGGTGTTTTAAAAAAAGTGTGCTTATTAATCCCACCTTGTTCCAGCAAGAACTAATGACAGTGTAATGAAATAAAGAAAATCCACAAAATTAAAGACAGATTAATTTAAGGTGAGGCAAAGTGAGAACTCGAGTAGCCTCGTCCAAGGGCTTCAGCATTGAGGCTTATTCAAGCATGAATAAGCGAGGAAGTCCTATACACTTTCTGACTTGGGGACCAGATTCAGCTCTAAGCTTCAAATCAGCTGATTCTAAAAGGAAAATCAGTCCTACCTGTCTGCGTCCAAAATATGAGAGCATGCCGGTTCCTTAGAAGAAGGGCACCGATTCCTGGTGCAGGAGATTCATTTCTCTCAAGGCTTCTTGGGCAGAGGACTCCCTCAATATCTGTAGGGGAGATATGGCAATAAATTTAAGAGGCTATTTTTTTTTTGATCACCTCTCATTACAGGATGATGGTATCACACCAGGGGGTAACTCAGTAAAAATATTTAAACAATTCAGAGAAGGCCCTGAGAGGGTGTTAGGGAGAGGCCATTAAATAGTACCACAGAAATCATTCACTTCCCAGCTGACCTGACTCAATCCCATGGCAGGTATTATGTATCTGGAAGAAGGTAGATGAGAAATCTTTTGAATTACCCCCGCCTCCTCTATAAATACTGCTTACCTTGATAAACTTGATAGATACAGTGTGGTAAAAAGCTCAAGATCATACTCCTTATCAAACACAAAGTGTGTAATTCTCATATGTTGCCAGTTGCCAGCTAAGTGTGGTGCCCCTCGGTGAAAGAGCCAACTGGAAAAGGGGATCAGTTAACACCCTTTTAAGAGAATTGAGGATCCTAAACAGTAGATTGTGCACCTCTTTGGCTGGGCCAAGATTCAGCACAGAAAATAATTTTGAATCTACTCTCCCGAGTGGCTCCTCAGAGCTGCCGAGTCCTACTTCATATAAAATGGCCATAATGGGGCCTCCCTGGTGGCGCAGTGGTTGAGAGTCCGCCTGCCGATGCAGGGGATACGGGTTCGTGCCCCGGTCTGGGAGGATCCCACATGCCGCGGAGCGGCTGGGCCCGTGAGCCATGGCCGCTGGGCCTGCGCGTCCGGAGCCTGTGCTCCGCGGCGGGAGAGGCCACAACAGTGAGAGGTCCGCATACCGCAAAAAAAAAAAAACAAAAAATTAAAAAAAAAAAAAAATGGCCGTAATGATTGTGGCCTGGAAAATTTCAAGACAGGTATAAACAGGTGCCCAAAGTGGCAATTTAACATCAAATTCCTCTTTGATCCTAGTCTGACAGTTATATAACGTGCTATGTTTCCCTTCTCATCCTATCTGGCAGGCATCTCAGAGACAATTTTAAGAGCTTAATTTTTAGCTTTAATTACAAAGCTTATTTTTTAAAGCTTAATCGCAGCAGCTTTGCTTATCTTTACATTTAAAATATGTATGGCTGCCTCACCCCTTGACTTGGGCTTCCTCTTTTCTGTTCCTATTTTATAGCCTTATTGTAGATAAACCTTATTTTGAAAAAGGTCTCAAAGCCTTTCAAGAAAAAGACATGGTCTAAACAAATTTCAAGAGAACAAAGTATAAAGGGTGAGGAAAGTGATCAAGAATTGGCAAATGTCTAATGCTTGTCTCCAGTTCTTCTGCCCTGGGAATAAAGACCTGTCTGTACAAAGGCTTCCTGACAGCCGAAGGAACAAAATGCTCTCTGGAAAGAAAGAGCCAGAGTCGCTCCATCTTCCCTCCACCCCTGCTTTAAAACGAAACAATGCTTCCCAAAGGAGCTGGCAGCTGGCCCTTGGCAGGTGGTAGAAACAGCATTGCAGCCTGCACAAAAGGAGAAAACCCAAACTTTCAGCTTTGGGGAGCAGCGTGATTATTCTGCCCACTACCTCCCAAAAGAGAAGGGAACGCAACATCAACCAACCAAGCTGAGTTTCCAAAAACCACGGGCTTCTCCTCCCCTCAGCAATTCCCAATTTTGCTCCCATTGCCTCAAGGCTGACGGATACACAGGCCCTGACCTTGTCCCCTAGGCTTCTTGTTCATTCCGAGTGTGTTCACTCACCTTTTGTGGATGTGCCTGCAGTGGCGGCCACTGTGCCAGGAGGGCACACGCAGAAAGGCTAGGAAAGGGAGGGGAATGGAAGGTCAAGTTCTGCAAAAGGAAGGGCTGGTGATGTGCATCATCCACTTGAAGGCCCTGGGGAGGAATTAAGGTTAAACTAGGCTTGGATTGACTCTGAGGTTTCTGGGTTTTGATGCTTATTTTGACTCTGGTAGGAGGTAAATATAAGAACAGTTTTATGGGACAAGAATGTATTTCACCATTCTCTCCTCTTCTCTCATCCACACTACCTGAAGATGGCAAAATAAGTGATGACATGAAGATGACAGTTATTTTACCTCAACCCATATTCTTAAATCACCTACTATATTGTTATTAACATGTGGTTTTTATTGATAACCTACTATATCATCATTGCTGTAGTGTATTTGTTGATTACCTACTATATGGCAAAGTGAAAGAAGCATGGTCTTTGCAGCTAGCTGTGCCATTCACTAGCTTGGAGACTTTGGAAAATTTAGTTGACTTCTCTGAGCCTCAATGAACATGTGAAAAATGGAGATGCTAATGCATACCTCATAGGGTATCTGTAATAATGAAATGGAGCTAACCCATATAGGTTACCTGGTAGAACCATAGTTGCCATTCAGTAAATGAATGCTGTTATCATCAGGATAATGGCCATGAAAGATGCATTCATTTTAGGAAGAACTGCATTTTGTTCCTGGAAAGTCTGTGGGCTGATGATACTAAATATATGATAATATTCCTCAGTTTTCAGTGACTAATTGTCTTTTCTGGAGCCATAATGGCGATCAGGTTCACTAGAGAAGTGACTGAATCATTTGATTAAAAAGCACAGGATATCAAGAGTCTTTTCACCCTTGTTAGCTGCTGGGTCAGGTCCACCCCAGGAATCCTTGGAGAGAAGAGAGACAGTTGCTTGCCAGGCCTATGGTTGTGGCAGAGTGGAAAAGTAGGAGATGGGGCTAAAGTGTTCTAGTCCTAGCACTCTGTTGAGTTCTGTGACTTTTGAGCAAATCACAGAAAATAAAAGTTACCATTTATTCACCGACTTAGTGCCAGGCACATAAGCACTTTACATATACATCTCATTTAATCTTGTGGATAAGAATATCTGCCCCTCACAGAACTATACGGTTGAAAAGAGATGGCGGATGCCAAAGCCCTTAGCAGTATTATTGTCATCATTTAAAGTGAATGGTCACTGGTCACTGGAAAGTGGTCTGTCTGCACTTTCCCTTTTTGGAAATATCAACTTATGCCTTGTTGCTTGAATAACTTGCACTCTGTCCTACACAAATGCCAACATACCCTGAACCTGATTCAATTCAGTAAGTATTTAATACCAGCTATATTCAAGGCACTGAAATGGGGCTGCAGCCTTAGTCCCTTGTCATAGGGTTCATGTTCTTATGGGGGCTACTACAGGAGCTGGTACAGAATGCTGATTATGTGGCAAGAGAGTTACAAGCAGTTCTAATGTATTTTAAAGAAGAAAATACATGCTGTGGTCTGGGATGTGGGCGAGGGGTGAGAAGGGTCAGACATCAGAGAAGTCTTCCTGAGGAGGTGGGATTTGGGGATGGACCTTGAAAAATGAGCAGGAAGTTTTTAATTAATTTTTGTACCCAATCATTAAATCAACACACGTACGTTGTTAAAAATACATAAAAACAAAAGAGTAAAAGAAATTCACGACATGGCGACCAATTAAGGACATCATTGTTATATTTGACGTATTTCCTTATAGTAGTTTTATATGTACTCAAATATATAAGTACATATAACTTAAAAGTACATGTGTATGTACATGCATATATATGTACACATACATATATAGTTACGTAGTTTTGCATCTTGCTTTTTTCACTTGAAATTTTAAGTGTTTTCTCAGTTTGTGAAGACTTCTCATAAATATGATTTTAACAACTGAATAATAATGTCCCAAAGAACAAATATGCCAAAAATATATTTAACAATTACCATGTTTTAAAATACTCTGATTTACTATTTTTTGCTGTTATAAATGATCCAGTGATGTGTTTAGCAGAAGCAATAAAGCTAAATGCCAATTATCTGGTCTGGGACATTGACAGATAGCTTGGAGGTATCAAAAGATTGTCTATGAAAAGCATTTTCCCCACTTCAGTCCTTTCTACCCACTAAACTTCATAAATCATTTCACTCTCATTTTCGGAATCTTCCAGTGAATTTCAGCTGCTCACAATATAAAATCCCAACTTTGTTTCCTGCCATTCCAGGCTCTCCAAACCAGATCCAACTGTAAATAAATTCTTACTTCCTGCTGTTGCCTCCCCTCCAAATATGGCCCCTCTTCTTTCACTGTCTTATTCCCTATTTTGGGCTCTTCAGCCTTACTAAGACCCTTTGTCCCTTGAGCCCTCCCTTTTATTCGAAACTGTCAGTTCCCTCTTGGCCTCACTTCCTTTCCACTCAGATTTAGGTCTCACTGCTCTTCATGCTGAAGCTGAAGTGTCAGGGCTCCTCACTTTCACAGGCCCTTTCAAAGGTGCTATACCTGGTTTTGCATTTGTAGTTTTGCATTCTTTTTCTTAAAGAGGAGCCTCAAGTCATATAAGCTTCAAGGCCCAGAGAACCTGGATCAGCTCCTGAACCCCATGGTTGTCACTGAACCTCCAGCTTGTCACCGAAGGCTTTCCCCATTTCCAAGAAACTTTATTTTCTTAGCTCCAATGCTTTTCATGCTCTCAGTTCTAGAATTTAACATATTGAGTTATAATTGTTTGTGTGATCTTAATTCCTTGAGGGCAGGGATTGTGTCTTATTTATAGTTATGTCCGTAATAAATGCATGTTTGCCGAATGCCTTACTAATTCTTGACATTCTGCACCAAGCTTCCTCTTTCCAGTATTACTACTGTTGCTGCTACTAATGACTACAAACATTTTAGAAAGCACAGTAGGTGTGGCACACTGTATTTCCCCAAAATAGCTGCAGTAATATTTCTGGTATCACATGTTCTTTTGGATCCTTGCCCACTCCCCATCTAGAAGTGATGTCAGTTTTCCCTCCTTGTGAACCTGCAAGGGCTCCAAACAATAAAATATGTGGGAAATGATGTCACATGTTTTCTGAGGCTAGATCATAGGAAAGGGTACATTTTCTCACTCTTTGCATAGTTACCTTTGGAATCCAGCCACCAGCTGTGAGGAAGCATGAGCCACATGGAGAGGCAACATGTAGGTGTTCCAGCCAATAGCTCCAGCTAAGACCCTAGCCAGGATCAACAACCTTCAGATGATTCCAGCCCCCAGGCTTCAAGCTGCCCCTGTTGATGCTGAATGGAATAGAAACAGCTGTCCCCACCAAGTGTTGCCCAAATTGCAGCTACTGAGAAAAATAAGTGTTTTAAGCCACCAAGTTCTGGGGTCACTTGTTTCTCAGCACTAGATAATCAGGCAGTGTGCTGAAACCATTACATGTGTTACCTTGCTGAGAAAACTGAGACCCAGAAAAGGTAAATGATATGCCAAAGCTCAGCTTTTCTCCACCTAGCTAATTCTGCCATCTTACAGGCCATATCTCCTCTACTAGGTCTTTTGGCTCATGTAGATGTACGTAGATCCTCCCTTCTTTTAATTCCAATAGCCAACTCTTTGTTTTTTCTTTTGAGTATTGTTTAATTCTATTTGTCTTGTATATATATACTTCTTACTTTAAAATTTTCCATTGTAGGTTATTACAGGATATTGAATAGAGTTCCCTGTACAGTTCCCTGTACTATGCAGTAGGACCGTGTTGTTTATCCCTTCTGTGTATAATAGTTTGCATCTGCTAATCCCAAACGCCCACTCCATCCCTCCCCCGCACCACCCCCTGCCAACCACAAGTCTGTTCTCTGTGTCCCTGAGTCTGTTTCTATTTCGTAAATACGTTCATTTGTGTCATATTTTAGATTCCACATATAAGTGATATCATATGGTATTTGTCTTTCTCTTTCTGAATTACTTCACTTAGTATGAAAATCTCTCGGTCCATCTGTGTAGCTGCAAATGGCATTATTTCATTCTTTTTTATGGCTGAGTAATATTCATATATATATAACTCAATCTGTAAGTGGACATTTAGGTTGTTTCCATGCCTTGGCTATTGTGAATAGCACTGTTATGAACATAGGGGTGCATGTATCTTTTCGAATTATTATAGTTTTGTCTGATATATGGCCAGGAGCAGGATTGCTGGATCATTTGGCAACTCTATTTTTAGTTTTTTGAGGAACCTCCATACTGTTCTCCATAGTGGCTGCACCAATTTACATTCCCACCAACAATGTAGGAGGGTTTCCTGTTCTCAACACCCACTCCAGAATTAATTATTTGTAGACTTTTTAATGACAGCCATTCTGACTGGTGTGAGGTGGTACCTCATTGTAGTTTTGATTTGCATTTCTCTAATAATTAGCTATGTTTAGCTTCTTTTCATGTGCCTATTGATCATCTGTATGTCTTCTTTGGACAAATGTCTATTTAGCTCTTCCACCTAGTTTTTGATTGGGTTGTTTTTTTTTTGTTATTGATTTGTATGAACTGCTTGTATATTTTGGAAATTAAGCCCTTGTCGGTCACATCATTTGCAAATACTTTCTCCCAGTCTGTAGGTTTTCTTTTCTTTTGTTAATGGTTTCCTTTGCTGTGCAAAACCTTATAAGTTTGATTGGGTCCCATTTGTTTATTTTTGCTTTTATTTCTAACTGTGTTCTTGACACCTGTTGCCTACAACAGCCTCATGATATAGATGTATTACATTCCTTGTTTAACGGTTGAGGAAACATGTATACAAAGAGGTTGGACATTTGTTTAAGGAAATAGTAAGTGACAGAGGTCTGTCTTCTCCAAATATCCATTCTTTAATCTATTCTGAATTGCTTTTCTGTGGTCTTTATTTGGATCACTTATTTTGGCTTTTAATGAGATACTGCCTCATTTTAGATCTTAATCATATTTGTATATGTATTCCCATTTTTCTGCACAGACTTGTGCACTCCTCGACAATAGGGCTGTGTCTCACATTTCTTGGGCATCCTTCTTATATTCTGCACGGTGCTAGGCACATACATGGGGCACTCATCGATTGAGTACATATAAAAAGCAACACTCAGCATCCACAAAAGGTATTTTTAGAGCTGCATTAAGAAAAAAATCATAGAAACACAGAAGTTAAACCTTGCAACTAAATCAGTAAGGGCTTTAGGCAAGTCTTAGTGATTTCCTTCTTTTTCCTTGCCTAAAAATATCTTTTCTCCTCTTTTAAAGAAATGTTCAGATCTATCATAAGCATAAATACTTAGTTACATATTTTTAAAGTAGCTTTTTAAAAAAAATTGGCTTTCTCCTCAACCTAATGTTTTTGTACAGTGTTAGAATCTGTTTTATTTTTTTTACAGGTGAGATATTTGAATGAAGGCCTCATATTGATCTCACTTATTGCTGCAGGCTCCACCTTCACATTGAACTTGATCAGTATGGATTTGAGTCAGTCTGGAACATTAAATAAGACCTTGTTAGACTGATATTTTTTCTTTTGTGTTATTTAATTTGGTGGGGCAGGGAGCAGGAAGCCTGGGTGAGAGATGGGTGCACACTTCAGTCAGTTGCTGAGAGTGTCTTGATTTTCTTTCCTGTGGCTTCCCCTGTGTAGTGGTCCTAGCTGAGTGGTGACAAACTGAGTGGCATCGTTATGACTGTTCCATATGTCCTCTTGTCCAAATACAGGTTCTATTTTTAAAATACCCGCTTCAAAGCTATTGAGAAATTTAGAGGAAGAGAATGGCATTTTGAGGGCCCTATCTAGTAAATGAAAACGCGGGGCTTTTATTTAGTTCAGAATCAATACCCATTTACTGAGCACCTACTATGAGCCAGGGACGGGCTTAACAAAATGGGAAACAGTGTGGCTAATTTCACAGCGCTTGCAGCCTCACCTAGCATTTCAAGGCAATGTTCTCTGTGAAAGATATGGGGCTGGAAAGAGCTGTCAAAATGTAATCCCATCTGACGTGACTGTTCTCATAGCAACACTACCTTATAGTTTTGCTGAATATGGATCTTATAGCATTTCAGATTAATAACTACTTTCTCAATATAAACTACTTAATATGGGAGATCCTTAATGTCTGCATGTCCCATAAGCTTAACACTAATTTTGAGGCATAATTTAGGCAACTGGCATTAAAAAAAGGGACGGGTGGGGAGAGATAAAAATATCACAGTATAGAAGTGGGAGAGCAGAGACTTCTTATTTTACAGAGAGGAAATAGAGGCCCAGGCAGTGAATCACTGAACTCCATCAGGGTCCATGGATCATGTAAACACATCTACTTAGCCAACAAACATTTATAAATGAGGGTGATTTCCTTGGCAGACACAGTGGCACTGAATACGCAATAAATAAAATACAGCTGCTGCCTTCAAGGAGCTTAAGTTAGAAATTAGAGAAATGTAGGAAGAAGAAAATAACAATAGCTCGTTATTCTACTGTCTTCTGAGTTCAAGATTATTTTAATGCTATTAACTGTGAATATACCTTTTGGGTCCATAAAGCTTTAACTTCAGCTTTGACAATAATATCACTGTTCTTGTTTCCTTTTGGTTTGCTTTGCCAAGTATATTTTGCATAGCCCTTTAATTCTAACTTTTTTTTTTTCTGAACAGTTGAATTTGTGATTTTTGACCCTAGATCTGTAGTTCTTCCTGTTCTAATGGGGAGGTTTATTCCACTCACATTTATTCTCACTAGTTATGCTTTGTCTTCTATCACCCTGCTTTAACTTTCTGCTCTTAATAATTTGTCACTTGACAAAGACACTTTGTTGTTTTGTATTTTAAGTGACTTAGATTATATAAAGTCTGGTTTTCTTTCTATTAGTGGTTACCTTTCCATTATTTCAGAATATATTTGAACCAATTTTTTAGCTCTAATTAACAATGTCAAGGATAAAATGACATAAAAATACAGGATCATAGTTAATACAAACCAGAGAGGATGAAAATTAATTGCTAGTTTTTCTAACAGAATATTGAAATCTGGTTTAAACCATTGGTGTTCACCTCATGGTGAGTTTGCTCCCCTGGGGTTATTGGGCTATGTCTGGAGACATTTTTGGTTGCCACAGCTGAGGGGAGGGTTGTGCTTCTGGCATCTTATACATAGAGAACCGAGATGCTGCTGAACATCCTGCAGTGCTCACAACAGCCCGCACGACAAAGAATTATCTGGCCAGGTATGTTGATAGGGGCAAAGTTGAGAAACCCTGGTCTACACTTTGGCTTGGTTGCACTTGCTAAGTAAATTTTTATTGCCATAAATATTTTTTTTTCTAATTCCAAACTTGAAAACAAAAAGAAAAGGAATTGCATGTGTATATGTTCTCATTCTTAGTGTATCTTTCTTAATTTGTTCTGTCTAAAAATCAACACGCTCCTTGCATGAAACATCTCTTTTTGATTATTTACTCCCCACACCCCTTCTCAAGTGTGCTGTATTGGAGTTCAGGCATTACTTAGGATGGCACATATAAGGACACTATTCCCTTCACAGATGAAGCCTAACTCAAAGGAAAGCACAGATAGCTTCAGGAGATTCCTGACCTCTCTCCTGAGCTCCTGCACTTCCCTTCTTCCCCACTTCCTCATCCCAGCTGGACTCAGCCTCACCTGGGGGCAGGGAGCAGCTACTCCCTAACATCTGAGGCATGTGTATATGCACACAGCCAGAGTTGATGCTTACGGGGGCTGAGAACTTCCCTCAGGCAGAGTGTTTAGACTGTAGAATAATACACCAACTTAATTGATTTTCCCCAAGGAAGGAGTAAATATAATATGGAAGTTTAGAGCCAGATTGTTATTAAATTATTATTTTCATTATACATCTTCTTTCAATAATTGTTATCAGCGATAATTATTTAATTAACTGTTTTAGTACAGTAATCCTCAACCATAGCTACACATTAGAATCACCTAGGGAACTACTTAAAAATACTTTGGGGGGGGCCCACTCTAGACCAATTAAATCAGTATATCTGGCATAGCAGCAAAACAGTGGTACTTGTATAAGCTTCCCAGAGATTCCAATGTGCAGCCAAGTTTAAGAACCCATTAGTTTAGTGGTTGTATCACTCATTGCCCATTCTTTTGTAGCAAAGATCCCTCATTCTTGACTTCTTAATTTTATTGTTTCTTCTCTTGGTAATTCTCCCCGGTTTCTGTACATGGAGATAATATCATTGGTTGCCTTTACACATGGATGATAATTTAGCTGGTTATTGTGTTCAGGTTACGATTTATATATTACTATCTGTGGTTAGAACTGTGTAGACATTGACCCTTTTCCTTGTATATTTACATAATTTTTTTTCCTTGCCTGGGTTCTTCATGATATTTTCTTTGACCTTGCAATTTAACAATTTATGAGGCTATATCTGAGTTGGTTTCTTTTAACTTATTCTATCTAAGCATCAGTGAGGCCCTTTGGTGATGAGGCACAAGGTTTTCTTCATCTTAGGATCATTTTCTTCTATTGTTTCTTCTAATTTTTGCTCCTCTCCTGTGTGCTTGGTCATATTCTTCTGGAATATCTGTTCCACATATATTGTAGTGATTCCCAAACTTGTTTGTATATTAAATTCACCTGGGGATCTTTTAAATTGCCCAATGCTTAATTAAATGGAATTCTCTGGGGGTGGAATACAGGCAGCAGGAGTGTTTAAAGCTCCCCAGGTGATTTCAGGGTGCAGACAACTTTGGGAACCACAGATGCGTTGGGTTTCCTGGATTTGTTTTCCATGCCTCTTTTTTCTTCATTGTTTTCAGGTGTGCTCCCCTCTGCACCCAATATAAGGTTCAGAGAAGCTCAAAAACACCCGTTCAGCCTGAATTTCTCTCCAGTTGTTCTCCAGGTCAGGTAAGTTTATAGCTTTCTTTCTGTATTTGTTTGGCACAGTTCATATCCTAACTTATCTTATTGCTTAGCTTTGTTTCTTGTTTCTATTAATACCTTCTTCAATGGCATGTCTTTCCAGTTGTTACCATGGTGCCACTGTTTACATTTGGGATTCCCTTTTGCTTAAGAAATATTGGTTCTCAAACTTGGTGGCACATTGGAATCATATGAATTCACTCCTAGAGTGATCAGAGGGCATCAGAAATGTGTAACACTCCCCAGGTCATGCTAATATGTAACCAGTATTGAGAAGCACTGCTCTAACGCCTTTTGCTAGCCTGTTTTTTTGTGTGTGTGATGATGGCAGTAGTTCTCAAGCTTTAGTGCGTGTCAGAATCACTTAGAGGTCTTCTTAAGACAAAATCTGGGTCCCTCCCTCTAGTTTCAGATGTAGTAAATCTGATGTAAGGCTCAATAATTGGCATCTCTAACAGATTTCCGGGTGATACAGATGCTGTCTGTAGACCCTACTTTAAGAACCTTTGGCTTAGGCCAGATTCACTGAGCGCCTTCCTCCTCCACCTATAATATATTGGATTTATCTAACAGTGGCACTTTTTAAATCTAATGTGTAAATTTTATATGCATGCATGTAATTAGAGGTCTTGATTCTAAGACATTACAATCACAGATCCATCTTTTGAAGTGCTATTTGGCAAATAGTATGTATGGCAAGGTGCAAAAAAGGGTAAAAAGGATGAAATGAAGTATCCTTACCCAGATAAACTACCCCCCTCCGCCCCCGCTTTACTTGCTGATGCTTCCAGTTGCTGTGGATGTGGAAAAAGATGGAGCTAAAATGGTTGGATATTGGGTAAGTTATGACTCTGTGGGTAAAAGCATAAACTATAATGTGTATTTGTGCATATTTAGTCCTTGGAACTGAAATGCCTTTTCTGCTCCCTTGATACCTCTGTGTATCTTGACGTTGCCAACATCTTAAACCTTCTGCAAACCAGAAGGGTCTTTGTCTTTCAGGAGGCCGGGGTTGCCTTCGCATGCTAATAACACCGTTTACCGACTGGATTGCACTTTTTAATTTAGTAATGGAATTTTTCACTTCAAAGCAGTTTTTCCCTCCCTCTTTGTGACTACCTGTTTTAGTTTTATAAATGCAACAGCCTCTTGGAATATGTTGAGAATGTAGTTAGAAAGTTTCTAAATTGTTTTTTCTTGCAGTAATTTTCATAGGAAGATGTTTGCACTGATTTCTCAGTGTGGTTCCTCATTTTGTGAGCTGCAGAAAGTTTGTCTGTTTCCAGTGATTTTTTTTTTTTTTCTTCCTTGTGCTTGTCCTTTCCAAAGGAGTTTTATGCTTTTCTACTACTGCGGGCTGGGGTGGGTGTTGTCAGATTCTGTGTGTTTTCTACTTCAAATCTCCTAGCCAAAGGGAGAAGTTTATTTTTCCTTTGCCAGTGTGTACTTGTAGTAGCCTGGGGGTATAGGGCGGATGCCAAATCCAGAGGCTGTGTATTGGGAGGCTATACCTCTCAGCTGAAAAATTAATGATTATTACAGGCAGGGGTGATTTGGGTACCACTACATCTCTTTGCCTAGTGAAGCCCACAGTATCAAAGGTAGGTCAGGGATCGCAGCTGTGGCCTGCGTTATTGGGATGGTCATTGGTGTTTTTATGCCTGCAGAGGCCAAGGTGGGAGTCAAAGGTTGCTGACTGTCCCCACCTGCCCTAATCTCCAGTCCTCATTCCTTCCAGTTAGTGGGTATCTTCATCTTTTTCCCTAGGTGAGCTGTTCCTTCACAGGTTGGGAGGTGTAGGATTAGATAAAAGATTTCCGACCCACGGGACTTCCCTTGTGGTGCAGTGGTTAAGAATCTGCCTGCCAATGCAGGGGACACGGGTTTGATCCCTGGTCCAGGAAGATCCCACATGCCGCGGAGCAACTAAGCCTGTGCGCCACAACTACTGAGCCTGCGCTCTGGAGCCTGTGAGCCACAACTACTGAGCCCATGAGCCACAACTACTGAAGCCTGTGAGCCTAGAGCCCATGCTTCGTAACAAGAGAAGCCACTGCAAGGAGAAGCCAACGCACCACAATGAAGAGTAGCCCCGCTCACTGCAACTAGAGAAAGCCTACGTGCAGCAACAAAAACCCAACATAGCCAAAAATAAATAAAAAATTAAATCTTAAAAAAATATAGATTTCCAACCCTTTTATGCAGAGGGCCAGATAGTAAATATTTTAGCCTTTGCAGGAGATACTATCTATGTCAAAATTAGTCACATCTGCTGTTTTGAGAAAGCAGCCGTAAACAATATATAAACAATTGAGCATGGTTATACTCCAATGAAAGTTAATTAAAAAAATAGCCCATAATTTGCTGACCCCTGAGATAGATGGTCTGTTTTCCATGCTGCCCACCTAAACTCTATCAAAAAGTCTTAAGTTTCCAATGTCCTCTTGTCCCAATTTATAATTTGATACAGATTTTTTCATTTTATATTCTATTTGTTATTTTCAAAGATGATGAAGGAGGTGAGTCACACATATTGTCAATTTGCCATCTTTCCAGGAAGCTCTAATGCCTGATTTTTTTTTTATGTTCAATACCACATTCCATGATAAAGACCTTTAATGTTCTTTAACTCCACATCGATATTTAGTCTCAGGAAATAAATATCAATATCTGAAATCTAGTTTTTAACTTTGTTTAAGAATTCTCTCGTATGCTTATTTAATAGGCAAAAACCACTCTTTTCCAGGGACAGTAAGGTTTGCATGAAGCCTGAGTTTCTTGGCTTGACTCCATGTACTACCACTGCAGAAAGATTTTTGTGGCTAGAGAAAAGTAAGTTTCTTCCCAGATTCCATAACTTAGAAAATACCAGCACTTGAATCCCATTCAAGGAATAGTGAAGATTCAAAAATCTCCTTCTCAGTGTCATATTTTCAATAAAATCTGAACAGATGAAGATAAGAGATGCTCCCGGGGTGGAAATTCAAGCAGTAAAAATAAAATAGTTTCTCTGTTCTAGACACCATGGGTATTTCAGAGGTATAAATCCTAGTTCCTAGCTTCTAGGAATGAATCATGAAATTGATTGGTTCGTTCCTTTTTTCAACACACATTGATTGAGTGCTTATTACATGTCAGATTATGTTCTAGGCTCCCCAAACACAAAAATTAAGACATGGTCCCTGTGAATATGTTTATAGTCTGTCAGGGAAGATAGCTATGCAAACCAGTAATTGGAACAGAGGGTGATGAGGGCTGTAATGGAGAAGGTCACAAAGTATGATGAGTGAACTCAGCTCCTGGGAGCAGGAAGAATTCAGAGCAGGCTCTACAGGAGTTGATGAATTTGAGTTGATTGAGTTAAATGACCAGGATTTTCCACCCATTGTGGAGGAGTTGGCAGAACATGCAGAGTCATGGAGCGGTGAAATCACAGGGGGACACAGGGAACTCTTTATGTAGCTGGATCCTCATAGTTTTCACTCTTTTTTTTTTTTTTTTTCAATACGCAGGCCTGTCACTGTTGTGGCCTCTCCCATTGCGGAGCACAGGCTCCAGACGCGCAGGCTCAGTGGCCATGGCTCACAGGCCTAGCCGCTCTGCGGCACGTGGGATCCTCCCAGACCGGGGCACGAACCCGTGTCCCCTGCATTGGCAGGCGGACTCTTAACCACTGCGCCACCAGGGAAGCCCAATAGTTTTCACTCTTAATGTCTGCATTTTAATTACTCTCTATGGTATTGAGTAATTGGAAATTTTGCTAAGATACAGTTTTGAATTCCTATAGAGAGCGTCTTACTTAATCCCTGTCTTCAGCACCTAGGACAGTACCCAGCTCATAGTAAATTGTGAATGTTTGTTGAATCAGTGATCCTTTAGCTAGTGAATGAATACAGCCAAGCTCTCAGACGGGGGTGTGGTATTTATTTATTTATTTATTTATTTATGGCTGCATTGGGTCTTCGTTGCTGCGTGCGGGCTTTCTCTAGTTGCGGCGAGTGGCGGTGACTTCTCTTGTGGAGCACAGGCCCTAGAGCGTGTGGGCTTCAGTAGTTGTGGCGTGTGGGCTCAGTAGTTGTGGTGTATAGGCTTGGTAGTTGTGGCTCGTGGGCTCTAGAGTGCAGGCTCAGTAGTTGTGGTGCACGGGCTTAGTTGCTCTGCGGCATGTGGGGTCTTCCTGGACCGGGGATCAAACCCATGTCCCCTGCATTGACAGGCGGATTCTTAACCACTATGCCACTAGGGAAGTCCCAGGGGGTGTGGTTTTGATGTTCTGTGCTCAGCTTAGAACCTTTTGTGAAATAATGATTTGAAAATACTATTCCTTTGTGCGGAAATAAGATGGTCCTGGAAAGATAGCGCTCTGCTAGTCTTAGTGATGGAGGTAAAGACGGCTAAGAGAGACTCCTCATACAGTCATCTCTATCTCATTAAATGTTAAAAAAAAGTTTTGAGTAACCCCTGTCTCCTCTGTTTCTCTCACAGCCCCTTTCCATACACATACATGTCCAGTCCATCACCAAACCCTTTGCCTCTCTTTTGGAAATAAACGCTGAGTCTAGCACTTTTCTCCACCTTCATCACAACCCAAGTCACCATCATTATACATGACCATTACTCACTGTAGTCACTTCCTTCCTTGTCCCCCTGCTTCTTTCTGTTAATGAGCCCTAATGGTCTTTCCTCCACCAGCAGCCAGAGCAGTCTTCTAAAACATAAATCAGATCATCATCCCTCAGCTCAAAAGCCTCCACTGGCTTCCCACTGAAATATCAAAAGTCTTTACCAGGGCCTACAAGCCCCTGCGTGGCCAGGCCCCACCTCTCTCTGACTCCATCTTCCACCACTCTTCCCCTTGCTCACTGGACTCTAGATATTCTAGGTGTCTACTCTTTCTGCCCTTCTCAAACTCAGTACACCCCCTCTGTAGGGCCTTTGAACTTGTTTTTGCCTCCATCTGGATTCCTCCCTTACTTCTATCACTTCTCAGCTCTAGTGCCACCTAGTCCAAGAAGCCATTCCTAATTCCCGTATAAAATAGTATTAAGTAGCACCCCTGTCATCCTCAGAGACGTTATATGTTCTTCTGCTTACTTTTTTTATGAACTGCTATTTCTTACTGTGTTTCATGGGATCATTGTTTGTTTCACAATAATGATTCTTAACCAGAAAAATAGAAAATTTAATTTTTTTACAGAGTGAAATTTTGAATTTGGGGATGGCTAGGATCTACAATGGGAATTACTCTCTGCTCTGTGTGGAAGCAAGAAGGAAGTGACTGGCAGAGCTGTTGCAGGAGGGGGCCATGCAGTTCTTCCTCAGGGAAAATAGGCAGGGGTTAGCTGAGCCTCAGAAACTGCAGTTTTTAGGGATGCAATTGATGTAAATTTTTTTCCTATAAGTCTGTGATAAATAAGAATGGCTAACATTTGTATATCAATGGTGTAACCTATGAAATAAGTGTTCTCTCGTCTCCATTTTATAGATAAGGAAACTGGAGTACAGAAAGGATAGGCAGCTTGCCTGAAGTCTCACTTTGAGCCATTAGCAAAGCTGGGATTTAACTGAGTCTAGCCAGCTCCCAAGTCTGCCTGCTTGACCATCTCACTGCTCTGCCTGGGAGGGACGAGGAACAAAGGATGTTTCCCTGATGCCTGCCCCATCACATTCCCAGACCAGATTCAGCCTTAGCTGTACTAAGTGCTGCTTGTGGCACCATAGTAAGAGCTTTGTATTACTTTCTTTGCAGAAAATATACTCACCACTCTTGCAGGAGTTCTGGGAGCAGACTGTGTGAAATATAATAAAATGCATTCATTCGCCATATGAATCAGCCTTAAATGGGGCAGAAGGATTGAAGACCTCTCCCTGAGTGAATGATTTTGTAGATTATTGATTTGGGCAGCAGTTTATTTAAACATTAAAACCTTGAATGAAGTAACTTAGCCTGAAGAAAAATGTGTCAAGTGCAGTCCTTGTTATAGCTAGTTTTTCAGCCTCTGAGGACTTTGTAAACTGTCCGGATGTATTTATTTTTTTTTAAATATTTTCTCAAGGAAAAAAGAATGAATTGGGAAAGGGAGAATGGGATTTGTCTCCAGAAATTATAATCTCTTTGAAAAGGAAACTTTTGAATGGGTGTTTTCGTTTCGTTTGCAGAAGCATTCTGTCTTTTGAACCAGTCCTAAAACATGAGATGTTGTTATTCAGATTCTGAAAAATGTAAAAGGTCTCCCTTTCTCTTTTCTGTTGTCTGCATCCTCTTCATCCTTCTTTATTTCATTTGGTACATGGACTTGGTATTCTCCCCAGAGGACTTAGAAGAGATGGGGCCACTAATTAACTGAAGTAATTGGTGTGTAGCAGGTGGAAATTGATAGTTCCTGCCTATGGTGTCACCAGATAACAATTAAATAAACATTAATGCTAGGTAGTTGTGTACGGTTCACAGAGCACTATTTTACACACTTCCTTTGGATGACAATACTGCCGAATGTCCCTCTATTTGTCTCACTTGTGTTAATTGTGGCTCTATGGCTAGTGTCCAAACTTTGTGAGAACAGGGGCCCATATGACATAGACATTAAGAAGGTGGGCTCTGGATTCCACTGTTTGCCATGGTTGTGCGATTGGGCAAATTGCCTTCACAATCCTCAGTTTCCCCATCTATAAATTGGGAATAATGGATTCCAGAAGGAATAAAATAGCTAATATTTATAAATTTGTCAGTACAATACCTCACATTTTTTTTAACCTGCAGGGTTATAAAAGGTCTTTAAGCCTTCAATAAACTATTGTGCTAATCTTTATATATTAACTAATTTTCCCTAAAAAGACATCATTTGAAAGAGAATCCCTTTCAGAATTATCAGTGCTTCATTTCTCAAGAAATGGGATGAGTGAGAAAATTAGAAAGGAGGAACATACAGAGTTGATTAAAAACATAAGGTCAGATTAAAAACATAAGGTCAGTTATCTCATGGTGATTACTGTGATGCTGTAGCATATTTACATTAGAGGCTTGTATGTATTTTACCATCTTAATCCAGACTAGATCCTTGTTAAGAATGAAAACACAAACAAAGCAAAAGCAACTACAGATAAATTGAAGAGAATGAATTGCCAAGTGTATATGTAATGAGTTCTGCTCTGTTGGGCACAAGGGTTCCCAGCTATATTTTAAGACTGAGATTTCAGTGGGTGGGACTAGAAGATTGGAATAATTTGAGTAAAATATAAAACCATTCCACTTACTCATTTCTTTTTTTTCTGTTTAATTTATTCTTGAAGTAGAGTTGACATATAATATTAGTTTCAGATGTGTAATACAGTGCTTCAACATTTATATACATTATGAAATGATCGCATGGTAAGTCTAGAAAACCATCTGTGACCATACAAAGTTATTATTGATACTGTTGATCATATTCCCTATGCTCTACTTTACATCCCGGTGACTTATTTATTTTATAGCTGGAAGTTTGTGCCTCTTAATTCCCTTTACCTATTTTTCCCAACCCCTACCTTCCTTCCCTCTGGAAACTACCAGTTACTTCTCTGCCACATACTCATTTCTTACCCATAATAGCTGGCCCCAGTCCCTACCAGCCAAGTCTTTGGCCCCCGGACCTCCAACATAGAAGTTCTGATTTATGTGTTTCCCATCAGAACTTTTCCTTGAGCATGTTCCCAAAGTATGAATATATGTCCACTAAACCTCATTCACCTCAAAAGAGGCCCTTAAAAATTATCAAAAAATAACAAATCAGATGTTGTCATATTTGCAAACAATAACATTTTGGAATCAAAATGAAATGTGGTGAAATATGAATAAAGTCTGTTTTTTAGTTAATAGTGATTTCTCAATGTTAATTTCTTAGTTTTGACAAATGAATTATGGTGACACAATATGCTGACATTGGAGGAAACTGGGGAAACAAAACTCTGTACTATCTTTGCAACTATTCTGTATCTAAAATTAATTAAAATGAAAGGCTTATTTAAAAATGAAATTTGAGATAAATTTAAACTATTTCTTATTTTATATAGAAAGAAACTGAATTTCAGAACTCAGGGACCTGAGTGACCAAAAGCTGGTTTCCTGACCATTCAGTATGGTGATACAGTATATATATTTTTTTAATAAATTTATTTATTTATTTTTGGCTGAGTTGGGTCTTCATTGCTGCGTGCGGGCTTTCTCTAGTTGTGGCGAGCAGGGGCTACTCTTCGTTGTGGTGTGCAGGCTTCTCATTGCAGTGGCTTCTCTTGTTGCAGAGCACGGGCTCTAGGCATCCAGGCTTCAATAGTTGGGGCTCGTGGGCTCTAGAGCGCAGGCTCAGAAGTTGTGGTGCAGGGGCTTAGTTGCTCCGCAGCATGTAGGATCTTCCCGGACTGGGGCTGGAACCCACGTCCCCTGCACTGGCAGGCGGATTCCTAACCACTGTGCCACCAGGGAAGTCCCAGTGGTACAGTATTTGAAAATGTATTTAGAAACTTTATTTCACTTAACCAATGAGCTCTTGGATAAAAGAAAATATGAGATTTTCCATTTTTTGCCCTACCATATCCTCAGACACATTGTTAAAATCTGTCACATGGGGCTTCCCTGGTGGTGCAGTGGTTAGGAATCCACCTGCCCATGCAGGGGACACAGGTTCAAGTCCTGGTCTGGGAAGATCCCACATGCTGCGCAGCAGCTAAGCCCATGCACCACAACTACTGAGCCTGCGCTCTAGAGCCCGCGAGCCACAACTACTGAGCCCATGTGCCACAACTACTGAAGCCTGGGCGCCTAGAGCCTGTGCTCCGCAACAAGAAAAGCCACTGCAATGAGAAGCCCACGCACCACAAGGAAGAATAGCCCCTGCTCACCACAACTAGAGAAAGCCTGTGCACGGCAACGAAGACCCAACTCAGCCAAAAATAAATAAATAAAATAAATTTATAATAAAAAAAAATCCGTCACATCGGATCTGAAGGGGTGGCTACACTAAGGGGTCTGAGTATGTGGCTAAGAAGTGGAGTCTCTTACCCAAAATCATCTGGCCTAAATTCAGCCCAGTTCCATAATCCCATTGTATTATGATGCACGTCCTGGAACTGGCAGTCATGTGGAATTAGAGGTCATGCCCTGAAGATAAGTACAGGTGGGGGTCTCTGGAACACAGACTTTTCAAAAGGAATGCCAGCACTTTGGCCCCAAATAATGTTTGAACCCAAATGAGTATACCTTGGCTGCTTACTGACTTTGGAACTCAGACTGGCAAAGAAGCCCGTCTCTGATTGGTTGAGTTGGGAATTTGATATCTTCTGTTGGCTATTCTGATTTCCTACACCTGGTCATGCTCCCTGCTTTGAGTTCCTGCTCTCCTCCCAGGCCTCAGCACCCCACCTGCTCTCTCCTAGCTTTCCAACCTCCTGACTTTCCCACTAGTCATTGGCTTTGCCTTTTCCACCTGGCCTTGACAGCTTGCCCTGGCCCTGTCCTGCAATGCTTATTGGCTCTTGACTAGTAAATCACCATGGACAGCATGTGGTAGTGTTATGAGACAAGACTGCCTTGTCAATGAGAATATAAACTCCTTTAAAAGGACTAACACCCCCTTGTTTTCTTGAACCAACATCTATCCTGGTGCTGGGAAGCATCACTGCATGTGGCCAGCAGGTTGATTCAGCATCGATGATCCCCTCTATCTTTTTCCATGACCACTAGCTAGACATGACCTCATCTTAGTTCTGGCTCTGACTGAGAAAAATCCCAGTACCAAGAAAAATGGCAGACTTGGAGTTGGACGACAGTGGTGTGAAGTTAAACATTGCCAGGGAATTTTCCTCTTGAGTCTCAGTTCTCTCATCTATAAGAGGAGGCCATTTATTAATGCCTTCATTAATAAGATTGATTAAGATTTCTGAGTAAATACACCCAACAATAGTCCGAGTTATTTCCTCATATATGATGGAATTAAATTGTCATGCAACAATACCAGAAGTGAAAGGAACTCAGAGTCCTACAGGTGCCTGGACCCCAATTTCACATTTGAAAAACTCCTGATGTCCCAGGAGATACATTACATCAGTAGATTGTGGAATTAATGAATGGAACTATATTCACCAATTTAATCAAAGAATCTTATAGGATAACCTCCTCTTCTAACTTGCGTCATTTCAGCCTGAAATTTCTTGGCATTGACATTCTTGTGGTAACATCATCTCTGAGCTAGAATGTAAAACTTTATAAAGAGCAAGACAGCAGTTTTGTTTGAAACCTAAATATGTATATACTGAAAAAAATACACTAAGACGTTAAACAGTGGCCATATTCTGGAATTATGGGTATTTTAATTCCTTTTTTAAAATTTTCCTTTTTCTCCAATGAACATATGGCTTCTATAGTCAGAAAAACAAATAGGTTTTGTTCAATTTTGTTCAATTTTTGTTCACATATAAGAAATGAAGAGGAAATGAAGAGGATGAGAGAAGAAAGAGTTGGAAGGGCTTAAGTAACATGTTTTTGTTAATTCTTCCAACAAATGTTCATTGACCGTCTAATATATACATACTTGAATTAAGTCTTTGCCAGAGGTAAAAGTAAATCAGAAAGTTGACCTCAATTAACTTGGAATTTAACTGGGGATATACAGATGTATACTAAATGTATAAGAGTCCATGCACTAAAGGCCGTATGAAACCCTACATAAGGAGCTGTGGCTTACATAAGATAAAGGTCACCTTGGGATTGTTAGGAAAGGCTTCATTAAGAAGGTAGCATTTGATTTGGCCTTTGGAGGGTGAGTAGGATGTTGATAAGTGAAGGTGGCAAGAGGAGATTGTTGTTCTTCATCTATTTCCTTTTTACTCCCTGTAGCCAGCTATGAGAGAATATAGAGATGGAAACTCTCTAAACTCCCAGTGGTATGAAGATGGGCCTGTGAAGAGGAGTAGAAATGATGAGGTTGAGGACGGGAATTCCACTCTCCTCATCTTTGTATTCCCAGTGCACCAGTCTGGCCATGTAGAGTCTCTGTGCTTAGTGAATGCTCAGTAAATGAGTGAATCAGTGACTGATGAAGTCATAAGCCAAAGTGGTCAGTAGTAGTGTTGGAGGAGGTCATCAAGTGGGCACAACTTCCAGTTGACCATGAACTGGACCTGGGCAGTTGGAGGCTCCTTATCCCCTCCGTGTCCTTGGAATGTACGTTGTGGAACATTCCCACTGTTCCAAGTGGGAACTGTTCCCAGGATGCAGCCTTGAGAGAGTAAGGTGCTGTTGTGACCATCTGGACTATAAAGGTGACTGTTAAGGCCTCTGGGTTAAGATTCTGGTGGGCAGGTGTGGAGGTCCTGTGGCTGCCCAAGACAAGCTTCCTAAGTTCCCTTGCTTATTGAAACTGCCACCTACTAGCCTGGAGTGATCTGCCTCTTCCTTCAGTCTCTCCTTGCCCTCTACCTATGGGGGCAAATTTGCAAACCATGTAGTTGCATTGAATTTTTCTAAATGTATAGACTTACTCAGAGTCACTTTCTAAGAGGGAAAGTAAAATATGTCATGTGAGTTTGTAAAATGGTTATGCATTTGCCACTTTAATGTTACTTGCTCCCCTGTGTGTGTACCTGCCCTCCCAGGGTGCTCCCATTAGTCTCTGAATGTCCTCCGTCTTAACTCTGGGAATCAATTTTTTAACTGTAATCCACTACCTCCATTCAACTGTACTTGCTGAAGACCACATCTGTGCCTTGTCCATGGTTGTTTCCCCAGGGCCTAGCAAATAGATTGCTCCCAAGTGGGCTCCACATAAATATTTGTGAAATGAATGGATACCTGATGTCTCATGATAAAGTGATGCCACAGACAGCTGTGAATAGATATGGCAACTTGACTGTAATTGACTATGGACTGGGGGAAGTTTAGGCATCTGTTAACTGCCAGCAAGTTCATCTGGGGGCCTAAGTTGGGTCATTGTTTACAGAGAATGGAATTATATTTGAACAGAATATATAACATTATTTTAGATATCAAAGAACGAGCCAGTAAATACAATTAAATGCTATGGGATGGGACAGTAGGATCACTCAGAACTTCCCTCATGGGGTTCCAGTTGTTTGAGAGAGCCTCAGTTTGGTCTGGACAAACATTTTGGTCAACCCTCAGGAAGTGACAAAGTAGAGAACTTCAGTGCACTTCCTACATAAGAAAAAACCATGAAATGAAAATTGTCTGAAACCAAGTTCCTTAACATTACCCTGCCTTTGCTTAAAACAGGCTCCATTAGCCTTCCTGATTAAACCCTCTAAAACTGCACCCATACATACCCATGACTCCAGATTAATAAAGCCAGTGATCAGTTCTTAACCCTTACCTTGCTTGGCCTATCCATGCATTTGACATGGCTGATTACCCCCTCTGACATTTTTTTTCACTTGGTTTCCAATTTCACTGACTGCTCGCCTTCAGCCCTCTTTGCTGGTTCCTCCTCATTTCTTGCCTCATGTTGGGGTATATCAAGACTCAGGTGATGGTCGTCTTCCCTTTATCTTCACTCCTTTCCTCATTCTGTCTTATGGCTTTAAATACCAAATAAGTGCCAGTAATTCTCAAAAGTATCTCTAATACAGATATTTCTATCCAGCTGACTTCTGGAAGTTTCCAGTTGGAGGTCCAGGTACCTCACTCTTAATATGTCCATCATTCACTCCTTTCTTTCTCTCACACCATCCAATTCAGGGTATATCTTGTTAGACCTATTGTAAGAAGTGTATCTAGAATTCTACCACTTGTCACTACTTCCACTGCTGCCTTTCTGCTGTGAGTATCCATCCCCTCTCGCTTGAATTACTGCCAAGGTCTTCTAGCTGGTCCTTTTCCTTTTGTACTTGCCCCCTGCAGATCCTTCTCCATATAGCAGCTGTAGTGATCCTTTTAAAACATAAATCAGATCGCGTCACTTCTCTGCTCAAAACCCTACAGTGGAGCGCTATCTCACTCAGAGTAAAAGCCAAAGTCCTTACAATGGCCTGTAAGTTGTTATGTGATAACACACCCTTCCCACCACCCATTTCTTCATCCCTTCCTACCCTCCTCCTCATTCTGTCTGCTCCACGTATACTGCCTCCTTGATTTTTCTTGAGCATGCCAGAAATTCTCTCACCTTAGGCCCTTTGCACTGCCTCTTCCCTCCGCTTGACGGTATCTTCATGGCTGTCTCCCTCACCCTCAGATCTTTGCTCAAATGCCACCTTCTCTGTGAAACGTGTCCTTTCCTACTCCTGGCACTTCCAACCCCTCTTAGTCTGCTTGGCACTAATCAGTTTCTAACATATATACTTAATGATTATGTCCATTGTTAATTGTCTGTCTCTGCTCTGCTTTGGGCTTGTGAAGACAAGGATCTTTGTATGTCTTTTTTTTTTTTTCATCAACAAACCCCAAACATCGAGAACAATGCCTAGCACATGGGTAGTCAATTAATACTTGTTGAATGAATTAATAGTGCCTTCCTTACTCTTCAGACTTCCCCTGTAGCCAACCATTCATCAAATCCAGTTATTTACACAAGTCCCTTCCCTAGCCATACCCATCACACCCATTGCCTAGATTCTTAATTATCTCTCACCTAAGCTGTTGTTCTTTACTGTCTTCTGGACCAAATGAACACTTTCCCTAAATTTATTTGAAAAGTTCTCTCTTACCATGCTGAACTCCTAACCTCGGTGTTACCCCATTGCCTGTTTGATGAAATTATGACTTTTTTTTTTTTTTGGACACATGGCATGTGGGATCTTACTTCCCCTACCAGAGATTGAACCCGTGCCCCCTGCAGTGGAAGCTCAGAGTCTTAACCACTGGACCCGCAGGGAAGTCCAATTCTGGCTCCTTAGCCTGGCCCCAAGGGCTTCTAACTCACCAGTCCAGTGTCACTGCCCACCAGTCCTCTCTACAGCTCCTCTTCCTGCCAGATGACCTCACATTCCGTCTCCTAATGGCAAGTTACATTATCTTCCTCTGTGCTTTTGCACATGCTGTATTCTCCCACCCAGGAAGTCTTCTCTCCACGCTCCCATCTGTTCTCCAGTGGCCTGCTTAATGCTTTGTGGTCTGGATCTCTGTTCCTTAACGAAGTTGGTATTAATGATACACTGGCCCTGATGTGCTCATATGGCTCCTTTAGACACAGAACAAGGAACTCTGGCCATTAGGTCTGTTTTAGAAGATACTACAAGGAGTGAAGAATAAATGCCCAGCTTAAGGTGGGAGGAAGTGAAAATACCTGAAATGTCATAAAGATTTAATTTGATTTCCTCCTGAAAGCATTTCCTGAGCCTTTTGGCCTGAAAGGCCTCCCACCCTGTGCTTTCTCACAGCACTTTATTATCTATAGCACACAAATGGCAGTTCTTTGCATACTGCCTTATGATGGCTTCTTGACTATTCTCTACAACAGTTTGATCATGCACTGCCACTTTCCTTCTCACTTGTGTATTTTTGCTCTTTTGCCCTCTATGAGGACAGGAACTATGTCCTACACTTCTGGGTATCCTTCGGGGTGCGTGTCCGAGCTCCTTGCACAAAGCAGATGTTCATTAACACTGGCACTGCCAAGCGTGCCAGTGCGGTCCCCACACTGGATGGTAACGAGGGCATGAACTGCCTCTGCTTTTCACTCTGCCGTCTGGACTTTTGCAGACCCCGAGTCCGAACCCCAAGGGTCCCATTTTACAACCTTCCTTTGAATTAGGATCGTGTAGCCCAGCCCCAATCCCACTCCAGTCTGGTCTTTGTGCTGGTCTTTGGCATGCTCCAAGGGACTAATTTTTCAGGAGCAAGACATGATGATCACCCCTTATTGTGTGCTAGCCAAGGGCTCAGTCCTAAGCTCTTTTCTCTGTCCTCCACCAAAGCCCAGACCATAACTTTTGAGGGGAAGAGGAGGAGAAGGGAGTGAGGAAGGGCAGAAAGGGGCAGTGGCAGGCAAGGGTCCCATGGATGCAAGTTCCAATCTCAGTTCTACTGCTTCATATATGTTTGATTCAGGGCAAGACACTTAACCTCTTTGAGCCTCAATTTCCTCACTTAAAAGCTGTGGGTAAGAAATTCTTGCTCATCCTCCATTTATGAGGAGCATCTAATGTAGTGCGTGACCCAGAGTAGACACCTAGATGGCAGCTGATAGGCGTTTCTTTTATTTTCAAAGCGTGGCCCCAGTCATGACAACATTTATTCCTCATAATAACCCTGTGAATCCAGTAGGGTGCATGTACTGGGCCCCTTTTACAGATGAATAAAAGGAAGTTTGAAGAAGTTAACTGGTTTTCTTATTACACCCAGAAATGTTGTGGCAAAACGAGGTTGAAAATCCAATTCTTCTATTTTCTAAACCTAAAACACTGATATATTTATGCTTGATATGAATAAAGAAATGTCTTTAAAGTACTTAGCAACCGAGTGGTAAAATATTTTACAGCAGTTTCAGGTACAGCATGGTGTGTTCTTTAATTGGATCCTTGTATGTAATCAGTTCATTTTACACAAACTCATGGTTGGATATTATTTTTGAGAAGGAAGGTTTAGTTTTTCTCTCAATACTTTATTCTATAAGTTCTATCACCAATTCAACCTATAATAACCTAATGTATTTTTAAATTTCCTTTATAAAAATGTAAGGAATTTCTTTATAAAAGTAGCTGAGGACTTCCCTGGTGGCACAGTGGTTAAGAACCCGCCTGCCAATGCAGGGGACACAGGTGTGAGCCCTAGTTCAGGAAGATCCCACGTGCCGCGGAGCAGCTAAGCCCGTGCGCCACAACTACTGAGCCTGTGCTCTAGAGCCTGTGAGCCACAACTACTGAGCCCGCATGCTACAACTACTGAGCCTGTGTGCCATAACTACTGAAGCCTGGACACCTAGAGCCTGTGCTCCATAACAAGAGAAGCCACCACAATGAGAAGCCCGTGCACTGCACTGAAGAGTAGCCCCTGCTGTCCACAACTAGAGAAAGCCTGCGCGCAGCAACGAAGACCCAGCGAAGCCATAAATAAATAGATACATAGATAGATAGATAGATAGATAAATAAATATTTTTTAAAAGTAGCTGAAACTTTTTTTTTCCTGAAGTGGTTCTCCAAGGAAGCAAAGAATTGCCAGACAATTTTACTTTATTCCCCCTCCGTATAGGAGGCAAAATGTCTTATTAAAATCCTGAGAATGAATTCACTTAAGCTCCCCACTTAAGATGTTTTTCTGACAAGTTCTGTCTCAGAAAAGTATGTTGTACCACTAATTAAGAAATTATTTTGACAGGGTGAATGTTTTGAAGATCTGTGTTGTACACAACCTAATACAATCTAATTTTCTTCCACTGTAACAAAATATGTGGATTTAAGGGAAAAAAGTATGGCCAGCTAATATCAGTAATAGGAGTGCCTCAATTTTAGCTGAGAAGAATTCAAGAAGCAGCCAGCCAATTTGTCTGGGGAAATTTGCTCTCGGCTAAGATGGTATAAAAGGTCTTACCCTTGGGCAAACCATTTATTTTAAAAGTTTAGAAAAAATATTTTTTTCACTGATGGTAAGATTTTTCAGAGTTACCATTTCTGTATGCAAGGATGCAGGATGGAGGTAAATGGTTTGCTCTCTAGAAGGTAGCAAATTGGGAGTGTTTTTGAGTATTTACAGTTAAGCTCTGAGTTTTAAGCATATTCTGGACTTGAAGCATATTCCAAGAAGAATTTCAGGTAAATTGGGCATCTGTAAGTCCCCAGCTGGTGAACTATCCTAATGTGTGTGCATGTGTATGAAGGAGAATAACTCTAAATAATCCAAAATATTTATTTTCTCTATTCATTCCTTTCATTTCTAATTGATGGTGCTGTCAGAGTCTAGGTGATAAGACCTGTAATAAAATGAATACTAAGTAAGTGCCTACTTAGAACATGAATTTTTATATTACAAGTTTTGTAACAATTTTCATCATAAAATGAGAAATACATTCTTGAACTTTGTGTAGGGGAGTTATCCCAAATAGTACCTAGGAATACAAAGGCCACTAAAAATTCCCATACATAGATGAAAATAGTGTTTCAGGTCAAAAGCTAATAAGGCTCTCAAAATTGTTAGTACAAAACAGATGGGGGTTGTTTCCGTGTTTTTAATTGAATTAGTAGGCCTGTACAGAGAGGCTGTTCTAGGTGTTTTGCTGTGTTCTACAGGACACTGGGCCCTAAATACCACTGAATCAAATTGAGCACTTTCAGAAAATACCCACTCCCTGGCCACAGGCCATACTAACTGAATCAGAACTTTCCTTTCAAAAGCTCCTCAAAAATTTCTTGATGAAAAGGGCTTAGTGATGGGGGAAGTGAGGGAGAGGAAGTAATCTAGAAGGACTCTGGTTTTCTAGCCTGGGTTACAGGATACCGTGCCAGGAGAGAAGCAGCTTTCAGGGGGAGATGATGTGGTCAGTCTTGGGCAGGTTGCATTTGAGGTGCTCATGGGAATCTAGGTGGAGACAGCTCATAGTTTGTTGGAAAACATGGATCTGGAGGTCAACAGAGAAGGCCAGAACAGAGACATGCATTGTTGACTTGTCCATTGGTGTGATCAATTAAGTAGCAGACATGAGCAAGGTTTCCCATGGTGAGAGCATGGAATGTGAAGAAAGCTGTGATCTTCAATTCATAAAACATTTTCTAATTACCTGCTATGTGCCAGGCATTGAACCAGGCACTGGGTGATCAAAATGAATGTCTCTTCCCTCAATTAATTCACTTTTTGGTTGGGAAGAAAAATGCACAGATGAATACAGTTGACCCTCGAACAACCTGGAGGTTATGGGCACTGCCCCTCCATGCAGTTAAAATCCAAGTATAACTTTATAGTCAGCCCTTCCTATCTGCAGTTTCTCCATATCAGAGGTTCTGCATCCATGGATTTAACCAACCTCTGATCATGGAGTACTATAGTATTCACTATTGAAAAAAATCCTTGTATAAGTGGACCCATGCAGTTCAAACCCGTGTTGTTCAAGGGTCAACTGTGTACTGGAGAATAATAATGTTCTAATGGTTTATGGTAGTGCAGGTGCTGGGATACCTGAAAGGAGTGGTCAGAAGAGATGGTGTACTGGAAGCCCTTAATATTTGAGATGAACAAAGTAAGAGATAAAACAAGAAGTAAATACTCTCAATAATCAAGGTGGTTTGTCACGCTTGGGGAAGGGAGATAAAGAATTCTCAAAGAATTGCCAGATTTAGCCCCCCAACCAAACCAAACCAGGCAAAATCAGGATGCCCAGTTAAATTTGAATGTCAGGTAAACAATGAATAGTTTTTAGTATAATTATGTTTCATGCAATATTTGGGGCATACTTAATGGTGAAAAATAAAACATTGTTTATATAGACTTCAAATTTAACTGAATGCCCTACTATCATGAGTCAGTAATGATACTTATTATATTGTTCTTACTACTGTTTTTATTGTATACCATTTCAGGAGTGCTTTACGGCATTCAATATGTTTTTATAACCTTATGGTAGCCCTAGGTATGTTGAACCAATGTACCTTCTCATTGGAAGGATTGGTCAGAAGAGGGGGTGTATTGGAAGCCCTTGATATTTGAGATGAACAAAGCAAGGGATCAAGCAAGAAGTAAATCAATAATCAAGATGGTTTGCACACCTGAGGAAGGGGGATAAAAAATTCTCAAACCCGCTTCTACCTTAGGCTTGTCAGATCTAGCCTCCCCAAGTGAATATGTTTGCATTTGATTACTGTTTCTTTCTCAACAGAATGTTCTCCAAAAATGTAATTGTTTCTCATTTTGATACCCTATTTACCTTCATTCAGTGTGCAAAGTATTTTCATATAACTATGTCATGTGTCCTCACAACAACCCTAAGAGGTTGGTAGGGCAGAGATTAGTACATTCATTTCCATATAAGAAACAGACATGGTGAGGTTCAGTGACTAGCCCAAGGTTAAAAGCTTGATCGTGGTGGGGTGAGACCCTAACCCATCTCTACTGACTTGAATGCCAGTGCTTGTTTATTATGTTACGCTAGCTCTAAAAAAAGATAGAAACCTGTCGTATTGAGGTTAGCTTTGGCATTCTCAGATTTTTCTTGATAGGCAAACAAATCCTCTAAATTATATTTGAACAGGCTTAAAATTTGGGGCAAATGATAATAGAGCAATGTAAAGGGGAATGACCTTCATAAATTAGCTACATTTATAGAGGAATAATAAAAATCATTGAACACTTCCAAATATCTCATGAACAGCTGCCATTAATGAAGCCTTGAAATATTCTTTATAATTATATGTTGATCACTAGATGTATTCTATTCTTATGACTTCCATATTTGGAAAAAACATTTGCATAACACAGTATAGCAGTTTGTTCCTTGGTGTCTGTAACCTTCTAAATAATTTCATGAATTAAAATGGCTCAAGAGGGACTTCCATGGTGGCGCAGTGGTTAAGAATTCGCCTGCCAATGCAGGGGACACAGGTTTGATCCCTGGTCTGGGAAGATCCCACATGCTGCGGAGCAACTAAGCCCATGCACCACAACTACTGAGCCTGTGCTCTAGAGCCCGCAAGCCACCAACTGCTGAGCCCGTGTGCCACAGCTACTGAAACCTGCGCACTTAGAGCCTGTGCTCTGCAACAAGAGAAACCACCGCAATGAGAAGCCCACGCACCGCAACAAAGAGTAGACCCCGCTCGCCGCAACTAGAGAAAGCCTGCGCACAGCAACAAAGACCCAACACAGCCAAAAATAAATAATAAATAAATAAATTTATTTTTAAAAAAGGCTCAAGAAAAGAACATAGTTTGTAACTGAAAAATTAATAGTTCATAAGTATTTATGTCATCTATTACTATATATTTGCTCGGTAATGTATTCCCTATATGTGTTATGGGACATGAATCTGATCTCTGAGAGTCTAAATTGAGGTTAGTAAATCTGTCATAACAAGGATACTAGAATGTTATTAGAAAAACATAAAGGTTTTTACTTTTAAGTTTAATACTTAATGAATGTCTGTTTTGGGGGTTATTTTTAAGTTGCTAAAAATAGGGGCCCTGTTTGGTAGGTAAAGAATTCTGTTCCTAAGCAATCTTCTGTTTTCCATCACTAGCCACTGTTCCTCTTTCAGTTTCTTTTTCTGCTGCTTTTAGCTCATGCTCAATAAATGATACATGTATTTTCATGTTAAGTGCTATGTTCTTTTTTAATTTTATTTTTTTCTCTGTTTTATGGAGTGTTATGAAAAACTGCTCACTTTAAGAATTTGACAGGTCTGTTAACAGAGAGCTTTATGTCTAAGAGTCCAAGCAGTTAGGCCTTCTGGATATTCAGGAATTGGAGGGTGTCAGACCAGTCATTTTTATTGCAGACTAAAATGATGGCTACAAGGAGATGGGCTCACATTATCACTTTATATAAATCACCCAGCCTGTCTTTCATTTCTTGCCTTCCCTTAGAAATCAGAAAGCTCAGAGTTCTTACACTAGAAATAAGAGAAGAGCAGAAAGCTTAAGAGACTGGGTCCAGCCCAGATTGTGTCTCAGGGTATCAAGGGACGTATAAGAAGACGTGCACGTCCCATCTGATTAATTTCAAAGAGTAAATATGTTTCTCAAACAATGACCATGTGTTTTGTAACCACACAAACCTGGTTATAAATCTCAGCCCTGCCATTAACTAGCTGAGTGACCATGGACAGGTTGCTTAACCTTTCTATGTCCTGTTTTTTTTTTCATCTGTAACATGGTGACATCAATGACAGTCTTACTCTTCTGATGGAAAAAATAGAGGTGGTTGGGATCCAGAATGGCCCATCAACTGGGAGAGTTTGTTGAAGATCTGCAGAGGGGGCATTCCAGGAAAATGCATATTATTTATGTGTAAATGGACTTCTTTCCTGGTGATCTGAAAGCTTAGACAGCTGTGCTTCTCTGGCCTAAGACCCAGAATAAGTGTATCCTCCTGAGCCCCTTTTCCTCTCACCCACTTTATCTGGGCATTTGGAATCTTAGCCCTCTGATGGCAAGAAGAAGCACAAAGATAAAGCAAGGGAATGGAGCATCTTCTCCCCCACAGGCTAGAGTAACACTGGCCTATCCTCTGTCCTCAACCCCAGACCCCTCTCATGAAACCCACCTGGTCCTGCCAGGCTGGAGGAGTGGCAAAGGGGAAGCAGAACCAGGCCCACCTTGTGGTAGAAATCACATGGATCAAGGTCTTCCATTCAGAAAATTCAAGAGGCCTAGAGATGCCAGAAGAACCAGGAGAGGAAAAAGCCAAGTGAATGAGCCACGTGATTGAAGACTCTTTCCCAGCTTACTGTGGCCCCTTCTGTGTGTTCTCCTTCCTAATGATTACAGCAGAGTTTCTCACCCACAGCACTGTGGACATTTGGGCTGGAAATTCTTTGTTGTGGAAGCTGTTCTGTGCATTGTAGGATGTTTTGCAGTATCCCTAGCCTCTACCTATGCCAGTAGTACCCCACTTCTAGTTGTGACAAATAAAAATGTCTCTAGACACTGCTCTGGCAATGTCCCCTGGAGAGCAAAACCACCCCCCGGTTGTGAACCACTAGTTTAGAGGAAGGAGGGGATCTTGAAATTTCTCTGGAGGTTGGAATAAGTCACAGATGCCTACACAACAGGATTAAAGACAGTAACGAAAGTGCCCTGCACAGTGCCTGGGATCAACGTGACGCTGAATAAATTGAGCTTCATCTTGTTCCTCCCTCCTGGAGTGAATACTGTGGTGTGCCTCTGCATACCCACTTGAGGCCTGCAAGACTCCTTCCTCCAGCTACCAGGAGCACTGTCTGCTGACCACTCACAGAGTGTCTCTCCCTGTGCATTGCCTTCAGCTGAAGGGTGCTGCCTCTCTCCAGCCACATCCCCTCCCCAGGAGCAGCCTGTAGCCAATAACTGGTCATTGCAGGGGTATAAGTCCTGGCCCCCTTGCCTCCATTGGGGATGTCCCTGAAGGGCCATCTCAGCTTCAGAGCTCCCTGTGGGATCACCCAAGACTTCTGTGACTGCACTGTGTTGGCACTGCTCCCTCGCTGAGTCCTGCTTCCCTCACTCCTCACAGGTGTTGTTTCTGCGAGCTCTCCCCTGTCAACCTCCTTCCCACAAACCTCGGCCTCCGAGTCTGTTTCCCAGGGAACTCCACCTAGGCCATGCTCCTTTGGAACCATGCTTTATGGGAATCTGTCATTTTTTAGTGAGATAATGCAAGCCAAGTCCTCAGTACTGTAGTAACTGTAATAAATATTAGCTATTATTATTATCCATGAATTTATCCATCACATTATTTAAGTTATATATATCTTTGATTTTATCACTTCCTGTAGGTAATTTGTTTCTGAGGCAGTTATCCTAATAAACTGTATATCATTTTTCTGCATATTATGCCTTTCAAGAGTCATGGCAGCTAGCTCATTCTCAGATGAGTTCTGGTGAACATATCTGCTCATATTGGTGTTCTCTTAATTTTGTAAGTTCTGGTCAGAGGTGGTAACTCCCTTTTAAGATGTTTCCAGTGAGCACATTGAGACAAACTCCTGAGGGATCACAGCAGGGTGGGGAGGGAAGATTTAAACCCCATTCCCATTCCAGGTTACCATAAATTTTGATCTGTACTATTTCCACACTGTACCTCACTTGTGAATAATAGTTTTTTTTTTCTTTACTCTTGCTGGATTAGAAGTTCTTGAGGGGTCATCTTTATATCTCTCTCCTCCTTTCCATCTTCACTTGAACACTTTTCATCACAGGCTTTTAGTACACACTGCCTGAGGTATGGGCTGGAGGAGAGGGGTTTGAGATTCAGAAGGCAGAGAAGGAATGATCAGCTAAGGCACATAAACAAAGCTTCTCTTGCTGGAGGATGTGAACCCCAGGCTTCTCAGTGGGTGCCCAGGAGCATGAGACTCATAGCATAAACACAGACATTTTTGTGGAATATAATTAGACATAAATTCACATAACATTTATCAAGTTCTTAGTACATTCCAGAGCATTTTCTCTGACCTAACTTTTATAATCATTTTCTGATGTCCCACTAAGGTAGGCCAGTCATTATCCTCATTTTTCAGATGAGGAAATTAAGATACAGAACTTATTCAAACTAGAAGGGTAGAATTCAAACTCAACATCTGCTCAATTTCAAAGGGTTCTCCAAATGACCACTATAAAATTTCTCAGGTGGTCTAACCCAAACCTTTTCTATGAAATTTTATGGAACAAAAGACAAATCTTATACAACTTTAAGATAAAATTATGAGAGAACCCTCCAAAAAAGTCATTTTGGGTGGAAGCAAGTCACTTCCGGTTACCTCTTCTGGATCCCAATTCCCTCTTTTGATTTTAGAGGAAAATCCGTTTTCTCAGTCTTGGTTTCCATGAGGGGTGATTTTCTTTAATACATACCCCCGGCCTTTGTTTTCTCACACCCTGGGGAGGGGGTGTGGCCCTCTGATTGGTAAATGTGGAAAGAGTAACTAAGCATGCTCAGCTGGCAGTACCTTTGTTCTTTCTCTTGCAAGTGCCCCCCTCCTTTTTTTAGAGAGCAGTTGGGGTCCTAGACTCCTGCATATGCTATTCTTTCCTGGGTGGCTGCCACATTGTGACTGGGCGGGTAATAAGCCTTCCTGGCTCAGGGGTTCAGTGGTCTGGTCCACTGGACTCTCACCTAAGCTATATTCTTTTGCTTAGCTTCTGTGAGTAATAAAGGTGATATTTGGCCTCTGTCTCAACTCTTCTGTTTCTCAAATTGCTCAGAACCTGGTTGGGAAAGGAGGATTATTTATTGCAGACTCCCTTGGAGCCCTCCATACTCCTGCCTGCTAGGAGTATTTGGGGATAGCTTGGGAGCTCCTCCCAAGTAGGATGTCTATTCCTCTCTAATTCCTCTTTCTCCCTCTTAATCTTCCTCTGCCCAGGGTCCACAGCAAGGAGCTGAGTAAAAATTTTTATTATATACATGTCTTAAGTTTCTTGAGTATGGAAAAGTAGGCCTCATACCATGAAAATCTTCTCTTCAGAGTTGCTCTGGTTGTTTCAAAAATGGTATTAATAAAAACAACATATGAAATTGACCATTTTCATAGGGCACCTGTGGTAAGGTTTTTGTTGTAACTGACAAACAAGGTGCAGAATATTCCATGTACAATTTAGACCCCTTCCCTGTGGACTGCTCTGCTAGTTTTGTATATAACTTCAGTTATTATTGCCATTAAGAAAAGATATTGTAGGGACAAACTCATTTTTTGAATAGATTGTTATCTCAAATTAAAAAAGATTATGGGAACTGGCAATCAGTGCAGCCATCTAATTGCTATTTCTCCAATTAAAAATTAATATACAGGAAGAGCTGCCTGGAACCAATTGGTCTTTAGATAATTTCAAAATGAGGGAAAAAAGAATGGTTTAAAAGCAGAGGGCTTGAGTGGATGCAGGCAGGGTTTGTGGTTCCCGGTCTCCTTTTGCAGTAAGGCTGCAGGAACAGGCGTGTTCCTGACCTTGCTCCATGGCTACCATGCCCAGGACTGACTGGAAACAAAGGAACGCTGAGCTCGTGTCTCATTGTTCCTCCTCTGTTGAAGATTTATGTATAAAATCACTGCATTTTGTGATGTACTGGAGAATAGATGGCAGGTGTCATTTTCGTACAGTGCATGTCATTTCATGGAAGCGGTAGAAAATGTGTGTGACGGTGCTTGTGCTAAAAATGTTCCTCTGTTCTTTGAGGATGTCAGTGATGCCATCCCAGCTCCTTCTCTTCTGCAGAACTTCATTTGCTAAGCAGCGTTCAGATAGATGGGGACCAAGGAAAATGAAACCAAAGGAAGACTCTTGTGTCTTGAAGATAGGACGTCCTTCTACTTGGTTCACAATAAACCTCTTTAAACTGAAAGAGTCAGACTTTGCATTTGGAGGGTAATAGGTACTTAGCTTTAATCTGGAACAAATTATTATACATATGTGTGTATATATACATACATATACATGTATGTTAAATAAAATGTGTGGGAAAGCTCATGTATCCAGAGGTTTAATCAGATCCCAGTTAGGAGGTGGGTTTTAGTGAGATGGGAGCAACCCTTTATTTGATGGAGCGGGGCTTTTATGTGGAACTACATGGAATCCACAGCTGGGATAGTGGAATGTTACTTCAGGTCCTCACATCTCCAGAAAGAGAAGATGGAGCCGGAGAGGATACAGAGTGAGAGCACAGGAATGGTTCAAGGGACAGGAGGCTGACTAAGAAAATGAAACTCTGGTGTGAAAAGGCTGAGGCAGAGAAGGGACATGTCAACTGCCTACAGATGGATGAAGGCATTGGAGCACTTAAGTGAGGATGTGTCCAACAAAGCCTAGCTGTCTGCACCCAGGGGACCGTTTGTGAAATTTGTGAAGAGTGATTGAGGAATCAGAAGGTGAAGAACTGAGAGGGAGAGGAAGCTGATTGGGAGGTGTAGAACCAAGAAAAGGAGGGACTTCCCAGGCGGTCCAGTGGTTAAGACTCCACACTTCCACTGCAGGGGGTGTGGGTTTGATCCCTGGTTGGAGAACTAAGATCCTGCATGCTGTGTGGCATGGCCAAAAAATAAATAAATAAAAATTAAAAAAAAAAGTTTTTGAAGAAAAAGAACCAAGAAAAGGAATGTTACTTAGAATATAGGCACCAAACCTATGGTCCTCATTATCTACAGATGAGGTAAAATTCCATACAAATGGTTCTCATCAAAGTATGAATGATGAATCTATTATGTGATGTCAAGGAAGACCAGAAAGCCCTCCCACAATTCCTTGTTCTCTGTTTCTTCCATCTTTTTCTGAGTCTCACTTAATGGCCCTCTTGGTCTTCGGTAGTTAAGCCTTAGCCTGGGGAGACACCTGGGAAGTCCCACCCAGGCCGCAAAGCCTTTCACTTCTGAATCCTGAGTTACCTGATGAGTCAGCCCTGGTTTTCAGCCATCATAGCCACTGCCTTGCTAATGCTCAGACCCGAACAGAGATCAATTAAATCAGAACCTAGAAGGATAGGGTGGGGTCTGAAGCATCGGTAATTGCCTGCCTTAACCAACCAAACCATTTTCTCTCCTCCACACATACCTCAGATTCTTCTACCTCTCTATCTTTGATCCTACAGTTTCTTCTTGTTGAAAGCCCATATTTTCCGTATCTGCGTCTATAATTCCTATCATTTATTAAGACTCAGTTCCATTGCCCTCTTCTCCAAAGTTTTCTCAATTCCTCCTCCACCACTTTGGAAGAAATAACTTCTCGGAACTCCCATAATACTTCCTTGTACCTTTCATATAGTACTTATCACTTTGGACCCAGGGTTTTATTTATTTATTTTATTTTATTATTATTTTTAAAAGTATGACCCTTAAGGATTAGGGTTTTCTTTGTTTGTTTGTTTGTTTTAATATTTATTTATTTATTTGGCTGCGCCGGGGCTTAGTTACAGAATGCGGTATCTTCGTTGCTGTGTGTAGGATCTTCTTGGATCATGCGAGATCTTTTAGTTGCGGAATCAGGGATCTAGTTCCCTGACCAGGGATCCAACCCGGGCCCCCTGCACGGGGAGTGTGGAGTCTTAACCACTGGACCACCAGGGAAGTCTCTGGACCCAGGGTTTTAGATGTGAATGTGCATATCTCATTTTTCTTTGAAGGATTTAAGTTTCTTGAAGATGAATCTTATGAGTTTTTTGATAGCCCTTAGTCTCACAGAATAAAGTAGTTTCAACATGGCAAAGTAAAATCTTTATACCTACCTGCTCCATGAATCTTCATAACCATCTTGTAATGTAGGTACCATTATTAACATCATCATCCCCATTTTGCAGATAAAGAAACAGAAGTGATAAGCCAAGATTACAGCTAGTATGTGTTTGAATCAAGATTTGAACCCAGGCAGCCTGGTCCATGTTCTTAACAGCTATGCTCTGTTGCCTTCCAAATCAATGAGTCAATAAGTAAGTGTGCATGGGTTAGTAGAATGTGCATTTTGGCAAGGTCCTTCACCACCAGGACACCTATCCACAGCAGGACTCCAGGGGTAATAGGTTGACAGCAGGGATGAGTTGGAACGCTCATCAATGTTCACAGTTCTGTGCCTCCAGGGAACCCACCTGACCTTTTATCTGTTCTCTTCTCTCCTGGACTCAGACCCTGGCTTTTCCTTCTTTTGGAGAAACCAGCATGCAGGGATAAGAGGTAGCCCACTCCCACGTGGTCTGCCATGGAGTGTGGTAAAGAGAGAAGATGGCACTGAGTGTGGGTGTGTTGGTGTTTTCTACAGCTGCCTCTGTAGTATTTTTTTTTTAATTGAGGATGGATTTGGGTACCTCTGTGCCCCTGGTCCCAATTGTTTCATATTTTACTATCCCATAGGAGAACTTCACAGGTGTGTATGTCGTGGGGGGTATTTAACATGTGTCTAAGAAAATGAGTTTTTCTTGTGGCCATGTAAGGAACAGGGTGTGATGAAGTGGGCTGGGGAAGACAGTGGTAGGGATTGACTATTCCCTCTTCTCTGTAGAAGGGAGAAGTGGAGAGCGAGTGATAGGCAGTGGTCATCCAGAGGAGGCGAGAGAGCCACAGCGACGCTGCAGCCCAGATCAGCCAAAGCCAAAGTGCTTCCACCCACGCTGGAAATGCTGAAATTAGCCAACAGAAGGATTTAACAGGCAGCTGCTGCCCTTTAAAGGAAAGAAAAATAATTTAAGTTTTATATTAAAAGTATTTAAACCTGGCCACTACAAATAAAATCCAATCAGTTATTCCTTCGTTCATCCATTTGTTCATAAATCAAACATATATGTGTTAGAGATCAACTCTGCTTGAAGCCCAGGGCTGGGCACTGGTCCAGGGGAACCAGATTTGAAAAGCCAGCCTTGCCCTCAGGCAGACAGACTCATACACAACTAACTATAATAATATCTAAAGAAATCACTAATTAGGATGGAAAAGTTAGTATATGGGATAAAATGAGTTTCTCATTTTTATGAAGTTTGATTAAAAATATTACATCAAGTTGGATAATCACTAAAATCACAGAAACATTTTAAAAAGACACGTTTTGCCTTCCTCTCCAGCCCCTTTAGTTTTCTCTGCCTGGTTTCTTTGAGTAACCATTTTCTGCACATTTTTTTTCTAGGTTGGTCATTAGACAGATTCCTCTCTTTTCCTTTGGGTAAATTGTACTCCTTTCATTATTCAGGACTTACTGGATTAGGACTCAACATTCAGGAGCGTGTGTTCAACAGAAAGAAGTGCCTGGATCCTCTGTGGTCCATCCTTAGTGCCTGCCTCACTATCAAAAGCTTCTCCTATTGGCTTTCTCGTGGATCAGTGGGGTGGTGATTAGAAAGGCAAGAAGGGTGAACTAAGTAAAGTGAACTGATAGGTGTCCCCCAGAGGAACATTGGAAACATGGTTCATTGGGGATGTGTCCTAGACTAGCTACTCTGTTCCCACACCTTCTAGAGAGGAGAGAGCACAGGTATGGAGCTAGACCAACCTGGCTTTGAAGATTGTCTAAACTCTAGGAGAGTTATTTGACCCTTATAAGCCTCTGTTTTCTCAACCGTAAAATGGAGTTGAAAGTAATAGCCATGTAATAAGATTGTAGAGAAGGCTAAATTGAAGAATTGGAGAATGTATACATATAAAGCACCTGCATGGTGCCCAGTAGATGGTGGTTAGTATGATTAGCTATTATTCCACAGCCTCTGTGAGCTGGAGTAGAACCTTAGTGAGTGGCTCCAAGGATGAAGCAGGCAGGTAGAGAGGCTGGATTCTGTCAGTATGGATCACATTCCTTCCCTTTAGCCTCCGTGTTAAGGCCAAGTCTGGAAGCACTGCCTGAGGCTCGGTCTGGTTGAGGCATGTAGTCCAGCCCACGGGTACTCTTGCTATTATGTGCTCCCAAGAACTGGCAACTAGGTAAAGAAGCCTCAGAAGGCAGAGAGCCCAAATGTCGTGGCCGCCTCCACCGTCTGTCTGTCTGATTTTTCCTAACACTCCAAGATTAACCCACATCCATGCCCTAGTTACTGATGGTTGTTTCTGTATGTTACCATGCTGAATACTGTAATTTGTAACCCTGAGCTCAAGTTGTGTTTTGATCTTTTTCTCTCATTTGGTTTCTCCCAAAGGGCTACTTGGAGGACCATCCCCCAAACCTAAGCCCCACACTGCCCTCACTGAGACCTGTTCCCATGGTGGGTTTAGAGATTCTCCTTTGCTTTTCAGCCTGACTTCATTTTTAAAAGCCAGAAGTAAGCAATTTGTATAGACTACACCCCCACAAACCGACTCCTACTGAACAAAGGCTAAAATACTGAGAAAATTATTTGTACTTGTGTTGCAGATGTAGAGATTCCTGGAATCTTGTGGGACATTCTGTTCCCCTAACAGAATTCCAGAACAGCATTAGGAGGACATCAACTCATTTGAGTTACTTGCCGGGACTTTTAGAAGTTAAGCAATCTTTGGCTAGCCTCTGTTTTATATTTGATCCTCAAAATCCAAATATAATACTTGGGAACATTGAGAGTGGAACTTCTTTCTCCCAAGCCATATTGCGTTTTGTATATTTTTACCCTGCCTACTTAAATTACCTCTGATACCGCCTCTGGACAAGATAGAGACTTGGATTTCTTTGGATGGAAAACTGTTATGTACTTACCCTTTCATGTTACCCTCCAGTCTGTGACGAGACTCTAGTAATTCAAGTGGGAGAGTCTGTGTCAGACCAAGCCTGAAACTCCTCATCTTCACTCCGGTGGTATAAAAGAGAAACACACATACCTACAGGGAGTGGGGGGGCGGTGGGGGAGCTCTTCAGGGTGGTGAAGCTGCAGCAAGCAGTAAGTCACTAGCTTTGCCAGCAGTAAACCTAGAGGAGCATTGTGCTGCAGCAAGCCAAAAGTTAATCCCCTCCAGAAGAGCAAGATAAACTTAAAGGCAAATCGCTTGCTTGCCCCTCCTTCCTCTTCCAGTATCTGTCTCAGACTGACCCTTGAGGTTGGTGGATAATAAACCTTTCAGGCTTGCCTCCTATTTCCGAGAGTTTGTAGATCATGGTCAACTCCTACTAGGATATTTTAGTGGTGGGAAGCCACAGGGGTGCCATGTTCTGGACCTCCATTTCCAGCCATGTTCCTGCCACCTCCACTTGCTTGGAGATCTAGCTGCCACTCTGGTCCCATAGCTGGTCCTGTCATCTTGGCACAGATATTCTCATGAGATTGTCTTGGAGTCACTGAAGGTAGGGAAGGTTGGCATTCCACGGTGCTATTGTGAGGACCGTGTACAATCTTTTCCTAGATGGCTTTGCCATCTGACAGGTGGAAGTCTGTTTAAGGAACTGTTCATTAAGGTGGTTAATGCTGAATAACTGGAAGTACTCCTGGTCCAAAGGCTCTCTGACCTCAGAAGATCAACCCAGGTTCCCAAAGTTCTTTCTACATGAGCTCTGCCACTCAAGCAGGAAGCATTTAGTGAGCTCTTCTGGTCAAAGCTGAGAATTATAATCGAATTGCCAATTCTACTTTAGGCTTGGGTTTCAGTTCCAGATTGAGTTCTAGCAAAGTTGGAATGGAGTGAATACAGTAATAAGAACCCTGAACTAGAAACTTAGTCCTCACTCAGCCACTGTCCAGATTGTGACCTAGGACAACTAGTTTGGCAAACCAATCAGCTACCTAGCTCTAGACCTCTGTTTCTTCAATGGGACGAGGAGGAGGTGGTCCTCTAGTGCTACCAATCTTTGCTCTATGTTCATACTTGTCACACATGCAATAAACCCAGATTTGTCTTGCATTTTTTTTTTTTGTAATGCCATAACTAACTTGTAGGTTTCATTTTCTTAACTCACTTTTAGGGGGAAGTCTGTTCCTCAGACCTACTGCTGTTGAGAAGGGGTGTTTGTGCTCCCTGCTTGCCATGGCATCATTCAGCTCTCTGCTTTTCAGGCTCTACTCTGCAGGCTAAAGGGTTAGTGGGCTTCCTTCTGGTAACCAACTCTACTTCTGTTTTACATTCTGAGACTCAGCTGAGATTTTGTTTGAGAAAAGGGCTCCACAGTCAGATAATGAGAGTCTGAAAATCTCTAGTTTGGACCCGTTGCTATTGTTCTTAGCAACTTTGCCTGGACTTGTTTCTTCTGCTTGCCTTCAGTATTCTGGTGCGTTCTGCAGGGTCTGCCTTCTTCATCTGCTCTTCTCACCTTCTCCTCAGGTGATTTTTTTTTCACTCTAGGTTTTTAAATCATCACTTCCCAGATATCTCCACCGAGATGGAAAACTTGATTTCTCCCAAAATGAACCATCATCTTCCCATCTCCACACTTTTCCTCTCAGACCTCGTCTCTCTTCCGTATTCTCCATCTCTCTGGGTGGCACCATCAACCACCTAGCCTCCCAACTTAGAAACCTGGGACCTGTCCTAACTTCTGCCTCTCCTTACCCCACATCACCACTACCACTGTTGGGTATCCGTGGCATCTCTCCAGTGAATCTGCCTCTGCCTGCTCAGGCTCTGATGTTCCTTTTGCTGACAAAGTAATCTTTCTACAATAGAAATATGATTGTGTCTGCCCTCTCTTTGGAACCCTTGCCCAGTGCCGCATTTCCTATTGGTGAGGTCTAAACTCCTTGGCACGGTAGACAAAGTTCTTTGTGATCCAGTCCCTGCTTGCTTTTCTCGTATTCTCTTCTACCTTGCACTTGGTGGTCCTGCAATATCTAAGTTCTTGTGGTCCTTGAAATGCATCATGCTGTCAACAACTCATCCTTCCCACGTGCTATTTTCCCTGTCTGGAATGCCCTTCCCCCCTTGTTGACTTGTGGAATTACTGTTCATCCTTAAAAGGGTGGGCTTAGTAGTCAGCTTCAATGACGCAGAGGTTCTCATTTCCTCCCCTGTGTACTGTACCTTCGCAGTATCACTTATCACAAAGTATAACAATTTGTTTGCATGTCTGCATACTCTTCAGGACCTCAAGTTCCTTAAAACAGGACTGTACTTCTATCCGCATTTCTAGCCACAGTGCCTAGCTCAATGTCTGAGACATGGTTGATGCTCAGCTAACCTGAATTCTCATGGAAGGTAGCTGAGTGCTGAATTACCAAATTATAGGCTTCCTTAGCAATAAAGAGGTAACTCACTTATTTTATTCTAAGTGTCAAAATAGTCATATGTTTTAAAACAGCCAGTCATCATTCTACCTGGAGAGGAATAAAGCAAATGGGAAACCAAAACTAGGAAGAAAAGCATTTGGCATTAGGTGCAAATTAAAACACCTAGGTAAATAGTAAGAGAGACAGAGTGGGGGATTTTGGTGTGAGTTCCTCAGAAATTATTTGTAACTAATACTTTTAATTGATGTTTTCCTAGAGCTGTGAATGTTCTGAGGTGTGGCTGATTTGTTTCCTTTTGTTTTACCTTTCAGATGGCTGTACCTTTGCATAAATTATCTTCTCTGGTCCCATTTTAATTCCAGTTGCTCATGGTGTGCTACCCAAGTAAAGCAGTTGGAGGTCCTTTGGGATTTCATAGCCATTTGATTAAAAAATGTATTCTAGTGAAACCCCTTTAAACTATGGGGCTTAAAAACCTCATGGATAATCAAATGAGTTGAAGAAATGGTGCCCTCCAGGAAAACATACTTCAGTTTATGAAGTATTTCCCTCAGATGTCTTAGGAGGAAAGGGGATATTTTCTGAGAAACCCACTAGCAGCGTGACATGCTTTGTGTTAGAGGCAACCCCCCTGAGAGCCCCTTTAAGGTCTGGGTCAGCACTTCAGCATTTGAATAATCCATGGTTCCTGGAGCTGTTCCTGTCTGAGGTCCCTCTGCTCAAGAGATTTTCTTCCTTGAGGAGTTTGTATGAGGAGGGAAGCTGAGGTTAGATCCTTGCTTTTTCAGGTAAAGGCAGTTAATTACTTCTTTAGGTGAATGCAGCAGAAGCTGACTTGCAGTGAGGGAGCCATGGGGTAGTTAACCCTCCTCAGGCCACTGCAAATTTTTAGACAATCTAATTGGGTACAGATAATTTCTTTTTCTTTTTTTTTCAAAACTTAACATTGGAATTTTACTATTAAACATTCGATAATCATAGTTAAACATTTGATATTTCAGAGGAGGGACATTCAGTCTTAACTGTAGCTGCTAGATTGTTCTAGCAGTCACTAAAACACACATTTGGGATATTAGGTAGATGCTCACCTTTCATGTGAGAAACTGAGATTGGTAGAGAAGCAAAATACCTTGAGGGTAATATCTCATTTTTTTCTAACTCTTTTCTTCATATTCTTTTTTAAAAATTTTATTTTTTACTGAAGTACAGTTGATTTACAATGTTGTGTTAATTTCAGGTGTATAGCAAAGTGATTCAGTTATACATACATGTATATCTTTTTTTTATATTCTTTTCCCATATAGGTTATTACAAAATATTGGGTAGAGTTCCCTGTGCTGTGCAGTAGGTCCTTGTTGGTTACCTATTTTATATATAGTAGTGTGTATATGTTAGTCCCAAACTCCTAATTTACCCCTCCCCGGCATGGACAATTTCTTAATCAGATGTAAAGTGTGAATAAAGCTTCCTCAGGAGGTTTTGCTAGGGTTTTTTTTTTTTTGGTCTGTGTTAGGCAACCTGAATAAGAACAATGGGCTTGTTATGATCTGCAACATCAGCATAAATCCCCAGACCCCTCTTCCATTCAGTTTGCCACGCCTAGTCCCTTCCATCTAGAAATTCTGAAGCTCCCCTCCAGTGTTCCTTCATGGTCTAGAAAGCCTGCTTCAAGATCTCTACTACACTTCATTCAAGGCCACGTGGAAGGAGAGTCAGCCAGTGGTCACTTGGGAAGAGGCTTGGACAGCATGTCCAGAGACAGGGCTGCAAGCTCCTTAAGGACACGGTGCCTCTCTACACTGATGGTTTGCTTTTTTGTGTTTTTCTTTTTCTTTTCCTTTTGTTTTAATTGCAATATAGTTGATTTACAATGTTGTGGCAATCTCTGCTCTACAGCAAAGCGACTCAGTTTTACACATAGAGACATTCTTTTTTCATATTCTTTTCCATTTTGGTTTATCCCAGGAGACTGGTTATAGTTCCTTGTGCTATACAGTAGGACCTTGTTGTTTGTCCATTCTGAATGTAATAGTTGTGGGTTTTTTTCTTAAGTCAAAGTCACTAGGTTATGATTTACCAAGAATGAAATCCACTTTATTAGGTGGACAGTTCCATGAATGTTAACAGCATAGACAACTCTGCAACCATCATCACCATCGAGATGTAGAATATTTCTATCATCCCAGACAGTTATCTCTTTTTTAAAAAAAAATTATTTATTTTACTTATTTATTTTTGGCTGCGTTGGGTCTTCGTTGCTGCGTACGGGCTTTCTCTAGTTGCGAAGAGTGGGGACTACTCTTTGTTGCTGTGGGCATGCTTCTCATTGCAGTGGCTTCTCTTGTTGCAGAACACGGGCTCTAGGCGTGTGGCCTTTAGTAGTTGTGGCACGAGGGCTCAGTAGTTGTGGCTTACAGGCTCTAGAGCGCAGGCTCAGTAGTTGTGGCGCATGGGCTTAGTTGCTCTGCGGCATGTGGGATCTTCCTGGACCAGGGATTGAACCCATGTCCCCTGCATTGGCAGGCAGATCCTTAACCATTGTGCCACCAGGGAAGTCCCCAGACAGTTATCTCTGACCTCTGCATAGTGAATCCTTTTCTGCTATCTTAGAAACACCTGACAACCACTGAACTCTTCCTTATTCTAATAGTTCTGCCACTTCCAGAATATCACATAAATGGAAGCACAGAGTATGTAGACTTTTGAGTCTGGCTTCTTTCACTTTTCGAAATGGTGAGATTTATCTATGTTGTTGCATGTATCAGCAGTTTGTTCCTTTTTATTGCTGAGCAGTGTTTCATTATGTGGGTGTTCCAATGTTTCACAATTGGTTTATCTATTCACCAATTGATGGACATTTGGATTGCTTCCATTTTTGGAGATTATAAAGTTGCCATAAACCTTTGCACATAGGTTTTTATGTGGGCATAACTTTTCATGTCTCTTGGATGATACCTTGGAACAAAATTACTGGTCATATGCTAAGTGTGTGTTTAACTTTATAATAAACTGCCATAACTGGATTCCATTGTGACTGTATGCTTCTGCATTTCCACCAGCAATGTATGAAAGTCTTACTTGGTGTGCATCCCCACTAGCATCTGGAATCATCTTTTTAAAATTTGGACCATCAGAATAGTGTGTAGTGCTGGCTTGTTGTGGTTTTAATTTGCATATCCCCATTACTAATGATGTTTAACATCTTTTTTTTTTTGCTTATTTGCCATCTATAACTCATTCTTAGTGAAGCAACTTTTCATATCTTTTGTTCAGTTTTCAATTGGGTCATTTGTTTTCTTATTATTGCATTTCAGGTACTCTTTATATACTGAAATACTAGTCCTTTATCAGATGTGTTTATCGGTGTGTTGCAAATATTTTCTCCTAGTCTGTGGCTTATTTTTTCTTTTTCCTAAAAGTGGTTCTGAAACAGCAGACATTTAAAATTTTGATCAAGTCCAATTTATTAGTCTTTCATTTATGGTTGTTCATGGCTAAATCAAAAATGTGCTTGGAAAAAGGTAGTAGAGTAAGGTATTCAATATTTTGGGAAGAAAAAGAGGAGAAAACAGCTGATACCTTGAGGCCTTACCCGGATTTGCACCTTCAATTACCTTCACTATTGAAGTTTCTATGTCTTTTTTTCCTAACCATTCTCTCTGCTGCCCAAATCTTTTTCTCATCTCTCCTCTATGCATATCTACTTCTGCCACTCCCACTCTTGCCTTACCATGGTTGGCTGTGGTCTGAGACGAAAAATGTGCTCTGTACTCTAACTTGACTGACACTTTCCCTTCCAGATTTTTAAGCCACATTGAAAATGCAGATTTCCTTCCAATATGTTCCCTAAATGAGGAAAGTGAGGTCTGAATTCCATACATATGTCTAAAGGACTCTGTATATCTCTGTGCTATGGGCGGTTCTTGATTATTGCACTTCAGGTAAACTCTTCTTCCTGGATTTTAAAAATCTTCCTAATTACTTCTGCTTATTTATCCAGTCTTGGCTGCTATGGCTGCATACCAGCATGAACCTCCACTGTAGCCACATTAGTTGTCTTACCATCCATGGACGTAGTATAGCCATTCTTGCACCCTTTGCAGAGGCTGTTTCCTGTGCTTGGAATGGTTTTCCCTGCCTGCACCTTGTCAGCCTGGACAATTACAACTCTTCCTTTAGGACCCCATGAAATCGTCCTGCCCCACTGGCGGAATCTTCACCTAAGTCCTTGCTGGTCTTCCTCTATCCCCTCTATGCCCCCTGTGCTTTGCACACGCCTCTGAGAGCACTTTTCATGCTGTGGTGACTATTGAGCAATAGACATTCTCACCTCCTCCAGACCATGGACTCCTTGAGGACAGGAAGCTCATCTGACTTAACTTTTCAAGTTTCAGGCAAACTCCTGCCACACTGTACGGGCTTAACCTATCTTTGTTAAATGAAAAATTCCACCTTTGCCTTTTCTCTTTCTGTTTCTTTCCCATGAAATGTTTCCTATATCTTCCTTGTACCAACTCAAATCCCGTCTGTCCTTCCAGGTCTAATTTGGAGTTAGTCTCCTCCCTGAAGCCTTCCATGTGCACTCCAGATTTCACTCAACTTTCATCTTAGCTCTTGAGATGCTCTCAGTATCTTGTCACTTAGTCCGTCTCTTAACCACACAGGGCACTGCCTCTCACTGTTGTTTTTGCTTCATTTGCAGTTGTCCTGCTTCCACAGCCTGGCTGTAAGGTATGGAAGGCAGAGGCTTTGCCCTAAGCTTCTTCATGTCCTTAAAATATCTGGTATAATGTTACCTTTTTCACCTCCTGGCTGAGACTTCCTCAAACCTTCAGAATGACCATTACCTCTTCTATGCTGCATTGTATACTATGTAGAAGTCTGTTATGGGATTCCCACACTTCATTGAACCTAATGATGTACCCATTCGTCTTCTCATGACACATTATGAGCTCCTCCACGGCAGGGACCAAAGCACAGGCTTTAGACTCAAACAACCCCAGAAACCGAATTCCAGCTTCTCTACTCACTAGCTGAATGAAGTTCACTTAATAAGGATCAGCAACAGCAGCTGCAGTAACAACTCCACAGTCTCAGTGCCCTAACATCCTAAGGTTTATTTCTCTATTATGTTGGTCAAATGTGGGTCTGTAGGGCATGGCAGGGGTTCCTGTTCCCCACAGTCATTCAGGAGCTCAGTGCCCTTCTATCCTGTGATAAGCCCATCTTAAGCACGGATTATCACTTCCAAATGGAAGAGCAAGCATGGAGGATAATGCAGGGGATTTCATTGCCTGGCCTAGAAGTTACAGATATATTATCACTTTTACACATATCCCATCGGCCAGAATTCAGCCATATGGCCCCAATCTAACAGCAAGGGAACCTGGGAAATGTATTCTTCCTGTGCTCCCAGGAGAAAAATGCAATAGATTTATGTTACGTATATAGTTGACCCTTGAACCACACAGGTTTTAACTGTGTTGGTCCACTTATAGGTGGATATTTTTCAATAGTAAATACTATATTACTGCATCATCTGTGGCTGGTTGGATCCACGGATGCAGAGGAACTTCCGATACAGAGGCCAACTCTAAGTTATACGTGGATTAGCCCCCTTGTTCAAGGGTTAACTGTTTAGCATCCTGTCATGGAAGTGGAAGGAATTCCTTAACCTCTCTAAGCCTCCTTTTCCTCATAGGCAAAAAGGAATTACAGTTGACCCTTGAACAACATAGGTTTGAGCTGCCAGTCCACTTTAATACGAGTTTTTTTCAATAAATATATTGGAAAAATATCCGGAGATTTGCCATGATTTGGAAAAAACTTGTTGTTGATGAGCTACATAGTCTAGAAATATCGAAAAAATTAAGATAAAGTTAGGAATGTCATAAATGCATAAAATATGTGTAGATACTATTCTATCCTTACATAGGTATAAGGTGAGTGATATTTAATATAAAATTAATACTGTGTTAGTTTTCTTACCATTTTATAACTTTGCTTTCAAAGAATTACATTACCATACAGTATGCCCCTCTCTCTCATAATTGGAGAAAGTGAACATCAGCCTCTCTTTGCTGGTGGTTTTTTTTTTTTTAATGTAACAATGTTTCCAGTACTGTATTATGAATATGACTATAATACTGCATGGCATAAAAATTTTATCATGATTCATTTATTGGTATATAGGCTAGGCTACCATGAAGCATTCCTATCGATTATACTAGGCTACCATAAAGCAGTCATATTGCTGCTTCTTTGTTATCAATGCATGAATAACTGTAAATAAATATGAATTTTTCCACAACATCTTTCACTTTTGATGTCTAGTGTTAGTAATACATATAACATCTACAGTGTTTTGTATCATGTAACACAATATTGATGTAGGTACTGACAGATGATTCATCTTGTAAACAGTGTAAACTTATGGTATTGATAAATAAGGTACAGTACTGTAAATGTATTTTCTATTCCTTATGATTTTTTAATAACATTTTCTTTAGCTTACTTTATTTTAAGAATACAGTTATAATACACATAACATAGAAAATATGTGTTAATTAACTGTTTACATTATTGGTAAGGCTTCCGATCAACAGTAGGCTATGCATAGTTAAGTTTTGGGGGAGTCAAAAGTTATACATGGATTTTTTGCTGTGCAGGGGGTTGGTATCCCTTACCACTGTATTTTTCAAGGGTCAACTGTATATTAGTTAGGATTAGGTTTTGGTTGTGTATAATAAACAGCCTAAGGCTATGCTGCTTAAACAAGTTTTTCCCCCACAGACAATGGATGTTCAGAGTAGGTGGTCCAGCAATAGTAGAGTAACTCCACAAAATGGTCAGGGACTCTGAATCCTTACAGCTATCTGCTTGACCATGCCTCAGATGTAGTTATCCTCATGGCTCAAAATGGAAGCTAGAGCTCCAGCCATCACACGCATGTTCTAAGAAGTAGGATAGAGAAAGGAGGCAAAAATAGGCATGTCCTCTCCCTTTAAGAAAACTTCCTAGAAGACTTCTATGACTACTCTACTTACATTTCTTTTGCCAAATTTAGTTATATGACCACACTTACATGTAAGAATATCTGGGAAATATATTTAGTTGACTGGGAAAAAATACATCCAGTTGGAACTCAAGTTTGTATTTCTAAAGGGAAAGGCAGAATGGATATTGAGGTAGGCAGCTAGCATTCTCTGCCTCAGGGATGGAGGACATTTACTTATTAGATTATTTTAAGGGTCAAATAAGGTAATGTATAAAAATGATGGCCAATAAGTGGTAGTTATTGTCATTATAAGCACAGTTGTTATTTGTATGCCGAGCATACACTCAAGGCATATTTGAAATAAAATGTTGATTAGAAAAGTAAGTGTTGACCTGAATTCAGTTACTTCATTTTCTATTATTTTCTTCTAATCATTCAGTATTGATTCTTTTAGATATTGAAGATTCCTATTCTTCTAGAGAGGTGCTTACTAGTTGATATTAGGTAAGGGTTATTTTTTTCATAAAATTTTGTTGAGCCCATGGTCACCTGCATTTATGGCAGTAGGCAAGAGGGCTAATGACAACGAATGAGACGGGGAAGCATGGGGCTAAGATTTGGGAAATTTTAGTCTTAGCTCTGCCACTAACCAACAATAAAGCCTAGGGAAATACCCTATTATCTCTGGAATTTTGTCCCCCTCAACTGTAAAGTAGGCTTCCTTCCATCGCCCACTTTATGGGCTCCCATATTATTACATGTATTCCTGGTTTTGTCTCCATGTTACAATCTCTTATAAAAAGAGAGAAGCTATGTTCGACTTGCTTCATAAGTGTCCAACACTGTAACACATATGTGTTAGCGAGGATATCAGCCTAGGGCATAGGACACCTGGTTTCTGGTCCTTATTCCACCTCCCATAAGCTGTGTGAACTTGGATAGGTCACCTGCACTTTCAGGTCTTGTACACTTTGGGCTCCAAAATGATGGGTTGACTTATATGGTCTCTGCAGCTCTAAAGTTCTGGTGTTGCAGGGTAGCAACCCACGGCCTTCGCCACACATACCTCTGCCCCATCACACTGATGCTGCAATATAATTGCTGGTGATTTCCTACTGGCTGAAGTCATTGTCATCAGTTCTGCATGCCTCTTAAAAGGCAATAAACTGGCTCTTGACACCTGTGACCAGTGTCTGGTTTCTTGTCCCTTTCATCAACACCAGCCTGAATCTTGAACCACATGCTCTGGCCCATTTCACATTGTACATCTTGCCAAATGTCAGATCCTTCATGGCCTGCTTGGGTCCACTCAGCAGCCCTAAGCAAGTTAAATGACCTTTTTTGAACCTTAGCTTTACAATTATAAAAGGAGTATGATGATTTATACCATAGAGAACTTCTGATGATTACTAAAAATAAGAGTATAAACTCCTGGCACATATAAGCCCTGGAGAAAGGTAACTATTATTATGTCTTTCATCGCTGTTCAGGGCCTCACTTTATCCTCCAAAGTAGTAAAAAGGAATCTAGGATGCATGGAGGTTTGATCATCAGATCTGTGTGATCAGGTCTCCAAATTCCAGTTCTTAAAGCAAAACTGAAGCAGAGGGTGGCAGTGGGGGAGCGGGGGTTAGGGGGGGCACGATCCTGAGGGAGTAGGACAGGCTGGTCTCAGATCCTCTGAGTCCCAGGGTTTGATGGATTGTAAAACCAGAGTGGGGAACACCTATGAATTGCCTGGCTCTTTGCTCATAGGTGGGCTCCATGAGTAATTGTGCCCCAGGAGTATTCAATGTCATCTCCCCTCCTTCCGAAAAACATATCATGAGCTGAGTAAAAGAAACTTGAGAAGTTTTATGAGGATAGATTTTTCAGAGAGGTACATTTCAAATCAGCTTTATTTCCCTGTGAATTAGCCCAGTTAATACTGATCTCTTGGGACTGATAAGAAGTTTAAGCAACATCAATAATAAAATTAACAATGTCATCATGTACATCTTAAAACATCCCTCCAAAAAGAAGGTAGAATGCCGACCATCCCCACCAGCTTAATTGTTTGCTGTTGCGATTAATTGGGTAATTTATAAAATTTATTATTCCCTTCTGGCCAGCAGAGCCTTTCTATTGAGGAATGTAATAGATGTAATTTGGGTTTTAAAACCAAAAAGGGAGATCAAGCCAAAAGCTCATAAAAGACTCTCTAAATCTCAAAAGGATCCCCGCTCAGCCCTAAGCTAGGTTAGGTCATCCCAGGGATATGTATCCCTATGTCAGCAAGAGGTCAGGGAGAGAGAAGGACTGTGGAAGCAGATGCTGACCTTCCTAAAGGCCACCTTCCTAAAGGCTCCTTACCCTGGGTAAGGAACATGAATACTGCTTTTTCAGACTCGTGGGGAATTCTTTACTAGCAGCTTATCTCTCTTCCAATTGACAGCGGAGACGGTAACACACTGGAAGGGCAGTTCATCTATCCCCTGTGCTCTGCACACTTGGAGGCATTTTTCCCCAAAGTAGAAAAATCCTAAGCCCATAAACAATTGGGACATCTGCCAGTGTTCTGGGGCAATGGGATGAGTCATCCAGGAAATCCAAGTGATCTTTTTCTAAGGAATATTTCAGATGATTTAGGGGCAATCTGGGCAGGGCTCTGAAATTGGCACACTTTTGTACTGCCCTAAATCTCATGAATGTGCCCTAGGCTGCCTGGTACCATGACCTCTGGGAGCTCCTCCACAGTGGGGACCTTCCCTCATGCCTCTTTGTCAGTAGGTCAGGTGCTCCCCATCGCTGTGCTGTCTGCTGTTCAGTCATTGGACATGACGCCTGGGAAGAGCAAAAAGAAGGACCCTTATCTCCTGGAGAACTGCTTGAATTGCCCTCCAGGCTCACCAACTTGGATGAGATTTTCATTTATCAACAGCAATCAGGTTTGAAGTTAAACTTCAAGGCAGAGGAACAGGAAGGATATCTTCTCCCTGCCCCTTCAGGTCGTGGCCATGTCTTGCTTGACTTTGGGAGGTTCTGGTGCCTAACACAGTGCCTGGTACTTAGTAGGCACTGAGTAATGTTTGCTGACAGAAGGTCATTTCCAGCAGAAGGATAAACTGGAGGACCATCTCCTTGTTTGAAATCCATCTGACTTTATTGCCAAATGTGGACTTGTTTTTCTGCTTCTTTTTGTTACAATCGAAAGTCTATGAATAAATGGAATTCCTGGGTGTACCCTCCGGGGATGGTTAGTTAGGAAGTCCAGGACCACTGGCTCTTCAGTTCTTACAGTTATGAATTGATGCAACTTGTAATGGGACTAATGTTCACGCGGGACAGCTTCTAGAATTGCAGATACAATTCGCAGACATTCATCAACTAATGGACTGGATCCCATACCGGGTGCTGATGGAAAATGAAGATGAACAAAGAGAATGTTTGTTCCTAAGTTGCTCACAGTCCAGAGTGGGAAGCAGTCACTTCAACAAATGAGCATAATGAGATGCAGTGAAAGATCCAGTAAAGGGATTTCAGAGCATCCTGTGAGTGCAGGAGAGAGATTGGCAGAGGGCTGTGCGGGGGTGGGGTTTTTAAAAGATGTGAAATGTAAGCTCGCCTCTCAAAGATGATTAGGACTTTTCTGGGGGTGGGGGTGTCATTTCAGACATTGGGACCAGCAGGTTCCAACTGTTCATTCAAGGAACATTCAAGGCCATGGTGGTTCGGAAGAACAGCAAACAGCGCTTATCGTAGGGCGTGGGGAACAGGGGCCTTGGATAGGGCAATGAGGGGGGGGGTCTCAGGCCACATGGTGCGGGAGTCTAGCACGCAAGGTTAAAACATTTGGATTTTACCCGATGAGCTTTCATTCATTTATTTACTCAATAAATATTTTGTTGGGGGTCTACCATAGTGCCAAGCACTATGCTAAATGTTGAGGCCTCACATGAGCAAGACTAGGAACATATCCTCCTGGCCCTGAGATTCTAGGGGAGGGACAGACAGCAGGGAAGTGAACAAACATATGAAGAAGCAGACTGTGGTAAGTGCTGTGAAGGAACTAAAGAGAGTGATGAACAAGAAATAGTGGGGTGATTTCTTTAGATAGAAGAGCTTTTTAGGGGGCAGAGTGATTAAACTGCAGTCATTCAGCCAGGATAAACTGAGGGGGAGTAATTAGCAAGAAGAGCAGATAGGAGGCTGGGGTATTTGGTTGGGAAAGGCTTGGAGATGGAGTGGGGGTGGATAGTTGAGATATTTCAGCAAGAGATTTTACAGGCCTCAGCACACAAGGTCGCGTACAGGGATGCTTCTTGGCCAACTCTCAATGTTATGACATGGGAATTATCCCCTTTAAAAAAATGATTTAGGGGGCAGTTAAATATGGAGCTCAGGTGAGGGAAGGGAGTTTGGGAGTCCACAGCAGATAAATCATAACATAGGCCCACTAGGTGGGGTCATATCTTACCTCCCACTGATGTGGGATCTTCCTCTTGTCCCCTCCTTGCCGACGGTGACCTTGTGCTACCAACAGCAGTAATAATGCTTTTTCTTCCCTGCAACTGTAGTCATCAGCCCCTTGGAGGCTTGTGGGCAGATCAAAATGGATCCTATAGCCCCAGTTGCTCTCAGTTTCCTTCAAAGTTGTGGGCAGGTGTGCTATTGAAACAACATGTCAGGGGTCAGAACAGCATAGTGCAGGTAAGAACAATTGTACTGTGAAGGTATCGTAAAGCACCAGAGCCCATAGAATATTCATCGCAGGGAGCACTGGTTTGCGTGGTTTTATTTGTATTTCTAAACATAATTCACGTGTCTAGTCTGGGATTCTCAGAGACTCTTGGAGCTGGAATGTCCTGGGTGGGTCATCTGGTCCAGCTTCCTGTGTTCAGTACTGAGAAGGGTCAGCATGAGCACCATGTAACGGATGTGGCAAACAGGTCTAAAGAGTTCGAGTGATGTTTTCTGTATTGGTCAGCTAACACTTTTTGTGTGTGGACTAGAAGACTGGTCTCCTGACTCCTGGCTCAGTGCTCTTCCCATGATGCCATGCCTCAAGTTGGGGGAGGCACTTGGGGGAGGGAGCAATAGAACCCAGGCAGGACTAGGACTCATGGTGGATGCAGCGACACTTCCTAAAGTAGAGTTAGAGTCCTAGACTGTGACAGCTGGCAGAAGCCTTTGAGGACATCAGGAATGGCTCCCCAAGTGGAGAAATAGGAACACGGAGGTCCAGAGACAGGGCTGACTTTCCCTAGTTCACATAACCAACAACCAAGGACGTGGACACGGTTGTGCTTTCTCCGTGCCAGTGGTTCCTCACTCTGGCTGGGCAGCAGAATGAGCACTAAGAAAGTACCAGTGCTTGGTCCTCACTTAAGGAGCCCTAAGAAAGTACCAGTACTTGGTCCTCACTAAGGAGCACTAAGAAAGTACCAGTGCTTGGTCCTCACTCCAGAGGCTCTCATGTGGTTGGAACCCAGCCATAGTTTTGTGTTTTTTTTTAATTGTCATCAGCTGAATCTAATGTGTTACCAGGCTTGAGAACCACTGTCCTTTCCCATGACTATCTCAAGACTCATAACCCACTCTCCTGGAGAAAAGGTTGACAGGGGTTTCGGTAGTCTTGATCATGTGGGGTACCCCGTACGTCCAGACGCTTCACACAATTGCAGAGCAACTTAGTTTACTGTCTGGTTTCCAGGTACTGGCGCAATTTCCAAAGGCCATCAACAGTAATAAATGTAGGTGTCTGTGGGTCAGGAGAAAGAACTGAGAAAAGATATGAGTACCAAGGAAAGTATTGAAACCATGAATTTCTTATTAAAAAAAAGCTACCAAGTCACCATCTTCCTTGAAGCATTGTATAGCTTTCTTCCCTCTATCTTGGAAATAAGGCTCATGAACCCTACCCTTCCTTCCCTCTCCCCTCCTCCCTCCCTTGTAGAGCTTTTCCAAGACACAATTGGGACAATGACTTCCTCAGGCTTTTTGAATTCCATTCAGAAAGCACAGGTGATTTAACCCGTGTCTGCCTACTTCTCCACCTGCTTACAGCCAGCATATTCTTTTGTGCACCTTGTCAGCTCCATGCTCTGAATTCAGCCCCTGGCAAATGTCTGTAGTTCCTAAGGACATCTCTCCTTGGCACTGCAAAGCCTACCCCACCCCAACCCACCTCTCTCGGGTCTCCTAGAAGTCACCTCGTGCTACGTCTGTGTCACTTTGGAATCTTTCTGACCCCTGGTAGTATGATTCCTTCCCTTTCTGCCACAGGGTCTTTGCACATGCTGTCCGGTCTGCCTGAAAAGCACTCAGATCTAATTTATCATTTATTTGTGTGATAAGTTGATTAGTGTATGTCTCCCCCCCGCCATTAAATGGTAGGATTTCTGAGGGCAGGTAATATAGCTCTTTTATCTCTCAGTATATTTCTGGCACTTAGTACAGTGCTTGGCATATAGTAGATAGTCAATAACTACTTATTGACTAGATGATTGAAAAAATGGATGAATGAGTCACAATTTCTTTGGGGGATTTAATGGAATAATATGTGTAAAAGCATTTTATAAACTATAAAATTATTGTTATTCTTGTAATCAGTCTGCTTTCTTAAAATATCTGTTCCTTGTTGAGATAACACTGTAAAGAAATACTGGCTGGGATCAAGAACTACACGTGTTATGGATTAAAGATTCTGATCACCAGAAGGTTGTCACTTCTGTCTGGGCCTGTTCCATCCTAGTTTATGTCAACATAGACTCACTTAAAGGAAAGAATTAGATGCCAGAAATGGGTAATTTTTGTCTTCCTCAGCTGCAGGATCTTTTCAGTTGGTTTGTTGAGATGGTTTCAGAAAGGAATTTAAAATTTTTGGGTGCCGTCAAGGACCAGGAGTTCTCTGTATTGGCATTTAGTTCATCTTTACAGCAATTCTGAAGGCAGACATTACCCAACCTTATTGAAAATGAAGAGAGATTAAGTAATTTGCTCAAGGTCTCACAGTTAAGAAGTGGGTGGTGTAGAATGCAAGCCAGAGTATGTCTGTGTCCAGGCCCTTGATCTTACCACTGAATGTGCTGGCTCTTCAGTAAAACTCAAGTGGCCAGGGCATCAGCAGACCTTGGTATAGAAAACCCAAACCTTGGGCTATTAACAGATAGGAAATCTGAACCACAAAGAAGTTCAAGTGATTTACTCCCAAAGAAATAGCAAAAGATTGCAGTACATCTGGAGGGCTTGAACCCAGATCTTGACTATCCCAGCCTAATGATATTTAAATTATGCTTGTCTGACATAAAAATATATTGCAACTTGTTAAAAAATGTACTGCCTGCTGGTAAGTGCTGTCAGTTGCTTCCATTTTAGTCTTTTTCCTTGTCTTGTTCTACTTCATGTTACTCTAAAAGATACTGCACAGCCCCATTAAGCATTTTTTGACATCTGTTACTTTTTAAAATCTAACTGCTTTTATTGTTTTATTAACTATTTTTATTGAAAAAGTAATACACTCATGGTAGAAAAATCCAAATGATACAATAGGGCATATGGGAAAATGAAAGTCTCTCTCTTGATTGCAGATCCCCTCCCGCCATTACAACTTTCTTAGGCATCATTTTGGAAATATTCTACCTAGATGCAAATATATATTAAAAACTACACACACATATACAGTTAAGCATACCCCTCCTAATGGCCAAAAATAATTCTGTGTGTTGCAGAAGTGATAATGTGTATCATCAAACATTTCTCTCTAATGCTACCCAAATTCTTATTTTCACACTCTAGTTGCCTTCTATTTATTTATATGGTATTGATATGGTTGGGATTCATGATTGGTGGTATAAGAAACTTGGCAGCACCAAGGCATTTGGCAAGAAAAACCCTTCCTTTTCTTCTAGTTGTAATTAAAAGCTTGTTGCAAAATGAAATAAATCTGGTAGTTCAAATGAGTAGATATTTATTAGGCTAATAGAAGTGCCCTGGTACAAGCAGCATGAAGAGCTGGAAAATAACAACCTGGCTGTTCCACCAGCAGTGTGGTCCATGATAAGTCACTTCATCTCTTTGAGGTTCAGTTTTCCTACCAGTAAATTCAGAAAGTGAGCCTAGATACTTTGCTAGGTCCCTTCCTGCTCTGCTACTTTATGGCTCTATGGATTCTGGTTAAGAAAACACCATGCTGGAAATAGAGAACCTGGGACTTTACTTCATTGGAGTCATTAATTCTCTTCATCAAAACCGTTCTAGTTCTTGTAGGTACACAGTAGGATTACACTCCCGCCCCCTCTGATGGTAGTCATAGCCATGTGACTTGCTGGTGGTCCATGGAATGTAAGTGGATGTAATATGCTTCATTCCCAGAGAGAAGCTTTAAGAGTCAGTGCATGATTCACTGTGTTCTCCTTTTCTGTCTCAGTATTCATGCACTCAGGGAGGTGCAACCCTCTTCAGTCTGGGTCCCTAAGTGAGAACCATGTAGAACAGAGCATCAGCTAAACCACGATGGACCTATAGTGTGAACGAGAAATAAACTGTCCTAGTTTTAAGCCAACGAGACTTGGAGACTATTTGTTATTGGCGCTTCTCCTGCACGGCTTGACCAGCATATCATGTGAAGGATAGGTATGTCTGAAAAGTCAGAAACTTCAGAGCAATGACAGGAATCTCCCAGTATGCATATCGCTCACTTTGCACATATGAAGGATTTTTCAGCGATCTTCCTGGCCATTTTTAACGCCTAGTAGAATCTGTAGTTGTCTTTCTCCCCGCTTTCATCATCTTTCTTCTTTTTTATTCATCGCTGTTCCCTTTTAATCTGTTTCCTAAACTTGTGACCCATGTCCCTATTTTATATTCCATCTTCTGAGAACTTGCCCTCTCCTCTCCCATTCCCTCCTGTGCCTCTCCTTTCCCTACAAAGCCTTTTCTTGACACTTATCCCCTGACAATTGCTTCCCTGGGTCTGCCTTTCAGCTTCAGAAAGCCCCATGTGGTCCCTACCTCCAGGTTTTTTCATGTATCTTCCTTCTTTCTTTTGGATCCTATCTAATCTGTTCTGTCTGAATTCTCTAATCAAATGGACAAACACTTTCTCAAATACATTTTGGGCCATTCCCATCCTCCTTGACCTCCTTACTGCCCCTGAGATGGCAGATGACACCTCTTTCTTCTTTGATAACTGTCAATTTCAATGAATCTTTCATTTCTGGGGGTTCTTCCAAATTATGGGCATTCACTTTTATTTCAGTTCAACTAACATTTCCTGAATCTCTCCTTTGAAAGGGTCACTGTGCTGTCAGTGAGAAACCTACAGGCTGTCTGGCAGTCAGGGATAGGGCTGAGGAGTAATGCACCATATGAGTGCTAGAAATATTTCTGGAATGCCAGTATAGATCCAGCTCTGTTTTGTGTTTACCAGGCAATTACCAGATGTCAGGTCAAAGGATACCCACTGATAAGTGAGCACATACCTGAATCAGAGCTGTGGTCAGGAGCCAGGCACAGAAACTTAATACTGAGTTGGCCAAAAGATTCATTCGTTTTTTTCTGTAAGATGGCTCTAGTAGCAATTAGTTGTCTTTAACTTCATTCGAAACAGTTTTGTTAGGTTGTATGTGACAGCTGTCGTATCAATGTGCATTTACAAAAAAAACATCAAAATTGGAGAATTTTTGTGTAGCCATTTTAGTATTGAAGATGGAAGAAAAAAGCAACATTTTTGGCCTATCATGCTTTATTATTTCAAGAAAGGTAAAAATGCAACTGAAATGCAAAAATAGATTTGTGCAGCTTATGGGGAAGGTGCTGTGACTGATCGAACGTGTCAAAAGTGGTTTGCGAAGTTTTGTGCTGGAGATTTCTCGCTGGACGATGCTCTACGGTCGGGTAGACCAGTTGAAGTTGATAGTGATCAAATCAAGACATTAACTGAGAACAATCAACATTATACCACGTGGGAGATAGCTGACACACTCAAAATATCCAAATGAAGCGCTGAAAATCATTTGCACCAGCTTAGTTATGTTCATCGCTTTCATGTTTCAGTTCCGCGTAAGTTAAGCGAAAAAAAACCTTCTTAACCGTATTTCTACATACGATTCTCTACTTAAACGTAATGAAGAACATTCCATTTTTAAAACAAGTTGTGACAGGCAATGAAAAGTGGGTACTGTACAATAGTGTGGAACGGAAGAGACCGTGGGGCAAGCGAAATGAACCACCACCAACCACACCAAAGGCCGGTGTTCATCCAAATAAGGTGATGTTGTGTATATGGTGGCACTGGAAGGGAGTCCTCTATTATGAGCTCTTTCCAGGAAACCAAATGGTTAATTCCAACAAGTACCGCTCCCAATTAGACCAACTGAAAGCAGCACTCGAGGAAAAGCATGCAGAATTAGTCAGCAGAAAACAAATAATCTTCCATCAGGGTAACACAAGACTGCATGTTTCTTTGATAGCCAGGCAAAAACTGTTACAGCTTGGCTGGGAAGTTATGAACCATCCGCCGTATTCACCAGGCATTGCACCTTCCAGTTTCCATTTATTTAGGTCTTTACAAAATTCTTGTAATGGAAAAAATTTCAATTCCCTGGAAGACTGTAAAAGGCACCTGGAACAGTTCTTTGCTCAAAAAGATAAAAGTTTTGGGAAGATGGAATTATGAAGTTGGCCTGAAAAATGGCAGAAGGTAGTGGAACAAAAGGGTGAACATGTTGTTCAATAAAGTTCTTGGTGAAAATGAAAAATATGTCTTTTGTTTTTACTTAAAAACCAAAGGCACTTTTTGGCCAACCCAGTAGAAGCTGATGAGGTATCAGGAAATGGGAATTTGAAGAGGAAATAGGGGATTGCGTAGCCAAATTCCGATGGTCAGAGTTCTGCTGGCAGGGAGACTCCCATGAAAGAGCCGGGGGCACCTTCGAAGTTTTGCTGTGGTGTGAAATAAAGGTGCTGCCTGATAACTGCCACTTCCAAACCAATAAGAGGGGAACATACATGAAACTTGTCCTAATTCAAAGTGGGTTGAGACACCGGTCATAAATGGCAGTAGAGCAAGGGAAGCATTTCTTGTGACTGGGGCAGCCATAGAGTGCTCAAGTGAAGAAGACTGTGCAGAGGAGATCTGAACTGGCTTCATCCCGAAACTGGGGGCAGTAACTCTTATCACGCAGGTGTTGGTGGGGAGTTATGGAGAGAGGTTACTTTGAGGTAGAGGGTCAGGCACATGGAGGCTTGGCATGTGCTTGTGAAATTTCATCAGCTGCAGAAGAAGGGGTGAGAGAGGGAAGAGGCAAAGAATGTCTTCCACTGTCTCTCTCCTTGAACGCTGATTTCTTTCTCTTTCCTTTGAGATTAAGCTTGTCTCCAATGGTGGCCTTAAGCATGACTCTTCTGAGGCAGGCTATAATTCTAAAATGAAGGGAGTGGGTTTGCAGAGTGACTAAGAGTGTAGATTCTGGAGTGGGATAGCCAGGGTTCAATCTTGGCTTGCCATTTGCTGAGTAGGTGAACTCAGGCAAGTCATCTTATCTATATCTAATCCTCCATTTTTTCATCTGTAAAATGAGAATGATTACCGTATTATAGTGAACATTGAATGAGATGGTGCTTAGTATAGTCCTGGCATTTGGGAAGTGTTGCATAAGTTAATTGTTACTATAACTAAATCTATTGGTAATCAGTGTTTAGTCGAGAGATCAGAAACCACTGTAGATATTTCAAACAGAAAAGAACTTAACACAGAATTAGGTGCTTTTCAAAGTTTTGGAAGGACTGGCTGGATATGTTAAAGCAAGGGGGGTGGCCACCAGCTTTCAGCTTTACCACCTTAGCTGTGATTCTGAGAATCAGGAAATTCCTGCCACCTCACTGGGGTCAAGAAACTGCAGAAAACCACCCAGGGCAATGGTCACAGCTGGCCTTGCAACCTCTGGTGGTCAGGGGAACATGGAGGCCACTGATAACATGTGGCCAAAGCCATATGTTCACCAGCACTGCCAGAGGAAAAAAATAACTTCTGCTTCTCTGCCAGCACTCATTTAAATGCATCTCATAGGCAGAACCTAAACTTTAGCAGGAACCCTGCTGACCTAGGAACCTAGGAAATGCAGCTCCCAGATATCATTCCCTGAGGCATGGGGAAAGCATAGAAGGGGCTGGGAATGATGCAAGGGCCAACAAGTAATGCCCGGCGTGCAGAGGACGTGCCTGGATCTGAAATTCTAGCCATCGACTGGAAGGCTGTATTCTGTGTCCTTTCCATGCTTGGTAGTTGACACCTCAGGGGACTGTGGCTCTCTTTCTTTGAGCTTCTGAGTCTGAGCCTACGATTGATTGACTGCTGTTGGGTCTCTGTCTGAATGCCGGGAGTGTCCCCTGTCACCCTCAGTGCCCCTGCCTGCCACAGCAAGGTCAGTGTCTTCTTTGTGATCCATGCCAAATGCATTCACAATGTTTTGGATCCAACTACACAAACTTTGAGCTGGAAGGAAGACAGTTTTAGCTCTTAGGATGCTTCAGCAACACACAGTTCTTCTCCACAAAGTGCCTCCATGTGTCCTGGCAGATTTCCCACATTTTCTTTCCTTTGGAGCAGTTTTAAGAGCTTGACCAAGAGTTAAGAGCTTGGCCTTCTTGCCTAAGGTCAGCCACCTATTGGCTGTGGGACCCTGGGCAAGTTGCTTCCCCTCTTTGGGCCTTGGTTGTCCCAAGCACAGAACAGGGGTATTAAGTGAGATGACCTCTGGGCTCTCTTCCAGGCCTGATATGTTATGATTGGAGGCTGCAGAGGGCAGTGGTTAGAGCACAGATCAGCACACAGATGGCACTGCCAGAGCTTCGGGTACTGTGATGACTGTCCCTGTTCTGTCTGCTGCACAACACACCCATTTCCCACCTCGGTAAAAACTCTTGGGTCAGAGGCCACAGAAGGAACACCTTACCTAGTTATCTGTCACCTTACCTGGTATTTGTCACCATCAGCACAGCTCAGACACTGCTCGTGAGTGTGTGTGTCTCTGTGCCAAGGGCCAGGCCGCCAGTGATAGGCTGGGCAAATCCGTGTTAGGACAGAGACACGTTATGGCTCATTTTTGCCTTTGACGCCCTCTTTGTTTGGAAGACGCTTGTTGTCTAAAGGCAGCTAAATTTAGTCATATTTTGTCAGCTAGAATGTTTGCTCCCAAAGAGAAGCCTAGGAAATCTCAACCATGTCACACTTTATTAGTCATGCGAGCACTTAAAAGCATGCTAGAAGAACCCACTTCCTGGGATTGGCGGTAGCAGTGCTGAGAAGTGCCATGCTGACTCTTTTAGGATTGATCTCAAGAAACAGGATGGAGGGGAAAGCATGAAATCTCCCAAACAATGAGTGATTTTTTTTCCTTCCTTGCAAGATTGACAAATGGGATATTCAAATGAGGAGAAAATGTATAAAGTGGGATAGATAGTGTTCCTGTGGCCTTTTTCTTAGACATGCCATCCACCCTCCCACCTCGCTGTGAATTTAGAGATACATATAGTTTAGTTGCTAGCATTTGATTAACTATTTAAAGTACAGACAGGGAGAGAAAGTAACCTTTGGTGAGTACCTTCTTTGAGAGTACTTACCTGCCTTCTCATTTCCTGGAGTTCTAGAAAATAATGCAATAGGCAAGTGGTGTGACTCTTATTTTACAAAAGAAAAAAATAAAACTCAGAGAGGTGAATAACAAGGGCCAGGTTGTAATTTCAGTCTGCTTAACTCCTAAATCCATGTTCTTTCCACGACTGTTACTGAACACAAGTTCGTGTGCCTGATGTACAGAGAGGCCAAACAAACCAAAATGTTGCAGTATGGAGCAGAGAAAGGTTTATTGCAGGGCCATGCAAGGAGAATGGATGGCCCCTGCCCCCCAAAGCCCTGAACTCCCTGAAGGATTGCAGCAAAGCATTTTTAAAAGGTGAGAGACGGGCTTGGTTGGCTGCTGCAAACTTTTTGGTGCTGGGATCCTTTGTTCTTGCAGCTGTCCATGTAGGTCAGGTCACGATGTTCCCATAAACCTCCAGCAAGACACATGTTATTTTCTATTCTACAGTGTTTTAATCTCTATATGAATGGAAAAGTGTTATACCCTTAAAGGTCGGAGCCTTGAGAATGGGCTATCCTGTATATTTCAGGCTCTAGGCAACATTCTTTTTTTTTTTTTTTTTTTTTTTCAATACGGGGGCTTCTCACCATTGTGACCTCTCCCGTTGCAGAACACAGGCTCCGGACGTGCAGGCTCAGTGGCCATGGCTCACGGGCCCAGCCGCTCTGCGGCATGTGGGATCCTCCCGGACCGGGCATCTCCTGCATTGGCAGGCGGACTCTCAACCACTGCACCACCAGGGAAGCCCTCTAGGCAACATTCTTAACTTGAAGCAAAAGCAATAGAATACAAAGATTAGGGTAAAAGGAACAGGTCTAATAGGGAGTAAGATTTATTCTTCCCTGTTACACAACTAGAGTCAAGGTAAGTACTTGAGGAATTAAACTTAATCGTGGTTTTGAGATTTAAATGGCCCTGTCTTTATATTGGCTTCCTATTTCCACGTGCACAGTCCTCTGTCAGTGCTGTGTAGTTGCACTCTGCAATGCCAAGGGTCAGGACACGTGTTCAAGCAAAAGCTGCAGACCTCCAGCTACCTAGCAATCTCCTTGGGGTCGGCCCAGCTTGCTTTGGCATTTGCCAAACACAGTCTCACATCTGAAAAAAGAGACATGTGTCTGCTCTTCCATAGCACCTCAAAATGAAAGGCAAACCCCTTTGCCGTATAGAGGAAAAAAGAAATCTCCATAGCTTTTGTTCATCTGTGATTCTATGGCAGGTTGATAATTTAAACTCTCTCCTAACAAACCCTTCCTGTAAAATTTCTGGAGTTTCTAAATAAAGATAAATGCTTAATTCAATATGACAAGATGCCTCCAAGCATCCTGCAAAGAGTAGTCACCTCAGTGTCCTGACCCCACCCATCTCCCCTTTCCCAGGAATTAAAAGCCCAATAAAAACACCAGTCGGGATTTTCTGAGATCTTTTCTCTCACCTAGAAGAACTTAATCGGATCCATGACCCTCTGTGAACTGGCTCTCTGAATGTTAGTGATAGAAGGAGCCTTGGAGATGAGAAAACAAAAGTCAGTAGAAGTGAAGTGATCCATGCAAGATTTGACTGTTAGTGACAAAACCTGAGGTAAACCCAGGTCTTCTGACTGGAAATTCAATGGATAACAGCATGGTAGAGTTGAAGGAAGAAGCCTCTACTCATTTTTTTTTTAAATTTATTTTTATTTTTGGCTGTGTTGGGTCTTCGTTTCTGTGCGTGGGCTTTCTCTAGTTGCAGCAAGCGGGGGCCAGTCTTCATCGCGGTGCGCGGTCCTCTCACTATCGCGGCCTCTCGTTGCGGAGCACAGGCTCCAGATGCACAGGCTCATTAGTTGTGGCCCACGGGCCTAGTTGCTCCGCGGCACGTGGGATCTTCCCAGACCAGGGCTCGAACCCGTGTCCCCTGCATTGGCAGGCAGATTCTCAACCACTGCACCACCAGGGAAGCCCAGAAGCCTCTACTCTTGACGCCCCCTCTTGATAAGCTACATGACCTTAGGAAACTCTTAACCAATCTGAGTCTTAATTTCTTCATCCAAAACAGGATGAAGAGTTGTAAAGAGGATTAGTGATAATAAAGTACCCAAGTGAGTACTGTCGTAGAGTGGGTGCTCAATAAATGGCAGCTAGTATTACTTATTTAGGGGTGAAAACACTAAACGTTATAGGGGTTCAGGGAATGAAGAGACCAGCATACTGGAAAGGACAATTGCTAAGAGAAGGATGTTGAGTTCAGCCTTGCAGACCTGATAATGTTTGGAAGGGAGTAAGAACAGGCAGAGCTTTCTCGATAGGATAATGAAATGAATACATGCTTGTAGGCAAGATGGCAGAGATCCAACTTAAAGACAATGAGTAAACATGTTTGATTAGAGCATTAGATTCAGGAACTTGAGTTGATGGAGATCAAATTGCCGGTCATTTCGAGAAGAACTTGAGCATCGTGCTAAGAAGTTAGAAATGCAGGCGTTTGGGAACCTTTGAAGTGTTTTGCCCAGAAGAATTATGGAACTCAGTAAATCAGTCAGGTGATGACATGGAGGGTAAACTGGAGGAGGGAACAGTTGGAGGTTAGGAGAATCATAGAGAGGTTCTTGTAGCAAGCGAGGCTGGAGAGGAGGAACGCAAATGGAATTGGTGGCAGCTGAGATGAATAGGAAACAATGAGTGCGAAGGATATTTTAAAGGAAAAGTTGGCAGGAAGAATCAATACTATTGTAGGAAGGAGAATTTAATTAGCTTTGTAAAGTGGAGAGAGAATATTCATGGCTTATTGGGTGGAATACCATATTTTAAAGAAAAGATATCTCAATCCACAAATTTAAGAGAAAAAGAACATGATAAATGATTAAGCCAAAATGACTAAAAGACTTTAAGGAATGATAAAATGAACTCAGACGAAGGTTAAATGTTCAAGATCTGCGAGTCTTGGCTCAAACAAAAACCCTTAGGGTTAACTTTCAACATGCATCTTGGTGATTCTTCAAAGTCTTTTCACTAATGGCAGATCTAGTTGCTAAAAAATGATGGTTGCATATTAAAATCGGTAGCGTATACAGCCTTTTTCCTACCTTCCCTTATCTATACAGGGAGGTTCACCGAGTCTTTATGAGCCTTTGTTAATGATCATATATTTTTTTACCTTAATAGTAATGCTCAGAGCCTCCTCTCTCCAAGAGTGTTTGGCAGAAGGCTGGACTCTGAGCTGTCCCTTGAGGACAGGGACATAGTCAAATTAAGGTCCAGAAATGTCATGTACCAGTCAGAAATCGGTCAGGAGACAGAAACCTACCAATTATTTTAACAGAAAAAGTTGATATAAAGATATAAAATTGTTAACTACTAACAGAGAAGGCAGAACAAGAACACTAAGTTACCACAGAGGTAGCAACTGCAGGGAGCAGTGATCTCCCCTAGGACTGATATTTTAAATATGCCAGCTGGTTCTATTAAATCTTAGAAGCTTGTAGGAGGGACACCAAGTTGCTGAAACTTAGACCTCTGAGGAGGTGGTACAGCTTGTCAGGTGCTAGACTCTGAGCTCGAAGGAGGAGTCCCCTTGGGTCTGTGATGTAGACCTCTAAGGAGGGGAGCTAGCTGGCTAGTGCTGGCGTCTCGGATGCAATGAGGCTGGTTCTGCAAGTGTTGGCAAAAGAACCGACTGGATGCAGCTGCTGCTAGGAGAAGTATTTGCTGCTGCCAACTCAAAGAAGTGCTGCTAGGGTGACACAGGAGTGAAACAGGCAGGAAACAAACAGGAAGTTCCTCCTCCATCCTCTCTGTCTCCCCCAGAGCCCTCTAGTGGCCGAGCATGTCAGGAGGCCAGTCATCAAAGCAGAGTCCTATCCCAGCACTGCAGACCCAGTAAAGAGCATGGGTTGAGAGCTGAGACACAATAATTTGATAACTGGCACATGCCACTTAGTGTATCAGTCTCTTGGATAGTCACTGTGTATATTAAAGGCTCTGAGCAGTTCCAGGGAAAAGAAATCAGGTTCAGTCCCCCTTCTTCAATATAATGAAATACTAATGTAAAAACGAATGGGCTGGATCGGTACATATTCGCATAGAAAAATACCCATCATGGATCACTTTACTTTTATATGAAAAACAAATTAGATGTTTATATAAAAATAGAGAAAAAGGCTGAAGGCTACACACTAGACTGTGAATACTGGTTATCTATTGCTGGAGAGGGTATTAGTCAACAGGGTTGCTTTCACTTTCTACTTCACTTTCTATAGTGTTTGAATTTTAACATGAGTGTATATTATTTCATAATCAGAAAAAAATTATATCACTTTTGTGGTTAAACAAAAAGGACTGCCTAGGAAAGGCAGTCTTCACAGTGCTATCAGTGCTCCTGCTAATACGTGGCACCAAAATGAACGTAGTATTTTTGGAGAAGGGAAAAAAAGAAGGTAAGCAGCATTTACTAAACACCATCTACATGCCAAGCTGTTGGGAATGTGGCATACATCATCCCATTTAATCTCCTCATCAATTCCATTATTCCCATTGTCCAGATGAGAAACAAGGCTCAGAAATATATGTAATTTCCCCAATACCTGATAGAGAAGGAGCTACTACAAACCTGCTACATTCTACTACTTCATTATCTATCTTGTAGATGTATCTTAGGTTTCTTACATTTACTTTGTTCTTTCTCCCTGATAATTTTTTTTAATATCTAAGGAATTATATCTTATTTTCCTAACACACTTTAATCCTTCTGAGGGATGTTATGAGCCCCCTCACCAATTCATATGTTGAAGCCCTAACCTGCAATACCACAGAATGTGACCATATTTGGAGATATAGCTTTTAACAAGGTTATTAAAATGTGGCTGTTAGGATGGGCCCTAATCCAATCTGACTGGTGTCATTAGAAGAAGAGGAAATTTGGACACACAGAGGGATACCAAGGATGCATGTTCATAGACCAAGGGCTGACCATGTGAAGACGTGTAAGAAGGTGGCCAACCGCAAGCCAAAGAGAGAGTCCTCAGAAGAAATAAAACCTGCCAACACCTTGGTCTTGGACTTTTAACTCCAGAACTGTAAGAAAATTTCTATTTTTTAAGCACCCAGTCTGTGATATGTTGTTACAGCAGACTAATACAAGGGAATTATTATGGTTTATACTTGTTTAAATTAACTACTAGTGCTTTGCACAGAGCAGACACCTTGTAAGAATTTTGATTTCACTTTGATCATCTTCCTTACATTCATTTAGTTGTTAAGTCTTACTAAAGCACCTCCCTGTGTCAGGCACTGTTCTAGACCCTGGGGATAAACAGTGGGCAAAACAAGAAAAATCACTGCCATCAGGAAGCTTAGATTCTACTTGGGGAAAAGATAAGAAACACGATAAATAAGTAAATATACACTACTTTAGACAGTAATAAATAAGTAACATATAATATGTTAAATAGTGATAAATATTAAGGATAGAGGAGAAAAAAAGGTAGGAAAAGGCTGTGGAATGGGAGAGGGGGTGTCCAGGGAAGACTTTATGAAGTAGGTGATGTTGGAATAAAGATCTTTATCACTATTAGAATCAGTTACCCCTGAAATCAGAGGGCAATCAGGAATAGGTTTGCAAGTTCATTTTCAACTTCTCAGACTCCTAAAGCTTAGCAAACACTTCCTGCTTGCTTCCAAATCCGAACCTGCGTTGCAATAGGTCCTTAGCAGCTAAGAGGTACACAAGTCAATCCCAGACCTGCTTCTCACTATGGAAAACTGATTATTCCCAGAGCAGCTTTTCTGGTTCAGAAACACTCCCTCCCCCTGACCCCCTTTCAAAGCTTTATCGTTGCAATCATTTAAAAAGAAGACAGAAAATGCCTAAAAGTTATTTTCATCCAGTCAGAAATGGAAATGGCTTTTAGCCCGTGTTTGCATACCCACTAGAAAGGACCTACAGCGTTTTCTGTTTGCTCACACAGCTTCATATTTAAACAGCAACAGAAAACAGTAAAGGGTGGTAGTTGGAGAAGAGCAGAGAGACTGAATCATTTCTAGGATTTACTGATTTGCTGGCTAACCTCGACTAAATCTCCTTAACCTCTCTTTCTTGAAGCCATCGTTTCACACAATAGCAGGGATAAAGAAATTTGCAGTTTTGATGTTGTTATCAAATGTTTAGAGCTTGTGGTTAGAAGAGACAAAAGCAGGCTGCTGTATTTGCATAGCATTATCATCTCCCTTCCTCTCTGCTTGCTCTGGTTTCTGTTGTAATCAACCCCGGACAGACAGTTTCTCTCCTAGCCTTCCCAGGCCCCTGAGGAGACAGGCTGCCTGTGACCTCTCTGGTTCCCTGGCTCTTTGGGGACAGCCATTGCTCAAGCCTGGTGGCTGGGAGCTAACGGTTAAGCCTGTGGCTGCCTTGACCTGCAGAATCCCCTTGTTTTAGCACAATTTCAGCTTCATGATACCTATCTGTACCTGCAGGGCAATGTCAGTTGCAGGAAAGAAACCCGATGGACAGTAAGAAGTAAATGAATTTCACAGACTCCACTAAGCCACCCTGATTCCCTGGGAATAAAGGGGATGGTCCAACAGGCAGCCTCCCAGAGAGGACCTTCCCTTGGGATGCCTCTCCCAGGTACTGGTCCTGAGAGTGGTGGAAGTAAATCTTCTGTATTCCATAACTGCAAATGTGAGATTCCAGCAGCTATGAGGAGCTCCCTTCCGGGCTCCTGAAACACACAAGTAAAGGCGGCACAAGGTGAAGAGGCTCTTGGTAATTGAGGCCTGGAGGCTACTTAGCAGCATCCCCGATTCAGCCCATTCCCAGGACCTCATCCACCCATGCCAAATCCCCTTAGGATTCCCCCAAATGACAGATGGCTCTCTCGGATGGCCAGTCGGCACAGATGTAATCCCAGCCTTTAGATAAATAATAGCCCTTAGTGGCATGGACAGTAACCTAAATTTCTCCAATTATAAGTCCAGCAAATGCCACAGTCTTGGAAAGATGCTGTTTCTAGGCCCCCATGGTCAATTTAAGGACAGAGGCACTGCACAGAGTAGAAGATGGAATAATGTTTGGGAAAAGCCTGAGTGCTGGACCCACTAGCTTCACCAAAGGGCAGAATGACCTTGGGCAAGTCACTTCCCCACTCCAGGCCTCAGTGTACTCATTCATACTGATGGCAGCCCTAGGTCTTGATAGCCTGTAATCCATGTGTAATGCACATGTCAATTTCAATATCTGCCCTTTGAGATCCTACTAAAGCTCATTTGAAACTCACCCCACTTGTAGTAAAACCCCCATCCTCCTAGGATCTGGGGATTGAGGGAAGGAAGAGGAGAAGACTCATGGCTTTCCCCTCACTTCTAGCTCTGAGATCTTGTTTCAGGTTAATTCCCTCAGTTGATAGCTCATGTGTGTGAATCCAGCTCTGGCTTCTGATGATCTCAATATAGCAGTTTACTTTCTCATGGATTTCCATCAATGGACAATCACACATACAGATGCCTTGCACAGGGCCTTTGTGTGGGAGGAAAACCTAAAACATTGAGGAGGAGAATGAGGGAAACCATAGACTTGATCTTATACAACCTGCTACTTAGAAATCCGTCCCTGCCAACCTGGGCTCCAGACTCTGGCCACATGGGTGGGACCTCTTTCTCCTTCTCCACTCCCTGCCTCCTCTTAGGAATAAAAGGAAATCCTCTCACTTTCTTTGTAGAGCAATTAATTTCCTGTTCTGCCCTTGTCTTCCAATTCTGCTTTTTTTTCCAGACCTTGTTCTGGAGGCTTTATCGTTTCACCCCCAAATGGCCCAATAATGTATTTTCTCAATGTAGTTAGTTCCTTTCTAAGAGGAATTGTGGTGCTAGCTGTTACGCTAACGTACACTCAGTTAATCCCTCCAGACTGGTGAATCCTCAACATTTCAATCAAACAAGAAGGGGTTGAGTACCTGCTGTGCTTGGTATAGGGGCTGCTCACTATGGGATCTAAAAATGATGTATCCAAATTGATACCTACTGAGGTGGGAAAACAAGATTAAAACACAGAGAGAACTGATTATAATTAATTAGCAAAATATTCTGGAAGAGGTTAAGAAAAGAAAGGACCAACTTGATACAGAGGAATCTTCACAGATGATAAATCTTGAGAGGGGCCCCAACAGGTAGGCTGCCTGCACCAGGTAGATATTTCTGGAGAAGCAGGTAATTTTCAAAGTCTAAGAAACAGAGCTACCACCCTCTGAGAGGTGGAGTGATACTCTATTTGAACACATGCATTGTTGGGAAGTTCAGCTTGAGCCCATGTGTGATTCCTCCAACACAGAGATAACACTGATCCTCACCTGGTTTCCCTCTGTTCTCCCTCTTGGTGAGTGCTTACTATAAACCAGGCCCCAGCGTAGGCCCAAATCCCTACCCTCATGGAGCTGTATTCTAGATAGCTTAGTCATGGGGCTGGTGAGTGTGTGCTGGAATTCACCTATTATCAGGAATAGGCACCTTGAGTCTGATTGTCAGCCCAGCTGAGACTGGTGGAAGCAAATCTTCTGTATTCCATAACTGCAAATGTGAGATTCCAGCAGCCATGAGGAGCTCCCTTCCGGGCTCCTGAAACACACAAGTAAAGGCGGAATAAAGTGGCACACATCCGTGAGAGCATGACTAAGGGCAGAGTACAGTTTGTAAGTGTAGACATTGAGAAGAATGAAGACACAAGCTCAGGGCCTCTTAAGCAGCAAGTATGCACTCACTCTCTCATTCATTCTTTCACTGGTCATTTTTAGAAAGTTCCATATGTGCCAGGGCATAGAAAAGGGAGTAAAACTCATTCTTTCCCCTGTGGAATTTCAGTCTTTCAAATCCTGTATGATGACTTCCATGATAGAAATGGGTAATGAGAGCTCCAGGAGCACAAAGGAAGAAGAAGCTAACCTTCTAGGTCTAAGGGTCATTAGGGAAGGCTTCACAGAGGAGGTGACTTTTGGAAGAGAAGTATCATCTCTCCAAGCATAAATTGAGGATGGAATCTACAGAAGGAGTCTTCCATAAATAGAAGTTCAAAATAGCTGTCATAAGGTTGTTGAGGGTAGAGTAGGTGAGAAGAGAGGACAGGATCATGAGACATCAGCAGAGGGTAGTGTCTTTCATTAAACCATGTTTGGCTTTCCTCCCATAGCAACGTGGAACTACTAGAGCAATGGGCTCAGACATTTACACTCTCTCTTAGACAACACTCTGGTATTGGTGTGAAGGGTGAACTGAATAACAAGAGGCTGGTAAACAGTAAGACCAGTGGGAAAGGGCTACAGTCATCCAAGCGAGATATGATGAGGGACTCAACGGACTATCATTGAAGAAATGAGAGTTGGCCTAGCCGTAGTCTAGCTGTTGCTTTGTGAAATAAAAATGCATTATTAGGAGTGTGGTAATGTTGTATCAATGCATTTTCTTTGTATTAAAAATTGTACTCCATGATTAAAATGAGAGGCATTTATCCCTAGCATTCTGCTTGAAGGTGACCTGTAAGAACCTGTGATAGTGGCTGCTGGGGAGTTGCAAGCTGGTCTGCGAGCCCCTCTTCTCTCACAGTGATTGCCTGAAGATGTGTCTGGTTGCTGAAAAGAATGGGCCTCTTTTGGTGCCTCTCCGTAATACGATGAAGTCCCCAAGCGCAAGAGGGAAAGTGGGCCATTCGGCACAGAAGTGATTGTAAAAGTGGACTTTTATGTTGGCTGTAGATTCTCTGACATGCCTTCCACACCGTGGTGTGAGAGAAGAAAAGGTGTCACAGGTCTCCCCCCGAAGGCAAGATGCAGCACTCACCAGGAGCTTCTGCCAACCTGGCAGTCTGGTGCTATGGCCAGTGTGTCCTCCAGAAACATGGAGCTGAAGGACATTGTGGCTGGCCTTTCCTCCCTCCCCTGAAAGCTGCTATTCAATAGTGAGCTCTCTTTTTGTTCCTCTAAATATTTCCCTGCATCTTTATGCTTAGGTGTGAAGTTGTTTTGCAAGGGAGTTTAGATTTTGCAGCTGGATTTTGGGAGGCCATAGAGAGAGAGTCCAATAAACTCCCTCCTCCTAAGCTACAAACACCAGTTAAACAACTATGCTTTCACCTGGAATGGCAGAAATGGCTTTGAGATCCTCAATCCATAGACATAATTGCCAGATCATATGTAGAAATGTGGGATTTGGGAGTCGTTATGGATGATAGTGAAATGGCCCAGTTATTGCCCTTTCTTGGCTAGAATGGTTCTTGAATGAGTTGTTTTCTATTCATTGGCTCTGGCTATAGAATGCTAGACATCTGATCAATGGAGCCAAAATTTCAGCCCATTATTTGCTGAACAATATGAAAATGAAATAATATGAAAATAATGGGGGAAAGGGGTAATGCGAGTGCAGGGGAGGGGTGGGAAGGGGGTGAGCTGTCTACACCATTGCAAACATTTAGATTGGCTCAAGTTTTCACTTAATTGAAAAGCTCTTTCTTAATGGTGTGTTACAGACACAACTCTTTTGAGTGTCAGAGTGACTCTTAAGCCTGGCTTCATGAAAATTCACCCCCTTCTCCTGGGTCAGGCAGTTATTTCGCTCTTTCAGCTTGGGCTTTCTGAGTTTTTGGAATGTTATTCCGATGGTGGTGTGCTAGGCCCAAAATGTGTTCAATGGAAAATCAGTAAACAAAGATGTGGTTTCCTCCCCATCAGATTCTAAGGCAAAGGCCCAGTGGATGTTCTCCCAAATTCCCCTAAATTCTGGTGGTTTATAATAAATAACCAGGACCTTAGGTGAGTAATGTAAGGAATCAGAGACTGACTTACGCTGTTTCCTGCCAAGCATCATCTGATCTATAATATCCCTCTTTAGTCCACTTCCAAACAATCTATCTTTTTTTTTAACTTTTAAAATTGAAGTATAGTTAATTTACAATGTTGTATTAGTTTCAGTTGTACAGTAAAGTGATTCAGTTATATATATCTATTCTTTTTCAGATTCTTTTCCATTATAGTTTATTACAAGATAGTGAGTATAGTTGTGCTATATGGTGGGTCTTTGTAGTTTATCTATTTTATTTTTTTAAGATATATCTATTCTTTTTTAGATTCCTTTTCATTATAGGTTATTACAAGATATTGAATATAGTTCCCTGTGCTATACAGCAGGTCCTTGCTGGTTATCTATTTTATATATAGTAGTGTGTATCTGTTAATTCCAAACTCTTAATTTATCCCCCCAACCTCCAGCTATCCCCTTTGGTAACCATAAGTTTGTTTTCTACGTCTGTGAGTCTATTTTTGTTTTGTAAATAAGTTCATTTATATAATTTTTTTTGGATTTCACATATAAGTGATATCATATGATATTTGTCTTTGTCTGACTTACTTCAATTAATATGATAATCACTAGGTCCACCCATGTTGCTGCAAATGGCGTTATTTCATTCTTTTTTATGGCTGAGTAATATTCCATTCTGTATATATATTGATACCATGTCTTCTTTATTCCTTTGTTGATGGACACTTAGGTTGCTTCCATGTCTTGGCTATTGTAAATAGTGCAGCAGTGAACACTGGGGTGCATGTATCTTTTCAAATTAGAGTTTTCTCCAGACATATGCCCAGGATCATATGGTAACTTTATTTTTAGTTTTTTAAGGAGTCTCTATACAGTTCTCCATAATGGCTGCACCAATTTACATTTCCACCAGCAGTGTAGGAGGGTCCTCTTTTCTCCACACCCTCTCCAGCACAAACAATCTGTATTTCAAGGTCAAGTTGTCTTGTTTGTTTGTGTGCTGATGTTTGATTGCACCCTTACCATACAGCAGACGCTGCTTCACATTCATTATCTGACTCAACCCTTTAAGGTGGATCCTATTACTATTCCCATTTTACAGGTGAGAAAACTGAAGCTTAGAAGGATCAAATAATAGTGTTAAGGACACACAGCTCCTCTGAGTTGAAGCAGGATTAGAAAGCACAGTGTGTTGCTCCAGAACCCTTTGCCTTAATTGATAAGCTAAGTGGCCTCCCAATTAAAGACCGAGCTCTTCCTAAAGCCTCTTCTAATGACCCCCATCCACAGTGCAGTCTCTGTCCTCTGAATTCCCTTTAGAGTTACTGTCTGCAGCACATATCTGGAAACTTCCTGTCATCAAATAAGTATTATGTAACTTCAACAGTTTTTCTTGTTACCTTTAATTACCATTTAATTCTTGTGCTTTGTTTGTGAATTTTCTTCCCAAATGTATTTTAAATTATGGTAAAGTGCAGGCCATATCCTCAGTGTCTTTACATTTGTTGTAGCCCTCCAAATTACGTGAGGACCCAGGGGTGATGCAGAGATGGCAGGCCTACCTTACTTATCATCAGCAGCTGATCATTTGCCACAGTGAACTCAGTCATGTTGAAGCTGACTTCATTTGGAGGCTCACACAATCCTTCTCTTCATTTGGGGAGTGTGTGAATAGGTGCTCTGAAACATCACAGTTCTGCTCAGAAATTTGGAGCTCTGAGTTATGGGTGAGACTTACCCACTTCTTAGTAATAGCTGGAACACTGGACACATTTTGAAGGCTAGAGGCATTTATCTGACTTGAGTGTTGGCACTTTAGTAAGATCCCTCCCCAGAGTGTTAAATGGGGACTTGAGAAATAGGTAGGGTAGGCAGCCAGTGTACAAATGTCTACGACTTCTTTTCTGGAGATTACACAGAATATGCCAGCAAAACTTGCAAAGTGGTTTCTGTGTTCTTGGAGTTGTCATTTTTGTCACTTTATTTGGCTGTGAAGCTGATTTTCACACAGGCCTGGTGGTTGTTAAGGTAAACACAAGTATAGTATTAATATCCCCTGCATATATTTAGGTAAAATGACATCCATAAGGTGAAGTCAAGAAGCAGTTTGCTTACTCATAGTTCTTGGAAACTGCACACATACCAATTTAATACTTACGTTCTCCATGTTTACTTCCTGACTAGCAGTATCTTCTCCTCAACTTTTACAAATTTTTAGAAATTTAAGCATACAAAATATGCTTAAAATATCAAGTGAGTATTTTGCAACCACTCTACTTTAAGAATCTGCCAGGCCTACTCAGATCATGATTCTGAGATATTTTGCTTTGAAGCTTTGGGAACTGGGGAGTTCATTCATTCCTTTGGCCTCCTAGGCCATTGACTGCTATTAAGTAGACACATATTTCTTCTAATTAATCACCGTTATTTTGCAAGAATCCTCATTGCACTCTTGAATTGACCTCTGCCGCTTCTTATCAGCTCCAGCATATTTTAGGAATGAAGTGACCCCTCAGCCAACATGATATTCAGCAGTAATTGCTCTAGCTAAGAGAAGGCTCACTCCAGTCAGGACTGTGGTTGGCATTCAGATTGCTTAGGTGGCTCCAAAGTTTGACTTCCTCAACTGTGACTAACAGTATTTTATTTTATTCTATAGTGATGAGCTAATAACAGTTCTGTAGTCTATTTCTGTATCACCCCCAGTTCTCTGTAGATGACCAGTGCGCATTATGTATTTGGTTCAAATATATATAAGCCTAGTCCTTGACTTCAAGGAGTTTACAATCTATTTTGGAGAGAATAATTAATGACTCAATAATGTAAATTAACTAAAAATTCAGTGTAAAGTAGAGCTTCCAAAAATTGTACAGTAAGTGCCAAATGAATGGTAATTGTAAGAATTAAAGGAGGAGATCACCATGGTCTGAGGCATCAGAACTTTGCTAAGAAGCAAGAGGAAGTGAGCTAGCATTTATTAAGTACCAGCTGTTTGTCAAGCTCCAGGCTGTTTATTTTCTCATAGTTAGTCTTCAAATAGAATCCAAATTATTTATTTTTAAAAAATTTATTAGTATTTTTATTGGGATTGAATTAAGCCTATGAGTGCTTCCCAAATTCCAATATTCAGCCCAGTCTTCTAGAAGTATTGAACATCTCTATGTTTATTCAACTCTTTTGTACCACCTGGTAAAGTACTATACTTTCCTTCATATGTATCACATTTCTTACAAAGTTGTTTCTAGGTATTTTATGTGTTTAGCACTATTATGTATGGACGTTTTTCTATTACATGGCTATATGGTCTAAATGGATATTGTTGAAAAGCTTTTTGTTTTTTTAAATACAGTAAGTCTCCTACGTATGAATGAGTTCCATTCCAAGAGCATGTTCGTAAGTCCAATTTGTTCCTAAGTCCAATAAAGTTAGCCTAGGTACCCAACTAACACAATTGGCTATACAGTACTGTACTGTAATAGGTTTATAATACTTTTCACAGAAATAATACATAAAAAACAAACACAAAAAAATAAGGAAAATATTTTTAATCTTACAGTACAGTAACTTGAAAAGTACAGTAGTGTACAGTACAACAGCTGGCATACAGGGGCTGGCACTGAGTGAACAGGTTAGAAGAGTTACTGACTGGAGGGGGGAGAGGAGGTGGGAGATGGTAGAGCTGAAGGATCATCAGCAATAGGAGATGGAGGGCAAGGTGCAATTTCACTCATGCCTGACGTTGATGGCACAGGTTCTGGTTCCTTGCTGGAACCAGATGCACATTCGCATCTTTGAAAGCTCGCAACTTGAATGTTCGTATGTAGGGAACTTACTGTATATTGATCTTGTATCTGACCACAGTCATGAACCCTCCTCTTGATTCTTTTGTTTTGTTTTGTTTTTTTTGTCTGCGTTGGGTCTTCGTTGCTGCGCACAGGCTTTCTCTAGTTGCGGCGAGAGGAGGCTACTCTTCATTGCGGTGCGCAGGCTTCTCATTATGGTGACTTATCTTGTTGCGGAGCATGGGGCTCTAGGTGCCCGGGCTCCAGTAGTTGCAGCACACGGGCTTCAGTAGCTGTGGCGCGAGGGCTCAGTAGTTGTGGCTCGTGGGCTGTAGAGCACAGGTTCAGTAGTTGTGACACATGGGCTTAGTTGCTCCGTGGCATGTGGGATCTTCCTGGACCAGGGATCGAACCCATGTCCCCTGCATTGGTACGCAGATTCTTAACCACTGCACCACCAGGGAAGTCCCCTCCTCTTGATTCTAAGAGGGCTCATCATGAGAGAGTGTTTTGATTGTCTTGAAGTTTTTATGTTTAATAAAAGGCCATCTGAAAATAACAAATTTATCTTCCTCAACTATAGGTACACCTCTCCCTTCTATTTCATGACTGTTGCATTGCCTGGATCTTTCAGAACAGTAGTCAACAGTTTGGTAATATTTTATATCCTCTTATTTATAATTTTACTAGAAATGCCTCTAATTTAGTGATTCACAACATTTGGTATCCATTAGAGTGACCTGGGAGAAGACCCTCAGGCGTGTGTATTTGGGGTATAGGGGAGAAGAATCTCTACAAGTAAATTCTGAAGTACAACAGCTTTACTATTTTCACTACTAGTGTTTATTATTGTTATCATCATAGAATTTGTTTAAAATGTTTTTATACATTTGTACAATGTGTAAATAACAATGTACAAATACAGTGTACAAGGTATTAAACAGTATTTAATACAAGTGATATTATAGCACTTACTGAGTATCACTAAATTCCAGGTACTGTACTAAGCACTTAAAATGCATCACTTGAATTATGCTCACACTGACTCTATGTGGTAAGAAATTATAATGCCAATTTTATAGACAGAACCAAAGCAGAAAGATTAAGTAACTTAGTGAAAATCTCACAGGTAGAAAATGTATAGGCAGAATTTAAACCTAGCTCAGAATGATTACAGAGCACGTTACCCATAACTAAAATTGTTTATGGCTAAGTGTGATGATCAATGGTCATATTAAGGATGCTTCTCTCCCCAGTTTTATGAAATATACTTTAAAACTTTTACCTATTGCTTGCTTAGTATTCGTTGACATGATTTTTCTCCTTTGCCCTATTGATGTTATTCATTATAGGGATAGTTTTCCTAATATTAAATCACTTATTCATTCCTGGATAGTTTATCTGATTGCAGAGGAAAATTCTTTTAGATGCTGTTGAATTTGATTGGCTAGTATTTTATCTAGTATTCTTCTGTCTACATTGATTAGGGTCATTGATCCATAGGTAGGGTGTGTGTGTGTGTGTATGTAATAAGATTGGGTTTCAGGGTCATACTTCTTTCTTTAAAAAACAAAACTGTGTAGCTTTTCAGCTTTTCCTATGCTCTGAAACAAATTATGTGGCAGCAGACTGATGTGATGTAGTTTTCAACATTTGAAGGGATTCACCCATAAAGCCTCGTGGTCTCTTGACATGGTTTATAGATAATTCTTTAATAACTTATAAAATTTCTTCCATGGTGATTGATCTATGGGAAATCATTCCTTACAGGTGAAAAAGGTGTCATTGTTATTTTCTGAAACCTGCTCATTATTGAAGACTTGGAAAACATAAAATGTAGAGAGCAGCAGAAAAATAATCACCAGAGTCCCACCCCCGACATCCACTGCCATTACCATTAATGGATTTCTTTCCACTTTTTTCAAACTCACAATCTATTTTTTTTTATAAGTTTATTTATTTTTGGCTGCATTGGGTCTTCATTGCTGCACGCGGGCTTTCTCTAGTTGTGGCGAGCAGGGGCTACTCTTCGTTGCTGTGCGTGGGTTTCTCATTGCGGCAGCTTCTGTTGTGGAGCACAGGCTCCAGGCGTGTGGGCTTCAGTAATTGTGGCACGAGGGCTCAGTAGCTGTGGCTTGCAGGCTCTAGAGCACAGGCTCAGTAGTTGTGGTGCACGAACTTAGTTGCTCCGCGGCATGTGGGATCTCCCTGGACCAGGGCTCAAACCTGTGTCCCCTGCATTGGCAGGTGGATTCTTAACCACTGCGCCACCAAGGAAGCCCAAACTCACAATTTTTGAATTTATGCTGCACACTGAATTTTGTATCCTGTTCTTCTCAATTAACGTGATAGCATAAGCATTTTACTTTTATTATAAAGATTGTTTTTAAAATACTGAGTAATATTCCTTCATTTTCAGGGTACTCTATCTGGATTTAAGTTCTGCATGCTTGTTTAAAGATTGCATTCTAACTCAACTAGCTGTGGAACAAAGGAATAAAGGAATGATAATAAACAAATGAATCATTATTAAGAACCATCATGCTCAGGCTGTGAGTGCATGAGAGAGCCAGGGTAGATTTCTGTACCCTCCAATTTAACTCACTTGTATTTTAATATTAAATATTCAGTTCATTGATAATTGTGTCATTCTGCACTAGGAATAATCAGAGTGGAGAACGACTCCATTGGTGTAGGGAAATGAGGCAAGAGGATGCCTGGAAGAATGGGCAGCTTTATTGTGTTTTAAAGGACAAATAGAAATTTCTAGGACAATGGCAAATAGAACAGTCAGAGACATAGGGACGTGAAACAAGGAGGTGTTGGGGGAAATCAAGAGGGAAGGACAGGTGGTAGAAAGTAGGCCCAGAGAGGTGGGTGCTGTTAAGATCAATGAACAGCAACCTTCAGTAGCCAGCGATCTGGATACCAAGTGCAGCTTTACCCTCTAACTTAGCTGTTCCTATCAATGTCATCCCAGCCTGCAGATGCTGTCAAATTGCCAAGTTTTAAAAAATATTTTTTAAGAAGATACCTTTTTAATCCTGATATCCTCAAATTCTGATTTAGTAGATAATTATTTTCTGCTTAGTTGGCAGTAATTGGTTGATGTCTTTGTGTTCTCCCAGAAGCAGACCCTAAGACAAGGATTTGAGTACAAGTAATTTATTTGTGAAGTGATCCCAGAAGGTATTAGTAGGGGAGTGGGAAAGGCAGAAGGGGAAGTAAAGGCAGCCAACAGCATTACTGTTGTGGTCATCTGGAGCTTCATCCCACCTGGGAACTCTCAGAGTATAAAACATGACCCCCAGAGTCATCCCACCTGGGAAGCAAGGGAGCTGGGGTATGTATACACCACCTCCTGCCAATAATCCAGTCAAGGATTGCTGAGGAACAGTGTGGTTAGTTCCCAGCATGCTTGGCCTGCTATGTATGCAAGCAGAGTAGGCTCTGGAGGCCTGAGAAAGACCTCAGGTAAAGAGGGACAGATAGAAGTCAGGCCAGCATGCCCTGAAATAAGGCTCAAGGGGATAGAAGTGGGGTGCTGACAACTGGATGTTTTGTACTCTAGACGTAATATAATAAACTGAAATATTCTAGCTTGAGATGCTACATGAAGCTTCTATTTATTAGGAATTATAGGAGATGAAGCTGTTGGAGGGTAGAGTAGAGGTGATTAATTCAGCTTTAACCATGTTGAGTTTTTGGTGTATCAGGTAGAACTGTCTGCTGGATAGATATGGAGCTCAGAAAACAGGCTAGAGATGTAAATTTGGAGCATATAGGTTTCTAATTGGTAGTTAAAGCTATAGAACTATTCCTCCTAGCTTAGGTTATTATTCACAGATTTTATCAATCATTTTAGTTGTAATACAGTCATTGAAAAAAAATACAGGACTGCAACATTGTTTTAAAGACATACCTCCAGGTTGCCATTGATTATCCAGAACATATTTCTGTACTAAACCCATTCAGACAGCAGAAGAAATCCTGTCAAATTTCTAAATGAAGTTCAGATATATTATTTCTATCTCATTTCCCTGAAGTCCCAGATTAATAACCAGGTAAGAGGAGGGACCTCTGACTTCAGGAACAAACCATTAGCAAATCATATTTCTGTTTACAATTCTAGTCACAAAGTTATTTGTTCATAATTTTAAGTAATGCCTTTTGGCTTGATCCAGAGTCTTTGCATATGAATTGCATTCCAAGCCTGGCTCTCTTTTAAGTTTCTGTATATTGTTTTAAGAGCTTTGGCAAACTAAACATAGTTTCGATGAGCACGCTTTCTCAAGGAGGAAACTTTTAGGAAAAGCACCGATGATGATTTAATTTAGAAAATAAAAGTAAGCCAAAACAATCTTAATGAAGGTAACAACAGTTTCTCTTTCTCAGCACTCAGGTCTCAAGCTGTGACATAGTTAAAACAAGAGAAAGCATTTTGGGGTTTCATTGGAGAAATGGTCCCTGGGATGAAATTCTCCTTTGACCTGACTTCAAACAGAACAGAGCAACAGGATAGGGTTCTCCATGCTTTCAGTATGTATGTGATCGCTTCCTTGTTATGAATTGCTTTTAAATTATTCCGTTTGCTCCTGTTTACCTCATTATTCTTTGAGCATAAATCTTACCCTCAAATAATTTATGCATAAAGGAATCTGATAGAGGAACAGAACAGGCTCACCAAGTGTCTCTTGCTCATTACAAGTGAATAAATAAATAGGAATACCAAACAATCATTCTCATCAAAAGAATGTGGTGGGTTTTTTTTCCCTAGACATCTCTAATAATTACTAAGGGATTAGAGGAATCTAACCACTGTGAAACTTGGAAGGGGTCTATCAAAATCATCACAGTCAAATATCTGGGATTCAGCCTTGTTGACATTATTTTCTGCCATAATAAACCTTTTCATAATTAATTGGAGACTTTATGCTGTTGGGAGCTCAATTCTCTGGAGGTAGTGTGGGGTTGGGGTAAGGTGTGTTTATTGGGGGAGGGGGTGGTCATAGTAGAGCACTATTTTGTCATGACACGATTAGGGGAATTGATATAATCTTTCACCTTGAATTATCTGCTAATGCATGCTCACCCCAAGTTAATGATGAGCAAAAGAATGAATCTCATTGGCCCACGTGGGTGTTATGCATATACCTTTAGTCTTATTAGCACAGCACACCAACCAGCTAAGTATTCTCACTTCTGATAGCCTTCTTTCTCTTCTATCAGATCTAAGAGTCAAACGCCCAGTCCAATCCAGTCTCACTTTATTCCCATAAATTGATCACTCAGAGTCTCCCACGCTGGGAAAGGTACTAGCTCCTGACTCTTCTTTGGCATCCAGGGGCTCATCCTAGATAGTGAGCTGAGGGAGGGCAGAGGATGCTGGGTTTCATCCCAGCCTAAATACAAATTAATCCCATCTGAAGTTTAACCCCATTGTAGTAGATGTGTGCCCTTCTTCCCAGATCCCTCTTGAGAAATAAAAAGAAAATGTTCTCTGGGTGCTGGGAATGCGTGCTGAAGGCAGCCCTCGAGCCCTTTCTGGGAATTGCATTGGCTGAGGAGAACTGTCCCATCAAAGGTCACACCTCCTTCCTTGGGCAACCCACATGCAATTCAATGACTGATCGACATAAGGGTATGAAAGCCAAGCTCCCTACCCCAACTCAGGACAATTTGGGAAGACCACCCCAGCTCCAGAGCTCCCCACTGGGTCCCTCAGGGCTTGCACTGGGACTTCATTACAGCTAACGTCTCCCTCTGCCCAATTCTGTTTCCTTTCCCTCCCTCCCACAGGTGCTGTCCCTAGGAGCTTTCCCTGTTAAAAGCCCTGCGTGCTAATCTCCAGCTCAGAGCCTGTTCCCCAGAGACCCATTCAGTTCTGATGTGTGTACAGTAGCGTTATTTTATGTTATTTCATTGGTTATACCCCAACTTGTTCCAAAAAAGATTTAGTTCAGACAAAGTCTGATTAAGCAAAATCCAGTGGCTATTGCTGCCACTTTAGTGACTCGGCTTTTAGCTGATATACATATGGTAGATCATCACAATGAATGAGGGAGATGAGAAGGCTTTTAAAATAGAGATTCCCAGGCTCTCTTTCTTAATAGGACTCTCCAGTGAGGCCTGGAGATCTGTATTTTGTTCAAAGTCCCCCTGGTATTCTGAAGTGCAGTCTCATTTCAGAATCATGGCTCTAGCCCATGCTGGCATCCTGACTTACTATGGAGAACTCAAGGTACCAAGCCCCCAAAATGGTTCTTCCAGTGCCCTGACAGAAATGTGACAGTTATTAATAAGTTCAGGATGGATCACTTATGTTGTCCTCTTGGCTCCATGAGAAACATATCTCTGGGAAAGTTCCCAGGGTGTTTTTAGGTCTGCCCTCTAACAGATATTCAGATCTAGCCAACAACTGATACAAGCTCCAGACCTAGGAGCTCTAGTACCAGCTTGACTGTGCTGTGCTTAGAGGAAGAACACAATCCTTTGGCCACCAAAGAGGCTGGGGAGCTCGAGGATTTGGGCCCAGATATGCCAGCCACTGTGCTCCATGAGCTGAAAGACACGCACATGCTCTGGGAACTTTGGACAGCCTTGGGACAACTTATCAAGTTTGCCAACGTGAAGCTGCCTCTGGGAGCCGCTGGAGAGAGTGCTTGTGTATCGTACTAGGTCTTAAGAGCATACTTCATTCCCCAACACAAAAGCCTCGTCTTTTTGGTGAAGATCAGTCAAGTGCTTGGTTGGGTCAAATGCTTTCCCTGGTGTTCTTTGGAAAACTGTTGAAGTTTGCAGATTTCTTCAGGGCTCACCCAGGACTATTTCTCAAAATGATGGCACCCCCATCCTCCAATACCACCCCCACCACTGTCACCCCCTACTCTCACTTCTTTATCTGGTGCTCAGTGGCATAAGCGCGTTATCTTGGAAGCTATTAAATTAATCCTTTCTTAAGGAGACTTTGGAGACCTTTGGGAGTCAATTTCCAATGGTGGAATTTCAGTTATTCTGGCAGGACATGGGGAGATATTTTTTTTATCACAACATGAATTCCTAGTTCACCTTCAAATAGTACAGGAAAAGAGACTGCCTCCTGTGTCTAACTCTGAAGCTGTCCCAAGGAGGGTAGGAGGGCGTGCAGGGGACTGGCCTGGGACAGCCAAGAGAATTTACCTACCAGGTCTCCAGTACAGGAGTGCTTTAAGCAAGGGCGCAGCTGCTGTGCTTTGAAATCCATCACTGCATTTGCACTGAGGCCATGCTTTCCATGGGTTTCTCTTAGCTACAGACTGAGGGTGGCAGAGATCATAAGGCCAGCCCATTTCTGGAAGACACAGAACTCCTCTGCCAGGCCACTGGGGTTCAAGGCCCCACCAACAACCTTGCCGACCCTTCCTTAGACTGCGTGGTGGTCTGGGATGCTCTTTCTCTCCTCCTTTTCCACTGAGGAATCAGAGTTGCCTGGCGGTCTGACAGCTTTTTCAGAGTTCCCAGCTTTGCCCCGTTTTCTCTCACAGGCACTTCCTCTAATAAAATCCCTGCACATTTAATCCCTTCTTGGCTTCAGCTTTTCCAAAACCCAGATTAATGAACCAGTCTTCTGTCTTAGCTGCCAGTATTTGACTATTTACTAATTAACTCCTTCCACCTCCACCATCCCCCACCTCAGAAGAGTAAGAAACAATCCTTTCCATTGGGATAAAGGGTTTTAGAATCAGGAAGCCTCAGAGGAAACTTGGCATAAGAAATAGCAACTGCCAAATAAAATAAGATAATAATTAGAATAGCTTGAAATCTTAAAAAGAACATTCCTATCTATTATTAATTTAATTTTCCTAGCTACTCCAAAGAGGGAGGAACAGCTAGTGTTTATTGAGCACCTGGCACATGCCATGCACTTGCCTCACAATTTTCACAAGATGAATATGAGTGTCAACCCAGGTGAACAGATGAGGAATCTGAGGCATGGAATGGCAATGTAATTACTCCAAGGTAACACTGCTAGCAAGAGATGAGCCGGTATTCAAACACAGCATTGTTGGACCTCAAAATCTGTGAGATGCCCACTTGCTGGGGCTAAAATAAGAATTCCTACTCCAGCCTTTTGACTGTAGGATGGTGAAACTGTTAGTTGCCTCAGCAGCTAGACAAGCACTAGGGGTCATTTCCTGACCATGCTGATGAGCCAAGGGTGACCTCTCTGTGCTTTCCTAAGAGTCTCTGCACCAAACAATTGTGAAAATAGACTCCCAGAGGAGTCTAAACAAGAGCAAATGCTCTCGACTCCCTGTTGAGGAATTGCCAGGACTAATGGCAAAGCCTGGGAGAGCAAGAAGGAAGATGAGGAACAGCCTTGAATACATAGAAAGTCCAAGGCAAAACAGTGAACAGCGAAACCTTTCTCCAGAAGGCAAAGCAGAGCTGCATCCTCACTAATAACCTGCCCCATCACTCCTGACTCTGAGTCCCTTCCCTCTCATTTTGCCGGGATGGAAACTGGGATGTCATTCAAGGAGTTTGAGGTAGGGGGAATTTGGGAAGAGGCACACAATCTTAGTTGTCGTAGGCCCTGCTCCACCGTGGCGTGGCTCTGCTCGCTTCAGCAGGTGGAAGGTCTCATTCAGCCCAGTGGGAAGTTCTGTTCCCTGGAGAAACTGGCTTCTGGAGTTTTGGAGGAAGTTTAAATCCCCTTACCTAATTCAAGAGGTGATCAGGAATTTAGGAATGACTTCTGCCCTCTTTTTAAAGCCAAAATGTGTTTTGTAACAACAAAAAGATCATGTATAGACGCTGTTAGTATAGAAGAAGCTCTCTGGAAGATTCTACTTTTGCTATGACTAGAGAAGAACTTAGAAGAAAATTGTACCAAAGTCTTTTGCATTCTGGAATCCTTCCAACTCCCAGCATATCATACCGCTCTAGTCTAGAACAAGGATATGAATGTATATCCCCCAAAGTTAAACAAGTTGAGCACAAATCCCCAATTTTAGTTCTTTACTTATGTGTACATTTATTGATAAATTATATAAACATGCTATTATGATTTTCTAATATTTCAAGGCACAATATATGTAATTGCATCAAGGTTTATGTTTCATGGGAGTACGTATAAATCTGTATTTCAGATAGTCTTTTATCACTTCTAATTTTTTTAGCTGACCTCTGGTTTGATCTAATTAGATCATCACTGTTTATATCATATAAAAGGGCTTGCTCATTCAGGCGGTAGGAGTCTAAGCTGAGATATTTTCTTATTTTCCTTTGTACTTCATTAATACATAATATCTTCTGTGAGTTAGGTCTTCATCGGTCTCCTTTTTTTTCTATTTGTCTTGTGAGCACAGGCTCTGGCAGCTTTCATTCTGGGCTATCTTTTCAAGGATGTTTATATAGCAAACAGCCTTGAAACATAAAAATAGTGGCTCCCTCTAGAGCAGAGAACAGGTTTGTTTGCTGTCTAATACTATAAAGATAATGTCTTTCTCTGGGGCAAGAGTGTGGGCAGGTTTCTAGCAGTCCCTCTATAGAATATTTGGGCTTCCTTCATCAGACTTTGTTCAGCTGTGACACCCAGGCTGTCCACGTTGGCCCTGAGGGACTTGGGGCAAGGGGAGCTAGGACAGACATGCGGCTCATGCTGCCTGTTGTACTGTGAGTAGTCAAGTATTTTGTCTCTGACCCAGGAGTCTTCTGCCAGTTTCCATGAAATGTGGCAAACTAGCTTATTAGCTTGCAAGTAGAAAAACCTCAGACCCCACCACAATTTTTTACCTTATCTTTAATATTTTTTTTTTAAGTAGAGCAGGAATCCTTTTTAGTCATTTGTCTAGTTTACAAGGGTTAGTTTGGTTAAAACTCGATAATGTTGACAGCCCACCTCACTGCACACACAGTAATTCATCTCAACACACAGACTTGAAGGCCAGTGCAAGGGCCCCACTGCCCACCCATCCTTGTTGTGATGAGCCCGCCCGTTCCTTAAGACGGCTCGGGCTTCCCTGGTGGCGCAGTGGTTGAGAGTCCGCCTGCCGATGCAGGGGACACGGGTTCGTGTCCCAGTCCGGGAGGATCCCACATGCCGTGGAGCAGCTGGGCCCATGAGCCATGGCCGCTGAGCCTGCACGTCCAGAGCCTGTGCTCCGCAGCAGGAGAGGCCGCAGCGGTGAGAGGCCCGTGTACAACAAAAAAAAAAAAAAAAAAAAGACGGCTCGCCTGTCTCCCAGGTCACGTGGCACTGACACGCAGACTGAGAGAGGCCACAGGTCAACCAGTATTTTAAGTGTTTGTGAAGCTGTTTTCTTTCCTTTATAGTTAAAATACAAATATCAAAAGAAATCACTGTATCTTCTTCGCACACTACCAAAGGATAGATAACCTTGGCACCCCCTTGGGGACTACTGCTTCTGACTGTGTCTTCCTCACCATTACCTTAGTAGCCCTATGCTGTTTATGGAGCACCTAGGATGAAACAGCCCCTGAGCTAGCACTTCAAATGAAGTGTTTTATTTACATCATATGACATCTGAGCAATACCACATCTGTTCCATGTGTGAGTTAACTGTGGCTTAGATGCATTGAGTAACTTCTCATAAAACAAGCCTCTGTGGCCACAACCTGAGCTCTAGTACTGTCTCCATTTTGCAGATGGCAAAATGGAAGGTCAAGGTGACTGACTAGTACCTACCCAGCACCAGTTCCTGTGCATGGCAGTACCTTCCTTGTCAGGATGGCATAGGATATGCCCTCTAGTCTTTGCTGAATAACTGCAGTTATGAGCAAAACTTGATTAATTTCTACTTAATGAAGCCTCTCTTGTTCTGAAACAGTATTAGAAGAAGACATTTAAATATGCTGTTTGTTTTTGTGTCTTGAATACGAAGATTGGAATTTTGTTCCTTAAGGATTTTGGGGGAGAGAGGGTGGGCAGATTTGGGATAAGAGAGAGGCTTTGATTAGTTTAGGAAATGAAAGGATAGCCCATCAAGTGATTCTGTCACACTTAGGGCCATTTGCACGATTAAATACATACATGCATGGGAAACAATTAATCCAACTGGTTCCACGGTTAAGATATGATAAATTATCCTCCTCAACAGAGACTCCAGCAAGTCAGACACATCGGATCCGAGCTCTTGAGCACTGTCACACTTCACGCCTGCAGGTCTTTAGAAAGATTGATTATCCTGACATGCTCTGAGAAGACCACCATCGTGCTCCACTACTATTTTCCATGTTCTAAAAATGATATTTCAATTTAATAGAACTCAAGGAAACTTTCAAAAACTGCCAGGCAATCTCCTCCTCTGACGTTTTAGAGGGAAAATCATCTAAGCTTCCAGAAGTAGGAAGAATGCTTGTGTTTGTGTGGATGAGGAGGCAGGGAGATCAGCCGGGAAGCTGAAAGAAAGGGAAAGGGGGAGGCACAAGTTTCAACAGGAGTTTAAACAGATGTGGCAATTTGTGGTATATCCTAACCATGAAACACTGCTCAAATGCCCCATTTGTATTCTGTAGCAAAGTACTAGATGGAAATCTTTCCGGGAGTAACTAAATACATTTTTGCTGGAGGCTGCAAAGCCACGTGGCAGGGAAGGTTCCCGAGGATGGATGAGTGGTGGGAGGATCAGGAAGGTAGGCAAGAGAGGCAGGATTGGGGGTTGGGCAGCAGCAATAGGATTTCTGGAGTTAACTTATTTGCAAGTCTTTCTTACTTTCACATCCTTGAAAGCCCTGTGATGTTTCATTCACTAGCCAGTCCTGTCTGGGCCACCCCCAAGATGATTCTGGCTCATGCTCATTTTAGAGTTCATGACAGTGTGCTATAAATGCAGAAACAATGGAGACGCATCTATCGCCTGAGGCTGTGTCTCACAAGAGGTTGGCTGCATGTTTCTGGACCTTTTGTGGAGGAGGAAGCAGAACATGAATAAAGGTATCAAGAAAAACAAACCAACTCACCTGTAATCTAGGTAAACGTAAGTCAACAATTTTTCTTGACCACTGGTTAGGAAATTTAAAAATTTCCTTACTGTTAGAAAAGAGTCTTTTTCTATCCTTGATTATCTATCAAAACACCCCAGCCTTTAATTAGAGATGAGCATAGTGAGATCATAGGATTGGCATCTAGCTGAACCTCCTCATTTCATAGAAGAAACTTAAGCTCAGAGACATAAACGGTTTACCTGAGATCACACAGCACACCAGATCCAAAACCAGGTCTGGAACCTAGGGGCCAGTGTTAAGTATCAGCTCTCCTTTAAAATGCAAAATTTCCTGGAAGGATCAGAAATAAGTATTTTATATCTCCCTTGAAATGAGTTTTCCCCTTGGCAAGAGAAGGATAGACGGCTGAAAATCTTGCGGTTCTAGAGAGGTTGAGGGCATAGAAAGGGTCACAAGAACTCTGAAAGCAAACTGTTCTTTAATATCACTGTCCAGAAGCATGCAGTCCACACAGTCATTTTCTCAAAACTCTGCTGTCATTATGTCACTCTCCTGCTCAAAAATCCTCCACAGGCTCCATCATCACCTACAAAATAAAAACCAAACTCCTTAACTGCACAAAAACCAGCTTCAGCTTTCCTCCCTACCCCTCTCCTGTAATGATTTCACACTTGGTCAGGTACCTACTTTGTACTGGGCATTATGAAGACATTGGGGACACAGAAGTAATGGCCAAGCAAGATCCTTTCCCTCATAGGGCTCACACTCAGGAGGGGGGACAGTGACCAAGTAGAGAAAGGAATGGACAAAATACTTATGGCTTATGTTGACTTATGAGAATAGCAAACATGATGAAGTGACAAAAGTAGCTAATGATGGTGATAGAGGGGAGGGGGGAGGGAGTTCCTAACTACTTTATCTGGAAATGACATTTGAGCTAAGATCCAAAGGCACTGATGAGCCAGCCCTATGAAGAGCTAAGGAAAGAACTTTCTAGACAGAGGGAACTGTAGTTTCTCCAACCAAAAGGCTAGCTAGTGCTTACCTGTCTTCACTTGTTTGCTAATGCCGTTTGCACTGCTGGAAATAACTTTCCCCCACTTGCCTAGACTGGCCAGTCCCATTGGAAGCAATGCCTGTAAGAGTGGGCTCTGGGTTAGATGTGGTTGGTTCCCTATTCACCACCTTGGGCAAGTCACTTCACCTCTATGGGCCTTAGTTTCCTCATTTTTAAAGTGGAGATGATAATAAAACCAACCTTAGGGGGTTACTATGAAAATTAAATAGAATATTTCATATAAAACACTTAACATAGTAAAACACGCAAAAAGCAATAAATCTTGGTTATTATCTACTCTTCCAGACCCAGTTCAAATCATCTGAATACTTTGTGAACAATAGCAGCCCCAAAGTAGAATTTATTTTATTGGACTTTTTATGTTTCTGGACCTGAATACCCACCGACCCCCACTCCCCACAATTTTCCGTATCTATATTTTCTTGTATATTTTGTGTAGCTTTTTCATTAGCTATAATCGTGGCTGATCCTTAACATTGCCTTGCTCGTAATAAGTTATACTATATGTGTGTTCAAAGTACATACATATGGTTAGCTAAGGAAAGGGGAGAGTGGAGAGGCAATGCTCATCATAGGTTGTAGTCCTGGTTTTATTTGCCTGAGTGTGGTGGCCAGACCCTACGATAACACCCCCAGTTATCTGCTCCTGGTATTCATGCCATTGCATAAGCCTCCCTGCTTCACGGACAGGTGATACTTGTGATTTGCTTCTATTCAGTAAAATACGGCAAAGGTGATGGGATGTTGCTTCCATGACTAGGTTGTAAAAGGGTGACTTCCATCTTCCTAGCAGAGTCCCTCTCTCTCTCTTTCTCTGTCCCTACTGAATCATAATTAACAAATTAGTTTCAGGTGTACAAGGTATTTCTCTACATTATGAAATGGTCACTGTGATAAGAGCATCCATCACCATACAAAGTTGTTACAGTACTATTGACTAGATTTCCATGTGTACATTCATTACATCCCTGTGACTTATTTGTCTTAGAGCAGGAAGTCTGTACTTCTTAATCGCCTTTACCTATTGCATCCTTCCCTCCACCCCCACCTTTCCTTTGGCAACCACCAGTTTGTTCTCTGTACCTGTGAGTCTGTTTCTGTTTTGTTTTGCTTTGTTTGCTATTGGCTTTGTTTTTTAGATTCCACTTGTGAGATCATACAGCATTTGTCTTTCTCTGTCTGACTTATTACACTTAACATAATACTGTCAGGTCCATTCATGTTGCCTCAAATGGCAAGATTTTAATCTTTTTGAATTAGTGTTCTCATTTTCTTTGGATAAATACCCATAAGTGGAATTTCTGGATCATATGGTAGTTCTATTTTTAGTTTTTTAAGGAATTTCCATATCATTTTCCATAGTGGCTGCACCAGTTTACATTCCCACCGACAGTGCATGAGGGTTCCCTTTTCTCCACATCCCCTCCAAGTTGTTTCTCGTCTTTTTTTTTTTTTTTTTTTGCGGTATGCGGGCCTCCCACCGCCGTGGCCTCTCCCGCTGCGGAGCACAGGCTCCGGACATGCAGGCCCAGCGGCCACGGCCCATGGGCCCAGCTACTCCGCAGCATGCGGGATCCTCCCAGACCGGGGCATGAACCCGTGTCCCCTGCATCGGCAGGCAGACTCCCAACCACTGTGCCATCAGGGAAGCCCTGTTTCTCGTCTTTTTGATAATAGCCATTCTTCTAGGTGTGAGGTGATATTGCACTGTGGTTTTGATTTGCATTTCCTTGATGATTAGCGATGTTGAGCATCTTTTTATGTACCTGTTGGCCATCTGTATGTCTTCTTTGGAAAAATGTTTATTCAGGACCTCTATTTTTAGTTGGGTTGTTAGTTTTTTCTGATTTTGAATGGTATGAGTTCTTTATATATTTTGGTTATCAACCCCTTATTGGATATATTGTTTGCAAAAATCTTCTCCCATTCAGTAGGTTGCCTTTTTGTTTTGTCAGTGGTTTCATATGTTGTGCAAAAGCTTTTTATTTTGATGTAGTCCCATTTGTTTATTTTTGCTTTTGTTTCCCTTGCCTGAGGAGATATATTCAAAAAATGTTGCTAAGGTCAGTATCAAAGAGGTGACTGCCTGTGTTTTCTTCTAGGAATTTGATGATTTCAGGTCTAAAATTTGAGTCTTTAAACCATTTAATTTTTGTATATGGTGTAAGAAAGTGATTCAGTTTCTTTCTTATGTGTGTAGCTGTCCAGTTTTCTGAACACCATTTATTGAAGAAACTACCTTTTCCACATTGTATATTTTTGCCTCCGTTGTCATAGATTAATTGACCATATGAGTGTGGGTGTATTTGCTGACTCTCTATTCTGTTTTATCGATCTGTATGTCTGTTTTTTTTGTTGTTTGTTTTGGGGAGTTTGTTTTTGTTTTTGTCTTTTTTGCTTGTAGCATACTGTTTTGATTGCTATAGCTTTGAAGTATAGTTTCAAGTCTGAGAGCATGATACATCCAGGTTTGTTCTTTCTTGAGATTGCTTTGGCTATTCAGGGTCTTTTGTGGTTCCATACAAATTTTAGGATTATGTGTTTTAATTCTGTAGAGAATGCCATTGGTATTTTGATAGGGATTTCATTGAATCTGTAGGTTGCTCTGGGTACCATGAATATTTTAATGATATTGATTCTTCTAATCAATGAGCACAGTATAGCTTTCCATTTATTTGTGTACTTTTCAATTTTCTTTCCTCGATGTCTTATAGTTTTCAGAGTGAAGGTCTTTCACTTTCTTGGTTAAATTTATTCCTAAGTATTTTATGCTTTTTTGATGCAATTGAAATGGAACTGTTGTCTTCATTTGTCTTTCTGAAAATTCATTATGTGTATATTAGTTTATGCAACAGATTCCTGTATATTAACTTTGTAACCTGCAAATTTACTTAATTCATGTATTAGTTCTAATAGTTTTTTGGTGAAGTCTTCGGGGTTTTCTATATATAGTATCATGTTATCTGCAAATATTGACAGTTTTACTTCTTCCTTTCCAATCTGAATGCTTTTAATTTCTTTTTCTTGCCTAATGAGGTAGCTAGGACTTCCAATACTATGTTGAATAAAAGTGGTGAGGGTGGGCATCCTTGTCTTGTTCCTGCTCTTAAGGGAAAAGCTTTCAGCTTTTTACCATTGAGTATGATGTTAGCTGTGGGTTTGTCATAAATGGCCTTGCATCCCTGGAATGAATCCCACTTGATCATGGTGTATGATTCTTTTAATGTATTATTGAATTCAGTTTGCTAATATTTTGTTGAGGATTTTTTGCATCTATGTTCATCAGGGATATTGGCCTGCAATTTTCTTTTTTGTGTGGTGTCTTTTTCTGCTTTTGGTATTAGAGTAATTCTGCCTTGTAAAATAAGTTTGAAAGTATTCCTTCCTCTTCAGTTTTTTGGAATAATTTGAAAAGGATAGATATTAACTCTTCTTTCAATGTTTTGTGTAATTAACCTGTGAAGCCAACTGGACCTGGAATTTTTTTTGGGGGGGTTTGATTATCGATTCAATTTGGTTATTAGTAATCAGTCTATTCAGATTTCCTATGTCTTCATGATTCAGTCTTGGAAGATTGTATGTTTCTAGGAATTTAACCATTTATTCTAGCTTGTCTAATATGTTGGCATACAATTGTTTATAGTATTCTCTTATAATGTTTTGTATTTCTGTGGTGTTGGTTGTAACTTAATTTCTCCTCTTTCATTTTTGATTTTATTTATTTGGGCTCTTTTTTGTTGATGAGTCTGGCTTAAGGTTTATCAATTTTGTTTATCTTTTCAAAGAGCCAACTCTTAGTTTCATTGATACTTTCTTTTCTTTTAGTCTCTGTTTTATTTATTTCTGCTATAATCTTTATTATTTTCTTCCTTCTACTAATTTTGGGCTTTGCTTATTCTTCTTTTTCTAGTTCATTTAAATGTACTTTTAGATGGATAATTTGAGATTTTTCTTGTTTCCCCAAGGTAGGCCTGAATTGCTATGAACTTCCCTCTTAGAACTGTTTTTGTTGCATCCCACAGATTTTGGATATTTGTGTTCCCATTTTTATTTGTCTCAAGGTATTTTTTGATTTTCTCTTTGATTTCTTTGTTGATCCATTGGTTGTTTAGTAGCATGTTGTTTAGTTTCCACATGTTTGTGTTTTTTCCAGTTTTCTTCTTGTAGTTGATTTACTAGTCTTCATTGTGGTCAGAAAAGATGCTTGATATGACTTCAGTCTTCTTACATTTATTGAGACTTGTTTTGTGGCCTAGGATATGATCTATCTTGGAAATATTCCATGTGCACTTGAAAAGAATGTGTATTCTGCTGCTTTTGGATGGAATGTTCTATATATGTCTGTTAATTTCATCTAGTCTAATGTGTTACTTAAGACGAGTGTTTCCTTATTAATTTTCTGTCTGGATGATCTAACATTTGATGTAAGTGGGCTAAGTCCACTACTACTATTGTGCTGTTGTCTATTTTTCCATTTATCTCTGTTAATATTTGCTTTATATATTTAGGTCTTCCTATGTTTCGTACATATAGTTTTACAAATGTTTTATCCTCTTGTTGGACTGACCCCTTTGTCATTATGTAATGTACTTTCTTATCTTTTGTTACAGCCCCAGCTTTCTTTTCCATTTGCATGGATTATCTTTTTACATTCCTTCACTTTTAGTCTATATGTGTCTTTAGATCTGAGGTGAGTCTATTATAGGCTACATATAGATGGTTCTTTTTTTTTTTTTATCCATTTGACTACCCTATGTCTTTTGATTGGAATATTTGGTCCATTTACATCTGATGTAATTATTGATAGGTAAATACTTACTGCCATTTTATTAATTGTTGTCTGATTGTTTTTGTAGTTCTTCTCTGTTCCTGTCTTCTTTTCTTGGTTTCTTCCCTTGAGTTTTGATGGATTCCTTTAGTGTTATGTTTATATTCCTTTCTCTTTATTTTTTGTGTATCCATTGTAAGTTTTTGGTTTGTGGCTACCATAAGGAGATTCATATATATCAACCTGTATAAAAATATCCATCTATTTTAAGCTAATAGTCACTTCAGCTGATAGTTCAAAGGCATTCTAAAAGAACTACATTTTTACTCCCCATCACCATGTTTTATGTTTTTTATGTCATATTTTACATCTTTTTATTTTGTGCTTCCCTTAACTATTTACTGTAGTTACAGTTGATTGCAATACTTTTGTCTTCTAACTTTCACACTAGCTTTTTAAGTGCCTGATCCACTGCCTTTATTATATATTTGCCTTTACCAGTAAGATTTTCCCTTTCATATATATTTTTTGTATCTAGTCGTGGCTTTTTCTTATCTGCTTAAAGAAGACTTGTTAACATTTTTTGTAAAGCTGGTTTAGTGGTGATGAACTCCTTTAGTTTTTGCTTCTCAGGGAAACTCTCTCTCCTTCAATTCTGAATGATAACCTTGCCAGATAGAGTTTTTTAGGTTGTAAGTTTTTTTCTTTCATCACTTTAAATATATCCTGCCACTCCCTTCTGATCTGTAAAGTGTATGCTGAAAAGTCAGCTGTTAGTCTTATGGGGTTTCCCTTGTATATGATTAGTTATTTGTTTGTTTGTTCTTTTGCTGCCTTTAAAATTCTCTTTTTATCTTTAACTTTTGCCATTTTAATTATGATATGCCTTAGTGTGGATCTGTTTGGGTTCATCTTATTTGGAACCCTCTAGGCTTCCTGCACTGGATGTCTGTTTTTTTCCCAGGTTACAAAAGTTTTCAGCCATTATTTTTTCTAATGAATTTTCTGTCCCTTTCTCTCTTCTCCTTCTAGAACCCCTATAATGTGAATGTTAGTACATTTGATGTTATCTCAGAGGTCCCTTAAACTCTACTAATATTTTAAAATTCTTTTCTTTTTGCTGTTCTGTCTGGGTGATTTTCACTATTCTGTCTTCTAGGTAACTTATCTATTCCTTTGTATCATCTAATCTGCTGTTGATTCCCTGTAATATATATTTTTATTTTAGTTATTGTATGATTTAGTTCTGATTGGTTCTTTCTTATATTTTCTAAGTCTTTGTCAAAGTTCTCACTGAATTCCTCCATTCTTCTCTCACTGAGTTTGGTGAACATTCTTTTATTTTTAAGATTTATTTTTTATGTGGACCTTTAGGGGTTTTTTTTGAGGGCGGTTATTTTGTTCTTTCATTTGGAACATATTTCTCTATTTCGTCAGTCTGTTTAACTTCCGTTTTTTGTTTCTATGAATTAGGCAAAACAACTACTTCTCCTGGTCTTGAAGGAGTGGTCCTTGTATGGGAGCATCCCCTATGTAGACTGCTTGCACCTTGCAACTTTGGCAGGCCAGCTGGAGCTGGAGCAAGTGTGAGCAGGGGGCAGTCTCTAGGGAGTGCTGTGTCTGAGGCCATCCTGGCAGGGCAGCTGGGGCTGGAATGGGCCTAGACCAGGGTTATTCTCTGGAGAGTGCTTAGCTCGAGGCTGACTTGGCAAAGCAACTGTGTCTGGAGCTGACCCTGGTCAAGGTCAGTCCCTGGGTTGAGGCTACCTTGGTAGGGCAGCTGGAGCTGGAGCACGTTTGGGCCAAGGGGAGACCTGGGGGGACTCAAACAATAGCACTTACCAGTGCCTCTAACACTAGAGAGGGCTTCAGCAGTTCCCTGCTCATTTGCCAGAAGTCTAGGGTTAGTAAATGGATTTGCTTCTCATATAGTCTATGTGCCTTTTAAATAGCTGGGGTTTTCCACTGGTTCCAGGCCTGGGGAGTACTCCTTGGGGGCCCTCAGCAATATCCCTCTCTACTGTAGGTCACTGTGTCATGGGTAGGGTTCCTGTGAATACTGTGTCTCCATCTTTCCTACCCCTTTCTATGTGGTCTTTCTATGTGCAGTAGCTGTTCATTCAGCCCTCAAGTCTTCTTCAAGAGGAATTGCTTTGTATGTAAGTATAGTTTCAGTGTGTCCATAGCAGGAGGTGAGCTCAGGTTCTTACTCCCCCACCATCTTAGACCTCTCTCCCAGACTCTGAAGAAGCAAGTGACCACATTTTTGGGAGGCCTGGAGGCAAGGAATGGAGGGTGGCCTCTGGCCAACGGTGAACAGAGAAGTGATTCCTTCTAACAAGCAAGCAAGAGCTTGGAAGAGGGTCCATCTCCAGTTGAGCTTTCAGATGCAATGCAGCCGTGGCTGATACCTTGATTGCAACTGTGAGAGACCTTGAAGCAGAGGACCCAGATAAGCCACACCTGTATTTCTAGTTCACAGAAACAATGAAGTAATAAATGTGTGTTGTTCTGAGCCCTCATTAATAATTTGTAATAAGTTTGTAGTCATTTGTTATGCATTTTTTAGATAACACATACACTTGTAGAGTGATCTTGGAAAGATAACTTCATCTCTCTGAACTGTAGTCTCCTCATTAAGGACCTTCTTTGTGTTGGACACTAGAGTGGCCACCAGGTCTATAGCATCAGATGAGACAGTCCAGCTTCAGTCCCCATGGTCTATTGCTTTCACTCTGCTGGCTGCACACAGAAGTTAAGCAGTTCCAGGCCTTTCCATTAGAAGGTCAACCAAACCACTAGGTAGAGAGATGAAAACCTAAGCCATTCTTCAAGCTCTTAAGAAAGAAAATCATATCAAACAGATGGGAGCTTTCAACATAAACAGATGCACTTAGACTTTTGTTTTTAAAATTACTATGATTTTAAAATAAAGGCAAATGTGGTGCTCCTTCTAAGTAATGAATATATGACATGAAAGGCATTCTATAACGAAATCACATTCTATTTACCTCCAGCTCAGACTGGAAGCCTTTTTGCTTTTTCAAGAGAAAAACGTGATTGCAAGTATCATTCGATGCAAGGAATATCAGGACATTATCTTAGTGCTGGGGTCAGTTTTGGACTATAAAATTGTATCCCCATAAGAAGCCATTTTTCTTTCAACTAGCCTCGAACAGACTATGAGACCGTTGTTAGAAAGGAGGGCCCAGTGTCCTAACCCTGGACCCCTGAGCTCCCCTCCACCACACTTCCCATAGACACCACTTTCACACTTACCTACAAAATTTTTAACTCCACCTCTTGTCTTCTTCATTAGTACTCAGTGACCTATGTGAAATCATCCTTTGAAGGGACGAATAGCCCTTAAAAGAAATAAAACTTGTTTATCTTCTTTCAGGGCTAAGTAAAGGGCTTGAAACTAAATGGCCTGTTGGCCCTCCCTGGAAAGAAGATGCAGGTACTCTCTTTCTTCTTTGAGATACATATCCATATGCCCTCCTAACCCTTATAAAGAATGGGCAGAATGTGGTCCTTAAGAGTAAGACTCATTCACTGGGTCCATAGTCCTAGCTCAGCCACTTATAGCTGTGTGGCCTGTGGTAAATTATTTAACCTCTCTGGTCTCTGTTTTTTAAATGGAGACAAAAATAGCACCTACCTCATAGACATGATATAAAGTACTTAGAATGGTGCGTGGCACAGAGCAAGCACTCAGTAAATGTTAGCTATTACTATGATGTACTAAAAGGAACAAACAAACAAAAACAGTTGTCATTTCTGATTACATTGAGTTTGACCAGGACACAACTAGGAAAAACTAGAAAGATAGACATTTGTCGTCCACGTTTTGCATTTTTTATTCAGATTCTCCTTTACTGCTGTCATTTGCCAGTTCCCTTCCTCTGTTCCCTTCTTGGCCAAAGCCTCTTGGGGCAATACCCCATCTGGGGCCCCCTCCCCCGAGCCTCAGATTTTACTGTCCCACTTCCTTCCTCATCACATCTCTCCTCTCCCTTGTCCTTGTCCCTAGGGCTTTTGCTAGCATCTGATAAACTAATTTGTGCCAAAATGTTAATCACTCTTGGTTTAAATAAATTGTTTCACTTTTTAAAAAATACCTCCACACCATGCACATGAGATACATAATAAATCCGCATTTGTAACAAGATCCTTCACCACCCCCGTGATTTCAGCTCAGTAGAGAAAGGGGGGATTTAGTCTAGAAAAACATCCCCACCCCTATCAGGGTCTCATCCCCAGTCCCTCATGACATTGAGAATCACAGCAAGTGCTGCCTCCCAGATTTGTCTTTTGGCAGATACTTTCAATGACTTAATCCAAATAATATCTGATAATGAAAATTTAAGGTTCTATAGCAGAGCGATCTTTAAAGCCTATCGGGGTTGTTGGGTGGGGACTCAGGAGAAGGCATATTTGACCACATTTCTAATCACAAATGTAATCTGTTCTCTTCATCCATCTCTAAAAAAACCAAGTAACTGTGGTTTCTTAGGCTGATTTTCCTCTGGCTTTCAAATACAATGTTAGACTAGCTCTCCAAGGCCATCCTCTACTAGTGTGTTTAGAGGTGGCCCTGGGAAAGGGGCAACAACTTTGTTTAGAGGTAGGAATGCTTTGGAAATTCTGCTTTCTACTTATTCAAGGCAATATATTAACTGTTTAATAGGGGAACCCTTCTTGTTGCTGAGGGCCGTAGCTGGCCCGAAGGGCAGGGTTAGCTGGGAAAGGTAGCTATCCCTTTCTGCTTCTATCCCTTAGGCCAACCAGGGCACAGTGACTACCTACACCTGGTACTGGTGTCCTAGCCCAGGAAGTCCTTGATGTCCCCAGTTCCCAATCTTCATTGGATGACCCTAAGAAGAAACTTTCTCCAGGAGGAGATATACCTTATGCTGTAGTGTTCATTCAGCTTGTCAGGGGAAAAGACAGTTGGTCAGATCAAATTCCAAGTATTTAATTCTGTCTCTGTAAAACCCTCTAAGAAGTTTAATATTTTGGCATCAGAGTGAAGTCTTCCAACTTGATCTGGGTAATGGTACATGGATGTTGCTTTAAGATATCCTGTAAATGGTACTCTGTGTGTGTGTGTGTGTGTGTGTGTGTGTGTATGGATCTGCTAGAACAGTGGCTCTCAAACATTGCCATATATTAGAATCAGGCTGCACCCCAGACCAATTAAATGAGAATCCCTCAGGCATTGGGTTTTTTTTTTTTCTTTCTTTCTTTCTTTTTTTTTTTTTTTGGCTGTCTCGGGTCTTGGTTGTGGCACATGGGGTCTTCGTTGCGGCGCTCGGGCTTCTCCCTAGTTGTGGCGCGTGGATTTTTCTCTCTCTAATTGTGGCACACAGGCTCCAGAGCACGTTGGCTCTGTAGTTTGTGGCATGCGGGCTCTCTCGTTGAGGCGTGTGAGCTCAGTAGTTGTGGCGCACGGGGTTAGTTGCCCTGTGGCATATGGGATCTTAGTTCCCCAACCAGGGATGGAACCGGGGTCCCCTGCATTGGAAGGCAGGTTCTTTACCATTGGACAACCAGGGAAGTCCCAGGCATTGGTATTTTTAATTTTCCCAGTTGGTTCCAGTATGTCGCCAGTTTGAGAACCAGAGCGCTAGAAGAGAAAGATCTCTTGAAAAAAACAGAACAAAACAAAACAAAAAGATTTCAGCCCCAGTGAAGGCTTATCTCTAAGATCCTTTTTTATGGCTCTAGTTTCTATGAATAAATAAATATTTGTTGGTTTACAAAAAGAAAAATGCATCTGCCAGACTATTTTCTTCCACCTGACAGTTACAAAAGTATGAACAAACAAACAAAAATCTTTTGGTTCAGAAAACTCAGTCCCTAGACTGGAAACTTTGAGACTGGTCAAACACAATTCTGAGAATTTCCCAGTTTTCCGACAGGCTGGCCCTGTCTAGTCTCATGCAGATATTCTTAGATGTACATTTGATTTCTCCAGGGAAAGTGCCCTACCCTGGACAAGAAAAGACTAAAAACTAGAGGCCAGGTTGAAACCAAATTCCCTGGCTAAGTGTTGAGTCCTGCTTGTTGCATGTGGTAGGGGTGTGGGACTCAATCTCAGCTGCTGGAGGGATCATTAATTTCAATTAGGTGGAAAATCTTTGGAGCAGGTTGCTCCAGTGGCAGTCATTTCAGGATGTCCTGCTAGCATGGTAGGTTTTATTGTTTTTTTTTTCTCCAAAGGATACTGCTAATGGAGTTTAAGGTCCTTTCATCTCAACAGAAGCTTTATTAAGTCTCCTCACGTCTGTAAGTACCTGTAGCTGCCCTGTTCCCTCTTAATTCATTTTCTGTGCCACATTCAAGAGTATTTGGAATCGCTACAAGAACAAATAAACCTCTGAACTCTGATACATGTGTAATCTGCCAAGGTCCACCCCGCAACTCCAGACTGTCCCCAAGCACGGCTGAAACAACATCAAAAAGCATCAGTGTTTCCTGTAATCCATTTGCCAAAGACAATGCACCAGACGTGTCACGTTTCCTATTTCAGCTGTGCCCGGCATTGCTTTCCCTCCGGTATCTGGGGCAAGGGGTCAAGGGAGACTCTCAAGGTGACAGATTTGTTAAAGAAAAAAAAAAATTCAGTCACTTTAGCCCCTAGGGCTCAACACTAACCACTCCTTATCTGTTTTCCTTTCTCTTTATTTTTACTCTGTGGATGAGTGCAGACTTGGTGTACAGCAGATAGCACAACTGAAAGTTCTTACATGCACCAGCCGTGCAACCTTGGGCCTCAGTGGCTGCCTCTGTGAAACAGATAATTCCTTAGCACACTCAGAATTTCTCTGATTCTATTCTAATAAGGATACAAAGGAAAAATGTGTTTATTTCTATCGCCGCAGGCACCCTTCTGACTCAGCTCCCTCTTCACAGCAAGTTTGTGGCCCTAAAGATATGCAGACAGTTTTCCAAATACTGGACAGAGGCTCCCGCAGTTTATCAGGGAAGCAGGGAGACCAAAGACTTGATAGATGTGTGCAATGCGCCTTTCCCTCTTTCTGTGTAAACTACCAGGAACCAGAAAGGCTGGGGACGCATGTCCCTCTCATAATTACTTAGGAAGGAGTGTCATAGCCTCAAGCATAATTAACAGCATTTAAATTCATTCTCTCTTTTTAGGTTGTTCACATACATGCCGTTGCAAGAATGAGCACAGCATTATGGTGTGTTAACTTTTTAAAATGAGGCCAAAGATGTTGAACTCTGGCCATTCCCATAAGGCACCATGTTCTCAGCTTAAACGCAGGTTGGGGGAAAGCATTCTGTGGCTGCGATGATGATGTATAGGCCTGCTCTGGTATTATGCTCCCCAAATGAGATACAAACAGCATTTAGCTATGCTTATCCGAAGGAACGCCCACTCATTGTGTGACCAGCAGGGAAAGATTCCACAAATAAACCACCCACTGACAAGTTACACAGTAGACATGAGACTGTGATGGCACATCTGTGGGCTTGCCCTCTCTCTCTCTCCCATCCTCCTGATCCCTGGACCAGCGCCTCTCGCTACCTACCATGGCAGTCATACTCACCCTCTCCAGCCCAAATTTTAACGAAGAGAAAATAAATGTTCCTGTGTATTTGCTTGTGAAAGACACTGCATGTTATTCCCTAAAGTGGAATGTGGCGATCTCCTTTCTCAAAATGTTTTCAACTCTCATGAATACTGTGCAAAGACACATACCTATACACATGCACCTGCACATATTGACTTTAGAGAAGCAAGTAGTTCTGTCTGTCTTTTAATTTCATACTTGGTGGTAATGAGTTTTTTCAACCAACTGACATTGGTTGAAATTTAGGGCATCCTGCTTTCGTATACATTATTCCTCACTTCTAAAATATTCATAACCACTTAAAGATGATTTATAGATGTATATCTAGAATTGTATCCTGATAATAAGAGCTTTACATATTTTTATTTCTCAGAGTGTAGGTATGTTTGGTGGCAATTGGAGACTAAAATGTAGTAAAAATATATAGTGTTAATTATGTAATATAAATATACATGTAATATATATATAAATATACATATTGGCCAAAGTTCTACAATGAGAGATACCATGTCAAAAAGCGGTAAACTGTCAGGAATCTATGAATATAAATAGTTTTTAGCAATAGCATATTATCAAGGCATTCTTAACTACATTTGGCATTTTTGGAGCAAGAAAAATGCTGGGGTTTCATTAAACTGCAGTGCAAAGGAAATGGAGAATTTGGATTCTATATGGGAATGTCCTTGAAATGAATAGATTGCACAGAAAAGCTGAAAGGTATGTTCATGCAAAATCACACTCCCTCACCCCTGCAAATCTCAATTCATTTTTAAGTGCCCAGAAGTTAACAGAAAAAATGTGGTAAATAATTAAGAGTATGTTTAAATGTCATATACAATATTATTCATGATGAAAGTGAAGTTCATGAAACATTCATTTGTTTTCTTACTCGTGTAAAATAGCAAGATCAAATAGAGTGAAAAACTCTATTTTTATGATTTATCTCAGCTATGTACATTGTTATTTGATCCTAGGAAAATTCCAGATGATGTTTAGTGATTTACTGCTAGAAAAATATAATTTTTTCAACCATGTAAGGTAAAGGTATATAGCAAATTGAAATTATAAATGATTCTTATTATGAAACACCAAGGCAATATTTTTACTGTATTTTGGGTGCCAGGATATCACCCCAGGTGCCTCATTGAAGCCAGCCAATCTGTGCTGTTCTCAGAAAAGAAGAATGCATTTCTGGGAAATTCGCCATTTGAAATTCCAATGGTTGCTTATCCCCTTCTTAGGCTAATGGTGCCAGTTGCTAAGAAAACGGGACTTCTTGGCTGGCCAGAGGACGTAGCTCTTTCTCTGTGTTGCTGCAGGATCAGGAATCAACTTTGAGACACTCATTGTCCTGGAAAATTAGTGTATTGTGAGCTTTCTCAAACCTGGCATCTGAGAGTATAATCCGTATTGCTTGTTTTTTGATCCCAGGGAAGGTGCTGATAACTGTTTTGAAGTCAGTGTGTGCTAGCTCCCAAGATGCTCATATTGTAAAAAAACTGAGATCTGGCTGGCTCATAGGAAGACTTAGGGGAAGAATTTCCTAAGACAGAGCCAAAGAAGAGGGGCTGGCTGCAGCTTTTAGTCATATTTTAACACCTCCCCCTCAGTGTTCTTTCTCTCTCAACCCTAATGGTAAAGTACATTAATTAAGGGCTATGCTCTTGTATGTTCTCTGTCTCTTTATGCTCTCTTGGGCTCTGTGCTGGACCCCTGATGGTGATGCTAAAAATCACTGTTAGGACAGGGTCTCTTCATTTTTGTGCCTGCACGGGATGCCAGATTTGGCCAGAAACAAAATGGCTCACTTTCTCAAGGCGAGACTCCATTATAAGCAACAGTTAGGCTACTGGAAGTCGTAGTCAGATCTGTGGACACCATCTTGACTCAAGTTTTCTCTATCACACAAGACCTAATTCTCATTTATGAACTATATTCTTTCTCCAAACCCTCTTGAGTGTGAAATGCAAAGCCTTTCTATCTAGGATTACTGGAGCAGAGTATGCGAGATGGAAGAAGTTGAGTTAAAGGGAGAAGGGTTCTAAAGGAAGCTAGTGATTTAGAAAGATCTGTGGAGTGAATGGTAAAGGAAAGCAGGGTAAACCAGCATTCTCTACCTAAGCAATTGGTTTACTCATTGGTATAACTTGCTGATTATAAACTCTGACCTGCTCCCTGACTGCCATTAACATCCTCCCCTCCTTGTGGCAATGATGCTTGTCCCCTCTACCCTTCTTCTTTCTTCACAAAAATAATAATACAAATGTTATCATAAATAACCACTTATTATCTGTTATGTGCCAGGCCACATAGGTATGCTATTAACAATCCCTGCATAGGCCGTTCAAGGGAAGTTAAACTTTCCTCTTTTTACAGGTAAGAAGATCGGGAGTAAGAGAAGTTAAATAACTTACCTAAGACCACAGGGCTAGTAGGTGGCATAGCTGATTTCCAGTCAAGTCAGTTTCAAATCCAGTCTGTCTGACCAGCCTGCAATCTTAACCATGATACAATACTCCTGCCTCTTAGGGGTATAGATAAAACCCTCTTCATTCTTGCTTCCTCTCTCCATCTCTCCTCAATAGCAACAGCTCAGGATCCTCCCCAAACCTGAAGCCCCAAATCCAGGTCTGTTTGATGCCAGAGCCTCACCATTTTCCACCAAACTAACACTGTCCACTACAGTAGCCACTAGCCACTTGTGGCTATTGAGTACTTAGAATATGGCTACTCCAAATTAAGATGTGTTCAAAGCGTAAAAAACACACAGATTTTGAAGTCTTAGAATGAAACAAAGAAGGTAAAATATCTCAATAATAATTTTGTATTGATTTTGTGTTGAAACTATTTTTAATATGTTGGATTAAATAAAATATATTATTCAAATGAATATTATCCACTTCTTTTTACCTTTTATAGCATGACTCCTAGACAGTCTAAAGTTACACAGGAGGTTCACACTGTTTTTCCATTGGGCAGTGCTGCATGAGACCAGACAGCATCTGCACAGAAGGGTGTAGTGAGAAGCACTACCAACCTGCTCCGGGAACTTTACTGTCTCTATTGCTCCAAGCCCTCATCTCCCTGCCCCAGTATTTCAAAAGTAATTGCTCACCACTAAATGATTGGGGAACCCTGGCATATCATAGAATCTCCAGGTTAGGAGAAAACTTACAAATCATCCTGCCTAAACCACCCTCGTAGTACTTTTATAATCCCTGTTTTGGCACAGACGTTGTGGAGATTATGTTGCTGTTCCAAAGATTCACTGCCCTTTATGCTTCCGTGCCCATTGATGCCAAGCTTGGCCAGAGGACTTGTAGTGCCCCTCCCTGAGGAAGGACTATACATCCTCACCCTTTTAAACTCAGGAGTGTCCATGGACTTGCTTTGGTCAATGAAGTATGAGCACAAACGTCCCTTCTGAGCCGTGGCTTTAAAAACAACTCATGGTTTGTCATGACTCTTTTTCCTCTGACACGAGACCTGCAGTGTCCCTGGTAAAGGCTGCTCTGTCAGCCTGGGCCTCCAAGGGAGAATGACGAAGGGAATATTCACAACAACCATGGTGGACATTTTAACCTGAGTGAAAAATAAGCCTGAGTTGTTGCAAACCACTGAGGTTTGGGGAGTCTTTGTTACTGTATCAAAAGGTACAGATGCTATCCCCACCACATCCTCACACAATTATATTTGAAACCCTTCAGTGACAAAAATTGTAACTACTACCACAGGCAGAGCATCTAATCTTTGGATAGCCCTGGCTGCTAGGAAGCTCTTCTTCATATGGTATCAAGATCTGCTTCCTGGGACAGACTTCTTCCTGTGCAACAGAATGGGCTTCCTTCCAGCTGTCTGCATGAGTGAGGGAGTAGCAAGCTGAACCAGGGTCTTGGCTGAGATCAGACACCGGCAAAAGCAGAAGAGGTCACTGTGGGTCCCTCCATAGAGTCAGTAGACTTGGAGGTGAGCCAAGGAACCCTGTATACAGCAAGAGGGGAGAACACGACAGGCTGAGCCCCAGAGACAGGTGAGCTCTGAGCCATGGGGCAGATGAAGAGGAAAAGCCAGGGAGAGTAGGAAATCCAGGCGTCTGCTAGAAGTTGTCAGAATGGCATTGTGGCATGACAAGCTGGCTTATGAACACTCTGCCCACCAGGCAGGCGCTGGCAGTATGAGGGACCCCAAACTCTGAACCTGTCATTGCCATCCTCAATCGTCTACCTACTGGCTTCACCCTTGGACCCACAACGTAAGGTTTTCTCCTTCTGCCACACAACAGCTCTCCATATATTTGTAGACAATTTCATTTTGTTGCCTGAGCAGACTAACATCGATGCTTTGTAATTTAGCTAGAAGTGTGGGGAAGTGGTTCTGAATTTGTATTTCAGAGTCAAGTTAGATCTGGGTTCAAATCCTGACCCCATCAATTAATAGCTATATGACCTTCAGCAATTTTCTAACCTCTATAAACCTCATTTATCTACAAAATAAGTATGTTTTACAATATCCCACTTTGAAAGGCTGTTGTTTTGAGGATTCAGTGAAATAATACAAAATGCTTTCTACTGTATCTGCCCTTCAATAAATGGTAGTTATATATTTTTCTCTCTTAAAACCAAAGGAAAAAAATTTTATATGGTAGTAAACATATTTTTTGTCTCTTAAAACCAAAGGAAAAATAAAAAACATCCATCATAAGATGGCAACCACACTGATAACACACACCATACTTTTAAGGACTCATTTAGAGTCTTGCAGAATGCTCAGTAATTATATTAGTCCTTGTATTTTAGGACAGAATCATCTGCTATTGAAATTTTGCCCCATGAACCCTTAAAGGTTCATTTGAGGTAATTCAGAAAAAGGATGCATTCCTTATTTCTGTTTGTGTCCTATTTTCTGTTGTATTTCCTTATCTAATTTCTCCCCTTCTGTTCTATTGAAGTCAGTGCTGAGAATCAGCACCTTACAAGAGCATTACAGCAAGGGAGTGTAGGAATTCCACAGCCAATTTCATATAAATATTTGAAAGCACAAGAGAAGCAAGAGGGAAAGAAAACACTTATCATGCAGTATGCAGTCATAAAAGCATCAGAAATGCTGCAACAGAACTGGCCCAGCCAACCAGCCAGCTCAAGATCTGTCCCTGGCACCCAAGGTTGTCCTTCCCTATGTCACCTTGAAAAGTTTGGTTCTGCTGCAAACAACTTTGCTTCTTCTGAATATGTTGTTAAGCCCATTAACAGAGCATAATATATAGATTGTAAAAATTCCTACCTGAGTGTGTGTGTGTGTGTGTGTGTGTATGTGGAGAGAGAGGGAGCAAGAAAGGGGGGAGGAAGGGAGGGAGGGAAAAAAGAAGGAAAGAAAATAAATAAGAAAATCTACTGGACCTCTTGAAATCACTATTCGTTTTTTGAACTTACATTCTACTTTTCTCCCGGTCTTCTTCAGTCCTGTGAGCAGGAAGCTGGGTTGTTTATTCCTTTAGTCACTTCAGATGACCTTCTCCAACCTTCTCCAGGGGCTTACATTTTATTGAGGGCCAATAACCAGAAGTGCTCTGGGTGATAGGGCACAGTGAGGTACTTGATTTCCCCTATCAGAAGTGAATTCCCTTGATGATATTCAGGATGCAGACCTTCTGAGCCCTACTATAGTCATCTCACAGCTCCAGTCTATAATAATTTGTGTACAAATTATACATATCTACAAATGATACAGAGACAAATAATGCAAACTTGGGTTCCAAAGGTAGTCTGAGGATTTCATATTTACATAATCCATTTTGCAGTATTTTTCCAAATTTCCAACCCAATTCAAAGTGTCGCAGTTATCACAATTTGTTAATGGAAGTATTCCCCAATTACATTATGCTTACTTACCTTCGGGGGTACAATAAAATAAACTGCCTACATTTTTGTAAAATTAGGGTTTTAAATTCCCTTGTACCACCCTCAATTAGCGCATTTTCTGTCTTTATTCTTTAGCAGACTTCAAAACTCTAATACCTGTATATCATGAGTGGGGGATTTTGAAAAGGCACTCATGAGTCTCAACTTTTGAGTAGTCATTGTGATCAATTGGATGTGACCAGTAAACCTTCTCCCAACTTCCTATCAAAATGCTCCAAAAATACATTAAAAAGATAGAAACTGGTGACAGAATTATCAACTAAACTTGCCATGGTCAGGGATTTACATTAACTGAATCGCTGATGATTATGAGTTGAGAAGCTCATTGTAGGACTACATGTCACAAACTACACACCCCACCCTGTGAACCACAGCAGGCCAGATACTTGCTAAGAAGGCTGGACTCACACCCACCGTCCAGGCTTAACCAGCACTGTTCTACTGAGGAAAATAGGAAGTGCAACCCTATTAAACACTGACTTCCAAGCCCAGGGCCCTACCCTTCCTTGCCCATATCAGCTGTTTTTCTACATACATTCAGTCACTGTAACTCAGTTTGCAATACACCATGAATAACTCTTAGTTGTCAGAGGAAAAATATCACAGACAGAAGTAAAGGCAGGAAGAGATTTGTGAATGGTGGATGTTCTTTCGAACTGTGTCTGATTTTCCATGTCATGTCAAAAAAGCAAATATCAGATCAAGGTTCAACCAAACATGCCCATACTGGAAGAAGCATGTCTGTGGCAAACTGAGCAAGGGCACTGCATGTCAAACTGAACCAAGAAGCAGGAGCTGCCAGTACCCAAGTGAGCAGCAGGGACGTCTAAGACCTAAGGTTGCCATCTTTTTTGTTGATGAAACAGTAGCCCTAGAGAGCATTTTCTCTCTTTAAGGATGATAAAGCATGGCTAGCTGGCTGGCTGGATGGATGGATGGCTGGCTGGCTGGATAGATGGATGGATGGATGGATAAGAGGGAGGGAGGGAGAAAGAAAGGATGGAAGGGAGGGAGGGAGGGTAGAAAAAACATATAGCATGGGAATATAGGTATAGGTGTAGATATAGATTATAGGTACAGAAACATACGTAGATATAAATATGTCCGTGCACATGAACCAATAGCAAAACATAAAATAAAGGGATATTCTTGAGACTTGGAGGAAGATACTAACTTTAAAAATGATTTTCTGAAACTAAAATTAAAATCTTACATTTCTCTGATTTCCTCAAAGATACAGGAGGACGTGACTTCTTTGAAACACGATCAGGTTGTCATACAGAAAATGACTAAGATGAGGACAAATATGCCAGAATGTTCTGGTCAAAACAAGAGACGACTATAGAGCAATCCAAATTTCAATATCAGCTTAAAAAATTCTCATTGGAAGCCACAAAGCACAGCAATGAGACTGCAGAAGTAAATTGACTCAGTGATGTAGAGACAAATATAAGTCAATCAGTCATCCAGAGTACATATAGAAAGTCTAGGATAAAGATCAATGAGTTAAAAGCTGTTCAATAGGAGGTCAGAAACTGGCTTTACAATTAAAAAATTACAAGTAATTTTGAGGATTAAACCAAAGCAGTAGAAACAGAAATAATAATCAAAGATATAATAGAAGGTGATTTTTCTGTGCTAAACAATGAATTAAAATAACTTAAATCAAACAAACAGAAAATGATGTTTATGAATTTTGAAAATGAGGAAAAACTCATACACATCAAGTAGAAGAGATACCTATAAATCAGATTGACCTCAGACTTCACCTGCAAACAAAACAAACAAAAAAGCAAAAAACAATGGAGGGAGGGAGGGAGACATAAGAGGGCAGAGATATGGGGATATATGTATATGTATAACTGATTCACTTTGTTATAAAGCAGAAACTAACACACCATTGTAAAGCAATTATGATGTTAAAAATAAACCAATGGAAAAATGCCTATATATTTTTAAAAAGGAAAGTTTGTGATACATTTCTAAACCTAGAATGCTGATATTTATATGTGACAGCAATAGAAAGAAAATTCTAGGGATACCTCAACAGATATATCAACAGATAAAACACACCACTTATATCAAAATTAGAAACTCAAGAATTGGGAAGTTATAGAACAAGAAATAATAGTGCTGGGCATTGAAACAACTTAAATACTATAAGGGGAACAAGTGCTCTCAATATGTGTCCATATTTTTGAAATTTTTAAACAGGTTATTAGTCCCACTTCTGATCTCCTGAATCAGAATCTTTGAGAGATGGAGCCTGGACATTTGTGTTTTTCAAGAGCTCCACAAAGGACTGTGATATGCAGCCAATTTGAGAATCATTGTGATAAATGGACAATATCTTTGCTTGAATTTGCCTTCTTAATGAATAAAGTCAAATTTTTATCTATTTATTAACTATTTTTATTTCTTCTTTTGTGAATTATCTGTGTCATTGTTTCTCTGAATATAGCAATATTTTTCTTACAGTTTTGAAAATGTGTATATGTTAAGAACATTAAGCATTTGTCATAAATGCTGCACATGTTTTTCACAGTTTATCATTGCCTTGGACTTTGTTAAAAAGTCTATCTAGTCATTCACATTCACAGACATGGATTTTAACTTTTCTGGACTCTCTGGGTCGCTATAATTTTTAAATTGTTGCATGTCTTTCCTGTGTGTCTGGTATTCATACATCAAGAAAAATGAATAAGGAAAATATGCACATCTCTAGGACAGCCATAACACTATGCATAGGGAAAATACATTATGTGGTAGAAACAGTCAAAAGTAAATGGGACAGATTCTTTCAAAGGTTGCACTGCCTCCTTCCCTCCTGTTTCAGGACCATGAGAATTTTGGAGGGCTTCTTCATCCAAAGAACCCCCACGGCTTCTCTAGGAGACCCCAGTTGACCAAAAGTAACTGAAACCTCAGAAAGCAAAACCCTGGATAAAGGGAGACTACCGCATTTCCATATTGCCCTTGTACTTTAATAAAAATAATACTCCAGTCATTATCACCATCATTAATTAATCTTTAGTGATCATTAATGTGGTGCTTCACATAAGGTGCCGTTAAAACACCTGCTTCGTAGAGGGCAGACAACAGAAGCAAGAAGAACTACTATCCTGCAGCCTGTGGAACAAAAACCACATTCACAGAAAGATAGACAAGATGAAAAGGCAGAGGGCTATGTACCAGATGAAGGAACAAGATAAAACCCCAGAAAAACAACTAAATGAAGTGGAGATAGGCAACCTTCCAGAAAAAATTCAGAATAATGATAGTGAAGATGATCCAGGACCTCAGAAAAAGAATGGAGGCAAAGATCAAGAAGATGCAAGAAATGTTTAACAAAGACCTAGAAGAATTAAAGAACAAACAAACAGAGATGAACAATACAATAGCTGAAATGAAAACTATACTAGAAGGAATCAATAGCAGAATAACTGAGGCAGAAGAACGGATAAGTGACCTGGAAGACAGAATGGTGGAATTCACTGCTGTGGAACAGAATAAAGAAAAAAGAATGAAAAGAAATGAAGACAGCCTAAGAGACCTCTGGGACAACATTAAACGCAACAACATTCGCATTATAGGGGTCCCAGAAGGAGAAGAGAGAGAGAAAGGACCAGAGAAAATATTTGAAGAGATTATAGTTGAAAATTTCCCTAACATGGGAAAGGAAATAGCCCCGCAAGTCCAGGAAGTGCAGAGAGTCCCATACAGGATAAACCCAAGGAAAAACATGCTGAGACACATAGTAATCAAATTGGCAAAAATTAAAGACAAAGAAAAATTATTGAAAGCAGCAAGGGAAAAATGACAAATAACATACAAGGGTACTCCCAGGTTAACAGCTGATTTCTCAGCAGAAACTCTACAAGCCAGAAGGGAGTGGCATGATATACTTAAAGTGATGAAAGGGAAGAACCTACAACCAAGATTACTCTAGCCAGCAAGGATCTCATTCAGACTCGATGGAGAAATCAAAAGCTTTACAGAGAAGCAAAAGCTAAGAGAATTCAGCACCACCAAACCAGCTCTACCACAAATGCTAAAGGAACTTCTCGAAGTGGGACAAGAGAAGAAAAGGGCCTACAAAAACAAACCCAAACCAATTAAGAAAATGGTCATAGGAACATACCTATCGATAATTACCTTAAACGTGAATGGATTAAATGCTCCAACCAAAAGACACAGGCTTGCTGAGTGAATACAAAAACAAGACCCATCTATATGCTGTCTACAAGAGACCCACTTTAGCCCTAGGGACACATACAGACTGAAAGTGAGGGGATGGAAAAAGATATTCCATGCAAATGGAAATCAAAAGAAAGCTGGAGTAGCAATACTCCTATCAGATAAAATAGACTTTAAAATAAAGAATGTTACAAGAGACAAGGAAGGACACTACATAATGATCAAGGGATCAATCCAAGAAGATATAACAATTATAAATATATATGCACCCAACATAGGAGCACCTCAATACATAAGGCAACTACTAACAGCTATAAAAGAGGAAACCAACAGTAACACAATAATAGTGGGGGACTTCAACACCTCACTTACACCAATGGACATATCATCCAAAATGAAAGTTAATAAGGAAACTCAAGCTTTAAATGACACAATAGACCAGATAGATTTAATTGATATTTATAGGACATTTCATCCAAAAACAGCAGATTACACTTTCTACTCAAGTGCGCACGGAACATTCTCCAGGATAGATCAACTCTTGGGTCGCAAATCAAGCCTCAGTAAATTTAAGAAAATTGAAATCGTATCAAGCATCTTTTCTGACCACAATGCTATGAGATTAAAAATCAATTACAGGGGAAAAAATGTAATAAACAGAAACACATGGAGGCTAAACAATACGTTACTAAATAACCAAGAGATCACTGAAGAAATCAAAGAGGAAATCAAAAAATACCTAGAGACAAATGACAATGATAACACGATGATCCAAAACCTATGGGATGCAGCAAAAGCAGTCTAAGAGGGAAGTTTATACCTATACAAGCCTACCTTAAGAAACAAGAAAAAAAACTCAAATAAACAATCTAACCTTACACCTAAAGGAACTAGAGAAAGAAGAACAAACAAAACCCAAAGTTAGCAGAAGGAAAGAAATCATAAAGATCAGAGCAGAAATAAATGAAATAGAAACAAAGAAAACAATAGCAAATATCAATAAAACTAAAAGCTGGTTCTTTGAGAAGATAAACAAAATTGATAAACCATTAGCTGGACTCATCAAGAAAAAGAGGGAGAGGACTCAAATCAATAAAATTAGATATGAAAAAGGAGAAGTTACAACAGACACCACAGAAATACAAAGCATCCTAAGAGACTACTACAAGCAAATCTATGCCAATAAAATGGATAACCTGGAAGAAATGGACAAATTCTTAGAAAAGGATAACCTTCCAAGGCTGAACCAGGAAGAAATAGAAAATATGAACAGACCAATCACAAGTAATGAAATTGAAACTGTGATTAAAAATCTTCCAACAAACAAAAGTCCAGTACTAGATGGCTTCACAGGTGAATTCTATCAAACATTTAGAGAAGAGCTAAAACCCATCCTTCTGAAACTCTTCCAAAAAATTGCAGAGGAAGGAACACTCCCAAACTCATTCTATGAGGCCACCATCACCCTGATACCAAAACCAGACAAAGATACTACAAAAAAGGAAAATTAGAGACCAATATCACTGATGAATATAGATGCAAAAATCCTCAACAAAATACTAGCAAACAGAATCCAACAACACATTAAAAGGATCATACACCATGATCAAGTGGGATTTATCCCAGGGATGCAAGGATTCTTCAATATACGCAAATCAATCAATGTGATACACCATATTAACAAATTGAAGAATAAAAACCATATGATCATCTCAGTAGATGCAGAAAAAGCTTTTGACAAAATTCAACACCCATTTATGATAAAAACTCTCCAGAAAGTGGGCATAGGGGGAACCCACCTCAACATAATAAAGGCCCTATATGACAAACGCACAGCAAACATCATTCTCAATGGTGAAAAACTGAAAACATTTCCTCTAAGATCAGGAACAAGGCAAGGTTGTCCACTTTCACCACTATTATTCAACATAGTTTGGAAGTCCTAGCCACAGCAATCAGAGAAGAAAAATAAACAAAAGGAATACAGATTGGAAAAGAAGAAGCAAAACTGTCACTGTTTGCAGATGACATGATACTATACATAGAGAATACTAAAGATGCCACCAGAAAACTGCTAGAGCTAATCAATTAATTTGGTAAAGTTGCAGGATACAAAAGTAATGCACAGAAATCTCTTGCATTCCTATACACTAATGATGAAAAATCTGAAAGAGAAATTAAGGAAACACTCCCATTTACCATTGCAACAAAAAATAAAATACCTAGGAATAAACCTACCTAGGGAGACAAAAGACCTGCATGCAGAAAACTATAAGACACTGATGAAAGAAATTAAAGATCATACCAACAGATGGAGAGATATACCATGTTCTTGGATTGGAAGAATCAATATTGTGAAAATGACTATACTACATAAAGCAATCTACAGATTCAATGCAATCCCTATCAAATTACCAATGGCATTTTTTATGGAACTAGAACAAAAAATCTTAAAATTTATATAAAGACACAAAAGACCCCGAATAGCCAAAGCAGTCTTGAGGGAAAAAAACAGAGCTGGAGGAATCAGACTCCCTGACTTCAGACTATACTATAAAGCTACAGTAATCAGGACAATATGGTACTGGCACAAAAACAGAAACATAGATTAATGGAACAAGATAAAAAGCCCAGAGATAAATCCACACACATATGGTCAACTAATCTATGACAAAGGAGGCAAGGATATACAATGGAGAAAAGACAGTCTCTTCAATAAGTGATGCTGGGAAAACTGGACAGCCACATGTAAAAGAATGAAATTAGAACACTCCCTAACACCACACACAAAAATAAACTCAAAATGAATTAGAGACCTAAATGTAGGACTGGACACTATAAAACTCTTAGAGGAAAACATAGGAAGAACACTCTTTGACATAAATCACAGCAAGATCTTTTTTGATTCACCTCCTAGAGTAATGGAAATAAAAACAAAAATAAACAAATGGGACCTAATGAAACTTAAAAGATTTTGCACAGGAAAGGAAACGATAAACAAGATGAAAAGACAACCCTCAGAATGGGAGAAAATATTTGCAAACGAATCAATGGACAAAGGATTAATCTCCAAAATATATAAGCAGCTCATGCAGCTCAATATTAAAACAAACAACCCAATCCAAAAATGGGCAGAAGACCTAAATAGACATTTCTCCAAAGAAAATATACAGATGACCAAGAAGCACATGAAAAGCTGCTCAACATCACTAATTATTAGAAAAATGCAAATCAAAACTACAATGAGGTATCACCTCACACCAGTAAGAATGGGCATCATCAGAAAATCTACAAACAACAAATGCTGGAGAGGGTGTGGAGAAAAGGGAACCCTCCTGCACTGTTGGTGGGAATGTAAATTGATACAGCCACTATGGAGAACAGTATGGAGGTTCCTTAAAAAGCTAAAAATAGAATTACCATATGATCCAGCAATCCCACTACTGGGCATATACCCAGAGAAAACCATAATTCAAAAAGACACATGCACCCCAGTATTCACTGCAGCACTATTTACAATAGCCCGGTCATGGAAGCAACCTAAATGTCCATCAACAGACAAATAGATAAATAAGAAGTGGTACGTATATACAATGGAATATTACTCAGCCATAAAAAGGAACGAAATTGGGTCATTTGTTGAGACGTGGATGGATCTATAGACTGTCATACAGAGTGAAGTAAGTCAGAAAGAGAAAAACAAATATCGTATATTAATGCATATATGTGGAACCTAGAAAAATGGTACAGATGAACCGGTTTGCAGGGCAGAAATTGAGACACAGATACAGAGAACAAACATGTGGACACCAAGGGGGGAAAGCTGCTGGGGGGTGGGGATGTGATGAATTGGGCGATTGATACGTATACACTAATTTGTATAAAATAGATAACTAATAAGAACCTGCTATATAAAAAAATAAAATTCAAAAATTAAAAAAAAAGTAATTGGGACAACAGGAAAATAAATATACACACATTGGGCCTTTTAAGGCCATGCCGTGTTGAGGAAATATTTCAAATCCCTGTTCAAACATAGAAAAGAGAAAAGGTAACCACTTTTAAGGCCATAAATCCCACACAACTCACCCAATTCTGACTGAGAACTTGCTTTCTAAACCCTAAGAGGAGGATCCACTGGTCTTTTCCTCTTAGGTTTTTTCCTTTGTTTTCATGTTTTAGGAAAGCCTTTCTCACCCAAAGGTATTTTTTTAATTGATATGTATTTCTTCTGGCTTTATGGATTCATTTCTTACCTTTAACTTACTAATTCATCCTTACAATTGGTGTACTATTATATTTTCCATTTTTCAGAGGACAATATGAAGGCTTAGAAATGATTCTAAAAACTTGGCTCAAGGTCAGGTCTTCTGATTCTAAATCAGTTCATTTCCAAGAACCCTAGGATATGAACTTGATTTTCAACCATGGTAGCCTATAATTCTTGCTATTATAGGAACTGAGCTAAAGGACATGGACTGGCATGGGCCAAAGGCATGAATGGAATAATGTCTGACTTATCAACACCCTGCCCTCGCCAGTGCAACAACAGTGGTTGGAGGGATGCTCTGACACTGCACAAGGCAGTGGGGCTCCGATCTGCCCTAGGGACCAAGTGGGAGCCACCAACATGTGTGTTCAAACTTCAGCATAAGAGCCTTTTCCAGGGGGGATCTGTGGAACCTTCTCATATTTTACTTCCAGTTATCTTTCAGTGTATATTAGCTTTTCAAGAAACTACAGGACTAGAGCTCTTTCAAAGATGAAAACAGAATAGTTTCTCTATATAGTAGATATCAAAGAAATTAATCAATCTCAGTGGTATGAATTGAATATTTTATTCCAGTGTTTGTCTGAGCCTATTAAATGAAAAATAATTACTTTGATCTTTCAGAAATGTGCTTGGTTCTGTTTTGAGAATTATTGAGAAACATAACATGAGAGAAAAATGGGCTAGATAGTGTCACATTTACTTCTACCTTTTCTAACACCTCTTTAGTAACTCCAGCTCTGAAACGTGGGAGCCCACAAGTACCTTTTGCGCTAAGATTGACCCAACGTTAAATATGTCAGTTTGTCACTACAGAGATTTACATAAGGACTGAGGAGAGATTTATGTATGTTTTTTGAAAAGTGGATAAATCCCTGCTTGGTATAGTGGATTTTTATTAAGGAAAAGGAAAGTGATGCCAGTGTACAGCCTTAATTAAAACTCAGCTCTGCCATTTGTTCTTTCTTCCTTTACAACAGAAAAAGAGAAGTGATTAAATAGAAAGATTCTGTTTTAGAAACACCCACATTTTTCTCTTGATATCTCATTGATAGGAATATACTGTTCTTTTTTTTTTTTTTTTTTTTTTTTTTTTGCGGTATGCGGGCCTCTCACTGTTGTGGCCTCTCCCGTTGCGGAGCACAGGCTCCGGATGCGCAGGCCCAGCGGCCATGGCTCACGGGCCCAGCCGCTCCGCGGTATATGGGATCCTCCCAGACCGGGGCACGAACCCGTATCCCCTGCATCGGCAGGCGGACTTTCAACCACTGCGCCACCAGGGAGGCCCGAATATACTGTTCTTAAGGTATAAACTACTCACCTTGGCTTTCTGTGTCTTTATTTTTTGTGTGGTAAGGATAAATTGCAAATCGTCGTGTTGTAGTTGTTGTTTTAAAATATTTATTTATTTATTTTGGCTGCACTGGGTCCCAGTTGCGGCATGCAGGATCTTCCTTGCAGCTTGTGGACTCCTTAGTTGTGGCATGAACTCTTAGTTGTAGCATACATGTGGAATCTAGTTCTTGGACCAGGGATCGAACCTGGGCGCCCCCTCATTGGGAGCGCAGAGGCCTACCCGCTGGACCACCAGGAAAGTCCCAAACTGCATATCATTTTGGATGCTATCTCTTAAACTTTCCCTGTGAACAAAGCACGCTTTTCTGTGAGATGACTAAGGTAATTAAACGAGTAAAATGTAACTTAACACCCTATGGTCGGTGTTCCAAATTCATAGGCATTGTCTACAGATCATTCATTCATCAAGCACTTATTGAATACTTAGATAAGTCAGGCACTTTGCAAGATATTTGGGACACAAAGATGCAGACAACTGCCCTCACAGAGCTCATAGGCTAATAAGGGGCGGCTCTAAAGAGTGAGTTAATTGCAACATGATGGTGATAAATGGTATAGCAGAAGCACATATAAAGTATTAAGACAGAATGGAGGACAGAGGAGCCACTCTGCTTGTGGGAGTTATGGAAGTCTTCACAGAGATTCTAATATTTGGGTTGAGTCTTGAAGAAAGAAAGGAAGTTTAGCAGTTTTAGCAGCATGAACAATGTGTTCAGAAGTGAGCAGTCTTAAAACACAATGATATGTTTGGGGAATAGTAAATAAATCAGTCGAATTTTAGAATATGGGAAACATGTTGGGGACAAACATAAAAGGAGACTGAAAAAGTGGATTGAAGCCTAGATCAGAGTTGGTAAACTTTTTCTGTAAAGGTAGTAAATATTTATGGTTCGGGAGAGACTTATTCCACTCTATACTTGCAGTGTGAAAGCAGCCATAGACAATATGTAAACAAATGGGCATGGCTGTGTTCCAGTAAAACTTTATGTACAAAAAGAGTTGGTGGGTCAGATTTGGCCCATGGGCCATAGTTTGCCAACCCATGACCTAGGATCTGAAGGGTAGTTTAACGTCATATTATAGATTTGAACCCCATCCTCTGGACGTCTATAAGCATGGCATGATCAAACTTGTTTTCTAGGAGGTTAACTGTCATATCATCATGCAGGCACAATGGGAGCAGAGATAGACATTGGACAATGGTCTGGGTGCTGAGACAGAAAGATAGTGGGAAAGAGAAAAAGGGCCAGATGTTTGAAATAGTTCCAAAGCAAAATGAATAGGAACTGAAATTAGAGTGGAGAACGAGAGGATGAAGTTGACATTGACTCTGAAGTCTCCCCTATGTGTCTTAACAATCAGTGTAGGGAGGATGGGGTCCTTCCCTTCTGTATCCCAGTTATCTTTTTGTCTATTTAGAAGCTGAAACCAGAAGATAAGCCCCAAAGGTCTGTCTCTAGAATAGGAACTATCTGGTTTTATGTCTGGTTTATTGTCAAGCCCTAAGTTATAAAATTCCTGGAACTGGCCACACCCAAGACCAGCAAATCAGTCCCCTGCTAAATCCCTGCTGTTAAATGCTGTCATATTCTGGAATATCCTTAGAGATCTTGGAATCTAAAGATAAGGTATAAAGCAAAAACATAAAGGATGAAAATAAATCCAAACTTTTTAAAATTTATATTCTTGTTTTACATTCTTTTCATGGATGTTAAATGTTCCAAATGGTTGTATCTTGATGACAAGATGTCCAGAGTACATTGGAACTTAAAAATAAATTACTGCCATGACTCAGAATTGAAATTACCATATCATAAATTTCTTAGTAATCTCTCTATCCCTGGGCACCTGGCCTTGTCACCATGTGTTTAAATCCTATGATTTACTCCTCACCCCTCCTCTGCTCTCTCACCTCCATTTTTGCTGTAATAGACAAGAGTCAGCTCTTGTAGACAGAACATTTTTGTTCACCATTAGCGTTTTGGCTTAGTCTAATCGACATAGATCAACTCAGAGGTTTCCTGAAGTGGCTTTTAAAAACTGAAATGCTTGACTTTCTTTGGTCATTGTTTTTATTTATTTATTTATTTATGTTTGATTTATTTTATTTTTTCTTTATTTTATTGAAGTATAGTTGATTTACAATGTTTTTTTATTAAGTTTTATTGGAGTGTGTTTGCTTTACAATGTTGTGTTAGCCTCCACTGCACAACCAAATGAATCAGCCATGCACATACTGATGTCCCCTCCCTTTTGGGCTTCCCTCCCATTTAGGTTACCACAGTGCATTAGGTAGAGTTCCCTGTGCTATACAGTGTGTTCCCATCAGTTGTCTATTTTATGCATAGTATCAATAATGTATATGTGTTAATCCCAGTCTCCCAGTTCCTCCCACCCCACCCCTCTCCCCCTTGGTATCCATACATTTGTTCTCCACGTCTGTGTCTCTATTTCTGCTCTTCAAATAAGATCATCTATACCATTTTTCTAGATTCCACATATATGCATTATTATATGATATTTGCTTTTCTCTTTCTGACTTACTTCACTCTGTATGATATAAGCTCTAGGTCCATCATGTCTCTACAAATGACCCAATTTCATTCCTTTTTATGGCTAATATTCAAAACAACACATGCACCCCAATGTTCATAGCAGCACTATTTACAATCGCCAGGACATGGAAGCAACCTAAATGTCCATCAGCAGAGGAATGGATAAAGAAGATGTGGTCATTGTTTTTAAAGCATGACTTACCAGTGAAGTTCATTTGAACACTTTTCCTGTATCTTTTTTTTTTTTTTAGAAGATGTTGGGGGTAGGAGTTTATTAATTAATTTATTTATTTTTGCTCTGTTGGGTCTTCATTTCTGTGCGAGGGCTGTCTCTAGTTGTCGCAAGCGGGGGCCACTCTTCATCACGGTGCGTGGGCCTCTCACTGTCGTGGCCTCTCTTGTTGCGGAGCACAGGCTCCAGACACGCAGGCTCAGTAGTTGTGGCTCACGGGCCTAGTTGCTACGTGGCATGTGGGATCCTCCCAGACCAGGGCTCGAACCCGTGTCCCCTGCATTGGCAGGCAGATTCTCAACCACTGCGCCGCCAGGGAAGCCCCCTATATCTTTTTGATGATTAATTGCTGGCTTTGGGACCTCAGTCTTCCCTGTTTTGGGTTCCATTGTGGGGCCATCTTGCTTTGCATTGTTGAGAATCCCAGACTTCTCTGCCTCCTCAAGGTATCACCTGGTGACCCTGGGATTCACCGTACTGCAGAAGTGTGCTTCACTGGCTTGCCTTCCATTCCTTGGAAAATACAGATTATCTCACAGTTCCAATATAAGCTACAAGCACAAAGTGATAAATGAATATAGGTAGAATTTGTACTCCAGAAATCTTCACTCTGAAAGCTGTCTGCATGTCAAAAAGGAAATTGCAGCTCATGTTCTTACATGTGTTCTGTTTTCCTCATTGGATGTATAGGCAAGCCAAGTACTTTTTTCCCAGGGACTTTGCTTTCAAAATGAAGGAAAAATTAAACACATTCTAGGCTTTTAAAAAAATAGTTTAATTTGACTAAAATTTTATGGGTTAGGAAGACTTTTAGAATACCATATACTAAAAATATTTTATGGACAAAGAGCCAAATATAATTAAAGCACAGTTTTAAGTTAAGAGAAGTAGGTTCTTGTTTTGATTACTGCCAAAAAGTGTGTGCTGTGACCGTGTAACTAATTTCTTGCCTGTAGAATAATAAAGTTGGATTAATGCTTGATATCCTGACCAACTTTTAAAGCATTGTATTTTTTGTATATATAACTACAACAACTTTTGACTTTTGGTAGTGCACCAAAGTAACTGTACTAAATGTGTGGCTAAAATCATTACTATTAAACCTGATTGAGGAATTCAACGTTAGGTTGCAAAATTATTCTTAAGTATTTGTCTGATGGATATAGGAGTTCCTAAAAGATAGCACTGTGCAAAGAAGATGAAATATGCCAGCAACTCTTCCTATGGTTTTATGGTAGAGTTCCTTACTGCTTCTTTTCCTACTTCGAGGATGAAGGAGCAGACATTTAGATAACTAATAGGGGTGAAAGTTAGTGATCCTCAGAGTGTGACCATAAGACCATCTTAATTCAAATCACCTAATTTTTTTTTCAGTGATGATTTCTGGATCCATCTTATATCTACAGAATCTAAATCCCTAAGTGTGGAGCTCAGGATTTTGCATTTTAAGCAAGAAACCCAGGTGAATTTTTTGTAAATTCAAGGTGGAGAACCAGCAGTTCTGTTGTGAAGGTTTGGAGTTAAGTAGCTTGAAAGGCTTTGGAGTCCAATAAACTCAAATTCAAAATAATGATAATGAAATCCACATCACAGGATTTCAGGGCATCAAGTGCCTGGGACATAGTAAACATTCGGCATGTGATGGTTATCGTTGTCATCATTTTTGTTTTAATTGTTTAACTATTTGACTCAATTCTCCATTTTACAAATGGAGAAGGGCTATGTTTTGTGGCAGAAATATTTATCGTTCAAAGTGGGACATTGGCAGTTTGGCATACCTCTTATGACTGTCACCTTTCCTCAGGAATGAGCTCTGTCTAGGAATTGAGATGTACCTTCTGAGCTACATCTGACTCTGCCACAGTGTTGTTGATGCAGAGACAGGGCTGCTACTGTCTCCTTGTCCCTGTGAAGATGAGCCCTTATCACTTTAGGGAACCTTTGTTTCCTTTCCTTTGCTGGACCTAGAGCTCAGAGAACACAGGAAATTCTGGGTTGGGTTGTCATTCTCTTTTCTTGCTTTCTTCTCCCTCGTCGGAAAACAGGAGGGATGGATGGAATGGTTTGGGGGCCTCTTCAAGTTCTGAAGTTCAAAGATCGCATATAATCTAATGTTTTTGAATCATAATGTTTAAGACCTGGAAGAGAATTTAGTGGTGGTATTCTAGGACATCAAGTGACATACCATCTTTGTGAAAACTGGTAAAGCAGAGAGAAAATCATAATGATTTGGGAATATTGGAAAACGTAAGGTTTCTTGGATCAACAACCCTCATTTCAGTCCACATAGTCAGCTGGCCTAAAATGTTTCTGTGGCAGAATCTGACTAGATATGGCTATATTGTGCTATTACATAGCAATGACAGGGAATATTTTCTCTGTGGAATAATCTAGTCAGGGAACTTGACATTGAGATTTGTTCAGTGCCTTAGGGTTGGGCTTCCTAGAAGCAGAGTCAGAGATGGGGTTTCTTGTCAACGGGATTTATTGAGAGGAATTGCTCTCAGCTGAAACTTGCAAGAGAGTGAGGGGATCAGGAGAGGGCAGGGGAAACAGCTAGGCAAATATGTGGGTTGAGCTGACACCTAGCCATGGCCTGACACGCCCCCCGCCCCCAAGAACTCTGGAGCATACTGGCATCTCCCAGTCATCCTGCATGGAAGCAACAGAACTAGCCTTTTCTACCCTATTTAGTGAGTCATTGGCTGTAGGCCATCATCCCTGTCCCCCTCCTTGTCAGATTCTTGATCTTAGAATATTTCATCACCAAATAGGTTTGCCCTAGGTTTTTAATAACTTTTTTTTAACATGATGGTATTTTTCCTCTGTTCCTAGTTTTCTTAGAATTTTATTTTAATCATGTAAATATTCTTAATTTTATAAAATGCATTTCCTGTATCTGTTAAGATAACTCTGTATCTTTTTTCTTTAAGTTGTCAATAAAGATTAATAGTTTTTCTTCTGTTAAACTACCCTTGCATTTCAAAGATAATCCCTTCCTAGATAGAGTATACTATTTTTCAGGATGCTCACTTTCGGTTTGAAATTTATGTATCTGTTGCCATACCTGAGTTTAGCTTACTTGGTATTGAGGTTGTACTAGGTTCATCAAATGAGTTGCAAGCTTTCTCCCTTTTTTTCCTATTATTTAGAACAGCTTTTATAATATTGGGATTATCCTTGTATTAGTTTCTTGAGGCTGCTTTAACAAATTATCACAGACTTGGTGGGTTAAAACAAGAGAAATTTATTTTTACAGTTCTAGAAACCATAAGTCCAACATCAAGGTGTCAGCAGGGCCATGCTCCCTGCAGAGGCTCTAGGGAAGATGCTTTGTCTCTTCGAGCTTCTGGCAGCTATTGTCACATCTCTCCAGTCTGCCTCCAGGGTCACCTGTCCTCCTCCTATTCTGTCTGTGCCTCTCTCCTCTGTGTAGCTCTTATAGGATGCACCAGTGGATTTAGAGCCCACCTGGATAATCAAGGACAATCTCCTCATCTCAGGTTCCTTAACTTAATTACATCTGCAATGGTTGTTTGCTCAAATAAAGTTAATATTCACAGGTGCCAGTAATTTGATGTGGACATAACTTTTGGGGAGGCCACCATTCAACCCACTACAATCTGTTTCTTTAAAGTTTAGTAGATTTCATCTCTAAAATCGTTTCTTCCTGGGAGGATGGTTTGAGGTTAAATTTTTGAATACTGATTCAACTTTTTAAATAATTTTTAAATAATTTTAGGCCGATTCACTACTTCTTCTTGAGTCTGTTTTGATGCTTAATTTTTTTAAAAAAAATATTAGTTTTGACTGTGTTTTCAAATTTACTTACATGAAGTAGTACACTGAATTCTCTTAAGATTTTCTAATCAAAATGTATTGTATATATACTTATGTGATCTAGTGCTTTCCTAATATCATTTATATACTTATTACTGTTTATATATATTCACAGATATATAATATATTACATTACATATAAATATTTGTATCATCTACTACAGTGCTAATATTATTTCAGTGTACACTGTTGCTCTCCTTTTATTAATTTTTGATCAAATTTTCCAGTTATCCAATTATATTCATTTTTAAAAGAACACAAGTCACTTTCTTTTGAGATCTTGCAGAACCAGATCCTCTAAGATTTTTACCTCCCAGGCCCCATGTAATTTCCATATCCAACTTCCTTGCTTCATTTTTTTCTCTATAATACCTATCAGCATCTAACATACTATACTTTTTATTTGTTCATCTTATTTATTTTCTGTCTCCCAAGTAGAATATAATTTCCATAAGAGCAGAGATTTTCATCCTTTTGGATCACTATGAATCCCTGGTACCTGTAACAGTCAAAAAATATTTGTTGAATGAATGAACCAAAATTTGTCTTAAATGTGTCAGTCGGTGCCATTGCTTTGTTTTCTATTCATTAATTTCTACCCTTTATTAGTTATCCTTTATTTTCCCTAAATTTCAGTACTTTTTCTACTTGTTTTAGCTTCTTGAGTTGAATACGTAAATCATTAATTTTTTCTTTCTTTTTTCTAATATAAACATTAAAGATAAGCATTTTTTCTCTTGGTACCTCTCTAGCAGTATCCTAAAAGTTTTTATTTGGAGAATTTTCATTGCCATTCAGTTCTAGATGTTTTATAGTTTCTTTATGATTTCCTCTTTCATCCATGAATAATTTAATAATGTGTGTATTATTTTTAGCGTTCTTAAAGTGAAACAGCTATTGTTGATTTACAATTTTATTGTACTTTGGTGGAAATATATGCTCCTTGTAATATTAACTCACTGAAATTTGTTGAGACCTAGTAACATGTAAATTTTGCAGATATGCCATTTTTGTGGTATGGTATTTGTGGTATTACAGATAAGGTAAATTCTTCTATTATAGTCTGCCCTCACTATCCACAGGTTCTGGCTCTGTGGATTCAACGAACTGCGGATGGAATTTCAGTTGGTGGCATGTGGAACCTATGGATACAGAGGGCCAACCATATTTTGTTCTTCCTGAACTGGGGCATATAATTCTCCTTAGTAACATTTGTACTTCAAACTTTATGAACTTTCCCTCTTATCACATAGATTTGTCTTCCTAGTGACATGGTCATTGCATTACAATTTATCAAAATCCACTGACTTTCACAAAAGCATATGTATTTTTTACAACATACACAAAAAATCAAATTACAGTTGCTTTTTTAAAAATTTATTTTAGGCTGTGTTGGGTCTTGGTTGCTGCACGTGGGCTTTTCTCTGGTTGTGGCCAGCGGGGGCTACTCTTCATTGCGGTGCGCAGGCTTCTCATTGCAGTGGCTTCTCTTTGTTGCGGAGCACGGGCTCTAGGCATGAGGGCTTCAGTGATTGTGGCACACGGGCTCAGCAGTTGTGGCTTGCGGGCTCTAGAACGCAGGCTCAGTAGTTGTGGCGCACGGGCTTAGTTGCTCCGCAGCATGTGGGATCTTCCCAGACCAGGGCTCGAACCCATGTCCGCTGCATTGGCAGGCGGATTCTTAACCACTGCGCCACCAGGGAATTCCCTCAAACTATACCTGAATATCACTCATCAGGCTATTCATATCAATGGTATTAAATACTACTGCAAAGTGTGAAACTTAAATTTCAGGAAAAAAGTGTCTTAATATTTTTTACAAAATATCGTGAAATATCCAAAATGTTTTCCCTTACTGTGTCAATTGAAAAAACTCTTATAAACATTATTTCCTCTACTTGATAAAACTAGTGAGTTAAAAATGAAAAAAACATGGCTGTCTCAAATGTACATAATGCTCTAACTTTTAAAATGTTAATTTTAGGCAAAAACTTTTTTTTTTAAACATTCTTTTCTGGGAGAAAGAGATTCTCATTCTGAAATGAGAATTTTTAACCTAAAAGAACATTTCCTTCAATTTAAAAAATATTTTTGTCAATCTAAGAGTTAAAATGAAATGTCCAAAAAATTAAACATCACAAATGTCAGCAGCACCTAGTGACCCAAAATGTGGGTATTTGAGTATATATGTCATGTGTTATGAGATCCAAGATAGTACAGGCAAGCCTCAACTCACAAAAAAAGATGCCTTAAAAAATGTTCCTTTATAAACCAGTTTTTGGAGCTTGACCCACAGTGGTCCTCAAATAATGTTAAGACAAATAATGAAAGAGAGTGAGGTCCTAGGATAGCCCCTTCCCTAATGATCTGTTAAATCCAAAGACACTAGGAATGCAGGATAATATTATGTAATCACTGATAAAATAATGTTTCTAAAAGAAAATACATTTAGAGTTCCAGCTTAGAATATCAGGCACCCATCTACCCATTCAGCCTTGAGATAGGGCCTCCCCTTCCTCTGCCCCCATCAGCCTCAGGCTGCCAGTGAGGGACTGCTGAGCACAATTACAGGAGCAGAGTTTGCTTGGGAGCTTGGGCCATTGCTGGCGAAATACCCTCCTTTCCTAGCCCTAACTTTGGTGCCCTTCTCTCTTCTTTTCTTGTGCCATTGCATGTACTCATTATGAATTAGTGGGAAGCCACCAGACTGAAAATAGCAATGGAGACCAGAAGAAGGGCAGCATTGCCTTGTGGTTGGAATCTTTCCTTTGCCCCTTGCCCATGGTCCAGTCTTGGTTTTCAATGCCCTCTCTGAATCAAAAGAGCCTTCTCTTTGAACAGACTCCTGCACAGTGCTTGGACCAGGTGATTTCGAGCCTCTGCTAGATCTTTGAGCTGTAATTCTCTCCCCATGAGTTTACTTCCAGCTTGGTTTTGTGAGCCCTTAATTGCCAGTTTTGTAAGAATCAGACTTAATCCAGTTCATCCTGATGCCCTTGATTCTAGGATCTATCCAAAGGAGAGCAGCTAGTCCAGGCTTCGGTCAAACACTGGAATATGTTTGTCTTCTTCAACTTGGAATGCAAATTTCTTAACTCTAAAAACAAGCTGAAAATTTTGCGCAAAGCAGGGATGCAATATTTTTTATTCCTAGCTCCCCCTAGTACCAGGGGCTGACACAAAATAGTGGTTATATTAGTTGACAATTCATTGGCTTCTAGTAACTGAAAATCTGACTGCTGTTGATTTCACAAAGAGAGGTTTGTTTTTCTCAAATAAGCAGTCCAGATTAGACATCTGTTGGTGTTGGTTCAGCTGCTCAGTCATACCACTTGGGATCTGGGCTTTTTCTCCTCCATTCCCCATAGTGTATTGGATTTTTGTTCTCATACTTGTCAACCATGTTCACAAATGGCCACCCCAAGGTCTGGGCATCACAAGGCAGCGTGCTCGTCCAAACTTGCCCTCGTCTGCCTTCTGACATACCACAACGATCTCCAATCCATCTCTGCTTCCACTCTGCCACCACCCCCAAATCCATTTTCCATGTCACAGCCACGATGGTCTTTCTAAAAATAAAATCAGAGTCTATTTTTTTCCATTACTTAAAGCACTCCTTTGTTCCTAGTAGAATTAGAAGAAAACCCAAACAGGCTGTAAGGCTCTAGGGGATCCAGCCACTGTCCCCTTTTGCTCCTCAGCTTCTGTTCTTCATCCTCCCTCTCTTCTTATCTTCAACCAACCTGCTTTCTTGCTGTTCCTCAGAAAGATACTGCTTAGCGTCACTCTAGGCCCTTTGCACTTCCTATCTGCTTTGCATGGAATATTTTGTTGCTTCTTGTTTTCCGTATCTCTGCTCAAAGACCATATATTCAGTGAAACCCTCCCTGACCATCCAAAATAAGAAGCCATACCCTCTGCCCTCTTCCCCCACCCCCAGTCATTCCCTTTTTCCATTCCACCATGGCTACCAAGTGATTCTTGCTCCTGGCTGCAGGTTTGAATCACCTGGGAAACTTTAAAAAATACCACATTCAGTCCCTATTTCATAATTCAAGTCTAATTGATCTGGGATGGGCCCCAAGCACTGGTATTATTTTTAAAGTGTCCCACGTGAATCTCTTGCAGCTATGATTGACAGCTACTGGGCCACATGGTTAAAGGTAAGAAACTGTGAACAATAATTTTGGATAATCCTATAATACTGACTTTTCTTCTTGATATAACTTAACTCAATGAGGAGGAATTAGGATAATAGCCATTCTTGGTATGTATCTATACTAAGAAACTAGTGAGTGCTTGTGTTAAATCAAAACTTAGGGTAAAGAATTACTTTCTTGGAAGAAAATGATCCAAATGAGAAAATAGTGTTTGCTCTCTCTCTCTCTCTCTGTGTGTGTGTGTGTGTGTGTGTGTGTGTGATTCTCAGAGTGTGGTTTCTCAGTTTAGTTTGCCCTCTGTACCCCCTCTTCTAACTGTGTGGGAGTTGTCAGTTTGGGGGAGATGGACTGTGGAGGCAGGGACCTCAGGGGGCTCTCAGCAAGCCTGGTGCCGGCCCGAGTGGTCTATGAGAGGGAAGGCACGGGTCAGAGGCTGACAGATGGTCTTTCTGCCACATGGACGGCAGACAGATGGCTCTGACAGTTTGGACAAGGCCACCACTTTGGGCTGCTAAGGCGGAGCTCTGAAAAGATGCTTGAAGAAGCTGCCGATAACAACCCTCTCTCTTGCCCTGAGCAGACATTGAGCCTGAAGACTCACATGAGGTAGGGAGGGGGAAGAGAAGCAAGAAAATGAGAAAGAGTGAGAAACTATGGCTTGCTTGCTCCATGAAGGCGGCCCTTCCACTCCCCGCCCTTTTCCTGCTGCGGAGCGTGTGGGAGAGACCTTGGAGACAGGACGGGGAGAGGGTAAGCGCACGACCATCATCATGCACAGCTGCCTAAGTTCCAGCTCTGCATAGCCTTCAAAGTGTACCAACATCTTTTCATTCCTGTTTGCTCTTAATGCTTGAATCTAACTCAAAGCATTGTCTTATGGGGCCACATTTGTACCATTCTCAGCGTAAGGCCTGGCCTCCAATAAGAACTCCTAGCAAGTGGGCTATGACTTAACATAGCCCAAGGTTTAAAAGGAAGTAAAAACCAAATCATGACTGCCTTATTAACACATCCAACGGTTTTCCTTCTGCTGTGTGACACCAGTCTTCTCTTTTCCTACCGTATGCTCTTATTTTCATTGACCAGTAGGGTCCGTTTCTACTGAAAGCAAGGAGCCGTTGTGTCATGGGAAGGGAGCGGCATGAAGAGGTGAGAGACTAATCCCACGTTTACCTCTGATTAGTAATTACCTTTACTAATCCCATGAGGCCCAGGCACATTACTTAACCCTCTATGACAGTTGTTTGCATGGGCAGGATTTCTTTGTTTCCAGTTATGTCCACAAGGGCCCAGAGGAAGGTCTTTATGACTCTCCCACTTTGCCAGGAGACATTTGGGAATGGCCGCTGCAGTGAGCACGCTCGTCCTTTTTTCCCCACGCACTGCATTTTGCAAGGCCTCTTGGCACAGAACTACAGCAGACATTTAATTAACATAAAACACTGTATAACACCATCAAGACAGTAGCTAGATTGGGAAGCTGGCAATTCCCCAACCCCATGCAGCCAAGTTCTCAGACTCAGGTCTGTCCTTCAACTTGCTCATGGTGGTTGAAGATGCAGGAGGTCTCTCCTATCCCAGAGCTATCTCCTCTGAATCTCCTCTACCAGCATTTTCTGGTGTAGACTCCTGGGGTAGAAGTTGGGGGCACTGCTGCACCCCCTTCTTCCATCTGTCTTTTGGGATTCACCATCTCCTTTGCAGCCACTGGGTTACCCCAGCTACAGGCTGAACAACTTCTGAAAACTGCAAGTCTGATTCAGGACACTTGTGGCCTTTAGAGTCTCATCATCTTTCCTTGCTTATGTCCATGTGTCTTCTTCAAAGCCCACTCCAAGTCCCCACTCTCCAGCTTTCACCCTTGTTGTGACTAGAGCCTGATGTCCCCTTGGAGGCCTTCATGTCACACCTAATTTGCATGCCATGCCTTGTTCTCCAGTTAATTGGATCATCCCCATTTTAACTCATATTACATGGAAAAAAGGAATGTGTTCGATTTCTTGGCAAAATGTAACTGAGCACTTGCTGTGTGTCCAGCAACTAAAAACCTAAGGCTGAATAAGGTGTGGTCCTTATTGCTGAAAGGACCTGTGGTCTGATGAGACGTCTCACACATATACCTCACTTTAATGCAATGTAAGAACACTCTGGAAGCAGAGACAATGGATTGACCACTCTGCTAGGCAGGAGCGGCATGTAGAATCAGAGGACAGCAAAGGATTCTGAAAGCAGCAGTTTTAGCTGAGCTTCTCTCATGGCCCCACCCAGCCTTCTTCCTTGTTCCAGGTGCAGGTCTCAGGGTTCACAGATGTATGGAGTTGAATCATTTAGGGGTGCCGAGAAGGGCTTTCATAGGATCGCCCTCTGTGGCTGGGTGATCTGAGATGACAGCATTTGAGATTTGTTTTAATTGTCATCATTTAGGGAACAAGCACATTAAGCCTAGAAGATGTCATTTTGGATTAATTTATCCTACTTTTCTTCTTTTGTTCCTCTTTGGTCATTCTTTACTCCTTCTAGGAACATCTGACAAACTGTGATTGAAAGGTAGAGGTATGCATAGAGATACTTAGGGTTAGGCCTACACATGGGCAGATTTCCTTTTCTCCTTAATTTAGCCAAGAGGATTGCCTGATTTTCCAAAAGTTACTTTATTAGAAAACCAGTGACTGGGGTGGCGGTGGGAGTGGCGGGTAAGGGGAGGAAACAGCAGATGGAAGCACAAAGCCAAAACCAGAAATAGCAGCATTTACTAATGCCATTTGCAGCAACATGGATGGCCCTAGAGTTTATCATACTAAGTGAAGTCAGTCAGACAGAAAAAGACAAATATCATATGATAGCACTTATATGTGGAATCTAAAATATGATACAAATGAGCTTATTTACAAAGCAGAAACAGACTCACAGATATAGAAAACAAACTTATGGTTACCAAAGGGGAAATTGGTGGGGGGAGAGATAAATTAGGAGTTTGGGATTAGCAGATATAAACTACTATAAATAAAATAAACAACAAAGTCCTGCAGTATAGCACAGGGAACTATACTCAATATCTTGTAATAAACTATGATGGAAAAGAATATGAAAAAGTATATATATATATATATGAATCACTTTGCTGTACAGCAGAAACTAACACAACATTGTAAATGAACTATACTTCAATTAAGAAAAAACAAACCAAAAAAACAAATAGAAAGGACTGAAATTCATGGGTCTAAGAGAGCATTTTAGTTTGGAAATAAATATGAATGTGCTAAAAAAATAAGAAAAAAGAAATGGTAGCATTTACAAAGACAGTATGATGTAGAAGGGAAATTATGATTTTGAGTATTAGGGAACCTGGGCTCAGGTCCTCCTATAACCATTCACTGGCTTGCAATTTTCTCTGAGCTTTACTTTCCTCCCATGCACTGTCTACCTTTCAGGTTTGTTTTGCAGATCCCATTCTGTACTGTTATATGAATGTCCATAGTTTGGTTAGATAAGCCCAGCTTATTTCACACAGGTCCTATTCCAGTGTGATCCATGGACCAACAGCATTGGCCTTACCAGGTGCTTGTGAGAAATGCAGACTTTTGGGCCCCACCCCAGACCTAATAATAAATTGGAATCTGTATTTTAACAAGATCCTAAGTGATTCATTTTGAAAAGTCCTCATTGAGACCACTAGTTCTCAAATGTGGTTGCGCATTAAAATCACTGAGGGAATGTTAAAAAGTACTGGGAGTCAAAATTCCTTTCCTAGAAATCCTCATGTAATTACTATGGGGGTCGGCCTGGGCATCAAGGTTTCTAAAAGCTCCCCAAGGTGATTTTCACATGAAACAAATTTTGAGAATCATGGCTCTGAACCAGTGCTTCTCAAACCATCTCTTACAGTTTGAGACCATTTTGCTTATAAATTTCCAATCCATCTGGTTGTAAAATTTAAAAGTGTCACGTGCCTTGAATATAGCAGCAAAGTCAAATTGGTATAAAAGTAGATAAATTCCTACTTTGTTTGTTCCTTCACTTATCACAAACCTGTAACAGAGAGTTCTTGGGCCAACAGTGGTCTTTGGGCCACACTTGGACTGAGATACACTGCAGTCCAGGCCATACTTCACCCCAGTTAGGAAAACAGCATCACCCATCCCATCCGCATTGACTCCCTTCTTCTAGGTCAGAGGTTAGAGTATATTCTTTATTTTATTGACTATGCAGTTATATGACACCTATCTTGTACCAGGTACTGTTGTAAGTGTTTTACATGTTTTCACTAATATTAGTATTAAACTTATTTATCTTTATCCTCTTCACTTTTGTGGGAGCAGAAACACGGCATTGGAAGGTTAAGTAGCTTGCCCAAAGTCACAGAGTTGGTAGATAGCAGAGGAAGGATTTTGAACCCAGGTTGTCTGGCTCTTTATCACTATGCTACTTCACCCACAGGTGCTTGTGGGAGAAAGGACTAGGCTCTCACATACACCACATCTCATCGGTTATCTTTCCTGTCCCCTTGACTCCTAAATGTCTCTGAGTCCCATCCCTACATCTCCATCTCTTCATCCTCTTCCTACTCACTGCCTCTGTCCAGGCTCTTGTCATCTCTCTCCTGCACTGTTGGAATAATCTCATCTCTCCCTTCTAATGTATCCTCTGAACCTTCATCAGGGTGATCTTTTTCAAATGCAAAGCTGAGCAGGTTCTAAATCATTTAATGGATCTAAATCAGTCAAGTTCATCTTCCTAAGGTCTGCACAGCAGCCACTTTGCAATGGAGCACTGCCTGTCTAGCTTCTTTCTTGTCCCTTCCCCTCCTCTCACTCCAGCCATGCAGAACCAACCACACTGCTCATGGACTTTGCCTCAGCCACTCATGGTGTCAGGTCTTTTGTGCATTTGGTTTCCTGGATGGAGGTCCTCTGTCTGAGACCAACTCACCCTTCAAGGTGTAGCTCAAGTATTGCCTCTCCAGGAAGTCTTTCCTGAACACCCTACCAGCACCACACCACTCCTAGTGGCTTGTCGCTCCCTCTTCATGCTTCCCCCGTAGCATTTGTGACACTCTATCCTGGTTCCTGGTTTCTGTGCCAGCATCCCTTTTGACTATGACCTCCTCAACTCTGTGTCTTTAAAGCTAGTACAAATTCAGGATCATAGCAAGTACTTACAATTTATTTGGAATGAATGAGTGAGTAAATGAATGCAAGCAGAACCGCTGTACCTCTTCAGAGACACAGGGGCTGACCTCCTTGCTCCTTTTCTCCCTTTCCTACTCCACTCCCTTGCACTCCCACCGCCCTCTGCCTTTGAACAGGAAAGCTCTGTGTCCTCATTTTGGCCTTGCCAAAGCTCCTCAGACTGTCAGCTTAGGGAGTGTGCCTCTTCCTCCTGAGAGCCTCAGCTGTTGGGCAGCCAGCACCAAAGAGTGGTCTAGCTTCCTCTTATCGCTTCCCTGCTCTTCGTGCCCTGGAGAGAATACTAAATGTGTACACAAAATAGATGCTAAAATATTCATGAATATATTTGGAAGATTTTTTTACTTAAGCCCCCTTTGTCTGAAAATAGAATAGAAGAGACAGATAGACAAATGTGACACACAAAAGTGTGGAGAGAAATATACAATAAGCAGTTAGATGCAGTTGATCACTTTGCACTAGGTTATCTAAAGACCAGTCTTAAAACATACCTGAACATCAAAAGAGAGACATCCCTCTACTGTCGGAAGAGACTGCTTTTTAATGAATGTCTTCCTTCTGTCTTCAGGACCATGAGTCACAAGGTTGTTCTGCCTTTCTCCCCACCTCTTTAACATCTGTCCGTTATCCCTTGAGGCTATCAGGCTTTCGTGAACGTGGAGAATTGGGTCAATCTGGATGGCTTTGCCTCAGCTTGCTTGGTGTTGTGCATGGGTGGATCGTGGCGAGCCCCCAGGGCAGGCAGCTCGGTGGTGACCGTGGCTGGTGCTATCAGGTAGCCTTAGACAGAAGCAGGAATGGGCAGCCTCACTTGAATAAGAGAGAGGGGGCTCTCTGTCCTTCTGGGCCTCCTGCTTGTGTTCTCCGTATCACTGGTTTCCACAGAGAAACCCAGTTCCTTCATTAAGACCGTCCCAATCAGCCTTGCCCACGGGCATGTCTCACACTTCTAACCTCTTATAATGTTAATCACCTTTTCCATTCATTTCCTTCCGTCTGTCCTTCCTTCCTTCCTCCCTCCCTCCCTTCCTTCCTTCTTTCTTTACCTTCCTCCCTTCCTTCATTTTTTCCTTCCTTCCTCTGCCTGTCTTTTCTTCCCCACTGTGAATAATCATCTTCCTATCACTGCCAAACCTGGAACAGTAGATATGCAGTAAGAGCTATTTCACCATTTATTAAAGGGTATGGAAGTTATGCTTCAATGAGGAGACCATTGCCCACTGAGATACAGCTCTTTTCATGGAGCTAATATGTATAAAAGATACTTGTGTAAAAAGATGACCGTGCTAATGTAAAACTCGGGCTCTGGGAAATAGACTGATGTCAGACCTGAGACCAAGTGGCCAGGGTATGAGGGCAAGGCCACACACTGGGAATGGGGACAAGGGTGGGGTTTTTCCCAAAGAGTGGACTTTTTCCACTATGTCTCATCCTGGAAGGACAGTCCCAGGGCAGGAAATGAGAACTTGAGAGATAGGACTTAGGCTGACCTGAAGAGAAGACAACAAATGTCCACCTTCCTTAATGCAGAGCTTGGCTCAGCCCAGATTCTAAGGCCTAGAGCAGTTTCTGCAATGGTGGGTGAGCTGCCCTTGGCCTGAGGAGGCAAGCAGCTGACCCCATGAGAGGTTCCAACAGCTGTGATATTGCTCTATGTTCAGTACATCCATTTTTCTTATCTTTTGTTCAGCTCTCCCTTGAAGTTACCATTAGTTTTTGTGGTGTGTGGAAAGCTAGGGAGAGACCAGTGTCAGTGTCTGGGGGTATGGAGTGTGGGAGAACAGGGTCCTCTCCCTGAAACAGGGGTGGGTGTGGAAGCAGCTCCATCACCCTCAGCCAGAGCCTGGTCTCAGCAGAGCCATGGGAAGCCAGTTAGTGGGTGGTGAGGTGGCATGACCAGGGAGTCCAGATAAAGAATTTGTGTTCATATCCTGAGCAATGAGAGGCCTGGGCAAACTCTCTGATACAGATGAGGGCCTCTGACGGGGCTAACTTCCAATGCAGCATCATCAGGGTCTGTTCCTCCATCATTTGTGGCCAATATAGATTTGACCTTGAGTAACAATGGCTCCAATTTGAAGGAAGACAGGGGCTGATAGCCTGAATAGAGACAGGATCTTTAAGTTAGGCAGAGTAGGGTTGGGATTTCAGACCCACTCCCTTTACTTAACATTCCACTACCTTAATAATGGTTTCCACAAGTTAGAAAGTGTCTCTGAGAACCAGTGCATTATCAGTAACATAGGGATTGGTAACAAGTAAGAACTCTGGTTAGCATTAACAAAAATAAAAGCAAAATAACTACAGTGCCTTATGTGTATTGTTAGATAATCTAATGATCATAATTGTTAGTTTCGTTTCCCTTATATCCAAAATGGCAGCTGAAGGACACTTGTCCCAGTGACAAGCATATCCAGTCATACTACTTTTCACAGTGTTTGTACAAACTTCACAGGCCTCAGTAGAAGGGGTACAGGTAGCTGTTGCTAACCCCTGAAATCGGTGTGAGAGATGGACTTTCCCTGCCATTTTGCCTGCAAATCATACCATTTAAGCAAGTGCTTAGCTCTCATGCTAATTGCTGAACCTGTTTCTAAGCCTACCAAGCGATGCAGGCAATGGGTATGGAAGGTCTCCTACTTCAAAGGTCTAGAGGCTGAGGATACTGAGAATAGCCCCTGAACTCTGTAGCCTAGTGACAAAGACAAAATTTCAATTTTATGTGGTATATGCTATGGCAGAAGTATGGCTAATGTCTTATGGAGGTTATGGCAGAAGTATAGATAATGTTTTCTGGAAGCAGCAGCAGCAGAGAGGGGAGTGGGACAGCCAGAATGCTTCCTGAAGAAGACAGAACCTGAGTTTAGTCTTAAAGGAAAAAAAGAGAGTTGAGCAAATGAAGAAGGGGTATGGCATTATGTATGTAAGAAGCCATACTGAGTAGGGAAACAGGGATGGAAGAACTGAGTATGTGCAGAAGAATGTTTCTGGAGAATAAGATTCAAAGGATGAGATGAAGGGAAGTGAGTGTTGGGTGTTAAAAAAGGAGCCAGGTCATAGGCCTTCCGTGGTGGTGCAGTGGTAGAGAGTCCGCTTGCCGATGCAGGGGACACGGGTTTGTGCCCCGGTCCGAGAAGATCCCACATGCCGCGGAGCGGCTGGGCCCGTGAGCCATGGCCGCTGAGCCTGCACATCCAGAGCCTGTGCTCCGCAACGGGAGAGGCCACAACAGTGAGAGGCCCGCGTACCGCAAAAAAAAAAAAAAGGAGCCAGGTCATCGAAAGTCTTAAATTCAACGTTAAGGAGCTAGTACTTTCATCCATAGGCAGTGGTAACCACCAAAGGATGTTTACCAAGGAAGGAGCATGGCCAGAATGAAGTCTTAAATCTGAAGAGCAACGTGTGGACTTGAAGGGAAATGAGTGGGAAACAAGTTAGGAGGAAGCTGCTGCTGTGTGGATAGGGGTATAAAGGAGGGGGCTGGTCTGACAACTCTTTAGGAGCTTGACAGGGGCTGCATGACTGACAGAAGGCCACAGGAGCAAGTCTGGAAAACAGAGGAGGCACAAGAAGGCCCCAGAGGTCCTGCCTGCCTCGAGTCAGTACAAGTCCACTGTAAGGAGAAACCAAGGCACAAGGACAAACCTTACTTTTCAAATTTGATAAAGGTGGCCCTTGAGCTTGGGACACCTGAACTAAAGAGAATAGCCCTCCTCACATGGAAAGAAATTCTTCTTGCTACATAAGACAAAGGAAAATAAGAAATGGCACCTTTTAAAAATAAATTGACCTCTGTGGTCAATAATCTGTAAGATTATGGGCTGTATGATCACAGAGTACCCAATACCTTCTATTTACTTTAAAGGTAATTTTCATCTTAATTTTCTTTTCAAGACGTAAGCTCCACAAACACTTACAGGCATGATATTATTTTATAGCCAAAAAATAAGTGAAAGAAAAAGGGAAGAAGAAGGGGAGAAAATTGAACCTGAGTCTGTTGTAGAATGAGGATACTACTACTCACTTTCCCAACCACGGCCACCCCTCTTCTAGACCCTGCTTTCCCAGCTGGGGTGGAAAGTTGGCAAGCTGATTGGTCATAGTGCAGAACACTCGCTGGGCCGCATTTTACCAGCAGGCGCGGTCCACTGTGCCTGGAAGGGCAAAGCCCTCTGCTCTCCTCCTGCTCTGCTCTTGCCCCTCCTTCCCTGCACCTGAGCTGTTAAGGTGAGACCGCCCCCCAGAGCTCTTGTCTCCCTCTTTCTTTTCTCTGTTTCCATATGGTGCAGTGGATGAGTAAACCCACTCTGGCTGTCTCTCTCCCTCTTCACAGCCTCACTTTGTCCATTCTGGATTTTAAAAGTTTTTTATTATGCATTATATCAAATTTACCACTTATGAGTGAAAATTAAGACTTTATGTAGTTTTTATATGTTGTAATATTTCTTCAAATAAATCTCTCCTACAAAAAAAAAAAATCACAGTGCAGCACACTGACCTCCTCCTAGTTGAGATTTGGGTTGTGGGCATAGAGATGGGGAGAGTGGTGGTTGCTTGTCTACTTTAGTCTCAAGTCTAAGCCACATGCTGCAGTGAGGTTTTGTATCAGCATTTTAGTTTAGGGGCTGGACTCTTGCACAGCTATTAATAAAGTGGCACATTTGTTTCCATTCTGTTATTGTACCTTGTGCATATAACACTCTCAGGGGAGAGGGCTGGGGGTGGAGGGAATGGGGAAGAGTGGTTATTGGGACAGGATATCACTCTTCTTGGGTCTGGGTCTCTCTGTGGTCAAAATCTCAATGTTGTGGACAAACACAAACATCAATTTCTAATGATTATAAAAAGGAAAACTGTCCCAGCAAGGATGAACACCACTGTGGAAATCTGATCTAGACTTGAGGTTTGGGGATCCAACTTTCCTTTGAGATCCGAGGCCGTGGCCCTTTCTGATATTTACAATTATCTATCATTCTCCCTTTGGCCTATGACGTCCCAGATTATATGTTGCCGATCCCATGTTCTGACTTTGAAACCATTTTACTCAAAGAAATTAGGTAGGGGGACTAAATGTGATGGCCAATCTGAACTATTTTATTAGGCCCCGAGCTTAATAAAGGTTATGATGTACACAAATCCTTTGAGAAAGGAGAGCAGTAAACAGTATATGAATAAAAAGGGGCAGAAGCAAGTCCATGTATCGAGTGCCCATTATGTGCTAGGCACGGTGCTGTTACTGTACCTGCATTACTTCCTTTATTAAGAATTATTGGGCATGTGCTTTGCACTTCACAAGGCACCATGCTGATGTCAGGTACACCTATTACAGTAGAGGGGAAAGCATGGATTCTGGTGGAGAAGACTCAGCTTTACATCCCAGCTCTGTACCAATGAGTGATGGGACCCTGAGCCACTACCTCATCTTTCTGGATATCTCCATCTTCATATGTGAAAACTAAATAGGGAAGGACTGGATCTATCATGCCTGGGATAATATCTGCAAAAGAACTTTATAAACTAGAAACACAGTGAAGCATTTTGAGCAGAGATTGTTAATTAGAGGCCCTTTGTATGTGTGTGGTTGGGGGTTGGACTTGCCCTGTGAACTGGCGTCTGGTGAAGAGGCACGTGGGGAGAGACCACGCAGAATCATGCGGTCTGCAGGGTCCTCAGATGATTCCTATCAGTGTTTTCAGCTGTAAATGAGCACTCTGGCCTTGTAAGTTCTGGATTTTGCTAAGTCATTTAGGAGTTACATGCCTGCCAAGGAGGTGCCAGAGGAGCATAACTTGCTGTGCTGCTCTTGTGAGTGTGAACTACACTTCTCAGGTACTGGCAGGACTATTATAATATTTGGTGTGATGTTGCCTTCTGTTATCACCACCTTACCCTCTCCTCTTTTCCCAAGCTGTGAGAATGGGAGAGGTGCTATGTGGTTCATATGACTGGGCTGTATTTGAGGGTTTGAAGAAAAGATAGATACATGCACTGTATCTTAATAAATTGCCCTTCATGATGGTAGTAGGGTCCTTTATACAGAGTTTGGTGGTAGTGGACCACGCACAATTTACCAGAAACTGGAATATGTATTTGTTTGGCATTTTTTTCGCATCTGAAGACAGTATTGTATCTTTTGTCTTCAATAGATATTCAACAAATGTTGAATAAATTTTTCTTAGATTTAATCGGTTCACCACTCAAAGAACTACCCAAATGCTTAAGGAATCGAACCCACTGTTGTAAAAATTCACCAGTACGTATTGGCAATGCCTAGTGGGGTGGCTAACATCAACAGGAGGCCTCAAACCAGTGGTTCTCATCTCTGTCAACATGGTAGACTCACCTGGGGAGCTTTGGGGAAAATCACAATGCCTTGGCTTCTTCCCAGAGATTCTGGTTTAATTGGTCTGGGGAGAGCTCTAAAAATTTATATCGTTAGTAATCCACTGATACCGAAGGCTTGGTTTTACTTTGAGTAGAGGGTTTCAACATTGACTATGCATTAGAATCACCTGGAAAACTGGGAAAAGTACTGATGCCTGGGTCCCACTCTCAGGGGTTCTGATTGTGACCTGGGTATCAGGATTTTTTTAAAGCTCCCTACTTATTTCTAATGGAGCCAAGGTTGAGAAGCGATGACTTAGAGGGAGCTAGAAACAGCTTTTCTTACAAAAGTACAACTCATAATTAACACAGCCAAACTTAAATAAGAAGATATATAGGGCTGCTCCTATTCTGGTCACTGTTTAATGTTCGTTGAAGTACATTTTATTTAAAAAAAATTTTTTTTAATCAAATATCTCATCCTTTTGCATAAATGCTAGCCCTGAGTATAATCTTAGACTTGAATAAATTGCTTCTTTCTTAACTTAAATCTTCGTTCAGACTCTCGCTGAGATGACTCATGATTTTTTGGCCAGTTTGTTATCAAAAGTCTGTGGAAATTTATTCTCAACCTTCTGCCCCCTTTTTCTTGCCTCAACCATAAAGAGCTGCTGCCCCCTTCCCATATGGATTTATAGAACTCTGAAGGCTCCATTTACTCTGCCATTTTGAGAATCAGTTAGGAAAATCAGCTACTCCTCTGACTCCCCAGGACCCCCTCTCTCCACACAGCTAGAACAGATGGTTCCCAGCCATACGCATTTTGGTTTCAGCCTTTAAGTTCAACCCGAAATTCTGCCTGGATTTTGCTTGGGATGCAATGACTATATAGATCACTTTGGAAGAGAATTAATATCTTTGCTATATTAAGTGTTCCCATCTATGAAGACCATATACTTCTTTAATTTAGATATTCTTTAATGTCATTCAATAAAGTTTTATAATCTCTGAAAGATCTTATACATATTTCATTATATGTATTCCTAAGTTGTTAAGGCATTAATTATATCTTTTAAAAATTTATTTGTTGCTAGTATATGATTTCTGTATATTGATTTTTTAACCTGGCAATCTTACTATACTCTTATTAATTCAAATAATTTATCTGTAGATCCTTTTAGATTTTCCAAATATAGCATCACATAATCTGGAACAAAACAGTTTTATTTCTTCTTCATCAAAAACTCTGCTATTTCTTTTTTTAAAAATAAATATAGTTATTTATTTATATTTTTATTTTTTTGGCTGCGTTGGGTCTTCATTGGTGCGTGCGGGCTTTCTCTAGTTGTGGCGAGCGGGAGCTACTCTTCGTTGAAGTGTGCGGGCTTCCCATTGCGGTGGCTTCTCTTATTGTGGAGTATGGGCTCTAGGCATGTGGGCTTCAGTAGTTGTGGCACGTGTGCTCAGTAGTTGTGGCTCGCAGGCTCTAGAGTGCAGGCTCAGCAGTTGTGGCACACGGACTTAGTTGCTCCGCGGCATGTGGGATCTTCCTGGACCAGGGCTCGAACCCGTGTCCCTTGCATGGGAAGGTGGATTCTTAACCACTGTGCCACCAGGGAAGTCGCTGCTAATAACTTTTTAAAGTCACAAATGAATTTTTAGTTGTACCAAGGGTTGACACTTCCTCTATCAAGATGAGTATTTTTTCCCTTTAATGTGTTAATATGGTGATTAAATTAATTTAATTTGTTTTCCTAATGTAAGTCAGTCTTGTATTTCTGGAATAAATCCTACTTGGTCATGATATATTCTAGTTTTCATGAGTTTCTTGATTTGGTTGGTTAAGTTTGTTTAGGACTTTTGCATCAATGTTTATGAATGAGATTCCCTGCAATTTTCTTGAATTGTCCTTGTCAATCTGGGTAGCAAGGTTATGGTAGTCTTATACAATTAAAGGTGGGGATCACTCCCTCTTTTTCTGTTCTTTGGAAGAGATCATATAAAATTGAAATGATCTTTTCCTTAAATGTTTTTAGAACTTGCAGGTGAAGAAACTGGGCCTAAAATTTTCTTTGTGGGAAAATTTTTGACTGTTGCTTTACTTTTATTTATGGCTATGTAACTATTCAGGTCTTCTGCTTATTCTTGAGTCCGTTTTAGTGTTATGTTTTTCTAGGAATTTGTTGATTTTATCCAAATTATTCATAATATTTGTTTATCTATTTGACATCTACAGCAATTATTGTGTTCTTCATTTCATTTCAGATAATGATTATTTGTCACTTCTTTCTTTCTTTCATTATAATTTTGCTCAATCTCACCTATTTTAAAGTTTTTCGAACTATCATCTTTTTAAAGAATTAACTGACTTTGTTGGTCTTCTCTGTTGCATGATCTCTCTCAGTTTTTTTTTTTTTTTTTCGCGGTATGCGGGCCTCTCACTGTTGTGGCCTCTCCCGTTGCGGAGCACAGGCTCCGGATGCACAGGCCCAGCGGCCATGGCTCACGGGCCCAGCCGCTCCGCGGCATATGGGATCCTCCCAGACCGGGGCACGAACCCGTATCCCCTGCATTGGCAGGCGGACTCTCAACCACTGCGCCACCAGGGAGGCCCTCTCTCAGTTTTATTCTATTCTTGTCTTTATTATTTCTTTTCTTCTGCTATATCTGCATAATTTCAATACTTTGAAATTCGTTGAGAATGGCTTTATGGCTCAATATAGAGTAAATTGTTCATATTCTATCTACCTTTAAAGAATGTACAGTATGGAGTTGCTGGATGTTGTTTTATTTGTCAACTAAACCAAGTCTGTTAATCATGTTGTTCAAATCTTCTGTATTTTTTACTAGGTTATTGTTGTTGCTTTTGCTATCAGTTACTCCTATAATGATTGTGGAGTTTTCTCTTTCTTCTGGTAGTTCTTAAATTTTTGCTTTATATAGGCGCTCTGGATTTCACATCATTATATCTCCCTGGTTAATACAACCTTTTATCTTTATGAAACTTACTCTTTATCTTTACCATTTTTTTCTTTTGACTTTAGGTCCATTTGGTCTGATGTTAATGTAGTTACACTAGCTGTCTTTTGATTAGAATTTGCCTAGTATGTCATTTTCCATTCTTTTACTTTTAAAGTATTCTATATTTATATGTTATAGATGTGTATCTTATAAATAGTATATGGTTAGCTTTTTAAAATCCATTCTGATATTTTTGTCTTTTATGTGAAACATGTATCATTTATATTTAATGAAATTGCCAGTATATTTATATTTACCATCATATTTTGTGATTTCTTTTTGACCCTCCCTTATGACTTCTTTTTCTTTTAATTATTTTTTCTTATTCAAGTTTTCCCCACTACTACTTTGGAATTTATGTTCTATGTTTCTGTTCTTTAGGGACAACCTGGGAGATTACAGTAGGTCTATGTAGTATATCAGAGGCTAAGGTTAATATCTTTATCTTCCCCCAGGACAAGAAGTTTAGAAGAGTTAAACTCCATATCTACCCACTACCCAACTTATATGCTATTGCTGTGGTGTGTTCTAATTCAGTCTTTAAAAAAACCCTTAGTAAATGTATTAGTTAGGTAATGTTAGAGGTTATAACAAGTAAATCCTGGAATCTTGGTGGTTGAACTCTGAAAGCTCATTTCATACTCATGTTCCAGTCCACTGGGGGATATTACTGGTTGGGCTACCTTCCATGTGATCATTCAGGGATTCAGGCTACTTCCAACCTGTGGCTCCACCCACCTTTTTGTCTTTTGTTCACTCTCCATTAAGCCAGCAAATGGGAGACGGTATAACCATTTCTTTACCACTTTACACCAGAAGTAACCCATATTACTTTGGCTCAAATGCTAATGACCAAAATGCAGTCACATGCCCATATCTAATTGCACTTAGCACAGGTTCCTCATGAGAAAATAGAGAGAACAGTTGCAACTACCTTACAGCATTTTGTGAACATGAATCTCAGTGTACGGCTGAATATTTAGTAAGTGCTCACCATGTGCCAGGTACTGTACTAAGTGTATAGTTTTTATCATCTGGTATAATCCTCACAGTAACTTGTAATGTAGGAGCTAGCTCATTTCCATCATCAGACAAAGCAACCAAAGCTTCAGGTGAAGTTGACTGTCTCATCTGGAAAGTAGCCTGTAGCAACTTCTCTCCCTGCCAATCTTTTCATGACAGAAGAATCCTTCAAGGCTAAGTAACTCTGGGAAGCCTCTTCTGACTCCTCCCATGCCTACTTATTTTCTTCTCCTATTTTCACATCTAAACCATACTATTTGCACTTATATGAGCCCCCTTGCATGTTTCTCCATTTGTTCCATGTGAATTAATGTTGTTTTCTCAACTAAATTGTTACTTCTTTGATGGCATGTAACATGTCATACACTTAATTTATCATCTCCAAACTGAAAGCTCAGAACACTGCACACAGAAATGTCCTAATGCCTATTGTTGATAATGCCTGAGGCTCTTTGTTTTTTTAATTCTTCACAATTCTTAACACAGTGCTAAGCAATTAAAGCATACTCCATAAATTGTGTTGATTGATGGATAAGTGTATCTTTATATGCAGGATCTGCATAATATCAAGGTGGCCAAAAATAGAATGGACTGGACTGCCATTGACTTAATTATATGATTTTTGGATTTTAATTCCCTGGGCTTTACCTTTCTAATTTATAAAATCAGGTGTCTGAATTCAATATCATAGGTCTCTTTTACTTCTAAAATTCTATAATTTTGTGGAGTTTGGGGATGACAAATATATTAAGTTCTTACATGATTAATTCATTTAATCCTTGCAACAAACCTGTTGGTAAGTAACCATTATCCCAGTTTTATAGATGAAGAATCTGGGGCTCGGAGAAGCTGAATAACTTGTATAAGGTCACACAGTTACTAAATGGAAGAATTGGGATTCTTGCCTGGGTCCCATAGAAACCAGAGCACGCATTCTCCCTCCTTTACCACTCAGCCTCCTAAAAATCTCTGCCTTAGCAGTAAATGGAAGTTTTTTTAATCAGATTTCCTTTAACTGCTTTTCCTCGAAATGGACTGTCTCAAGCCTAACCATGTCAGAGAAAATCCTAAGGCTATTACATCAGAAATCAGCCGCTGGCAGCTCCTCCTTGCAAGGTGCATGTTTGGCTCACTTTAATTTGTCATTCATTAAGCCTGGAGGAACGGAAAGAGAGACATCTTTGACTTTGCAGGAGCCAGAAGAACAAAGTTTTTACCCAAACTCGACATAAACACTTGGGTTTCGTTTGGGTTTGAGATTTTGGCAAAGGTTCAAAGCTTTCCATTTTCTGTGAAGCCATTGCCCGTTCCTGTCAGGAGATCAGTAAATTTTGAAAGAGATTCCAGAGCTGATGGATGAGTCACAGACGTCCGGACTCCATAGAGCCTTGCTTGAGCAAATGAAATGACCAGATAAGATCCTGCGGCTTCTTTCTGTTGCATGGACGTTTGCCATCAAACGCGACATAGAACTGGGTTGTTAATGCCAATGGATAAGAGGACAACATATTGTAAAAGGGACACTTAGAGGAGTGTCCAGAGGATCTCCGGAGACTTTGGTTTGACTTTGCTTTATGATACTGTCAAGTGCTACAGAAATATCAAGGGTATGTCAGGCACAGCTCAGGGTAGTGGGTAAAGATGGGCAATTTGGAACAGGGAACAAGCTGGCCTGGGATTGAATTCTAGTTCTGCCATCTACCCATGAACTTGACCAAGTTACCTAACCTCTCTAAGCTTCAGTTTTCTCATCTATAAAGTAGGGGTAATATCAGTAGGATGGGCTATTGTGAAAGCAAAATGAAATAACATATATGAAGAAGTTAGCAGAATTCCCAGAACACAGTAAACACTCTGTAAGTTGTAGGATTTTTTTTAAACGTTGAAATATCATGTTTTTAAAGCCTTGGTCCTCTTTATCTTTTCAGCTGAGGGGACTGAGGCCCAGACAAGTGAATTAAACAGGTCCTTCGTTTCACAAGTGATGCAGAGGAAGAGGGGAACTTACGTTTCTTGACACATAAAATATCTCTGCCCTATTTCTTGACTGAACTAGCTGGAGAACCTTTCCAGCTTCCTTTCTTCATCTGGCCCGGGATGAACAGAAAGCAGGAGGATGAGAAGAGCAGGACAGCCCTGAGTGTCTTTGAGCTCTTGGAGGTCTCTGTCAGGCTGGGCCAGGTCACACTAGGTGCTTGTTATACTTTATGGAACTTCAAGTTACAACTTCATACTGGATTGTTTTGTTTATTTTGGTATTTCTGATCCCTTAGACAACCAGGCTGTAAAAAGTTTCTGAGGGAACTTTGGGAGAGAGAAAACCTCTTTCTGGTTTGTCCCTGGCCTTTAGCAGTCTGGCTAGGATTTCAGGTAGCTGACATTTTCAACTTCGGGCAGACCTGAGAGGCAAGTTGATTTTGTGCTGGGAGAAATTGCCTTCGGTTGTCAAAACTTCACAAAATATTGGAAACTATCTTAAAGTTTCACTGAAGTATCAGGGGAAATACCATTGAAATCCAAATTCTAGAAAACAAAAAAAAATTAATAATGAAGAGATTTCACATGTTGGATTTGTTTTCATACTATCTCATTATAACGTGGAGTATCAATGGAGTAAAATGTTCCTGGCTAAAAGGACTAGCTCTTTGCCATCAGGTTTGATTGCAAAAAAAGGGACACCACTGATTGCCATAAAGCAATTCTGTCTTCCTGTGAATGACCTCTCAGGCCAATATCCCCTTTACTTAAATTCAGTGTCAGGACTGCCAGATTAATTCAAGAAAAGGACCATGATCTTTATAAAAATCTATCAAAGTGTTTTTCCCATGAACTACAAGAAATACAGTGATGATATACATTACAACTTGTATTTTAGATTAGATTTATATGGTTTTACTAGTTATATCTGTGTGTACATGAAATATATCCATTGTGTGTGTTATATCTGTGTGTGTATGTGTGTTACTACAATGGTCACTGCAGATGGATTAATTATTCATTCAGTAAATAAGTATTGAGGCCTTACTATAGGCCAGGCACTTTTCTATTCAGTCTGTTGCTGTCTTTGTTTTATAGATAATCATGTCCCTAAAACTTCTTCCACATTATCAATTGACTGAAATTGAGAGAGCATATTTAACTTATTTTAAGCAACTTTAGTAGAAGTAGAGTCTCCACTGAAAGCTCATGCTTCCATTTATCAAGATATATTCCTTAAAACAATAAGAATATTATGTCCAAAGCACATGCTTCCTCATAAGGAGAAATCAAAGGGGACTATTTGTCCAAGGTAACAACAACCAGATTTCTACTGATTAGCTAAAATTAAGGTATTCAGGTCATGGTACTGTAATTTTTCAAAAGGAAATCACTTATTCAGATATCTAAGCCACCTCTGCTTTTAAGGGAACTTGATCTACAAATAAACTGGTAAATAATTCTTCTGTAATGGAACTATAACTTATTTACTGATATATCTATCAGCTGTTAAAAGAAGAATTTTGCACATAGCACAGGGAGATCAGCTGGGTGCTTTGTGACCACCTAGAGGGGTGGGATAGCGAGGGTAGGAGGGAAACGCAAGAGGGAGGAGATATGGGGATATATGTATATGTAGAGCTGATTCACTTTGTTATAAAGCAGAAACTAACACACCACTGTAAAGCAATTACACTCCAATAAAGATGTTAAAAAAAAAAGAATTTCTGTGCTCAATTAGATTTTAAAGCTTTTTAAAAACAAAGCTGTCAAACATTCTTTACCTTAAAAGAACACTGTGGGATAAAAGATAAATAATTGCTAGATAAAAGATTCTGGTTTATCACATTATATGCTTTAAATATATGTATTAATAGTAATTAATATTTATAGAGCACTTGTTATATGCCAGGCACTGGTTCTGAGTTCCTTGGATTCATTACTGCATTTAGTCCTTATAATATCACAATGAAATAGATGCTATTCTTATTCCTTTTTAGTGGCTGAAGAAAGTTAGGGATAGAGAATGTAGGTAACTTGTCCTCAGTTATGTAGCTGGTCAAGTGGTAAAGCCAGGCAGTCTGTCCAGAGCCTGCTCTCTCCAGAAGCAGCAGAATGGAGCAGAGGAACATGGGCCTTGGAGACAGAGAACATCTCAGATTAGAATTCTGACTTCACCACTTACAGGCTGTGTGACCTTGGGCCACACTATCTATTCAGCACTGCTATGTTGCAGACTGCTTGGCTGGTAGACAACACTATATTGACTAGGAGTCGTGCCAACTGAGTCACTGTGTGGTGCTGCATACAAGATACCTGTATTAACTCATCAATAAGTTAATACAGTACAGAGATGCACTGCTAAATATGTAACCACAAGCCCTCCAGGGAAAAGAGCGCCCCGATTGATGGTTGGGGTTTGCCAATTTCTGTGGTGTAAATACTCCCTTATGGATGATTTCAGGGTGAGAAAACTGAATGCTGAGTTGGAAAGAGATACACACAATCAAGTCCTCCAAGCTGACACAAGCAGCCTCCAGCACACCACTGAGGGAGATTCATTCTCAGACACAACACCAGGTAAGCATCTGGGTACATAGTTCAGGTCTTGAGAGTGAGTGAGAACATCTGGGCATCAGGCAAATCACAGTACGATCATGACCCAGTTTACTTAAATGCCTGCAAGGAGGTTGATTACAGCATTGCTATAGCAAAAAACTTGGACAAAACTCAAAGACAAAAAGTAGGGGATTCGGAGATACTACAGTGCAATGCTGAAGTACTCAAAACATTCACCAGAGTGAATTTGGATCAATGAATGAAATTATATTTCTATTGCAATTGAGGCACATACTGTCACGGATACATTCAACAGGTGGACTATTGTTTTGGGTGGGCATGTAGACTAGGAATAGAAAGAAACAACATGTTAGAGGTAGGAGGAATAGCATAATGCCAAACCAATGCCAAAGAAAGATTTAGTGTTTACTGTAAAATAAGGCAACTTGTCCTATTAGCAATACAAAAATGTTGTATGGCAATTAATAATGTTAGTTAGTCACACAGTAAGGAAGTGGGGCTAAATGAATATTGCAAAGTTCTTAGCATAGTGCCTGGTACACAGTAAGTGTTCAATATATGTTGGCCATAATTATTATTCTGATTAATTACAGTGTCCCATATGATAGAATAATGGTCATTAGACTTCTACAGAAGATGTATTAACATGAAAAGGTATTCACAATTTATTTAAAATGAAAAAAGTTTTATCTTATTTCTGGAACATATATATAAATATAGTGATTTTTGATAATAGGAAAAATATCTGAAATGTCATAAGTGGTTCTTTATGGATGGCATGATATTGCATCATTTTAATTTCTTGTTGTGTTTGTGAAGATATCCAAGTTTTTCTACAATGAATTTGCCTTGTTTTTATTATTACAGTAAATTATTTAAATTAAAAACCAAAACACACCTGTATAATTATTTATCTCCTTGTTCCTTTGGAAGAAAAATCAATACTTGCTTTGTGGTTCAACACTGGACAGTCCGGCAAATCTTTTCCTTGTTAGTTTTGTTGAATAGTAGATTGGTTAATACCTAGACAGAGGGCTTGGATAATATTTTGAGTCCTGTACTACCCCATGAACTTGCATGGCTGAAAAACAGAGCAAGCCCAGAGAATGGGAAATGTAGCTGGAAAAAGTTTAAAAAATCACCTCAGGTCCTTTGTCTATTTTTTATTTTAAACTAGGTCTTCATCTGTAGATTTTATTTTATTTTATTTTATTTTATTTAACATCTTTATTGGAGTATAGTTGCTTTACAATGGTGTGTTTCTGCTTTATAACAAAGTGAATCAGCTATACATATACATATATCCCCATATCTCTTCCCTCTTGCATCTCCCTCCCTCCCACCCTCCCTGTCCCACCCTTCTAGGTGGTCATAAAGCACGGAGCTGATCTCCCTGTGCTATGCGGCTGCTTCCCACTAGCTATCTATTTTACATTTGGTAGTGTATATATGTTCATACCACTCTCTCACTTTCTTCCAGCTTATCTTCCCCCCTCCCCATGTCCTCAAATCCATTCTCTAGTAGGTCTGCATCTTTATTCCCATCCTGCCCCCAGGTTCTTCATGACCTTTTTTTTTTTTTTAGATTCCATATATATGTGTTAGCATACGGTATTTGTTTTTCTTTTTCTGACTTACTTTACTCTGTATGACAGACTCTAGGTCCATCCATCTCACTACAAATAACTCAGTTTCATTTCTTTTTATGGCTGAGTTAATATTCCATTGTATATATGTGCCACATCTTCTTTATCCATTCATTTGTCAGTGGACACTTAAGTTACTTCCATGTCCTGGCTATTGTAAATAGAGCTGCAATGAACATTGTGGTACATGACTCCTTTTGAATTATGGTTTTCTCAGGGTATATGCCCAGTAGTGGGATTGCTCGGTCATATGGTAGTGCTATTTGTAGTTTTTTAAGGAACCTCCATACTGTTCTCCATAGTGGCTATATCAATTTACATTCCTACCAACAGTGCAAGAGGGTTTCCTTTTCTCCACACCTCTCTAGCATTTACTGTTTGCAGATTTTTTGATGATGGCCATTCTGACTGGTGTGAGGTGATATCTCATTGTAGTTTTGATTTGCATTTCTCTAATGATTAATGATGTTGAGCATTCTTTCATGTGTTTGTTGGCAATCTGTATATCTTCTGTGGAGAAATGTCTATTTAGGTCTTCTGCCCATTTTTGGATTGGGTTGTTTGCTTTTTGATATTGAGCTGCATGAGCTGCTGGTAAATTTTGGAGATTAATCCTTTGTCAGTTGCTTCATTTGCAAATATTTTCTCCCATTCTGAGAGTTGTCTTTTCGTCTTGTTTATGGTTTCCTTTGCTGTGCAAAAGCTTTTAAGTTTTATTAGGTCCCATTTGTTTATTTTTGTTTTTATTTCCATTTCTCTAGGAGGTGGCTCAAAAAGGATCTTGCTGTGATTTATGTCATAGGGGAGTGTTCTGCCTTTGTTTTCCTCTAAGAGTTTGATAGTGTCTGGCCTTACATTTAGGTCTTTAATCCATTTGGAGTTTATTTTTGTGTATGGTGTTAGGGAGTGTTCTAATTTCATTCTTTTACATGTAGCTGTCCAGTTTTCCCAGTACCACTTATTGAAGAGGCTTTCTTTTCTCCATTGTATATTCTTGCCTCCTTTATCAAAGATAACATGACCATATGTGTGTGGGTTTATCTCTGGGCTTTCTATCCTGTTCCATTGATCTATATTTCTGTTTTTGTGCCAGTACCATACTGTCTTGATTACTGTAGCTTCGTAGTATAGTCTGAAGTCAGGGAGCCTGATTCCTCCAGCTCCGTTTTTTCTTTCTCAGTATTGCTTTGGCTATTCGGGGTCTTTTGTGTTTCCATACAAATTATGAAATTTTTTGTTCTAGTTCTGTGAAAAATGCCAGTGGTAGTTTGATAGGGATTGCATTGAATCTGTAGATTGCTTTGGATAGTAGAGTCATTTTCACAATGTTGATTCTTCCAATCCAAGAACATAGTATATCTCTCCAACTATTTGTATCATCTTTAATTCCTTTCATCAATGTATTATAGTTTTATGCATACAGGTCTTTTGTCTCCCTAGGTAGGTTTATTCCTAGGTATTTTATTCTTTTTGTTGCAATGGTAAATGGGAGTGTTTCCTTAATTTCTCTTTCAGATTTTTCATCATTAGTGTATAGGAATGCAAGAGATTTCTGTGCATTAAAGTAGATTTTAGACTACATATCCAGTGTGTCAATCTCTGTCTTTCCGTTGGAGTATTTAGAGCATTTACATTTAATAAAAGTATTAGTATGTTTAAGTTTAAATTTATCATCTTTCTATTTCTTTCCTATTTGTCCCATTTATTACTGTTCCTTTCTTTTCTCCTACCTTCTTTTGGACTGAGTTGTTTAAGAATTCCATTTTGTGTCCACTGTTGGCTAATTAACTATACGTGTCTTTTTCTGTTTTTTATTTGATTGGTTACTCTAAGGTTTACAATATGCATTTTTATTTATATATGCATATCACAGTCTACTGTATACTTTATTGTAGCAGGAATCATAAGTCCTATATCCTTTTTAGAGCTTAGGTAGTAAGTAAGGTGATTAGAATTAATGAGTGAGACATGACAAACAAAAATACAATCAATGAATCTTTATGTGAGATAGAGTATAGACCTACTTTTCATTGTAGGAGTATCTGAGTAGATTTTATTTTAAGACTTTTCATCCTTTTGTTTTAGAGTTCTAGAGAAGCAGCTCAATGTAATAGAAAGGGAATGTTCTTTGGAATCAGGCCATCTAAGGTTAAATACTCTGGACCACCACTTTCTGTTATGTGACTATAGACAGATTACTTAAAATGTGTGAACATCTTCTGTAAAAAGGGGGTAGTAATATCCATTTTTCCAGAACTTTATGAGGATTAAATGGCATCATATGTGTAAATGCTTTAGTAGTAGAGAGCACATGCTTAGTAAGTGATAGTAGTTTTCAATTAGGAAGATGTGTTCATCTTCATTTGGTAATTTTTAAATAGCTTCTTTTTGTCAAATTTATATTGGAGTCAAAATGAATTTTTATTTCTCTTGAGCTCCCCCCACACCCCCCAAAAAGTCAGTCTTCAAATCCTGGCTCTGACACTCTACTACTTGAAGTCAGGTAAATCACAAAATTTCAAGTCTTTGCTTCCTCCTCCATGAAATGGAGATAATTTTGTCATAATTTTTTCAAAAAGTGATTGTGAGAATGAGTAGAACTCTCTTTTTAAAATGGTTGTACCAACAGTATATCTTTATCCAAATGTAAGGTACTATTAAGACTTTGATGATGACGACAATGATGATAAATACTGGAGTTTGTTACCATGTTCTTACCCAAACATGAATAATCCAGACATGGATTTTGCCCCCAATGATCTCACCATCTAGTTGGAGGGAGATGGATGAAAATTTGAGATCATATCTAGCAATAATGGGTAGCATGTCATTACCAGATAAGGGGCATAAGCAGAAAATGCTAAACTATTGCAGGGAAGGGAGAAGTTTGTGGACTCAAAAGTCTTCCATCTTGGTGAAGGGATGTATGACCAGGTTCATAAAGATGGGTAAGAGTCATGTGAGTAAAGCAGAGAGAGGAAAGAGAGGCCAGGTGCAGCAGGACTACAGCAAAGTGTTGGGGTGAGCAATGTGGAGGCTGATGTGCTTCTCCCAGAACCTAGAATCCACCAGTGCAGCTGGGGTATGGTCTTGTAGTGGGAGACAGGGCCAGACAGGTACACCAAGGCCTTGAACCCTCAGTGAGGAATCTAAACATTTTTCTGTAAGCTAAATGTTTTGGGAATGGAGTAGGATAGAGAGGGATTGGCACTGTATGGAGAAAGGGGTGTTAAACTTATTCAGACCCCATATTTATTGTTTCCATTAAGGTTAACATCTAGCCAAGAGCATCATTCCATTAAACTAACATCTTGCAACCTACAAACATGTTTTGATAAATACAGTAATTTTTCAGGAATATGGCAAAACGTTTTTATATAACCCTATTTATCTGGAGTAGTCAACTAGTTTTAAACTAAATATGCATATTTTATATAATAAGAGAATGTTATGCAGAAAACAGTACGTCTCTAAACAATTTTTGGTCCACTTCGTTGGAAACGTTACGTAAGCACCACACACTCTTTCAAAATTGAATATGGAACCTGAGTTAGAAGACACTTTTCTTTCAAGGTTGCATTCCCATAAACTACCAACCTGGAAATGGATTATTCTAGAACAGGGTTTGGTCTCTGATTTAAGAGACAATCCACAGGCTTTCACTTTGGCTCTTTCCAATCTGTGGCTTCTTTGTCCTGTTCTTTATTGACGAGTTTCCTCCTCATAAGGGAAAATGTGGGTAGCAAAGTTTTACAGGTGAAGTAAAAGTTATTTTTAGCCTTTTTATAAGCTACTGGGGAAAATTGCATTTCATTTACCATATGTCATAATGGCTCTAGATAGAATGGAAGACTATTGGACCTGAGGAACGTGAAAATTCAGGCCAGTAATATAAATGTTGTCAATCCAAAAACACTCAAGGATGGTACTCACTAGAATAATTATTTCACTTAAGCTATGGCTAGTTCAGTTAACTTGGCAGGCTTGAATTGAGTTGAAATTCATTTCGGTTTTAAAAAACACTCAGGCAGGCTGATGGAGTTAACTAATTATTTGACTAAATTGACTCCCAGTGTGAAGTAACTAGTCAATTTAATCAAAATGTTCCAACTGACTCTGCATACAGAGGTAAACGCAGACACTTGAATGTGCTCTCCTGGCTATTCTTTATTAAATGAAATAACAAATGTAAAGAGTTTTATAAAATGTAATATGAATAGCAGATGATATAAAATGGGCCAGAAAGCAAGAGTTTCTGCCCTGGGATTAGCACTTAGCAATCTCACTCACAGAGTTTGGATCCTCTAAATATATTTGCCAGATTACTGCTTAAACTCACAATCCACCTTGGGTCTTCCTGACTATATCCGCTAGGATATTTCTGGTCATTCTCTATAGAGCCAAAATGTTTTGAGGATTTACTCTGTTCTATACATGGCTTTATGCATACACAGATAACATTTTCCACTTAAGAGGAAAAAACAGAAAATTCGATCATTTGTAACATGCTCTAACAATGGACTAAAATATTTTCTGCCAATTCTTTTGTGTCACGGGAAGAAAGGAAAGAGGGAGGGAGGGAAGGAAGGGAGAAGGGAGGAAAAAGAAAAGAAAGTCATTGCATATTAGAGAGAAAATATTAAGTGGAATCGGCATCATATAAAATATAAAATATAAAATAAGTAGTAAATTGAACCAAGTTAAAGTATAGAATCAGCCCCCTTCTAACCCTAAGAATCTCTGGGTCTCAAAAACAAAATCATCTCTTAGCATCCTCCTTCCTCCCTCTTTTGTAACATTTTATTAAGATGCTGTGGTGCTTCTTTTTAAAGAAAAGGACAGATTTTTAAAGACGCAGGATATATTCAGTAGCATGCAGGACTCTAGAAATAGGGGTTTTGAGTGCTAAGCCTGACTGTTACTATCTTTTGGGAAATGGGTTCAGTAGATGAGTCCTCCTTATTGTGGTGAAAGAGGAAAGTTGAACAGTTTGAAGATTTCTTAGCAGTGAGACTTGACTCTGAAGAACCTTTGAGGTGAGTGAAATGAATCAGAAACATATGGATTACATTTCGCTTCAAGTGCCTCAGGGCTCAGAGTGTTTGGCTAAGTACATTTTAGGTTTTTCCCAGTACAGAATTAAAAAAATACGATTGCCTGAAGCAGTTTCCCAAGCCCAACTTGTACTAGGATTCAGTTCAAGGAATGTCTTGCCCCACTTCTATTAGAAATGCAAATGAGCCCCAAGCATTGGATTTTTCAGAATGCTCTCAGGGAATACATGGCTGATCTGTAGGAGGCAGCTGTATAGACGGCATCATTATGAGAAGAGAAACAGAGAAGAAAGAGAAAAAGAGAGAGAGAGAAAATACCCTTTCTTCAACTATCCAGATGATGAGTTATCAGATTCAACTACTAGAATCTTCTCCCTTTGTGCTAAAGCATCATTTGTGTCCTTTCTAATTGCCTCTTACCCTGAGCAAAGGCAATTCACAATGGTGTGTGAACCTCTGAGTGTGAGTGAGGTCCTTAGGTTGTCTCCAGTGAAGGTCACTAGAAAAGACTGGTCCAGAGGATCATACCAACCTGTCAGATCCTCCAAAAAAGGAGAGACTAGTACTATTGCTAAAATGAATACAGGATACATATTTCTTCCCTACTTCAAGGGTATTGGTGGTATTGGGACTAGATTTCAGTTGATTAACCTAGGACTCAAATAATAAAGATGATAATAATGTCAGATATTTACTTAATATGAATAATCTGATTTTGATAAATTTTAAGACCTCATCCCTAGACATTCTGATTTCATCTTCTGGAATAGGGCATGGATATTTAGTGTCCAAGACAGAAGATGTACACCAGGAAATTCATTTCAGGACTGTTGGGAGTAGCATTCTTTTTGTAATTAAAAAATAAAAGGCCCGAATGTTCCTAAGCAGCAAAATGGAAAAATAAACTGTACTATTTTGTATTATGTCATACAATGGAATTTCTCTACAGCAGTACAATGGACTGTGGACACAAGTTATGAACACATAAATATGGCAGCATCTTAGAAACACATGGAGTGGACACTCCCACTAGAACAACCACTCCTCTTGCCTCTGGAGACCAGATGTAGCTGTCATTGCTGCCACTTCCCATCATCAAGACAGATGTTTGCTGTCCTTGGGGTGAGGGTTTCTGATTGGCAAGCCTGGCCGCTGCTTTCAAGGCAGCCTGGTAAAGCAAATCTCTCTGACTTTAAAATTCTCTAGTGGTAGGTAGAGTAAGGTCTAGATTGTGAGGTAGGAAATTTCCAAAATAGGGGAAGGAAGATTGATGTTGGGAAGCTGAAAAGAATACCAACCGTTACTATAAACTCCAAGAGAAAGACATGAGATACAAGAAGCAGGAGTGAGTCAGGAAACCAGTGAACCCATTATTAAGTCTAAATAAGCTGTAGTTGATGCTTTAAAAATACTAGTAACACACTAGAATTTAACTCCTAGTAGTATCTTATGGGAGATGAAGAAGAGATGGGGAATTAAACACATCATAAATCTTTTGTCCAGTTTTGGAGAATAATATAGATAATGAGTAACTGTAGGGATTGATAGAAAAATATGTCTAAATATTGCATTTTAAAATGTAAGGGTGAGGGGAGAAAAGTGAATAGCTGGAGCACAGAGGAGTTTTAGGACAGTGCTCTGTATAATACCAAAATGATGGAGACATCATTATATGCCCAAACCCATAGAATGTACAGTGCCAGGAGTGAGCCATAATGTAAACTATGGACTTTGGATGTCACATCATAATCATGTGACATTAAACCCAGATATCATTGGGTCTTTTAACCTTCTGAAAGTTCCTTGAGTATTGTTAAAGTAGAAATGAACTCTGGCTTCTCAAAAAAATGTGACAGTGTAGGCTCATCATTTATAACAACCTACCACTCTGGTTGGGGGTGTTGATAATGGGGGAGGCTCTGCATGTGTGGGGTCAGGGGGGAGATGGCACATCTCTCTACCTTTCCTTCAGTTTTGCACTGAACTTTAAACTGTTCTAAAAAAATAGAGTCTTAAAAAATCGTAAGGATAATTTCTTGGGGTAATCATTAGAATGGGCCATAAGAACGGCTTCAGAGGTGCTGGTAACATTGTACTCTGATTACATCAGTGTGTGAAAATATATCAAGCTGTATGCTTGTGATATATTTTACTTCAATAAAAGTTTTTATATTTTATGAAAGAGCAATATGGGTACATGGTAAAAACACACACACACACACTTTTTTTGAAAGTATAGAAAGACATAGAGTAAATAATGTCGTCCTATACCTCAGACCTACAGCGTTCTATGTCCCCTACCTAGAGGCAGTGCTGTAATAATTTCTTCTAAATCCTTCCCGAGATATTTTAAGATTGTGTGGATTCATGTTTGTGTGTATGTTTGTACTAATGAGATATATATGTATATATACACATATATTTATGTACATATTTATTTATGTGTATTTCCCCTCTTTTATATAATCACTGTACTATTATATTCTACATGGTGTTCTCCATCTTGCCGATTGGGTTGATTTGCCTCCTCCTTTTCAAGGGCTGCACAGAAGTCATGGATTCTATTGTATGGTTATACCATTATTTATCCAGTCTGTGCCTACTCAAAGCAATACAGCAGAGAATATCTGTATAAATATGTCATTGCAGACATGTATGACTGTATTATATATCAGTTATACATATATGTGTGAATATATGTATATAAACATATGAAATTGCTAGATCAAATGGTAGATGCCTTTCTAATTTTGATCTCACCAAATTGCTCCCTGAAAATGTTGCACCCTTTATATTTCACCCTTTATATTTCACAATGTGTTACCAGAGTTTTTTAACATGGCCAATCTGATAAATGAAAAGCAGCACTTGTTAATTTTAATTCACCTTTATTCAACTAGCTAATTTATTCAACTAGCTAATAGTAGTTAGAACTTCTCTCATGTGTTTAATAGCCATTTGTATTTGGTTTTCTGTATATTCTTGTTTTGCTCATTTTTATAGTGAGTTGCCATTTCTTTATTAATTTTTATTGTGGTAAAATATACATAACATAAAATTTACAATTTAAACTATTTTTAAGTATACAATTCAGTGGCCTTAAGTATTTTCACAGTTATGCAACCATCAGCACTATCCATCTCAAGAACTCATCATTCCCAACTAAAACTGTACCCACTAAACAGTAACTCCTCATTTCCTTATTTGAGTCCTTTATATATTAAGATAATTCATAATTTATAATGAATTTATCATTTATCATGATTTATCATTTAAATCCCCTTAATAATCATCTGAAGTAGGCAGTTGCTTGTATGATTCATTCCAATCAGACTTTTACCCTTGGCACTCAACTAAATCTGCTCTTACCAAGGTTGTCAATGACCTCCATATTGCTAAATCCAGTCATCAATTTCATTTCTCATCTTGCCCTATCAGCAGAATTTGACACAATTGATCACTTCTCCTAGTAAAACTTTTCACAGTTGGATTCCAACGTGCCACAATCTCATGGTTTCTCTTTTATCTCATTTGCTTTTCCATCTCAGTCTCCTTTGTCAGCTCTTCTCCAAGTTTTCTAATCTTTGGAGAGGCCCAAGTCTCAGTACTTACATTACTTCTCTTCTTCGTCTATACTCACTCCTTTGGTGATCTCTTCCAGTCTTACGGCTTAATAGCATCTATATGCTAATGACTACCACAGCCCAGATCTCTACCCTGAACTCCACAGTTGTATATTTAATCACCTCCTCAATGTTTTTACACAAATATTTAATAAATATGTCAAAACTAACAGGTTCAAAATTGAATTTGTAGATTATAGCTTCTGATAATAGTACAACGACTTAGCTGGACTATCCCTCCAATAAATAGCAGTTTAAAACTGTGGGCAGAATATTTTTAAAACACATTAGAAAGCACTACAGAGCAAAAACAAATGTAGAAAGAAGTTGTAGGGAAGTAGTCCCATGAAAAAATAGGAATTGTATGTGATATATATACATTTTTATGGCTATTTGCCTGAGGGCACTCCCTGATCCACATGAGGCAAGGCTAGAGAAAGTCACAGACTTGCTGAATTGAGGTGTCAGAGGACAGAGTTTTGGGCTAGCAGAATGACTTGAAAATTAAAGTTGGGAGAAATACCAGAAAGAAGGGGCTGAAGAGGGGTCAAACCCCCAAAATATGAATATAATTCTTACAACTATTGAGTAATCATTGAATCGTGCATATCATGGGACTATTCTAGGGGCCCTGCAGAAAGAGCATATGAAAGCTAAAAGAACTGAGAAGAAATCTCAGCTGCTTCCCACTACAGGAAAGACAGTTTTGGGTTTGAGTCAGTGCCCTTCACAGGGAGATGATGGAATTCAGAGTGTCTACAACTTACTACACACTGTCCAGCATTCAGTAAAAAAAAAAAAAAAAAAAAAAGAAGAAGAAATACACATACACACACACACACACACAACACACACTGGACAGATGAAGAAACAGAGAATTGAGATCCAGACCAGAAAAAAAAAAGCAATCAATGGAAATGACCCAGAGATTTTTCAGATGTTGGAATTAGTAGATAAGAACTTTAAAGCTGATATTATATATATTTCAAGGAAATAAAGTTGTATTCATAATGAATAAATATGAGAAATCTGGCAGAGTAATTAAAACTTTAAAAGAATATAATAATTGAAATTAAAATTCTATAAGATGGATTTAAAAGCATATTGCAGATGGTAGAAAAAGAGTGAATTTGATGACATATCAATAGAAGTTAACCAGTTTAAAAAAGAGAAAAAAAGTACTTAAGCAATTTATTTCATCAACCTATGAGAATATATCAAGCAGTATAATATATGTGTAACTGGAATCCCCAAAAGGAAGCAGAATGCTGCAGAAAAAAACATTTGAAGAAATAATGGCAGAAACTTTCCAAAATTTGATGGAAAAACACTAAAATTTCAGATCCAATAAGCTTAGTAACAATGGAAATTAGAGAATAGTTTGAATTAAATGATAATAAAAATACAACATGTGAAATGTGTGATGTGCAGTTAGAACAGTGATTAGGGAGTAATCTGTAGCTATAAATGCTTATTTTTTTTAAGTTTTAAAATTAATGATCTGAGTTTTCACTTTAGTGAGCTAGAAAATTAAGAGCAAATTAAACCCAATATAGTAGAATGAAAGAAATAATGAATACAGAAGTCAGTGAATTTGTAAATGGAAGAATTTAAAGTCAATTGTGTTTCTACATAGTAGCAACAAATTAATATTATTCATTTATAATACCTACCAAAAATAACAGATTTAGGAATAATTTTTATGTGAGACTCATATCCTGAAGATTACAGACCATTACTGAGAGAAATTATTGAAGACAAACAAATGGAGAGATATATCATGTTCATGAATTAGAGGACTTAATATTGCAAAAATATCCATTCTCCTCAAATTGATCTATAGATTCAACACAATCCCAGTCATAATCCCACCACAACTCCTTATAAGAATTTAGAAGCTAATCTTAAATTTCATATGGAAATACAAAGTACCTAGATAAACTGAAGAAAAGAAAGAATAAAGTTTAAGGACTTGCGCTCTCTGACCTCAAGACTTTTTATAAATCTATAGTAGTCAAGGCAATGTGACATTAGGTATAGAAAGACTGATAGATCTATAAGGACAAAAAAAAAAAAAGGACCTTAACCATTACTTCATATCAAACTCAAAGATCCATTTGAGAAGAATCATAAAATATAAAATCTAAAACTATAAAATCTTAGAAGAAATTTTAAGAGAGTATCTGTGTTACCTAGGGTTAGTCAAAGATTTCTTAGAAAAACAAGAAAAACAATTACCATAGAACAACAACAACAGAAAAGGTAAATTAGACCTCATCAAAACTAAAAACATTTGTTCATCATTAAGGAATATTAAGGAAATTAATAAATACACCACAGATTGAGGGGAAATGTTTGTAAAAATATATCTGGAAAAAGTTATTCTACAATCAAAAGGCAAGCGAACTGATAAAATATTGATGTAAAGACTCAAATAGACACTTGACTAAAGAAAATACAGGAATGGTCAAGAAGTACATGAAAAAGTGATAACATCACATTCATTAAGAAAATACAAATTAGGTCCACTATGAGGTGTGCATTGCCTACCTTTAAAATGGTGAAGGTTAAAAAGACTGTTATGCTTGTCGATGGGAGTATAAAATGATATAACCACTTATTTTTTAAAGGTCTGATAATTTCTTTAAACATCTGTGACCCTAATTCCACCTCTACCTCTAGTATTTACCCAAGAAATAAAAGCATATATCCACAGAGACTTGTATAAGAATGTTCACAGCATCTTCATTTATAATATCTCCAAACTAGAATCAGCCCAAGTATTCATCAACAGAATGATGATGTACAAAGAAACACTAAGGGGCAATAAAATACAGTATATTCATATATTTATGCCATGGAATACTATTTAGCAATAGAATGGAATGAATGAGTGAACGGTGCAACAACATGGATGAATGAAAGTAGACTTACACAAAAGTGTAGTGCTGTCTGGATCTCACAGATACCATGCTGAGCAAAAGAAGCCAGACAAAAAAGAGACACAAATGGTTCCATTCATATAGGCAAAGTAACTCTATTCTGAAAAATAAAAAAAAGTAAAAATTGGAGCAGTGGTTGCCTCTGGCAACTGAGAGGGACAAGGGGAAACTTTACTGGGTGATGGAAATATCTCATGTCTTGATGGGGGTTTAGTTTACACAGGTATATTTTTTGCTAAATCTCATCAAATTGTGTAGTTTAGATTTATGCATGTGAATATATGTAAATTTTAGATTAAGAAAAAATGTAAACTAATATTAAACTCAATAGGTTTTCTTCACTACCTTCTGTGTATTCCAAGCTTACACAAATGAGCAAATATGTTGAGGATAAAGAAGTTAGCTTTCTCACTGTTGGGGAAGGGGGTTACAATCAGGGGAAGGAAAAGGTAAGAATGTACTCTGTGTTTCTGGATTGGAACTGGAGATATCAGTATGAAGTCATGTCTCTTAAGGCAGGTATATAGATAAATAGACGGATAGATGAAAGAAAGAGTGAGAAATATTTATGTATAACACAGGGGTGTGTGTGTATATATATATATATATATATATATATATATATATATGAACGATATATACATCTGTATGTCTTAGATATTGACACATATTACTCAGCTCTATTTGCTGAGAGGGTACAGGAGCAATTACATAGCAGTAGGAATAAACATACCTAGTGCCCAGATCTTAGTTTCTGCCCAAATATCTTTCTTTCATACACCCATCCTTCAAGTATGTTCTTAAATGTCTTCTCAGTGAGGCTTAAGCTGGTCTATCCTATGTAAAATTACAACTTTTCATCCAGTCTCCTCTTCTCATCCACCCTCTTTGGTTTTTGTCCACAGTGCTTTTTGTATCAATTTCTAACATGCTAATTAATTAATTATATATTTTTTCTCTCCTCCTGCTAGGGAGTGAACTCCTGGAGGACAGGGATTTTTGGTTCATTGCTGATTATCTAGCACCTAGAACAGGGTCTGGCACATACTAGGTACTCAGTAAGTGTTTGTTGAATAAATGAATGTCTGACCATGTTACTGGAAACAAGGTTTAAATTCATGGCCAGTAAGTAACAGAGGTGGGATATAACATATCTTATATTAACTACAGGATTCATTACACAAAATGCCTTTATCATGTGAAAGATCTATAATATGAAACCAAACTGTGACTCTGCGTCGTAAGCACTATATCCCCTGTGGCACTGAAGGTAAACTTTCTTGCTTCCTAGTTCAGCCCAGGCTAAGGTTAGGCCAGTTCAGAGAGTAAACTCAAGAGATATACTTAAAATCCTTTTGTTCTGAATGCTCATTTAGGTCACTGAAGATAGACCAGGCCTTTGAGGTAGATATGGTGGCACCTGCCAAATGAGTTCACCTTGAGGGCATGGTTTCTCAGCCCCAGGACTTGCTGGGGCTGCAGGTCCTTTGTATCCTCTTTCTTTATCCTCACATGCTCACCAACAACCTGGTAAAAGAGTGTTCATGTGAACTCCTAAGGAATTTGTCCATGTAAGGGAAAAAAGGGAGTGAAAGGAAGAAAGATGCTGCATCTAGAGATCAAGAAGAAACAAAAATTAACATCAAAAGAAACAGCTACTTGTTTGGCAACTGATGACTGTTTTTCGAGAAAAAAAATATTTTTTCTCTAATATTAGTTTCTAAAAGGATAACTGCAGAAGAAAGAAACAGCTAGATTTCTCCTTAGCAGAAGCACAAAGCTATAGACAACAATAAGCAGCTAAAGCAACAAAAGAGGAAAAGCTCTGTCTGGACATTGTGGCTTAAAGCAATTGGAATTTGGAAGAGGAAAAAGAATGTGACAGTTTAGGTATCACTCAAGTCTGTTCAAGTGCAACTATGAACCTAGAGGTCCAGTAGTTCCTTTAGATTCCCCAGTCCATTAGGTTCTGAAGGGGCTGCTAATTATACAATATATTCCTTTGGTTGTAGGTAAACATATGACCTTTGCCTGGCTGATCTTAATACCAAGAACGCTTGGCCATGGTGTTTGGCTTAGGAATGATCTCATGCCCTAATGGGCAGGATCTTTCTGTAGATTTCATGTAGAGACTAGGTGAGATAAATCCTCATTTTCTCCTGAGCTTCCCAACCTGGGATGGCATAAACCTGACTTTGTTGGTGGCCATGCTCCCCGGTTCTTGTCAATGGAGGAAGCCTGTGGGCAGCAAAAACAAATGAAGCCCAAACCGGGTATGAACAGAGAGAGAAAGAATGAGAGAAGCCAGGTTTACTGTCTGAATTCCTGGGAGACTTTGAGACTAATCCTGCCCCTGGACTTCCTAGTTGGGTTTTTTCTAGCTACTTGCAGTAAAGAGAGTCCGGACCAACAGACCCACCCTTCAAAATGCCATTTGTCTATTTGTCAAATGATTCTTTACACCGTTATCTAAGCACTATAAAGAGGAAGAAACTGCCATGAACCCAGTCTTCTGAGAGCTGAAAACAAAAAACATGCAATAATAGCTATTGAGATTCTAAGAAGTCCCCCATTGCAGTTTAGTAAACCTCAGGGTAGTTTTTTCATTGAGCCATGCTTAGCCATTGGTTGAACTCAGATGGGCTCAGGAACCAGTCCCATTGGATCTCAGCAGCATAGATAAGTAGGAGGAAATTGTGAGGAGACCAAGTCCAGGGGAACTTATGTAACTATAGGGATGACTCTGAGAAGAGCAGTCAGGAGACCAGCTAAGCGTCCTAGATTTAGGCCAGCCTCAAAATCAAAGGAGATCCAACATAAGAGTGGGACAAAGGGGTAGAAGTGGATGAATCTGTGAGTCACAAGAGTTAGGAGAATTACAGTTCTCGGTGACTGATCCATGGGAGGAGTGGTATCCAGACTGTGGCTGGAAGTATGGGATGTGGTACCAAGTTATATTGGCCAGAGTCCAGCAGAATTCCAACCTAACATGTTACAGTTCTTTGGAGATCTGGTTTGCCTTTTCTGTGTGGGCAAGACACCTATCAGCCAAATATTCAAGGTCCATGTGAGAACCCAGAGTTCAGAATTCACAGTGAGCTCTGAGTCTTCACCCAAAACAGTCTGGAGAGGGTGAGTCAGATGATGAGTGTAAGCTACAGTCCTAGAAAGGGTCCAGGGACAAGCCAGAAACCAGGGTTCAACATTCACATCCAAGGGCTTGTGGGGAATCCAGAACTGGAAATGAAAGGCCAGAAAAAGTGGTTCAAGGCTGAAGAACCAAAGGAACAGAGTAGGAGACAGGAGAGATGATGAGAACAAAGTGAATACTTCTAAGAAAATTTCACAAAGGACGTCGCAGTGCTCCCAACTTGTTTTTATTAATGGGCTATTAAGTGTGATGTGGCAGTTGGTGGACATCAGGGAATAGAAGAAGCAAAGGCAGAGGCCATTGACACACAATGAGCAAACAGTGGGCTCTGGGAAAGGCAGCATTCAGTGGGTATGCAGGTTGTTTGGGCCCTTTCCTGAATACTGTTGGGGTGAGGTAGTGGCACTATTCACTGGACTTATAGTCACGTCCCAAGAATGGCAGGATCCTGTTCTGCCATCTGCCCTATTCACTCCAATAAAAGCGAGAGGTATAATGGGTATGAGCAGACTTCCTGGGCTCAAATGCTAGGTTCCCTGTTAACTAGCTCTGTGACCTTGAACAAGTTATTTAATCCCTATTCCTTAATTTCCTCATCTGTAAAAAAGGAGAATGTTTTGGTACTACTGCATAGAATTATTATAATAATATCATTAATACACATTAAACACTTAGAACTGTCCCTAACAGATATTAAGCACTCACTTAATGTTAGCAGTAATTACTCTCTCAAGAGAGAAATACATAGGAACAGTTAGGAAATAGGAAACAAAGGGTCCCTTTGCTTTTATCTTGCAAGTATCTAATAAGCCCAATGCAGAGCACATGATTTGAGTTTAAAGTCTAAGGGATCTTTGCTACTCCCTAAAGCTTAAATCCAAATCTTGGATCTTAACAATGTCTGGCCTGGCTTATTATCAGAAACTAGAGGAATGACCCCTGTGCTTGGGAATGTTTGAGAAAAGAGTCTACTTATTCACCAGCTGCAGCGAAGAGAGGACAGCGAAATGGGGAATGATGATGCCCCTAGTAAATGTGGCCCAATGAATGCCCCAGGCTGCTCCCCTGTCATATTAGTAGCATATTTCCCTACCTAGGTAGGGGTACTTTGGAAAGCGGGAGTGGGCTGGATACATAGGGAGTAGAGCTGGGTCTCTGTGGAGAGAGCTGTGGCACGTACGTCCATACCTATACATGGATATCCAGCCAATTATAATAAAGCTACTTCCAGAATCCACAGGCTGGTGGGTCTGAGCTTATTTCAAAAAATTCTGTCTCCCACTTTCAGGATTTGCTTAGGAACTGGCTGGAACAAGAAGCAACTCATCACATGCATGGCTAACTGGGTAATATGGCAATTGACTGAAACTTTACCCTTGACCATACTTGTATCATTCCTAATAAAAAGTGTACAAACTTGGGTGATACTTTACATAACAATGAGTTTATATTGATAACATTTTATTTCCATCTTTTAAAGAAGCTATTTTTTATTGCTAGTTGGCTCAGTTAAAGCTGTTTAAGAGGTGTGAACAGTGGTGCCTTTCAGTGCAGGGTCCCGTAATGCTCTTTCAACAATCCTCCCGAGCCTTCAGCACTGCTGCAGGCTGCTTTCACACTTATAGTTTCTTTTTTTTTTTTTAACATCTTTTTTGGAGTATAATTGCTTTACAATGGTGTGTTAGTTTCTGCTGTATAACAAAGTGAATCAGCTATATGTATACATATATCCCCATATCTCCTCCCTCTTGCGTCTCCTTCCCACCCTCCCTATCCCACCCCTCTAGGTGGTCACAAAGCACTGAGCTGATCTCCCCGTGCAATGGCAGCAGCTTCCCACTAGCTATCTACCACTAGCTATCTATTTTACATTTGGCAGTGTATATATGTCAATGCTACTCTCTCACTTCGTCCCAGCTTACCCTTCCCCCTCCCCGTGTCCTCAAGTCCATTCTCTACGTCTGCGTCTTTATTCCTGTCCTGCCCCTAGGTTCATCAGAACCATTTTTTCTTTTTCTTTTTTTTATATTCCATATATATGTCACACTTATAGTTTCTGATGTTACTGAAAGCAGCCCCCCCATGCAGAAGTTATATAGAGATATGACATAACCTTGGTGTGCACCCTAATTTGAAAGGATGAGAATACATAGAAGGAAATGTGTGAGCAAATATTAAGAATATTGTATACAATTAATATTTATGTACATCATGAGTCAAGGGCATCTACTGGAACGTAGTGGTTGCAGCTGGGGAGGGTTGTTACCTGTGAATCCCAGTTTCTCTTCATTTTTGGCATATTGGATTCTACAGATAAGATTCTGTGGCAAGCCTGCTATAGTGAAATATTGCTGCTTAACCTATTAGAGCAGAAATTTTGTTTTCCCTTTCTCGCTTCTCTCTCACCCCAAAATAGTCTCTTCTGCTTAGGTATAGACAAATTTCAAAGAAACACAGCATTTCTGGTCTGGAAGCAATCTCTTAGCTCATCATTCTTTTTTTTTTATACATATTTCCCTTCTAGAATCATGTTTCTTTTTCTTAAAATACATCCTTTAGATATTCCTTGAGTGTACATCTGTTGTTGGTAAACTCCATCTTTGTTTGTCTAAAAATGTTTTTGTTTCATTTTCATTTTGGAAAGATCATTTTCCTGGGTATATATGTGTAGATGGTTATTTTTCCTCAGAATTTTGAAAATACTACTTAACTGTATTTGATTTTTGTATTGCTGTAAGGAATGTGATGTGAGTCCAATTATTTCTTTGGAGATAATCTTTTTTAAAAATTTATTTTATTTATTTATTTTTGGCTGCATTGGGTCTTCATTGCTGTGCGCAGGTTTTCTCTAGTTGCAGCGAGCGGGGGCTACTCTCTTTGTTGTGGTGCATGGGCTTCTCATTGTGGTGGCTTCCCTTGTGGAGCACAGGCTGTAGGTGCGTGGGCTTCAGTAGTTGTAGCATGAAGGCTCAGTAGTTGTGGCTCTCAGTTGCAGCAAGTGCAAGCTCAGTAGTTGTGGTGCAAGGGATTAGTTGGTCCGCAGCATGTGGGATCTTCCCAGACCAGGGATTGAACCTGTGTCCCCTGCATTGACAGGCAGATTCTTAACCACTGCACCACCAGGGAAGCCCCCTGGAGATAATCTTTTTTAAAAAACTGTTTTTGAGACTTTATTTATCTTTTTTATCCTATAATTTTATTTATAGATAGAGATTTCTTTTCTATTTCAGATTTATTGTGCTTCTTGACTCTGAGAATTTGTGATTTTTATCATTTCTGAAAAATTTTCATTATTCTTCCCACTTTCTCTGGTCTTTTCTTCTGCAATTTTGATAAGATGTTTTCTAGACTTTCTCTTTCAACTGTCCATATTCTATTACATTTTCGTCTTTTCCTCTAAATAATAAGTGCTTCAGTATGCACTATGCAGTAAGCTATTTCCTTAGAGCTATTTTTCAGTTCACTAATTCTCCCTTTAACTCTGCCCATTCTGTTATTCAGTCCATCCACTGATTTTTAATTTTAAGAGTTATGTGATTCTTTTATTCATAGACATAATTTGTTTGGTTTTTCTCAAAATGTGCTTATATTTTTTCTTAATATATTTTTCCTTGATCATATTTTCAATTTCCTCTCTTATTTCTTTACATGCCAATTGTTTATTCTTTTTCTGGCAACTCCTTCCTGAAGTCCATGGAAGCCTAAATCTCTTTGTAGTTTTGTCAAATCTTACACATTTCGATTTGTTTCTCAGAGTTTTGTAAATTTGGTTTCTCAACTATTATTCATTTCAGTTGTACCTGTATGAATTCTGCAAAGTCCGCTTTGAGGGTGATTCTTTACAGGAATAATTTGCTTTTGTTTCTGCCTGACACTTTGCATGAACATTGTAAGTTAATTTGGGGCTGAGGCTTCCTAAGGCATCTACATAGTATAGTAATCCATGTAAACACAGACCTGTGTTCATAAATTCTCAGGAGAGACTTTTTTCCTCACAAGAGCTTACATCCAGATTAACAAGTTTCTCCTCTTCCCAGCAGGCTAATGTTTTCTACCCACCCTTTCACTGAAGTTTAACTCCTTTTAAAGCTCTTGATTCTGTATAGGAGTTCTAATTTCAACTCTGTATCTTACATAGCCCCAGTGTTTGTCTCATGTCCTCATATGCAACCATTAAATCACACTGAGTCACAGGGACTAGCAAAGGCCCTGAGAGCAGCCCAAGCTTCAATATCAGTCTATTACTCTTGTTCCCATTCCTTCTTAGTTTTTGGCCCCTAAGGATTTCTCTTACTTTGTTGTAAACTTGGCCAAACCTTTAAACGTCTCTGTTATATTTTATCCCGTGTTTCTAAGTGTTTTGAAACAGGAGAGTTTTTCAAGATATTTATAATAGTTCTTAATAATTCCCTGATATGAGCTGCAAGGTTAACTTAGATCAATCTGTTCTTTATCATAACACAACTCTTATTTCAAATGTTTGTTAAATCAATCTGTTTAAATAAATAAAATACAATAAAAGCAGAACTTCTCTGGCTATATAGCTGGGCAAGCCCAGAATTCTGCCTCTTTGGAGTTTTCCTTACTCTTCATGGCAGCATCGAAGATACCTGCTAGGACCTATAGGAGTACACAGGTAGTGTAGGACTTCTCTCTTAGACTGAGTCCATGCCACAGAACGAAATGAGTTAAGACAATAAATTGAGGTAGCATCTCTCTATTGAGGCATTCGGCTTCTTATTTGTAAATACAAGTGGGGCTTATACCTAAACTTAAGGCTAATGTCTTTATATGGTTCTAATAAGTTTAAGTGCAGGGTTACCTTGATTTCTATAGCTATGCTCATGAAAAATTTAATGTAAATCAAATCCTACATTCCCACTTACTTTCATTGTAATATCAGAGCTATGTTACCATGGGAAAATTAGTATGGCCCCAGGACCCAAAATTACCTTAAAGAATGCAGAAAAGCTATTATAAGTACATATTAATTGGAAAAAACCCAATTCTTTATAATAAAATATTATCTCTTAATAAAATATTAAGCACAAAAAAATGGAACATTGTAAATTAGATTGTAAATGAGATATGGAAGGAAGAAGCTCCGTTTCATTAACCAAGCACTCCAGGCTTTAAAAAATTATATTTATTATATCCACAAACCCTATCACATGCAAAGACAGCTGAATTAAGCATGTCTTCTCTGATACTTTCTGGTTCACACTTTTCCCAGGTATATTAGAACAGTTGAAAATGTAATGGAGTAAAAAGCTGGTCATAAAACACAGACAGGTTTAGATATCTGTAACCAAGAACCTCTGTCACACTTTCTCTTCTGTTCACAATTGCAGGCAATACCTTTTTTTTTTTTTTTTTTTTGCGGTACACGGGCTGCTCACTGTTGTGGCCTCTCCCGTTGCGGAGCACAGGCTCCGGACGCGCAGGCCCAGCGGCCATGGCTCACGGGCGCAGCCACTCTGCGGCATGTGGGATCTTCCCGGACCGGGGCATGAACCTGTGTCCCCTGCATTGGCAGGCGGACTCTCAACCACTGTGCCACCAGGGAAGCCCCAGGCTTTTAGTGGCTGGTTTCAGAAGTCAGAGCCAGAAAGATTTGTGATCGGAAAGGTGGAAAAGTGGGATTGGGTGGAAAGACCACATGACTTGGAGGTTTGTTTGCTTCCTCAGCAGGACAGCAAGAGCAAAGGGAAAAACATGAAAGTGAGGCAGGAAAGAGGGAAGGGAGACAGAACAAAGAAAAACACAAGGCAGAATGCAAAAACCAAAGTGCCTTTACTGGAATGAGCAGAGTCAAATTTAGGAAGGGGCACTTGTATGTGTCGGCTCCTCCAAACTCTCTCACACAGTGGCCAGTATTCTCTATATTTTGTGACATGTCTTGTCTTCCTTACTCGACTAAATTTCTTAAGAGTGGAGCATAAATAATAATTGTTATATTTCTGAAACACTTTGTTTATAATGAGATTCTCTCATACCTTATCTCACTTATTTTTCAAATTAAGGAAGGCATTTGTTAAGATTATCTCCATTTTACAACTGAGGAAATTGAGTTTCAGGAAAGTTAAGAGATTTGCCCAGGATCTCATAGCTAGTAAATGATAAAACCAGGAGTGGAACAAAGTACTTTGACAAACCTTCCTGTGTTTGTCCTACCAAACCAGTACCCATGTCCAGTTCACTTCTGTATCATTTATCACATCTTGCATAGGACTTTACACAGAGCAGATGTTTATTTATTGAAGGAATAAATGTTTCTGGAGGGAAACAAACTTCCTATTGAGATGGCTTGCGGGAATCTTTTCAAGTATTCATGTGAAATTATATCATGTCCAATTTGACTCTCCAGTTGTACTTCATCTCTTATGTTATATGCAGTTATCTATATAGCCATGATTTTCCAAATGTCTCCAGACCTTTCTCCCACATGGGAGGGGCCCGTTAGAAGAATACAGCCTCTTTCTGTAATAGCTTACACTTCATGATCTCTTCTTCTGGATGCTGGAGTTGGCTTATACCATTGGGAGTGATGGTTAAACTGATAGAACTAACATTTGTAAGCCATCCACCAGAGGCCAGGACAGTGCTTGGAGTTTTAGAATCTTCATATCATTTAATCCCCTCAAAATATGATCATGTGAGAAAGAATTATAATCTACAAGACTCAGAGACGTTGCCCAGATTAAGTAATTTTCCCAAGATGATTGTGCTAAGTGAGAAAGTACGATGCAAACTGAGGGTGACCTCATTCAGCAAACATCTATGGCAAACCTACTCTCTTCTAGTAGGTTAAAATGCTAAGCACTGCCTCCAGGGAGTTTTCATTTAGCTGATGAGGCAGATAAGCAAAGAGATAGAGGATTGCAATGCTGTGTAGCAAGGGCTATGTGAGAACCAAGCCCAATGTGCTGTAAGAAGGGGTTTTGAGGAGTACCGAAAGAAAACTTCACGGATTACCATATGATCCAGCAATCTCACTACTGGGCGTATGCCCAGAGAAAACCGTAATTCAAAAAGGCACATGCACCCCAATGTTCATTGCAGCACTATTTACAATAGCCAGGTCATGGAAGCAACCTAAATGCCCATCGACAGACGAATGGATAAAGAAGATGTGGTACATATATACAATGGAATATTACTCAGCCATAAAAAGGAATGAAATTGGGTCATTTGTAGAGATGTGGATGGATCTGGAGACTGTCATACAGAGTGAAGTAAGTCAGAAAGAGAAAAACAAATATTGTATATTAACACATATATGTGGAACCTAGAAAAATGGTACAGATGAACCGGTTTGCAGGGCAGAAAATGAGACACAGAAGTAGAGAACAAACGTATGGACACCAAGAGGGGAAAGTGGCAGCGGTGGGGGTGGTGGGATGAATTGGGAGAGTGGGATTGACATGTATACATACACTGATGTGTATAAAATGGATGACTAATAAGAACCTGCTGTATAAAAACAAAATAAAATTAAATTAAAAAATTAAAAAATTAAATTAAATTAAATTTTAAAAAAAGAAGCCTTTGAAAAGAAGATTGTCTTGAACTAAGTCTCTGGGGATGTTTGGGAGTTAGTCATATACAAAAAAGAACAAAATACATTAAAGGCAGGGGTTATAATATATATAATATACACAAGACAATATATATGAGAAAGGAAAATGAAATATCACAGGTCCTTGGACATGATAAATATTCCATAGTAGTTTCATAAAGAATGAACAAGAGGGACTTCCTGGTGGCACAGTCATTAAGAATCTGCCTGCCAACACAGGGGACATGCGTTCTATCCCTGGTCCGGGAAGACCCCACATACTGCAGAGCAACTAAGCCCATGCACCACAACTACTGAGCCCGCAAGCCACAACTACTGAAGCCCATGCACCTAGAGCCCGTGCTCTGCAGCAAGAGAAGCCACCACAGTGAGAAGCCTGCGCACAGCAATGAAGAGTAGAGAAAGCCCGCACACAGCAACGAAGACACAACACACCAAAAATAAAAAAATAAATGAATTAATTTAAAAAAAAAGAATGAACAAGTGACTAGATAGATGGTTGTTCTACTCAGAGAACTGTCAAGAGAGCCAGAACTTAAGAGAGGGCGTGGTTTAGTGGAGTTAAAGAAGTAAGAAAAACATTGGACATCAAGCTTAAGAGTTTGAATTTGGTCCTGAAGTTAATAGGAAACCATTGGAAAGTTTTGAGCAGGGGAGTGCTACGAGATTTAAGTTTGGGAAACATCACTCTTACAGCAAGCTATGTATAGGGTATAAGTGAAGAAGGCTCAAACTCTAAGCAGGGAGAAGAATTAGGAAGCTCCTGTAATAATAACACAAGAAGATGTTGCAAGAGGCTAGACTAAAGCAGTAATAGTGGAAATGGATGGGATGGAACTAACTTAAGAAAAACTTAGGGACAAAGAGTTTATATATAGGTTTTGGTAATGATTGGATTTGAAGATGACCTGGTGGTGGTCTTCTCTTTTAATGAAGTTGAAGATAGTGAGAGTGGCAGATTTGGGGGAGGGAAGTGGATTGTTACACTTGGTGATGAACACATTGAATTTGAGACCCATATGAAAACATCAGAGGACATCTAGATGAATATATCGGCCTGGAACTCATGAGAGAAATCTACTCAAATGTTGATTTGGGAGTTATCAACCTATAGTTGGAATTTTAATCAAGAATTAGGATGAGATCACCAGGAGATAGGAATGGAGA